>NC_083114.1:8602071-9224118 GCF_949774975.1 Lagenorhynchus albirostris
GGCGGGGATTTCCAGGAATTGGGCCACCACCCACTTTTTGTACTTTTATGGTTGGCCTGGGAACTGCCATGGTGCCTGTGGGTGTTATTTAGCGTATGCTAGTGTATTACAGTGAGCCTATAATGAGGCTCAAGGTCTTCTGGAAGTGGAATCTTCTGCCATCCTGGACCTAGTTGGTTCTAACCATTTTATGTCGTATCCTCAACGACTATGTCATTCTTTTTTATTTATTTATTTATTTATTTATTTCTGGCTGTGTTGGGTCTTCGTTTCTGTGCGAGGGCTTTCTCCAGTTGCGGCAAGTGGGGGCCACTCTTCATCGCGGTGCGCGGGCCTCTCACTATCGCGGCCTCTCTTGTTGCGGAGCATAGGCTCCAGACGCGCAGGCTCAGTAGTCGTGGCTCACGGGCCTAGTTGCTCCGTTGCATGTGGGATCTTCCCAGACCAGGGCTCAAACCCGTGTCCCCTGCATCGGCAGGCAGATTCTCAGCCACTGCGCCACCAGGGAAGCCCTATGTCATTCTTTTAACGGTTGTGCCCTGCCCCCTTCCCTCATGTTTCACCATCACCTTCGGGTTCAAATACTACTTTATTGGCTGGACCCCCAAGGCCAGGTGCTTCTTAAGCATGTGGGTCCCGGAACCAGGCTGCCAGCGTTCATAATCAGGCTTTGCTAATACTAGTTGTGTAACTTGAGCTTGTTATTGAACCTCTCTGTATTTCAATGTCCCTACCTGTAAAATAGTAAAGATTATAATAGTAAAGATTAAAATAGTAAAGATTATAGTAGATAATTATTAGAACATGGCTGGTAATCACCACTCAATTATTATGGTTGTTGTTATCATAACTCTCTAGTCCTTGCATGATTCTTCAGCCACTGCCTCCTCCCGTCCCGTGTGACAACGCTGCTGCCTTATTTACAGTCGCCTAAACTCACCTTGGTCACAGCTGTCTCTGTGTCACTGTCCCTGGTATTGCTTGATGGTCTTTCTGAAATGGAGCAGGACCCTGTGGGGCCCTCCTGGGCACAAATTTTCCTTGTGCCCTGTTTCCCCATTAGCAGGAAATAGGCTTCATTCAACCTCCCTGACCTTCCCTGGGTACCAAAAGGGCAGATTCTAATAGTTGCTAATCAAGGAAGGGAGGGAATGTAGAAACAAAGGAGGAACAGTCAAGAAACAATAGTGCAGCAGCATGGGGCAGGGTCCTGGTTCCTCCTCAAGGAAAGTATATAACAGTATATCTTTGAGCTCATCTGAAGGAAAAAAGACCCCCAC
The DNA here is from genome assembly GCF_949774975.1 of Lagenorhynchus albirostris. NCBI lineage: Eukaryota > Metazoa > Chordata > Mammalia > Artiodactyla > Delphinidae > Lagenorhynchus > Lagenorhynchus albirostris. The sequence goes on from NC_083114.1 coordinate 8,603,352, forward strand.
CCAGATGGAGGATGGTAACTTCAGGCTGAGCACAATATTACTGGAACACCGCCCTGTTACCTTACCACCAACGAATCAGAAGAAAGTCTGAACACAGTGGAAGATAACAAAGACTACGACCCCCTCCCCTAATGATTACCTGCAATTAGCTTTCTCTATCTCCCTTTAAAAACTTTCATGGTCCAGCAGAATCTTCAGAGTTGGTTCTTGGACGTGAGTCCGCCTCCTCCCCAGGTTGCCGATCTCCTGAATAAAGCAAGCTTTCCTTTCCAGCCAACACTTGTCTCTCAAGTATTGGCTTTAGCCAAACCTGAGTTCGGCAATATTCTCAGTCCTTCTTTACCTGGCTGACCCTTATGTACCCCTCCAGACTCAACTGAGAAGCTCTCTCTTCCCCAATTCTTCCCCCACCTGGGGAAGGAGGTCCTTCCTGTGTCTCCTCCAAGGTAACACTTAAAATGCCGCCTTTTAATTTTTTGCCAGTTGTTTCCCTTACTACACTCTAAGTTACTCAAGAGTAGGGAATATGCATTCCTAGCACCCAGGACTATGGTATGTATTTAATAAGCACTTGTGAACTCAGTGAGGGATAGCTTTAGCAGAAGTACTAGAGTGGGCAAGAGACTGGCTTGTAGAGGAAGGAGTCTGGGTAGTTGAAGAGCATGGAGTGAGGTGGAAACTGTTGCTAGGAGGGGAGGTTGAGTCAGTGAATATGGTACCAGGGAATGGGAACATGGACTTGATTTCTAGGCCCAGAGAGTTGCTGCAGCAAATGAGAAGTATGATTAGTCCAGTGTCACTATCCAGAATACTCTCTGATGTTGAAATCTCCTCCATTCATCCTATCAGTTTCCAATTTTTTTTCTAATTGTCTTATTTTTTTATCATTAAAAAAAATGTATTTATTTATTTTTGGCTGCGTTGGGTCTTCGTTGCTGCGCACAGGCTTCCTCTAGTTGCAGCGAGCCGGGGCTACTCTTCATTGCGGTGCACGGGTTTCTCCTTGCAGTGACTTCTCTTTGTTGTGGAGCACGGGCTCTGGGCGCTCAGGCTTCAGTAGTTGTGGCTCGTGGGCTCAGTAGTTGTGGCACACGGGCTTAGTTGCTCCGCGGCATGTGGGGTCTTCCTGGATCAGGGCTTGAATCTGTGTCCCCTGCACTGGCAGGCAGATTCTTAACCACTGTGCCACCAGGGAAACCTTCAGTTTCCAAATTTTAGAAACCAATAAATTATTCTGTCCAGAGTTGCATTGCTACATATGGTAGCCGCTAGGGTGGCTATTCAATATGGGGCTATTGGAATCAAGTTAAATTTTAAAAATTCAGTCCCTTAGGTCCAAATAGCCACATTTCAAGTGTTCAGTAGCCACAGGGAGCTAGCTGGCCACCATACTGGACAGAGACAATGTGGAGTATCTCTATCATCATGGAAAGTTCTGTTGGACAGTGCTGACCCCAGACTGAGACAATCTGAGACTCAAAAAGCAAAACAACTGCAATGCACTGAAACACACAAAAGATGTTAAAATCTAACAACTAAAAACAACTAATTAGTCACTTTGGGAGGATACTGGGGAACCATTATTCTGAAAACTGGTAACTAATGGAATGAAAATCACACATTTATCCAACATTTCCTGTATGACCTGTATCTCATGGTAAACAATGAGTCCATAAGGGCACATTCTTATTTACAGGAGAATCCCAGGTGACAAATGCAGAAGGAATGATAGAATTAGGACATCCCCAGTTTGCAACCCCCCCTTGAAATAATGGAGCTAGGCAGTGACGATTAATTAAACCAGTAGGTGAAAAACTGATGGGGAACTTTACAGTGGTTGCCTCAGTCTGACTACACCTGAACCCACTGCTCAGATTAAAAACTAGAAAAAGAGAGACAAGCAAGCATGATGTGCTGCCTGTTAAAAGTCCAAGGCACAGTCATATACATTTTCAAGACAAGGGATCATACATCAAAATGACATACTGATGTATTACATAAAGTTCACCAAGGTACGTAGTCCAGGTAAACACTTACAAAGTGACCGGCAAGTCACCATGACGCCCTACAGAGTTGGGAAAGAATGCTATTCTTTTAAGAAGTTAAAAAAAAAAAAAGTTACACTACTAGCATCGGAAGAAAGGGGGGAAAATTGATCTTTACAGCTGAGCAGTCACTTCTGTCTTTGAGGAGCTCTGGCTAATGTGTAATGCAGATACACACTGCACATTAGGGAGAGAGGGAGGAGGGCCAAACAAACACACAGAGAGAATTTTATGTTTAGTTTCTCTTGTCCTGCCTTAAAATATAAATTTTATTTCATCACCAGAATGAGGGAATTTAAGGCTAAGAAAGCTGTGTAACAAATGTCTTCATTAGTCAGCTACCCCTAGCACAAGCCCCTTTGTTAAATCTTCACAAATAATATTTCTTTGTCAAACAATGATATATAAACAGCCTGCTTTGGTCACTTCGGTGGTCCCATTTCTATGAGACTTCCCTGTGTATGAATTAAATTATTTTTTTCCTCCTGTTAATGTCTTGTGTCAGCGTAATTATTAGATCAGCTAAAAGAACTCAAGAGAGATGGGGGGAAATTTCTTCCTCCTGGACAGAATTATTTCGTGATGTCTGGGATTTGCTTCAAAATAACCCAGTGGGACTGGGAGGGAGAGGATAGCTGAAAAAAGGTTGGTCATGTGTTGGTAATTGCTGAAGCAGAACGGTAGGCTTCAAATGGGGTTTTCTTTATTTTTCTTTATCTTTACATATATTGGAATATTTCTGTGATTTAAAAAATGTTTTTCAAAAAAAAATGTTTTTCTAAATTCTTTTATGACCAGTTCAAATGTTGGGACATGTGAGTTCCAGCCCTGGGACGAGTGGCCCTCTGGGGAAGGACACCTGGTCACCAGCAATACCTCCTATGGCCACAGGGTGGCTCCAAAATTCGCTTTTGTGAGACTGTAGAGCAGGCTTCCCTGAACCAAGGTCATGGAAAGTGACAGGACAGACCTAAATGCTTGCTGTTTACTAATTCACAATGTGAACTGTGACTGCCCAGTTCTTACTATCTATAGGTCCCCTAGGCAGGAAGGCTATTATGAGCAGAATACCCCAAACTTCCAGCTGCTGGAGCCCAAAATCTAACAGTCATCCTTGACTGCTCCCTTTTTCTCATCCACTCACAGCCCCATGTTCAGACTTTATCTTCTAAGGATCTCTAGATTCCTTCCACTTCACTCCACCTCCCTGACTCCACTCTGGTCCAATCTCATCCTATCTTTCCTGGATAACACCATGGCTTCTTCATAGACCTTCTGCTTAAAATCTTAAAATCCATTCTCCATGTTGCAACCAAAGTCATCTATGTATGTTATACAAATCTGAGCCTGTCCCTCCGCATGGCTGCAAGGCCATGTCCCTTGTCTACCCATCCCACCTCGCCCTGATCTCTTCTTCCCCTTCCATTATGGGCTTCAGACACACTAGCTCCCTTTCTGTTCAACAAATACACTGGGCTTGTTCCCACCTAAGGAACTTTGCACTTGCTGTGCCTGACCTGGAATGCTCTTTCCCCAGATCTTCATACAGCTGACTTCTTCTGTTCATTCTATTTGCTCCAGGGACCTTGGAGAATCTTGCAAAAGCGGGTCATGGGCTTTCCTCACTTTCACTCTAGGACAGTGCTTCCTTCACCTGTGAATAGCCAGACCCGATAAACTGTCTGGGGGAGCGTGGCTCTGAAGTCCTGGGCTTTCTATTCCCAGAGAAAAGTTCTAACGAGGACATTCTCTTCCATAAAGGCAGTAGAATTATCAAAAACTCAGGAAATTAACACCGATACAGTACTATTATCTAGGCTAGAGACCTTATTCAAATTTTGCCAGTTGTTCCACTAATGTCCTTTATAATAAAAAAATTCTTTTCCTGATCCAGGATCATTTAGGATCACACATTAAATTTCTCATGTCAAATTTGGCACGTCTTTTTTTTTTTATTGAAGTATAGTTGTTTCACAATGTTGTTTTCATTTCTGCTGTAAAGCAAAGTGATTCAGATATATAGATAGATAGATAGATAGATAGATAGATAGATAGATAGATAGATAGATATTCTTCTCCATTATGGTTTATCAAGGATATTGAATATAGTTCCCTGTGCTATACAGCAGGACCTTGTCGTTTGCCCATTTTTGTCACATCTCTTTGTCTTTCATGACCTTGAGGAAACATCTTTTGACTGTCTCTTTGACTTATGAATTTTTTCACCCACTGGTTTAGAAAAAAGGAAATCCATTTATTACATTGGGGACCTGGAAGAGAGAAAAGCATTTCCTCTCATTTTTGACCACATTTCCTAAAACAAAGTTTAAGAACAAATGACCCATTTTCAAAGAAACTTTCCTTGATCACATTATTCTAATATTTCCCTTAAAAATTTTTATTTACAGCACTTATTATCATGCAGATATATTATTTGTTTGCCTGTTTGTCGTCGATCTCTCTGACCCAGGAAGGTAGACACTTCTGACTTGTTCCTCAAGAACATGAGCCCAGCACAGTGCCTGGGACTTATAGCTAGTCAATGAATATCTGTTGAATGAATGAATGAAGAAATAAAAAATGCCTCTAGGGTTTGTAGTTTAGACCCTCCTAGAAGCACTGAGATGAAGAGTAGTGACAAAAGAAATGTTCACATATTGAGGTATGGGGAAGTCATTCTGGCTTAAACATGAGTTAACTTGAATTTTTGTGGGTTTTTTTTTTTTTTTGCGGTACGCGGGCCTGTCACTGTTGTAGCCTCTCCCGTTGCGGAGCACAGGCTCCGGACGCGCAGGCTTCACGGCATGTGGGATCTTCCCGGACCGGGGCACGAACCCGTGTTCCCTGCATCGGCAGGCGGACTCTCAACCACTGCGCCACCAGGGAAGCCCCTAACTTGAATTTTATGCTAACTAAAACAGCCTGTTTGTGGCCTATCAAACATACATTGTACACCTGCTTTATTAAAGAAAAGGGCACACTGACCAGAAGTAAAGAATGTCCATGTTAACAATAAACATGGCATCTTGGGATGCCAATGCTGGTCCTCTTTTGATGATGACTCCCTTCCCAGGTGCCAACACCATACTGACTTGCTGTGTACTCATGGTCTGTTCTTTTTTTAAAAAAAAAAACATGAAGAAATGTAACACTTACTTGTTTAATGTTCTTTGTTCTGACCAGATATAAAACTGTACTGGAAACCATGCTTCCCTGGGGCAGTTTCTCAGAGTGATGTGGGAAGTGGGCTTCCGGGCTAGTCCTTAGTTTGGTTCAAATAAAACTCTTTTCTATTCTTACTATAGATGTTTATCCATTATTATTCTTGACAGTAGGAAGAGAGATGATCTGGTAAGTGGGTAGGGAGGCCCCTGCGAGGTTGTGACTAGACTGTGAGCAATGAATGCGGGCGAGAACTTTCCGTTCTGCAGGGATCCCCTTTGAGGCCCAAAGGTCAGTGAGGTCGCGATAGTGAGAGATGCTTGGACTGTAGTTGGGCTAAGTCCTGCCCACAGCTCAAAGAGATAAGGAAATCGTTGCGGGGTCTGCATCTCCGCCCTCGATCCTTGCCTCCCAGGGACGCAGGGTTTCATTCTCTTCCTCCACTCCCCGCTCCACCCCCTTTTCTCGTACACTCCCTTCCCTAAACAAGTCTCTCATCCACACCCTAGTTCAGGAGAGCGGGCCATTTTCTGCACTCTGCAAATCCCTCACCAATCTGAGCAAGTTGTCTGGGGAGTTGGTTGGGGGGAACCCGAATCAAGGCAGCGGGGGCTGGGGGCCGGGCGGCTCCCGGCGTGGGCATCCGGGTAGGAAGGAGTGTCCTGGGCTAGGCAGGGCGGGTTTCCGTTCGTCGTGGCTGCGCGGGCAGAGTCGGCAGTGCGGGACCGCGCCACCGCCGCACACTCTCAGGTGCCGACAGCTCGGCTGCGCACGGAGAGGCGGCTGGCTGTCCGCACCCGGCCGGGATGAAGTACAGATGACCCGTACCCGCGATCCTCTGGGGGTTCTCGGCGGCGCGATAATTTACTGCTCTCGCGATATTTTCAGAGATTCCCGTCGTAGCCCCCGCTTATGCGGTTACCAAGGCAACTGGGCGGCACCAGCGCGAGCGGGAAGGCGGAGTACGTCGAATTTTTGTAGGCTAGCCTGGAGACTTGAGGAGTGGCCCTCCCTGAGCTTCCAGTCCCAGAGACCACGGCCTCTGCTCCAGGAGGTAACCCTTACCCAGGGGGCCATGGGTCGGATCTCGGGACTCGTGCCCTCTCGCTTTCTGACGCTCCTGGCGCATTTGGTGGTCGTCATCACCTTATTTTGGTCGCGGGTAAGACCCATGGCCCCCCTCCTCTCGCCCCCCTTCCCACCTTGGGGTGGTCCCAGCCCCACCGCACCTTTTCCCCCGGGGCCTTACCCGGTGGGGTCCGCCCATTCCCCCGCCATCCGCCGCCCGACCCTCTTTCAACTTCTTTCTTTCTGCCCTGCTTCCCAGGACAGCAACATCCAGGCCTGCCTGCCTCTCAAGTTTACCCCTGAGGAGTATGAAAAGCAGGACATGCAGTGAGCACTTGGGGCAGGGTGGTCAGAATTAAGCAGTAGTGGGAGTGAAGGGGTGTTAGAAAAAGGCCAGAAGGCCTAAGCCAGCTCCCTTCCTTTCTGCAGGCTGGTGGCAGCGCTCTCTGTCACCCTGGCCCTCTTTGCAGTGGAGCTGGCCGGTTTCTTCTCAGGAGTTTCCATGTTCAACAGCACCCAGAGCCTCATCTGTATCCTTTCTACTTGTGCACCTTTCCTGTACGGCCCATTTCCATCTTAACGCCCTTCAGCCACCTAACTAGGCCTTTCTGGCACAGTGGTGTTTGCCCTGGCAGGCAAACAGAATCCCTCCAGTTGAGAGATCTTCTTAGGTAATGTAGAAGATTTAATACAATCTTTGATCATTTGTTAAGCTCTTGCTATGCGTCAGGCACTGGAGATCTCAAAATGGGAGTAAAACACAGTTTTCTATCTTGAGGAAGAGGCAGACACACAGACAGACAGCTGTAATTCAGTGTGATAAGCACTGTGCCATAGGATGTGAAAAGATGTGAAGCACTATGGGAATGCAGAAGAGACTGAGGAAGATGGATCAGGGAAGGCTCTTGACACTGGGATAGTGGACGGGGAGGGCCAGGGTGCTGGAGAGTGATTCTAGCAGGGTGTATAATGTCACTGTGAGCATTCCCGTGTGCTTGGAGTAGGTGGGGAGCCTACTACTTCACCTGATAGATATGGGGTGGCGGTAGCTTGGGGCCCCAGCTGTGCAGGCTCAGTTCTGGCCTCCACTCACATGGCAGTCCTAAAACTCAGAAGTCAGGGCTGCTGACTCTGGCCTTTGCAGTGTGGTAAAGGGAGCAAGAGGTGCCCTGCTCTCCAGGAGGTGAACCAGAATGCAGATGCCAGTCCCATCACTGGCCTTTTCTGGCCCATCACTACCTATTGATCCAAAGGCTTTCCTTGACTCTGGTGCGTTCCCAAGCCATTGGGGCTCACTGTAGTGCATCTGTGGCCCTATCCTTCTTCATATTTGAGCGTTGGGAGTGCACCACGTACTGGTACATTTTTGTCTTCTGCAGGTATGGTAGCACCCAATGTTTGAGGACGGGGAAGGACGGTTTACTTTAAATCTGAAGGTTTCCCCTACCCAGCCCTTTACTCCATGTATTAGATATCAGATCCACTCAACATCCCGTGGTCTTTTTGAGGTCCCCCACTCCTACACTTTGGGGGTGGGATTGCTGGCTTGGGGATTTGGATGTTTTTATTGGAAGGGGCCCTGAACCTATCACCTACCTTCCATAGTGCCATCCCAGCCGTCACCGAAATAGCATTATTCATCAGCGTCTTTGGGCTGAAAAAGAAACCTTTCTGATACCTTCGTGACTGGAAGTAGGGATGAAGGCTGGAGAAGCGAGGGACCACTCACCGTTCCTGGAAGAAGGAAACCATAGACTTCAGCCCTCCCCCTAAAACTGCATTTGGTGGAGGATGTCAGTGTTAGGGTAATTGTCTCTCGAGTCTGGAGTTATGAGTTTTGTTTACAATTCTTTGTGAAAAAAATATATTTTAGGGTAAGATCAAGACTTACTGGAATTCGTGGCAGTACAGCGGTTAGGACTCCGCGCTTCCACTGCAGGGGGCGCGGGTTCGATCCCTGGTCGGGGAACTAAGATCCCGCATGCCGCGCAGCGTGGCCAAAAAAAAAAAAAAAAAAAAGATAGATCAAGACATAAAAATTTCAGGAGAAAATTGGGGTGGCCAATCTACTATAGAAACGGAACAGTCTTGCACTCTAAGATACTAGATGTCGCTTTTATTTTGGTTATTACGGTAGATTTCTGGCGGCAGGGAGTGGGCGGGGATATGTAAATAAAGTGAGGCGGCCGGGTAGGACAGCAGGCTCTTAAGTGAGTGGAGCGTTCTGGGAGGAATTAGCCTATGCTTTTTTGACGCCAAATGGAAAAATATATTTTATAACATCTGCAAATAAATGTAGCAACAGAAATGGAAGAACCTAGATAGCTTTAGGTTGCTCAGGGTAACGTGTTGGGTTCTCACCCTCGCTCAAAGTGGAATCTTTTTCCCAGAGTACGGAATGCCCCACAGTTTTCTGTATCGTCAGGTAGGATAATCCTTACCTGTTTCTCCTTTTGGAGAACAGAATGGAATATGATGATTGGAGTACGCATGATTTCGTGATTAACGGCTGTGCGTAATCAGGCTTTGCAACATCCTGATTGCTCCTTTCTGATTCTTTCTGACGATCTTTATTTTTAGTGTAGTTTTTTCCATGGGTGATAGTTAAGTGTTTTTAGTGGTATGGTATACTTACTGAGAGAAAAAAACGATACGCGTTATTCGTCTCCAGAGTACAAGGGTTTCTTGGGATTTGTTAGTGATGAGATGTATTTTTTGGAAGGAGAAAGTTTAGGGTTTTTTTTTTTCTTTTGTTTTGGAGAGGTCGTGGAGCGGTAATTCTTAGACATATGTTAAATACTACGGTAGTAAGTGCTGGTTAATGTTATTTTTTAAGTTTTTAATGACGTGTTATGTGTCCTTGGGTTTTTGAGGAGTGGGTTTTCTGTATTTGTTACGGTTTTATTCTGGCAGTATTAGTTTCGCATCTTTAATTTCGCTCTGCAGGAGTTTCCTTGTGGAATCTTTCTCTTAAGAACCTGTTGAAGCTTCTGTTTTCAGTCAATAGTGTAAGTAAGAGTACCCTGTTTTTGCTTGGTAGTTTATAGAAAGAATACGTTCAAAAAGAAGTTATTGAAACGCGCTGTTAGGTGTTGTGAAAACTACAGGAGTCGAAGGTTTGGTCTTGTCACGGGGTGAGTATATTTATTTGCAAGCTCACGTTTTCAAGAGAAGGGTTGTTGTGTGTTGGGAAAGTTTTGTTCGTACATTTCAGTTTTAAAAGGTGGAGTCCAGGCCTTTTTTTTTTAAGCTGTACGCGGGTCTCTCACCGTTGTACCGTTGTGGTCTGTCTCGTTGCGGACTACAGGATCCAGACGCGCAGGCTCAGCGGCTATGGTTGAGAGGCCCAGCCGCTCCGCTGCATGCGGGATCTTCCCGGACCGGGGCACGAACCCGCCTTCGTCTGTATCGGCAGACGGACTCTCAACCACCGCGCCACCAGGGAAGCCAAAAACACATGCAAGGAGATGTTTTCTGGTGATGCCCTGCAGGTGATTCCTGTACGTAGATAACTTTTTCCTAGCTCTCTCTGTTTTCTGGCAGCGCTTCTTTATGGATACTAGTACTGTATGCTGTAGTAGGCACTGAGGGAGTAGATGTTTGATCCTCGGCCATCACAGATATTGCGGCTCATGGAAAGAGACAGAAGTGTGTGGTACTCTCAGAGTAGTTTAGTTCTAAATTGTTATAAAAGGTGCAGAGGCGATTTACAGGTGCTACGAAGGAGTGATGAAATTGCCGAAGGTGGCAGGAGTGCTGCTTCTCAGGAGCTGTTTGAGTGAGGTCCTCGAGTGTGGCTGGAGCAGAGAAAAAAGGGAGCAGGTTGTCCGCGAGGAAAAAAAGGTGGACCTTTGCAACGTCACGGGTTCGAGCCCTGGCTCAGGAGGATTCCACATGCCGCGGAGCAACTACACCCATGCGCCATAACTACTGAGGCTGAGCGCTGAAGCCTACAAGCCACAACTCTTGAAGCCTACACGCATTAGAGCCTATGCTCCGCAACAAGGGAAGCCATGAAGCCACGGCAATGAGAAGCCCACGCACTGCCACAAGGACCCAACACAGCCAAAAATAAGTTAATTAATTAATTAATTAAAAAAGAATCTTTGGGCTTCCCTGGTGGCGCAGTGGTTGAGAGTCCGCCTGCCGATGCAGGGGACACGGGTTCGTGCCCCGGTCCGGGAAGAACCACGCGGAGCGGCTGGGCCCGTGAGCCATGGCCGCTGAGCCTGCGCGTCCGGAGCCTGTTGCTCCGCAACGGGAGAGGCCACAACAGTGAGAGGCCCGCGTACCGCAAAAAAAAAAAAAAAAAAAAAAGAATCTTGAAATGTCATGTCTATAGGCTGTTACACTGTGAATAGCACAGAAAGTTGAGGATACATTCCAGGATTTGAAAACTGTTGTCAGTTTCAGCAAAGAAATCACTCAAGTCATTGAGGAATCTGTGAGGTTTCAGCATATCGTGTGTTTCATTTTTGTCTTACTCAAAAACGTAAATGAAAACATCAACGAACGTTCACGTTGGAACTGCACTTGTACTTAGACTATAACTCCATTTATGAAATCATGGATACAGAATAGCATTTACAATAAAAAAATATTGTACATTTTATTATTTGTGGATTCTGTTACATATCCTTTATATCAGTAAAATTTATAATAAACTTATGTACATACACAAATGCATACTTTTTTTGGAAAGTGGGTTGTTAAACATTTACCAGCACTTTCTTGCTCCTGCAAGAAACCTCTCATCACCAATGATTTCCTTGTTCCTAAATCCAGAGGTTCCCTCTCAGACTAGAGTTTGATCTCTTTCCAATATGCTGACCACTCCCCTCATTTGAAATTTGTTCTCCCTTCGTTTCTGAAATTAGTTCCCCTGGCTTACCTCCCCCCGTTCTGGCTGCTCCTTTTTAGGCTCAGCTGATGAATATTGACTGAGAACCCAGAGCTGGCCAGTCACTGGGGACATATTACTGGGTTGTCGCCTCTTAAGTGCCGGTGGTCACTACTCCTTGGGTGACTTCATCCACCTCTTCAGACACCACCCAGATGCTGCTGGTTTCCATGCCTTGGCTCTCTTCTGTGATCCCTAGCCTAGGGCAGAGACCAGAAGCGAGCTGTGGAGCCAATCCTGGGGTTAACGTGCACCCTCTCTCCTTGGTTGTGTGATCACCAACAGGTCACTAAACCTCTCTGTGCCTCAATTCCTTCACGCTCCAGAAGTACTTACTACAAGCACCTCAACAATCTATCTCTTAGCCACCACCCGAGGCTTTGCCAATTAGCATCAAAAATAGGTTCTCATTTTATTGTGAAATTAGTGGCTTGTTAATCAGCGTCAGCCAGTCATGAAAAAACAAATACTGCTCGATTCTACTTATATGAGGGACCAAGAGTAGAGGCTCAAAGTCATAGAGACGGAATGTAGAACAGTGCTTGCCGAGAGCCGGGGGAGAGGAAAAGGGGGAGTTGTTTAATGGGTAGAGAGTTTAAGTTCTGCAAGATGAAAAGAGTTCTGGAGATTGGTTTTACAACAATATGAATGTACTTAGCACTACTGAATTGTACACTTAAAAATGGTTAAGATGGTAAGTTTTATGTATTTTTTATAATTTAAAAGTAAAAAAAATTAAAAATCAGTGGGGAAAGGGATTAGTCAATAAAGTTTATTAGAAAAACTGAGTAGCCATTGGGGGGAAAATATGGATCAATACCTTATAATTTTAGAGCACAGAAAAGTTTCAAAAACAGTACAAATGTCCTGTATACCCTTCACCCAGCTTCTCCAGATGTTCACATCTTGCATAGCCATGGTATAATTATGGAAACCAGGAAATTAGTGTTGATACAATACTGTTAACTAATCTACAAGTCATATTTGAATTTTTCCAGTTTTCCCATTAATGCATTTTTTCTGACTCAGGATCTAATCCAGGATTTTACATTGCATTTAGTTGTCACGTCTCCTTAGGCTTTTCCAATCTGAGACAGTCCCTTTTTTTTTCCTTTCATGATCTTGACACATCTATAGAGCACTGGTGAGTTATTTTGCAGAATGTCCCTCAATTTGGATTTGTCCAATGTTTCCTCGTGATTAGATTGAGGTTATGCATTTCTGGTAAGAATACCACAGAAGTAAATAGTTTGGAGTAGGGAAGACATAAGTATGAAAACAAGATGCAGAAGTCATGAAAGACTGATATATTTAAATCTGTATTTAAAATGTTAAAAGTATGCGTGGTAAAAAAAAAAGCAAAAGTTAAAAGACAAATGAAAATCTAAACAAAAATATTCATAACTCGTATTAGAAAGAGCTAATTTTGATACATAAAAATGTCCTACAAATCTGTAAGAAAAATACTGACAACCCAATAAAAATGTACAAAAAACTGTACAGACATTTTGCAGAACAGGAAATATAAAAGGAAATATAAAGAACTCTCAAATATAGGAAGAGATGCCTGACTTCATTCAGCATAAGACAGATGCAAATCATGCCTAACTTACACTCAATGACCAAGAAGTTTCATAGCGAGTTGAAGAGGGTATTGGGTTTAAGTAAACAAGCCTCACCTGTTTGTTGGTGGAATAAAAATTGGTAACACATCCACCTGAGAGCAATTTGGCAATATCCCATCAAAATCAAAATCAATCACAAAGAGCCATACCCTTTGACCTAGGACTTTCACATCTAGGAATTAGCCCTTCAGGTTTGCACACAGGTAGAATGGGGATGTGTAGATTATTTCTTGCAGCTTTGCTTGTAGTGGCAAAAGATTGGAAGCAAATGTCTGTCAACAGGGGGTTGGTTAAACTGCATTACCATGTAACACTGCAGCCAGGACGAAAGCAAACCTTATACATGGTTATGGAACAGTCTCCAAGATACTTAAGTGACAAAAGCAAGTTACAGAACAGTTCGTGTGGTGTTCTTCCATTTGTGTAAAGAAAGGTGGAAAGGTATGTGCACAGAGCATCTCTGGAAGGAGGGAAACTACTGGGAGGACTGGAGCTGAGAGGTGGAAGCTGGAGGGCTGGGAGAAAAGGGTGAGAGAGAGACTTTCTCCATATGCTCTTTTGAATTTTTGGAATTTTGAACCACATTCATTTTTTTATTTTTTTAACTAACATTTTAAAAGAATGTGAGCCTGCAGCTGCTTCTGTTCCCTATCTGGAAATGAAGCTAAGGCAAAGGCCAGCAGGCCTGGAAACAGAGAACCAGATCCCTGACGACATCACATGAGCACCTGGACCCTGCTGTTTCCAGCTACACTCCAGTCATGTGAGCCCTCAGAGCCTCCTTTCTGGTTTAAATCTGTCTGAGCTGTGTTGGCAAGTGTTTGATCATTACATCCATCAAAGATCATGGTGGGTGCTTTTTTTTCCCTCCAGCTTTATTGAGGTATAATTGACAAACATGATGTGTTGTGGGTTTTGTTTTTATTTTTTTATTTTTTTGGCTGCATGGCTTGGCTTGCGGGATCTTAGTTCCCCGACCAGGGATTGAACCTGCGCCCTCCGCAGTGAATGAGCAGAGTCCTAACCACTGGACCACCAGGGAATTTCCCCATGCTCTGTTTAATGATCTCTTTTCTTGTATATTATTGTAGCTCCTGGTGCCAGCACGGTGCCCGGCATTGTAGAGTGAAAGAGCCCTCATTTAACAAATGAGGAAGATGAGGCCCAAGCAGAAAGCTATTCGCTTGAGGTCATCATGCAGATAGGGAGATCTGGGACCAGAACCTGAGACTCCTGGCCGTCAGGCCAGATCAGTTGACTCAATTCAGCAAGTGTTTGATAGAGGAGCTTGTTAACCCCAGTGAATTTCTAATGAATAATAAATGGAAGGTTGCAGAGTGAGGGTGTGGGATCAGGAGGCCTCCCAGGCCTGCTGTGCTGGGCTCTCCTTTAAAACATTCCTCACTGAGACCGTGGTTCACCATCATTCATTATTCATGTGCCTGCCCGGCTTCTGCGCTGTGCTTGGTACCTGAGAAGGGAGGAGTACACACATTAAAAAGATACCAGTTTATGTATTATAATATGTTGCATACGAAAAAAAATTTAAGAGATATTTATTCTATATATGAAAGAAAACACGGACTAACCAATTTAATAAAAGATCCCATCAAGGCATTTCTCTGAGCCTAGGTTTCCCCAAATGTAAAATCAAGCCAATAGCTACTTCACAGGATTGTCCTGAGGGCTGACTGATGGTGGGAGGTATTTACAACAATGTTCCTAAGAGCACTGTTGTAACAGCGGAAAAATTGGAAACAACCTAAAAGCTGGTCCTTGGACTTCCCTGGTGGTCCAGTGGTTAAGACTCCAACACCCCCAAGGTAGGGGGCACGGGTTCCATCCCTGGTAAGGGAACTAAGATTCTGCAAGGAGCGGTCGGAAAAAAAACAGAAAAAAAAAATCCAAAGTTGGTCCTTGAGGGACTAGTTAAATAAACTGTGGTGAGACTTCTGGCTAAACATGGAAGACATGTGAACATGAGCATTTGTCTTCTCTCCCTTCCATAACTGAACTGGATAACAGGAGAGGCGTCAGAGAGGCATGTATGTACACGGACAAAGACCCGGAGAGAAGACAGTAGTGGAGAAAAAGATTCCAACAGGCTTTAGAGGCTGGACAGTGGCCCAAGGGTGGTGACAGAATGAACAAGAAATGATGCTCCACGATCCTGGAGGTCCCTAGACTCTGGGTCAGGGCCTGGCTGAACACAGAGGGTGGCCGAGAGCCTGTGTTCAGGGTGTCGAGACCCCTGGGTCTCCCTCACCTCTCACATCTGAGTCACACACACCAACCCTCCGCACACTCATTTTTGGGGAGGCTTTGGACTTGGGGACCCCAGGCGCAGCAGAGGTGAGGCTTGAAGCTAGAAATAGGAACTCCCACCCTGCCCTCCCAACCCACACCCATACAGGACAGGGATGGAGAATGGAGGACATTCTCTCAAAACACTGAACGGCCCCAGAGAAAGCCTGCCACCTGTCAACATTTGGGAGTCTGCGTAAAAAGGCTTTCACTGTTCTACAGCAAAGCCGGCAATGAGTGCCCTCCCCCTACACGCGCGGACACACACACACACACACACACACACACACACACACACAGCTTCCACTCGGCTTCTTGCTGGCTCCCTATTAGATATTAACAGAGAGCCAACGACCAGCAGACATTTAAGGAAAGCCTCCAAAATGAAAAGAGAGAGACTCCTTCCATATATTCCTCCCAGATATTAAAAAGCCTATCAAAGAAATCTGGAAGAAATAGAGAAACTAGGAAGCACAAGAAAAAAAGAAAAAAACTCTATAATTGGAAAGTTAAAAAAAATGGAAGGGGAAACAATGCATATAGTCTGTTAGCATTTGTATTTTTTTTTTTTTAGCATTTGTATTTTTAAAGAGAAAAGAAGTATCTATGTCTGTGTCTCTGCACCAACCAATCTGGAAGATTTACAAGACTGAAACAGCAACTGTGTGGAATAGGGGTCTTGGGTGGCTCAGGACAAAGGTTCGCTGTACGTTCTTTCGTACCTCTTGAATTTTGATTGTTACCTATTTCTTGGGTTACAATATAATACTGCATTTAAAAAATATAGATGCAGAGAGATGCGAGAAGATATTGCACTTTGGAAATTAAAAAGGTAATCAACATCCATCTTTATTTAAGGATAAAGAGTAATGGAAAAAAATAAATATAACAAAAAACTTTTTTTCCCCCAAAAGGAGGACACAGGAAAACTTCCAGAAAGTAAAACAAGAAGATGAAGTGGGGGGTGTCCAAGGGAACCTCAGTTTTATGTCTAGTGCTTTAATATTTTTTGAGTAGAATGCAGTCATATTATTTGCGTAATTAGGACACTGAATGTGGGTGGCAATCCATGTAAAGCTCTTCACATGCAGTAGGTACCTGGTAGTTTCCCTTCCCTCCAGGAGCCCAGGGATTGGCAGGCAGCCCCGAGCCTTCCAGTTTGGAGGGTAGAGCCAGAGGTCACAGGGTTTGAGTAGCCGATTGTGAGGGGGGCTAGACCCTTGGTCCCCATTCCATGCAGCCCTCCCAGGGGCATGATTCTCCTCCTAATTAGAAGGCCTTTTCTGTACATGCTGTGTTGAGGGACACACAAGGTCTCTGAAATTAATTACTAGTTTGGTCAAGTTTGACTCATGTGGATGGAGCAAGTTCATGAGTCAGTGGGGCAATGACCCAGCTCCCTTCCACCCCAACTTTGAAGTCAGTTGTTAGAAGAGGAAAAAGCAATAAAAGAAAACCTTTATTAAACCTTTATTAAAGGTCTCTGCCATGCCGCCTACGTCAGAATCATTGGAGGTGCTTGGCCCCCTCGCACATCTTTTGAATGAGCGTTGGGAGTGGAGCCTGGAAATTTGGCTACCAACCCCCAGAAGCAGGTAAATGTAGAAGCTACGATCTCAGTTATGCAAATATATTACTTTATTTTTCTTTAGTTCAATTTACCTCTATTTTGGGTCTCCATTCTAGCTGCTTGCAGAAAACATTCTCTTCGTCATTCCCAGGTGAACTCACCTGGTCTCCCCCACCCCCACCTCTTCTCCTGCCTCCACCATTGATGTAAATGTGGGGAGTTCCCTAGCACCACAGCATAGGTGGGGTGGGTGGGGAGGGCTGCTCAGTGAGCTGCGCGTCCTCTCTTGGGGATAAACCCTCCTGGGTCCCCGCCTCCATGGGTCCATGTGCTCTCATTTCTGTTCTGCTGCTGCTGCCCCCAGGATCCAAGAGCAATGGCAATGTGCCAGCCTTCCAAGCCACACCGCATGGCCTTGGCTCCCCCAGTGTATTCTGGGTTCTGTCCCTTCCATGTCCCCTGGACTTGGCCGTTGGGGAATGAGGATCACTCTTACACCCGTGTCTATCATCGTGTCTGGTCCTCCACTAGCTTCTCCCCTGCTAGCATAGGGTGTCGGGGCAGGGTGTGGGTGGGGAGCGCTGCCTGTTTGTACCTCCTTCCAACCTTACCTGTCTGAGACCCAGACCCTGAGGCTTTTGAACTCAAAAGCCTGGAATTTGGCGTCTTTGTTCTCTGGCTAGAAAGTAAAGTAATCTCAGGGCCAAAAAGCAAGAGCTAGTCTCCCACAGCATCATCTGAGACCATCAGGGAAGCTGCTCTTTTCTTCCTTTTCACATAGGCTGAGCCACCCAGACCTTCTGTGTCAGTGCCCAAGGACCAGGGAAGTGGCGGCTCCTGGGAGGGGAAGGGAGCTGAGCGCATCTTATCTTAGATCTGCTGGGTCCCCACACCCAACACACACTCCCAGTTCACTCACCTCCCCCGGACAGCTGGGAAATGACACCTCTGGTGACAGAGCCAGTCCCAGGCTTCCGCTGGGAGGGGGTGGGGTGCTGCATGGGGGAGGCTGTCACACCCGGAGGCCCTGGGAAGCCTGGGTGGGGGAGGGAAGAAGCTAGCTCCTGTTTGTCTCAGAGACCAAGGCCACCAGCCTCCCCTGCCCCCCTTCCAGGGACACAGTGAGCACCCCTGCCCCCGGGCCATTAGGTCTTCTTCTTCACTCTTGAGGCTGGTCCTGACCCATCCCACCGGACAGGCAGCTCACCTGTTCCCATCTTCCCCTGCCTCAGGGGGGCCAGTCCTTCTGGAAAGGAGCGGGGTGGGTGTGTCAGCTGCTGCGTCAGGGACGACAGGGGTAGTGGATTATCTCCTACCGGGTCCCAGTAGTATATTTTGGGTCCAGAGCCAGGACAGGAGCTGTTAGGCTGACACCCATGAGGTTAATCTGCACGTACAGTAGTACCAAGTACCTGAGTACTGCAGGTGCCGTCCCTGCCTACTTACTGTCCTTCCGCCTAAAGGAAAACCAAAACAACAAAACAACAAAAAAGCAAAAGTCCTGGGCTTCCCTGGTGGCGCAGTGGTTGAGAGTCCGCCTGCCGATGCAGGGGACGCGGGTTCGTGCCCGAGTCCGGGAAGATCCCACATGCCGCGGAGCGGCTGGGCCCGTGAGCCATGGCCGCTGAGCCTGCGCGTCCGGAGCCTGTGCTCCGCAGCAGGAGAGGCCACAACAGTGAGAGGCCTGCGTACCGCACACACACACACACGCACACACACACGCACACGCACACGCACACGCACACACACACACACACCCGCAAAAGTCCTGTCCTTTCGCCCAGGCCCTGTGCCTGGGATCAGAGGTTGAGCCCTCCTGCTGCTGCCAGGGTACCTGCCGCCACTCTGGGACAGAGCTAGGTTTAGGCCAGTCTGCAGCCACCACCTGAAGCAGCCCCACGGGGCAGCCCCGTGCCCTCCTCCCGGCGCCCTAAGCTTGCCCCACCTCAGCCAGGCCTCTCCTGCCACGGACCCCTGGTCTGAACCTCAGCTGTGAGGATCGTGTTGCTATCCCCCCTACTCAGCTGTCAGGGGCCCCAGACCTCCCTTGAGATATCCATCTGCAGGGCAAGGGGTTGGGGACCAACTGCCACCACTTCACCTCACCAGCGGGGTCCCAGCTATCCGCATGGCCCGGGAACCTGCACTTGCCCCTTCTGATTTCCCTCCGCCCGCCCATTCCACATGCTGAAGGCGGGTCCACAGGCGTTGGGACCTGGGGGCAGGCCGAGACCTGGGGCTGGGTGGGGTGCGGACCGGTTGATGGGTTTCACGGAGGAGGAGGACGACGTGTTTGGGGCTGAAGGGTGCCGTAAGGGCCAGGAGGCAGGGGCACGGGGACGACGGGGAGAGCTGTGGTCAGACCGAGTGGGCCAGCTGTTGGTGTGGGGAAGCCGCGGCCGCCAGGCTCCGGGCTCCCAGGCGATGAAGGAGTGGCTGGGGCTCCGCGGCGCCAGACCAGCTGCCCAGCCAGCCGCGATCTCCGCCCTCCGCGCCCCGCCCCCGCGGCCCGGCTGCCGACTAGAGGCCCGCCGCGCCCCGCCCCCGCCTGCAGTGCCCGGATGTGAGTGACGTGCGGCCGCCATCTTCCTGTCCCGGGCAGCCAGCGCCAGTCGGAGCCAGCGCTAGCCGCCGCCGCCATCACTGCCGCTGCCAAGTTCTCCGCCCGCTGCCCCCGCCATGTGAGTTGGCGCCCGCGCCCGCGCCCGCACCGGGTGGCCTGCGCCGGCCGCCGGCCGCCGCCCTTAGGCCCAGGCCCAGGGAGGGCCCGGGGTTCGACTTGCGCCCCCCGGCGCGCCCCGCATCCCGAGACCAGGCCGACGCCAGTGACTGCGCGCAGGCAGCCGGAGGGCCGCGCGGGCCCTGGCCGCGGGAGGGAGCGGACCCGGCGTGCGCCCGCCCCGCCCCTGTCATCGCTGCCGCCTGTCGTTTCGGGTCCACCCTCATTTGACAGGCGGGGAAACTGAGGCCGGGGGGGGAGGGGGCCTCACTCAAGGTCACGCAACAACTCGCTCGCGGGGCCGGACGGAGTCCAGGGTTCCCATCGGGTGGCTTTCTTCCCGGGAAGGAGGAAGGGAGGGACGGATGGATGGACAGGCGGATGGGCGGGGCCCAGGCTGCGGAGCCAAGGGCTCCAGGCCTTGGGTCTTGATCCGTCCCTGCCCTTCAGGTCGGCCACGGCTGCCACCGCCCCCCCTGCCGCCCCGGCTGGGGAGGGAGGCCCCCCTGCGCCCCCTCCAAACCTCACCAGTAACAGGAGACTGCAGCAGACCCAGGCCCAGGTGGATGAGGTGAGTTGTGGGGGGCGGGTGTCAGGCTAGTGGGAAGGACCCTGAGGGTTGGGAAACAGGTGTGCGGGCCCATCTGGGGTTGGGGGTGACGGCACTTCATGTCAGTGAGTTTGGGGACAAAAATATGTCATGCCCGGTCCTTGTCAGCATGCAGTTGGGAGGGCCGTGAGGTGTCAGTCAGCCTTGCTAGCCTGGGGTGTTTCATCCTGGGCGGGTGTGCTCTGGTGATCGGCAGGCTGCTTGAGGCTCGGTAAATAGAGGGTGCTGCTGTGATATCTGAGATGTCTGCCTACCAGCATGCCTTGGCGCATCTGCGGCTATGCTAGGCATGTTCTTGTCATGTTAGCCAGGCAGCATCGGGGTGCGTGTTCTGTATGTGGGCTCATGGTGGAGGAGTGCCCTTTGCGATGGGCCTTGGCACACTCCCCCTGCTTTGCGGGCCTTCCCCCAGGTGGTGGACATCATGAGGGTGAACGTGGACAAGGTCCTGGAGCGGGACCAGAAGCTGTCGGAGCTGGACGACCGTGCAGACGCACTCCAAGCAGGGGCCTCCCAGTTTGAAACAAGTGCAGCCAAGCTCAAGCGCAAATACTGGTGGAAAAACCTCAAGGTAAGGGTGGAGGCAGGCGGGAGGGCAGGTAGGAGGAGTGGGGGGTGGATGGGAGTATCATGGTCTGTCTCACTGACCCTCCCCTCTCGCCCCCAGATGATGATTATCTTGGGAGTGATTTGCGCCATCATCCTCATCATCATCATCGGTGAGTAGGTGGGAGTGGCTAGGGCCCCTTCCTGAAGAGGTTTCCCCTGTCATTTCTGGGTTTTGAAGGTCATTAACCTAGTTTTTACTATTCAGCAGAAAGCACATATAGCTGCCAATAGAAGTTCTGATTCATCCACAGCCCCAAACCTTGAAGCTGTTTAGCTTGCTCTTTGCCTGAATCTGGGCAATTTCTCTTAAGATTTTTGGAAACAGGAAAGCTGGTGGATCCCCACTGCTCCCTTGAGGACCCTTTGGGCCTAGGAGCCCAGTCTGGGAATCCTGGAATTGGGGAGTGGGAGAGCAGCAAAGACCCAGGGGCTTGAGAAACAGCTAGGAAGCCAACCACCCCACTGTCTGAGAGCTGTGGTCTCAGAGGCCCAGAGGATTAGGGGTCTGTGGCCCCAAGGCCATACCGTGGAGTTGAAGAGACCTTGGAACCGACCTGTCCAGCCTCTTTGTGTTACAGATGGAGAACCTGAGGCCAAGAGGGGAAGGGATGTCAACCGGCTGGGAGGTGGGGAAGATGGGAGCAGGGCCGGGCTGACACACTGCTTTCTCTCTCTCTTTCTCCCTTCTCCCTCTTCTTCCTTTTCTTTCCCTCTCCACAGTTTACTTCAGCTCTTAAACCCCTGAGGAGCCTGCCCTGCCCAGAGAAGGGCCTCTCCCCCCCACCCCCAGCTGCTCCTCCACCTCTCAGCCATATCTTCCAGCCCAACTCCCTGGATCCGTGTGTGTGTGTGTGTCGTGTGTGTGCCCCCTTGTAAATAGCCAGCTGTTATTTATACATATATAATATTATATATATTTGGTCTGTTTGTAGTTTTATTACTAGAAGATTTTTTCCGGTTGTCCTTAACACCCCTTCCTGAGGTTCTCATCACCTCCTTTTTCTCTTTCCCTCCTTCCCTTTCCCTTTCTTCCTGACCAGCCCCAAGTCCCCTTCATTTGCATCTGTTATGCAGTCCCCTCTTCCTCCTTCCCTTGGATTTAGCTGATCCTTCCTCCCGCCCTGGACTTCCCCATACCTCCACCCCCCTGCAAAAATTATAAAAAGCAACTGTCCAGGCCTCCCTAGGTGCATCTTCTTTACATCTTTGGGAGGCTCCGAGACTGGTCCCTTATGGTCCTGAGAATCCCAAGGTCTTTTGGGAGCTTCCAGCATGTTAATTAGCATCCATTTGCCTACTGACATCCCTTTTGGTTTCCTTCTCCCCCCCATTTTCTCTTCTGTTCAGTCTTTCAACCTGTGTTTCTTTTTTACTGAGGAGTTAGTCCCTGTTGGTCCTTGTATCACACTTTCATTTGCATGACGTTACTTGCAGGTGGTGGGGAGCCTGGGCTTTTGGGGAGCCAGGCTCTTCTGGCCCCCAGGATTGCCTCCTCCTAGCCCCCCTAGTCCAGTTTGCCTCCCCTACCCCGATTTTCCAAACCTCTTGTCCCTCCTTTCCCTCCCCCCAGCTGGTGTGTAAGTGTCTTGGAGTTCAGTGTGTTATGATGGACCAATAATTCTGCCACTTGGAGTCTCTCCCCACATTCCTGCTCCCCAGTTTCCGTGTGGGGTGCTCAGTTGACATTCCCATGGGGTCTCCCTCCCTCCCATCTGCCTGATCTGCCTCCTCCTCCTCCCACCAGGAGAGTTGGGGGTTGGCCACAATCTGATCTCTCTTGGGAGAGGTGGCTGCCAGTGTGTCGGGGGGGTCATCACTGCCTTGGGGAGGATGGGGCAGGGCAAAGAATCCCCCCAGTTCCTTCCTGAAATCTCTGGCCCCACCCCTGCTGGGGGCTGAACTGAAATCCCTCCTCCCTCATTGGGGGGTGTTGCCCCGTCACTGCCCAGCTCCTCTGACTGCCCCCTTGAACTCAGGCTGGGAGTACTGGTCACTGCCAATGTGTGCATGGGACGCGCTGCAAGACGGGGATTCTTGCCCCTCTCCGGGTCTCCTCCTTAGGTGAAATGATGAAGGAAGGGTCTAATGTCTTTTTAAATGGCACAATTTTAGGGGTCTGAGGGTGCAGTCCCTTAACCTGCCACTGGAGGGCACCCCCTAAACTCTTTCTTCCCCCCACAGTCGAGGTTCCTGTGTGGAGGGGGAGCAGGGAGATCGAAGCTGTGGTGTGAAAGGGTAGGGAGAGATGCTGGGGGTGAGGGTGCTGTGTTCTAGACCCCCCATATTATCCCAGTATCCCCTGCCCCCCTTCCCTCACCCCATGCCCCCAATTCTGTGGCGCATCCAGATTGTGAAAATGTACAATAAATGTGTAATGAGTAACCAGGTGGTGTTTTAAGATCTTTTCTTAACCAGTGGGAAGCGTATTGGATCTGCAGGTGTAACAGGAAGGTTGAGAAGATACATCTGGAAGGGACAGCTTTGCCAGGGGGCCTGACCTTGGGCAGGGCAAAGGCAAAGTGTGATTCACCAAGTGGCCACGAGGGGGCACCAGGAGTTGATAATGGGAAGTGTTCATGATCCCACTGTCTTTCGGTCCCGTGAACCCTGAGGTCTGGGCTTCCCAGCCCCCCCCCCCCCACTTCCCTGCGGGCATGCTCCTGCTGTTCATTGGATCCCTTTCTACTCCTTGATTTAAGTCTCAAATGCTCTGCAGTCTCTCCCGTGGTCATGTACTCCTAGGCGTGAAGTAGATGGACAACTGTGAAACGTCTCTCCCTCATTGTGCCTAGCACAGTGCTACATCCAGAAGGCGTTAGTAAATACTTATTGAACAAAACAGCTCAGGGAGATCCAGCTGAGTGCGGTGTGGAGCTGGCTGTAGATGGCCTGCTGCCCCTGCACTCTATGTTGCCCGACTGGTGGCTCTAGACCCCATACTGAACTGCTTTAACTTCCAGCTCCATAACGCCCTTGACGTGGCACCCTAGCATCCCTGCCCACAGGCACTTCTAACAGTGGGTGGCGAGTGCTAGGTGAGTTCTGGAGGGCCCACTTTTCTGTGCTGCAGCATGAGGATTCAGCAGCCTAGGAAACCTAATAGTGTTTCTCAAACTTTTAGGCTCCTAAGAACTACCGGGAATGCTTTTAAAAATAGATTTTCAGGCCCCTTCCCCGGAGATTGATTCCGCAGTTGTAAGGGACCCCGGTGATTCTTATCATTATGTATACAGTCATTATAATGTTCATCACTTGTTGAGGGCTTACTATTTTCAAGACAGTGCTCAGGGCCTTTTTGTGCTTCATCTACTGAGTCCTTCACATGTTTAGGGTTCCAGCAGGCCTTAGGGCCCACCTTTATCGTATCAGGGACCTGAGTTCAAATCTTGACCCCACCAGAGACTAGCGTGTTAATCCGGATACATTATGTAACCTCTCTGGATCTCAGTCTCATTTGAGACAGTGGGAAGTAGATCAGCCGCCTCCTCCGGGTTTGTAAGCGCATGGCCTGGCCCACAGAAAATATAATCTGGGAGGTGGCTATCATCTTCGTCGTTACCACGCGGCACTGAGACCTGAAGATCGCTTCACCGTAATGCCAGCAGCTTCCAGCTTCAGCGAGCTTCAGGAACCCAGGTCCACAGTCCCAGCGCGGGGGCGCTCTTGTCACGCGCCTAACGGCTCACAAAGCGCCCCCACCAAAGCCACCACTGCTCACATCTGCGCCTGCGCAGACTCGGCCGTCCTGGGTTAGCGTGTCGTCAAGGAAAATCCCCAGCTTCTAGGTAAACAAGTTGCCGCGTGAGATCGGCCGCACGTGTCCTCTACAGCTCCGGGACTTCTCAGCCTATGAGAAAATTTGGAGGACTGGACTGGCGTCCGCGTCACCGATCTAGGCGGGTCGGGGGACGCTGCCACAGCCAGTAAGAACTTCGGAGGTGGATGTGGGCGTGGCTTTCGGTCAGCTTCCAATCAACGTGCTAGGGTGGCCCCTCCCGCACGTGGATCTGTCACTGCTGGTTGGCAAACTGACCAATGAGAAGATGAGGGAGGCGGGCGGCGCCAATGGTGGCAGTGCGGGGGCTGGGCGGCCGCACGCGGCGCGGGGCATGGGTCGGCGCCCTTCGGCCAATAAGCTTGAGGGGCGTGGCATCCTGGTCGGCGGGCGGGCCTGGAGAGGCGAATCCAAGTCTCCTTGATCCTAGTTAGGAAGAAATTGGACGGCGTGCGCGCTGAGCGGTAAGTGCTCAGGCGTGGAGGGTGAGGAGCGGCGGTCGGTATGGGTTTTTCCACGGTGGTTCTGTAAGGAGGGGTGTTAATGCATTGCCGTGAGGGGAATCTTGCAAATGCGTGATCACCGCGGTGGGAGCTCTGATGGTTACGGGGGAATAGGGGCTGCGAACTCAGCTCTAGAGAGAGGGGAGCGGGAATCCTTGACATCAAATCCCTCAACGCCCTAGGGTCCCTGTACCCCTGACTGCCGCGGGGAGGGGCTCAGAAGCCAGCGAACTGAGGGAGCTGAGAACCCTACTCCCAGGGAGGTACGGGACAGGACCCCTGAGAGCCGGTGGGAGACGTTCCAGTGCGTGACTGCTGTTTTGGTAGGTGCCTTAAGCACTTGAAATAGGCAGGGGTTCTGAGGCTGGAGAGAGGTCCTGCTAGGGCAGTTGAGAGGGTACCAAAGGGGATACGGTGATTTGAAAAAGGGTGGGGTGATGATTTGTGTGACCCTGAGCTAGTCACATCAGGGCTCTTGATGTCTTTCTCATGTGTAAAGGGGAGGGGTTGGGACTCGGAGCCATCTTTGGGAGTAAACGTGGGGTAGCAACTGTCGGATCCTGAGAGGGAGGATGGGCTTGTGCAGATTGGTTGTATACTTGTCTTCCTGAGCCCCTGGCGGTGAGGAGGCACCAACAGAGTGCTCTGGTATCTGTCTGTACAAGCAACGAGGCCTGTGGTAAAGTGACCTGCGGTAAGGTGGAAGAGTGAGGAAGTGGGGTTCCTAGGAAGTCACTGGGGCTGGTGGCTGCTAGGGTGATCTCAAGGACTTTGTGAGCATGTGAAAACTGGGACTGTGATGATTTGAAGTGTGTGGAGAGTGCAAACTGAATGTCCCAGGGTAGAGGAGAGGTTGGATGGAGTCTGTGTTTTAGGCACCAAACTTAGAATTGGCTGAGTGTTTGAGAGGCCCAGGTTCCCAGAGCTGGTAACACCTCAAAGGTTCCTGAAGGGTAAGAAATCAGAATGACAAGCCATTATCAGAGCTCAGATTTGAATCCTGGGTCCCATTTGTTAAGAGCCTGAGAACTGATGATGAGACATTTTAGGCAAGTTTGGTAACTTCTGAGCCTTAGTTGGTCCTTGTGGAATGGGGATAATTATACCCATCTCACAGGATTGTTCTGAAGATTAAATAAGATAATGTATGTAAAGTGCTCAGCGCAATGCCTGGGTCATGTTTTTAATTTTTTTTTTTTTAGGTAAAAGAAAATTGCTATAGGGTGACAAAAGAACAGTGACAGGGTGTAAGATTTATGTGAATGCTGTGGTTGAGAACTATTCTCATATTCTTTTTTTTTTTGCAAATTTTGGTGACCCCCGCCCCATTTCCCTCTTCCTGGTTCTTGTCTTGAGGCACCAGCCCCAAACCTTCATTCCTCCCTTTTATCCCTCTCCCAAGATCCAAGGCCCCAGGCTGGGCCACTTGCTCTTTCCCAGTTCGAGTTCCTCATCCTAGACCCATTCTCCTCCCTATCCCTCCTCCCTGTCTCTGCTACCATAGTAACAAGAGATTCAGGCTCTGAAGGGGGCCTCAGGGAAGGAGCAAAGGTCTCTTGCAGAACCTGGCCTCCAACTTACCCGCCCTGGCTTTGGGATCGGGCCAGCAGATGTGTACAGTCTGGAAGAGGGGGAAAGCCAATGCCAGGAGCTGTAGGAGCAAGCCAAGGGGAGGGCGGATGCGAGTCTGGAGAAGAGAGCCAGGCGTGGGGGCGGGGGAGGGGGGGACCCCTTCCTCCTAATCCTCTCTCCAGGAATCCCTGGCTTTGGGACAGGATGGCTATCGTTGGGTTGGGGGGAGGCGTCCAGGCTCGGTGCATGTCCTGGGCTACCAGCCAAAAGAACATGATGTTCCCAAGTTCTCTGGCCGCCGCCCTCTCGGGCTGGCCGCCTCCCAAACCGCTGCCTCTCCAGCCTCCCTGCCCCACATTCCCTGGCTGCCTCGCCCCGCCCCCTTCCTCCGCTTGACGTCACCGCTGCCTCCCGCCCCCTCTCCTCCATTGACGGCAGCAGGGTCTGGTTACTGTGGGGACCGTGAGGCAGGATCCTGATTAGGGCCTTGAGAGCTGCTGGAGCGCTGGACCCTTTTGTCTACGCAAAAGGAAAATATGGAGGTGGAGGTGGAGGTGGAGAGCAAGGATCGCCTGTGCCGGGGGAGATCACATCTAGAGCCCTAAGGAGTGCTGAGGAAGAAGAAAAAGGATGTTTCCAGAGAAGAGGTGTCTGAAAAGGAGACAAGGGACTGGGCCACAATATATGAGTTGGGGGGGGCATTTTCAAGGAGAGAAGACTGAGAATCCAGGCTCCTCAATCCTTTATTTCCTGTGTTTTCTTGCTTCGGTTTTTCTGGGTTATTCTGTAAGCTTTTCTACAGAGCCCTGACCCTGCCCACCCCCTCACCCCCCCATGGGGAACACAATTGTTAAGGAAAGCTTAGGCCACGTAACAGGCGTGTGCACCCACGCTGATTACGTCAGCATCAGCCTCTTCACTTGCCACCCACGTTTCCAGGGAGCCCTGAGAGGAACTACACATCAGTCTTGGATGGAGGGGGTCTGTGTAACTGAAGCTCTTCGCGGCCCAAGCTGGCACTTTATTCCCCCAAATTTAGGACTCAGTGTTCTGCTTCTTGCCTCTTAAAAAAAAAAAATTATAATTTCCAGCTCCTTCTCTATTACTGAGGCCCTCCCCCTCCCCTAGCTCTAGTTACAAAGTCACCATGTTTATGATCACCTACTGCGTGTCAGGTTCTCTCCTGGGGGCTGCGGAATACAGTTAAGGAGACAGGTGATGAGGTCCTTGGCTTTCTCTTCTCCTTGCGGTGGGGACCTGAAGCCCTTGCCACCCCACCTTTGTCTAAGGTCTCTTCTCTCAGCCACCGCTTTGTTCCCCTGCAGCCCTGGCTGCCTGGCCCCTACTTTTGGTGCAGCCGTAACTGTGGGTGGCTGCATCCTCAGGAGAGAAGCGCTAGTCACCACGTAGGTTGCCCGGTGACCTTTTCTCTGATTGGCCATGGAAACACCTGCCATTGTTTCCCTTCACAGCTCCTGTTGGCTCTGGCTGCCCCTTCTATTGTTTGCATCCTTCCCCCCACTCCACCCCCTCCTCAGATGTGGACCCTCGATTACCCTCCTCCTAGCTGTCCACAGGATTTGAAGTGTCAGAGGAAGGGATTGGGTAAAATGGCTCTATTGTGATGACAAGCTGGGGAGGGGAACCTAGGAAAGGCCAAGCTGGGTTTTCTGTCCATCTCCTCCCAGGGACCAGCTGTCTCATCCAGCTTGGCCCACCTCCTAAGGTCTGCATTCTTTCTGCCCACCCCTGGCAAGGCCAGGGTGTCCTGTTGTGCAAGGCTGGTCGGTTCAGGAAGTAGAGTTATCTTAAATACCTACTGTGGCCCTGGTATGTTCTCTGAAGAGGGACAGCTTACCTCCCCTCCCTTCCCCTCCCCTCCCTTCCATTATTTACTGTACAAGGCGTCCCGCGCCCATTGGCTGGGCTGTGGTGTCTGGGGCCCTTCAGCCCAGCGCCAGCACCCAGATCCACGTGCGCCCGTGTGTGTGACACAGCCCTGACCTCAGTGGGGGCCAGTAGCCAATCAGGCGCCGGGACGAGATCCCCAGCCAATTGGGGGCGGGGCCTGTGGCTCCGCCGGCAGGAGGCCAATGAGGGGCAGCGCCTGGCGTTATGCAACCCGCCTCCTGGCCCCGCGGAGCTTGCACTCAGCTGCGGGCTGCAACGGCGGCGGGCAGGCGACCGGAGGGCGCTCGCGCGGCCAGGTAAGCATCTCCGCGGCCACCCCAGGGGCCGGTCTTCGGCCCGGAGGCTGACTGCCGCCACTTCCAGCCTGATGGGCCGCTTTCGGCCTGGGCACTCAGACGGCACACCAATAATCCGCCTTCCTTGCCGTTGTCCACCCGCTTCCCGTCCCCGGGGACCTAGGTATTCCTCACAATCCTGCACTGGGCGTCCGCACTCCTGACCTGCCTACCTTACCTCCAGCTTTGCCCCCAGCTCCCAGCTGCCCCGGCCCCACACCTGACCCTCATCAGGCATGCCCCCTGCTGCCTTTGTCACTCGGGGGTCTCCGGTTTTGCCCCAGCACCAGGACCCCTTCGGGCTTTCCACGCTTCCCGCGCTCCCTCCTCCAGTCCCTGGCCTCGCGCCGGCTGTGATGTCAGCCCGGTTCAAACTGGAACATCTCGTTCCCGGTGCTAGTTCCTGCTGTTGGCCACAGCCTTCTCTTTTCTCCTGAAGCTCAGAAAATGCTCTGAGGTTGGGGGTGTGGTTGGAGGGAGAGAGTAAGGGAACAGCCGTCTCTGGCCTTTGTCCGTCCCTTGGTCAGAGCAGAGTGTGTCTGCTTCGGATGGCTGTGGGGGGGGGGTGGCGGTGGCGGCGAGTGTATAGAAAAGTAGGGGACCGAAGAGAGGATTCCTGGGTTCCTGACAGTGGCAGGCCTCGGTCCTGGGGGTCGGGAGAAGGTGCAGGGGCAAGAGGAGGAAAGGCTGTGTTGTCTTAACCAGAATGATTGGGATCCTGGAGAGCGCCAGTCTGGGGGCTTTTGCGCGGAGGGCGGTGGTGGTTGTGTTTTGCCCTGGGGAGCAAGGCCAGCCTCTGAAACCCCGATGGCTGCCCCTCGTCCTACGGCCACTCGGCCCTCCGGGGACTGGGGATCTATTAGAGGTGGGCGACCCCTGGTCGCGCTTGCGAGTGCGGGAGTGTGTCGTTGCCCCGTTTCCGCCGAGAAATGGGGGAGGGGTCGCCCCTCCCCCGCCCTCTTGCGGGCCCTCCAGCAACCGCTGAGCTCAGCCGCTGACGTCGGTTTCCCTGGCGACCGCAGTGGCGGCGGAAGCGCGTGGTGGGGCCGCGCAAGTCCGCGCGCATGTGCGGCGGAGGTGGCACCGCCCCCGGATAAAATTAGCCCGGAGGCCTAAATATAGAAGGCGGCAGGCTCGCACCCTGCTCCGAGGCCTTGGAGTTCCAGGCGGAGTGGGGGCCTGCTGGGAATTTGGGAATGGGAAGTATCCAGGCTGTGGCTCACAGCTGAAGTTCTTTCTAGTCGACCGCTTAGGTATTACCTCCTCAGGCCACGCTGGCAGGGGATGTGGGGGAAGGACCAAGAGAGGCCCCTTTCCACCTGCAGCCCCCCGACGCTCCCCCGCCCCGTACGCGGACAGGAAACAGAAATTGCTTAGGCTCCATATTGGAAGCCTGGGTCTCAGGAGCGTGGGGACCTGAAAGAGAGGGGGCTGAATGAAATTGGCAGGTGTTGTGAATTTACAGCCCAGGTTTTTCTCCTTCTTGGTCTCTCTTTTCAGGCGCTGGCTGTGATCAAACTTCTCAGCTCTCTGAGGCTTGAGTCTCCCACCTCGCTCCCCTGGCCAGGCCTCCCGGCCCCCTCGTGCCTCTCTGGTGGCCTCTCCGCCTTCCCTGTTCTCCTGCGCTCCCCATGGCCCAGACATGAGCGGCCCCCTCGAAGGGGCTGATGGGGGAGGGGACCCCAGGCCGGGGGAATCCTTTTGTCCTGGAGGGGCTCCATCCCCTGGGCCTCCACAGCATCGACCTTGTCCTGGCGCCAGCCTGGCTGACGACACGGATGCCAACAGCAATGGCTCCAGCGGCAATGAGTCCAATGGACCGGAGTCCAGGGGTGCATCTCAGCGGAGCTCACATAGCTCCTCCTCCGGCAATGGCAAGGACTCGGCCCTGCTGGACACCACTGAAAGCAGCAAGAGGTGTGTTTGGATGGGTTGCAGGTGCTAGGAGTGGTCTTTTGAGCAGACTGAGCTGGGAGACAGGCCCGTGCTGCTGCCCATTTTCTCCTCATCTTGGGTCTGTTGCTTCTCCCCTAGCACAAACTCTCAGAGCCCATCCCCACCCAGCAGTTCCATTGCCTACAGCCTCCTGAGTGCCAGCTCAGAGCAGGACAACCCATCTACCAGTGGCTGCAGGTTCGTGGGGTGAGGGCTGGGGGAGAGGGCTGGGGGCCACGCTCTGGGGCTAATGTCTATACCCGCTCCCTCCCTGTGGGCCCTGCAGCAGTGAACAGTCAGCTCGGGCAAGGACCCAGAAAGAACTCATGACGGCGCTGCGGGAGCTCAAGCTTCGGCTGCCACCAGAGCGCAGGGGCAAGGGCCGCTCTGGGACCCTGGCCACGCTGCAGTACGCACTGGCCTGTGTCAAGCAGGTGCAAGGTGAGTGGTGCTTCCTGGGAGGGCAATGTTCAGGTCCTGGGCTAGTACCATGGGGGCAGTCTCCTCACTAAGTGTGCTGCTGCCCGCACCCTGCAGCCAACCAGGAATACTACCAGCAGTGGAGCCTGGAGGAGGGCGAGCCTTGTGCCATGGACATGTCCACCTACACTCTGGAGGAACTGGAGCACATCACATCTGAGTACACGCTTCGCAACCAGGTCAGCGCAGCCCAGCCTCTGTATCCCGACGCACCCCCAGCCCCACTCCCACAGCTCCTGAACCTGCTCTTGTCTTTGCTTTCTCGCCTAGGATACTTTCTCCGTGGCTGTCTCCTTCCTGACAGGCCGCATCGTCTACATTTCTGAGCAGGCAGGTATCCTGCTGCGCTGCAAGCAGGATGTGTTCCGCGGTGCCCGCTTCTCAGAGCTCCTGGCTCCCCAGGATGTGGGCGTCTTCTATGGTTCCACTGCCCCATCTCGCCTGCCCACCTGGGGCACGGGGGCCTCGGCAGGTGAGGTCCCGAAGTGCTTGGGGGGAGGGATGAGCAGTTCCAGGAAGCACCTGCCATGAGGGGCCAGGGGCCCCAGGCTTTTCCTTGCTGGGTTCTTCTCAGCCCAGGGAGGGGATGGGGAGCTGTGCTTACTGTCCTCCTGGTCTGTCTCAGGTTCAGGCCTCAAGGACTTCACCCAGGAGAAGTCTGTCTTCTGCCGTATCAGGTAGGCAGGGGACGTGGGAGCAGACCCCTTGCACCTCCCACACCCCGTTTTTCTTTGCTGTGTGGCCCGTGACCTTGAGGTGGGTGGTGGGTGGCTCTTCACTGACAGTCCCTAATGCCTCTTTCTCTTCCTTGCTAGAGGGGGTCCTGACCGAGATCCCGGGCCTCGGTACCAGCCATTCCGCCTAACCCCATATGTGACCAAGATCCGGGTCTCTGATGGGGCCCCTGCACAGCCGTGCTGCCTGCTGATCGCAGAGCGCATTCACTCTGGTTATGAAGGTGGGCGGGCCAGGCGCCTGGCCTGGTTGGGGTAGGAGGAAGGGGGCCTTCTCTAGGCTGGGGGTGAGGCAGGACGGGAGTGTGGGAGACAGCTTTGGAACACAGAAGGTATTGTTAAAATGAGGATTTGAACGCCTCTTTAGAGGTAGAGTTGGATGAGAGCCCTAAGCTAGGAGAAGGCAAAGGAGAGTACCTTGGTTTTCAGTTTCATTATCGGCATGGGGCACAAAGATTGTCCAGACCATCTTTGTAGGCTAGAGGGCCCAAGGCAGAGCTGTGGAGAGAACTGTCTGCCAGCCAGCCTGGGCCTTAGGCAGCATGGAGGGCTGAGGAGCTGGACCGTTCTGGAGGAAATCCAATGGCCACACTTTCTGTGCCTCAGCTCCCCGGATTCCCCCCGACAAGAGGATCTTCACTACGAGGCACACGCCCAGCTGCCTCTTCCAGGATGTGGATGAAAGGTGAGGTCAGGACCTGGAGAAAAAGGAGGTGTCCAGGGCCGAGGCTTTGGCCATTCTGATGCCTCCTGTCATTTCAGGGCCGCCCCGTTGCTGGGCTACCTCCCCCAGGACCTCCTGGGGGCCCCAGTGCTCCTTTTCCTGCATCCCGAGGACCGACCCCTCATGCTGGCCATCCACAAAAAGAGTGAGTTCCTTTCATCCTGCGCTCCCTTCCGGCTGTCTCCAGGGCTTCCTAACAGCTGTCCTTGTGATTGTGTCTTTCAGCGCCTTGGCCTCTTGGATTTCGGGTGGGGGGAGGCTCCAGGGGGCTCCACAACCTTACTTAGCTCTCCCTCCCACTGACCCGCACCTCATTTCCCACTCCCTTCAGTCCTGCAGCTGGCTGGCCAGCCCTTTGACCACTCCCCTATCCGCTTCTGCGCCCGGAATGGGGAGTACGTCACCATGGACACCAGCTGGGCTGGCTTCGTGCACCCCTGGAGCCGCAAGGTGGCCTTTGTGTTGGGCCGCCACAAAGTACGCACGTAAGTGGGTGGTGCCCTGGAGGGCGGGCCAGTGTGGAGGGGGCAGGGCTCAGCTCATCCTTCCCACCCCGCAGGGCGCCCCTGAATGAAGACGTGTTCACTCCCCCAGTCCCCAGTCCCGCTCTCTCCCTGGACCCTGATATCCAGGAGCTCTCTGAGCAGATCCACCGGCTGCTGTTACAGGTGAGAGTTGAGGGGACGGGGCTTGAGAATGAGGAAGGGGTGCGGAACAAGGCCTTGGACATCTGACCTGTCGCTCTTCCTGCCTCAGCCTGTGCACAGCCCCAGCCCTACCGGGTTCTGTGGAGTCGGCCAGGTGACTTCCCCAGGCCCTCTCCTCAGCCCTGGCTCCTCCAGTGCCAGCAACGGGGGTGACGCCGAGGGACCTGGGCCTCCTGCACCGGTGAGTGCCTCTCTGCCACTTTACCCCTTTAGTCTCCCGTTCCCTTGTTCTCAGAGTCAGCACTGCCAAACCCAGAGGAGCCGCGTCCACCTCCTTTTCTTTCTCGTCCTGCTCTCATAGTGATCTCTGCTCCTCCCCACTGGGGCCTTTTTCTTTTTTTTTTTTTTTGCGGTACGTGGGTCTCTCACTGTTGTGGCCTCTCCGGACGCAGCGGCCATGGCTCACACACAGGCCCAGCCGCTCCGCAGCATGTGGGATCTTCCCGGACCGGGGCACGAACCCACGTCCCCTGCGTCGGCAGGCGGACTCTCAACCACGGCGCCACCAGGGAAGCCCTGGGGCCTTTTTCTTGCGCTACGCTCTGGGCTCCCCAGGCTGGCCACGCCCCCCCAATGCTGCCCACTGCCCTGCCCCACAGGTGACCTTCCAGCAGATCTGTAAGGACGTGCACCTGGTGAAGCATCAGGGGCAGCAGCTTTTTATTGAGTCCCGGGCCCGGCCTCTGCCCCGGCCCCGTGTCCCTGGTGAGTTGGTGAGGGTGTGGGTGAGGAGTGAGGCCTGGGGCGGGGCGGGTCCCATGACCCTCAGCCCAACCCAGACGAGCTTTTCTCTCCTCGGCCCAGCTGCAGGCACATTCAAGGCCAAGACCCTTCCCTGCCAATCTGCAGACCCAGAGCTGGAGGTGGCACCTGCTCTGACCCAGGCCCCACTAGCCTCGGCTCCTGAGGAGGCTGAGCGGAAAGAAGCCTCCAGTTGCTCCTACCAGCAGATCAACTGCCTGGACAGCATCCTCAGGTAAGGCCATCCTGGCCCATTCTCCCGCTTGGGCCCCGGCCCTGCCCCACCCAGGCGCTGCTCTCATGTCTTCTGGTGCTTCCTCAGGTACCTGGAGAGCTGCAACCTCCCCAGCACGACCAAGCGCAAGTGCACCTCCTCCTCGTCCTGCACCGCCTCTTCGGCCTCCGACGAGGACAGGCAGCGGGCGGGAGCGGTCTCTGTGGGGGCCGAGAAAGGTGAAGAGCCAGGCCATCCTGCCTCCACAACCCTGTCCTCTGTTCCTGCGTCTGCATTTCTGTCTTTGGGGCCCCACCTCACTCTGTCCCGTCCCCGCCCAGCCTCCAGATCTCCACGCTCCTCTCTCTCCCCACCCCCACTGGGGTTTCCTCTCCCAGCCTCCCAGCGGGGCGATAACCGGCATCTCTCCGTACAGATCCATCGGCAGTGCTGTCTGGGGAGGGGGCCGCCCCTCTGAAGGAGCCGGTGGTGGGAGGAGGCGCCCTGAGCCCGCTCGCCCTGGCCAATAAGGCGGAGAGCGTGGTGTCCGTCACCAGTCAGTGTAGCTTCAGCTCCACCATCGTCCATGTGGGAGACAAGAAGCCCCCGGAATCGGGTACGGGCGTGGCTGAGGGGGGCGGTGCCCGGGCTCCCTCTGCTCCCCCAGCCAGCGTCCCCCCTCCTGCCGGCTGCCTTCTCCCGCCCTCTGGTTCCTGATGGAGAGAAGGAGGCCCCCGTCTTAGCTCAGGGCTGCCGCTTCTTGCTCTCCACCCGCCCGCCAGCCTCTGCCGCCTTGTCTGTCCCTCATCCTGCTTCCTGTGTTCTCACCGTCAGTTCACACACAAAGTCTGGGGTGTAGTTCAGCCTGAGGTGCTGCCCGCAGACGGTCGAGGCAGGGACTGTTGAAAAGCCCTGAAGGGTCTTCGGGCATTGACCTGGAAAACGAGTGAGGGAAGTGCGAGGTGTGGGCTTCCCTTCCAAGGAGTCACGGGGGGGTCATCCTAGGGTAGTGCCACTGACGAGGACTGAGTATCCCTTTCTTACCCTGGGACGGCTTTACACGGGGAAGAAGGCCCAGAGCCAGTTCTCGGTGGGGAGGTGGCCAAGAGATGCAGGGGAGGCCCAGGCTCGGCCGCAGGGCAGAGCCCAGGTCTTTGGCTAAGCTGCTGGACATGGAGGGTGCCGTGTGGTGTGGGTGTGCTAACACTTAAGGTGATTCTGACCTTTCCCCTGTTTCATCTTCCTCAGACATCATCATGATGGAGGACCTGCCTGGCTTGCCTCTTGGCCCAGCTCCCAGCCCAGCCCCCAGCCCCACAGTGGCCCCTGACCCAGCCGCAGGTGCCTACCGGCCAGTGGGCCTGACCAAGGCTGTGCTGTCCCTGCACACCCAGAAGGAGGAGCAGGCCTTCCTCAGCCGTTTCCGTGACCATGGCAGGCTGCGTGGACTTGACGGCTCCTCCACGGCCCCCTCGGGCCCCGGTGAGTTGGGTAGCCACCTGCCTGCACCCGGTCTAGGGCCAGACTGTCGGGGGAGGGGTTCTTGAGGGAGATCCTTGTGCTCCAGGGACCCAGGCTATTGCCACCTCCGCCACCAGGGCCCTGCCTAGGGATGGCCCCTCGCTAGCTCCTCCCCAGCGGGCAGGGGTCCAGGCTGCCGCCAGAGGAGGGCAGCACTGAGACAGGCAGGCAGGGGCCCTCTGCTCCAGGTAAGCCACTCCAGGCCCAGTCTGGGGGCTGGGGCAGGAAGCGAGCCCACTCAGGACTCAGTTGCTGCTGACTGGGAGATCTGTGTAGACCAGCAGGGAGGACTGGGACGACTTCGGGTGGGGGCAGGGCTTCAAGGGCAGGTGGCAGCCCTCCAGGTGCCTGAGGGAGGCCCCCTGCAGGCGGGCATAGGGCTAGGAACTGGGCTTTCCCGCCCACCTTGGCTCCATCATGAGCCATGCGGAGCACGGCCCCACTGGCAGGAGGGTCGCCCAGGCTGGTAGTTGCCTGCTGGACCGGAGCCACCTGCCCATTCGTCCACGACCTCGCCTGCCTGCTGTCCGCCAGCAGGCCTCGGTCTTCTGCACACCTGCAGCACCCCGCCTCGTGTAACCTCTCCTTCCCCGGCCGCTTTGTCAGTGATTCCCGCGTCTTCCCTGAAGGTCCCCCCACCTCCCCAGAGTCCCCTCTGTTACGTGTGGGCCAAGGAGGCAGACTCTCTGGGGCCTATCCTCTCCCTGGTCCGAGTGGCAGGGCAGCCGGCCGGGGTGGCAGGGCTGCTAACCCCCAGGTCGAGGGCCTTGCTTACCCTAGTCTCTCCCCTCAGGCTGCCGCCACGGCCCCGCAGCCCCCGGCCGCCGCCACCACTGCCGATCCAAAGCCAAGCGCTCCCGCCAGCACCCGACCCCTCAGGCCGAAGCCCCCTGCCCCGTCTCCCACCCGTCACCTGTGCCATCCTCTGCCCCCTGGCCCCCACCACCAGCCACGCCGCCCTTCCCGGCTGTGGTCCAGCCCTGCCCCCTCCCCGCGTTCTCCCCCAGAGGAGGCCCCCAGCTTCTCCCTCCTGCACCCACATCTGTGTCTCCTGCAGCTTTCCCTGCCCCACTGGTGACCCCAGTGGTGGCCTTGGTGCTCCCTAACTATCTCTTCCCTGCCCCACCCACCTACCCCTGTGGGGCACCCCAGGCCCCCGCTTCCCACTCCCCTTCTCCGTCCCTGCCCCTGCCGCCCCCCAGCCCTCCCCGCCGCCCCGACTCTCTGCTCTTCAACTCGAGATGCAGCTCCCCGCTCCAGCTAAACCTGCTGCAGCTTGAGGAGCCCCCCCGTGTCGAGGGGAGTAGTGCTGGGCACCCCCCTCCCAGCGAGGAGACTGCCGACCCAGCGGCCAGACCGGTGAGCACCGAGGCCCGCCCCCATCCTCTTAGGGCCCCCACGCGGCCCTCTCCCCTGCTCCTCCCGTCGCTCTTCCTCCTGCCCCCCGCCCACCTGGTGTCCCCAGAGGGTGGTGTCGTGGGGTGGGAGGCCCCAGCTGCGTTTCTGAATGAGGCAGAAATCAGCTGCCTCATCTGTGAAGTGGGGACAGGCCCGTCTGTCTGACAGGTGGCGAGGACATCCCAGTAACTTCTGAGCGTGCCTCTGCTGCTTGGAAAGGGCCCGGCGCCACGGCGCTGCTCTGCGCCAGCTCTCGTCACTCAGCCTGGGCCCACTGTCATGGAGCTTGGCTTGGGTGCGCTCCCGGCCAGAGGCAGCAGTTGAAGGGAAGCCTAGGTGCTGATCCCTTAATCCCTCCCCTCCCCTCCGCCCAGGTGGAGATAACTGAGTCCTCCAACCAGGACGCGCTCTCGGGCTCCAGCGACCTGCTGGAGTTGCTGCTGCAGGAGGACTCGCGCTCTGGCACGGGCTCTGCTGCCTCGGGCTCCTCGGGCTCTGGCTTGGGCTCTGCGTCTGGCTCAGGCTCCCATGAGGGGAGCAGCACCTCAGCCAGCATCACGCGTGAGTGCCCTGCCTCCCCCAACACCTCCCGGGGTAGGACAGTGTCTGGGGGGTTGGGAGGCCAGGCCCCACTTTGGCCAAGCAGCCTGGGCCCCTGCCCTGCTTCCTAAGGCCAGTGGGCTTGAGCGAGGCCTGGTGGAGCGCCGGGCGGCCTGACTCTGTTGGTTGCCCGCCCCTCACTCTACAGGCAGCAGTCAGAGCAGCCACACGAGCAAGTACTTCGGCAGCGTCGATTCTTCCGAGGCGGAGGCTGGGGCTGCCCGTGCCAGGGCTGAGCCCGGGGACCAGGTCATTAAGTACGTGCTCCAGGATCCCATCTGGCTGCTCATGGCCAATGCTGACCAGCATGTCATGATGACCTATCAGGTGCCCTCCAGGTGAGGACTTTCAGGGACCTCCTCTGCCTCTTCTTCAGAGGAGTGGGGAGGCTGGCGGCCCACCCTCACTGCAGCTAACTTGGGGTTTTCTTTCTGGGCCTGGCTCTGCTCTGGGGCTTTCCTGTTCTGCCCTCCGCCCCTTGGAGCCCCACCATTAGTCAGGCTGAGGGCAGCTTTCCTGGTCCTGGAAGGCCTGAATTCCCAGAGCACCGGTTCAGGGGAGGAGCATGAGGCAGTGAGTGGGGAGCTGGGGAGTTGAGGTAAAGGAAAAATGCCAGCCTCGTGGGCCCTGGCCCCAGCTCCCATTCTCTGCCTCCTGAACCCCTTCCCGGAGCAGGGACATGGCCTCTGTGCTGAAGCAGGACCGGGAGCGGCTCCGGGCTATGCAGAAGCAGCAGCCTCGGTTCTCAGAGGACCAGCGGAGGGAACTGGGTGCTGTGCACTCCTGGGTCCGGAAGGGTCAACTGCCTCGGGCCCTTGATGTGATGGTGAGAAGTCAAGTCTGGGCCAGGAGGGAGAAGAAAGAATTGAGCTCAAGTTGAAAGGGTAGAGGCTAAGGGCTGATCCCCTCATTGTTCCTTGGATCATTAATTCTGAAGGACGTTAATTCCACTAAATTTGCTGCTGGGTTATTTAGTGTTAAACCACGTGTGTTTTGGTAGACCTTTTCTCGGCCA
Organism: Lagenorhynchus albirostris; assembly: GCF_949774975.1. Lineage (NCBI taxonomy): Eukaryota > Metazoa > Chordata > Mammalia > Artiodactyla > Delphinidae > Lagenorhynchus > Lagenorhynchus albirostris. The sequence continues at coordinate 8,642,129 of NC_083114.1, forward strand.
ATCTTATGCTAGTGTATAGTGCGGTCTGGGTACAGGGTACGATGCATTTTCCAATCTTGTTGACCCCATGCGCATCTGTATGGATTAATGTTTCTTGGGCATACATTTTGGGAAGTACTCTCGAGTTGGGGAACAAGGGGAGCTGGGGTGGCAGGTCAGCAGTGATAACTCTGCCTGACTCGCTCATATGCTTTCTTTCTCCAAGGCCTGTGTGGATTGCGGTAGCAGCACCCAAGACCCTGGCCACCCTGATGACCCACTCTTCTCGGAAATGGATGGACTGGGGCTGGAGCCCATGGAGGAGGGTGGGGGCGAGGCGGGTGGCGGTGGTGGTGAGGGCGAGGGCGGTGGTGAGGCCCAGGCCCAAGCTGGGGCCGCGGTCTCAAGCTCTCAGGACCTGGCCATGGAGGAGGAGGAACAAGGTGGGAGCTCCACCAGTCCAGCCTTACCTGCCGCAGGAAATGGCACCAGCTAGACTACATTTGGGGCCACCTCCGGGAATGCATGAGAAGCTTCCTTCTCCCATGTCCCAACTCGCAGAACTCAGACGTGGCTGGACCAACCAATAGAAAACTGTCCCGGCTTCTCCCGCTGTAGGGGGTGTGGGACCTCCCCCCGTCAGCAGCCCAGGATCCAGGGGCTGCCTCTGGCCTCTTAGAGAACAGAGGGTGGCACTCTTTAGCCCAGCCCAGAGAAGCCGCACCTCCCATCCCTGCTGAGGAGTCGTTCCTTCTTCTGGACAAGGTTGCTGACAAGCTGCTGAAGTGGTTCTCCAAGCCCCAGCTGAGCCGGAGTCCCTGTCCCTGTGGCTTGGGGCTGCGTTTATTTATTTGGAGAGCCAGCCCTCTGAGGCCCAAGCAGGACCCAGTGGTCCAGACCCCTAGCTGCTCCGGGGTGGGGGAGGTTGGTGGACCGTGGAGTCCCTGGTGCTGCCCCTCAGGTGGGACCCAGGTGTTCTCAGCTGTACCCTCTACCGCTGACATTTGTGTTTTTGATATCGTGTCTGTTATTTTTTAATATAAAAAGAAAAAATACCAGGACTTTGTGGAATGAACTTTGGGGGTTGGGTTAGGGGAGCTCTTTGTGGGGAGGTGTGGCGCCCCCGTTTCCGGAAGGTTGTAGTGAGAGTGAGCCATTCCCTCCTCTGAGGACCCGCATCCCTCTTCTCCACAAACCCTTTCTCACTGAGAAAGCAGGTCAGTCTAGGTGGCTAAGGGACGGGGGGCCACGCAGCCATTCATAGTCGAGTTGGTCCCCAACGGTGTGGGAGAGAGGCGGGTGGTGCAGAGTATTAACCCTCAGGCTCAGAGCTTAGGAAGGAAAGGGGGAACCTTGGAAAGGATGAGTCACTGAAGCCCCGTGGCAGCCGTTATTTCGGTCGTCTCGATTAGTGACCCTCAGGAACAGCTGATCTGCATCTAGACTCAACAACCCACCCAACGGCGCCGTGGCTTAGCTGGTTAAAGCGCCTGTCTAGTAAACAGGAGATCCTGGGTTCGAATCCCAGCGGTGCCTGGGACGGTTGACTCTAGTATATTATTGCTGCGAAGGGGACACATTTCCAGACTTTGACAGGGCGCCTCTCTGTAGTACATATGGAAGGATTATTCTTCTTACCAGCCATCCCATTGCTACTTGAGGCTCCCTCCCTGTGCACTTTTAGTGCGACTTTGGAGGCTGACCCCAGCTGTCAAGAACCAGGGTGTAGCGGCATCCCTTTGTCTGCCTTCAACGGTGTGGGAACGGTTGGGCCCATTTTGTACTGTGGCTCGGGGCAGGGAGAGAGAACTGGAAAGTCGCCGCTTCTGTAGGGCCGTTGCCTCATAAGCGCACGCGCACTGACATCAAGACAGCGCTCGCAAGAGGCGGGCGTGTTAATAGGCAGCTATAGTTCCGCAGGCCCCAGTCCGCAGGCGGCTGTGATGGCCGAGTGGTTAAGGCGTTGGACTCGAAATCCAATGGGGTCTCCCCGCGCAGGTTCGAATCCTGCTCACAGCGTCAGTAGTTTTGGGAATGAATACTACTGCCGCCTCCGCTGAAGAAAGCAACTTGTTTTTCCAGTGCTGTCTTTCCCTGGAGCAGATCCCAATTTTATTCCAAGACTCTCAGGGACTCAGCCACCCAGGACCTGTCCACGAGCGCCCTCTTGCGGGCCTCAGATTCCTGCTTCTACTCCTCCTCCAAAGGTTATATCAAGCAAAAAGCCGTTTTAACTGCCAATTTGAATTCATAACTCCAAACTCAGGTGTTTTCTCAGTGCTATTAGCAATCATATCACATTTCCCCATCCATTTCCCCTCCATCTCTCCTATACGACTCTTTCATTCCTTTTCACATCAAACCACGAATCCCTTCATCCTCCTTCAGCTTTACTTCCTGTTTCACTGTGTTCAAAAGGCATTCGGTAATCAAAACACTATGGTACTGGCACAAAAACAGACATATAGATCAATGGAACAGGATAAAAGCCCAGAGATAAACCCACGCACCTATGGTCAACTAATCTATGACAAAGGATGCAAAGATATACAATGGAAAAAAGTCTCTTCAATAAGTGCTGCTGGGAAAACTGAACAGCTACATGTAAAAGAATGAAATTAGAACATTCTCTAACACCATATACAAAAATAAACTCAAAATGGATTAAAGACCTAAATGTAAGGCCGGAGACTATAAGACTCTAGAGGAAAACAGGGAGAACACTCTTGGACATAAATTGCAGCAATATCTTTTTGGATCCGTCCCCTAGAGTAACGGAAATAAAAACAAAAATAAACAAATGGGACCTAATTAAACTTAAAAGCTTTTGCACAACAAAGGAAACCATAAACAGAATAAAAAGAACCTACAGAACGGGAGAAATATCTGCAAATGATGCGACCAACAAGGGATTAATTTCCAAAATATACAAACAGCTCATACAGTTCAGTTCAAACAACCCAAGCAAAAAATGGGCAGAAGATCTAAATGGACATTCCTCCAGAGAAGACATACATGTGCCAACAGGCACATGAAAAAATGCTCCATATCGCTAATTTAGGGAAATGCAAATGAAAACTACAATGAAGTATCACCTCACCCTGGTCAGAATGGCCATCATCAAAAAGTCGACAAATAATAAATGCTGGAGAGGGTGTGAAGAAAAAGGAACCCTCCTGCACTGTTGGTGGGAATGTAAATTGGTGCAGCCACTATGGAGATCAGTATGGAGGTTCCTCAAAATACTATAAGTAGAGCTACCATATGATCCAGCAATCCCACTCCTGGGCATTTATCCGGAGAAAACTTTAATTTGCAAAGATACATGCACCCCTATGTTCACAGCAGCACTATTTACAATAGCCAAGACATGGAAGCAACCTAAATGTCCATCGACAGATGAATGGATAAAGAAGATGTGGTATATATATATATATATATATATATATATATATACACAGTAGAAATATTAGCCATAAAAAAGAATGAAATCATGCCATTTGCAGCAACATGGATGGACCTAGAGATTACCATATTAAGTGAAGTAAGCCAGACAAAGACAAATATTATACGATATGGCTTATATGTGGAACCTAAAAACAAAACAAAACCAAAACAAAACAAATGAACTTATTTACAAAACAGAAATAGACCCATAGTCATAGAAAACAAGCTTATGGCTACCAAAGCAGAAGTAGGGGAATAAATTAGGAGTTTGGGATTAACATATACACACTACTATACATAAAATAGATACCCAACAAGGACCTACTGTATAGCACAGGGAACTATACTCAATATTTTGTAATAAGCTATAAGGGAAGAGAATCTGAAAAAAATGTATATGTATTCACTGAATCAGTGTGCTGTACACCTGAAGCTAACATAACACTATAAATCAACTATACTTCAATTTAAAAAAAGGCATTCCGAAGAAATTTTCCTACTGACATCGGCAATCGCACCTGCCTACCTACCTGAGTCTGTGACCACATGCTATTCCCCTTCCTCCTAACTGTAGATGAACCCTTCCACCTAACTAAGGCCAACCCCCACACCAACTAGATCTCCCGTTCCCTCTGGCCCACTCAAGGACATTGCTCTGTTTTCTTTCTTTACCATCAATTTCCCCCTTTTCTAACTGGATTATTCCCACCAGGCTACAAACATAATGAAGTTTATCTCAATTTAGAACATGCAAGACAACAAACGCCATCTTAACCCCACAACTCCCCTCCAGCTACCACTACGTTCCTCTGTTCCCCTCTACAGCAAAACAACTTCTCTTATGCCCACTGTTTCCAATACCATCTTTCCACTTTCCTTTGAACCCTCTCTAATCAGGTGCCCCCAACCCTGCACCTGCCCCCAACAAAACTGCTTTTGTTAACGTACAAAATGACCATCACATTGCTAAATCCATTGATCACTACTGAGCAGCAGTTGACACAGATGCTTACTCTCCCTGCTTAGAAACGCTTTCTTCACTTGCCTTCTAGGACACCACACTCTTCTTATATTCCTTCCACTTCGTTAACAATTCATTCACAGATGCCTTTGCTAGTTCGTCATCTCCTGGATCTCTAAATGTTGAGGTGTTTCCAAGGCTCAATTTTCTAGCCTCTTCTCTTCTCTATCTGTATTCATTCCCTTGATGATCTCCAGGCTCATGGTTTAAAATATGAACCTACATTACATTAACGCATCCCCAATTTTCATTTCTAGCTCCGAAACTCTTCCCTGCATTACAGATGCATATATCCTATTGCCCACTTATTGTTTCTACTTGGATATCTAATAAGGAATCACAAACTTAAAATGTCCCAACCAAACTTCTGGTCATCTCCCCCAAAACTGCTTCACCTGTAGTCTTTCCATCTCAGTAAATGGAAATTCCATTTCTTCAGTTAGCCAGACCAGAAACCTTAGAATCATCTCTGATTCATCTCCCTTTCTCTCACACACACACAGTCCACATCAAATCAGTCAACAATTTCTTATTTAAAATAGGTAAAAAATTTGACTCTTTGTTACTACACTTCAATACTACACCTTGGTCCATGCCACCCTCATCTCTCACCCAGATTATTGCAATAGCCCCTAAATTATTTCCTTGCTTCCACTCTTGTTCCTTGTTCCCTTACAGTCTACTCTGAACACACTGGGCAAAGTGATCCTTTTAAAACATAAATCAGATTCTGTCGTTCCTCTCTTTAAAATCTCTCAGTAGGGTATAAATATGAATTCATGGTTTTAATGTGTATAGTTAAGGAAGGAAATGTAATATAAGGAAATGTATGCACATACACAATGTATACATTCACCTATATTTCCTAGCTCTGTCTGCTGAGGGAGCCTAAAAGGAATGACACACAAGTAGTGATAAACACACCAAGTGCTCAGATCTTGGTTACTAAATACCATTTTCTACTAAAATGAACCAGCACTCCTTGGAGAAAAGGGTGTCTCTAGGGCTGCAGCTGGGGAATTACAAAATGATCTTAGAACATTTTGTTTCACCAGAAAGTAAAGAAGTGCTCAGAAATATTGGGTGTATATCAAAAAGACACAGCAGCTAGGGGCTGTGGCTAAAGGGGCTTCCACTGGCTAAATCTTGGACAATCTGAGCATTAAAATAAATAATGCACTGAATCAAGTAAGAATCCAAAGTTCATATCAGTATAAATAAATAAATGGGGGCTTCCCTGGTGGCGCAGTGATTGAGAGTCCGCCTGCCGATGCAGGCTACACGGGTTCGTGCCCCGGTCCGGGAGGATCCCACATGCGCGGAGCGGCGGGGCCCGTGAGCCATGGCCACTGAGCCTGCGCGTCCGGAGCCTGTGCTCCGCAACGGGAGAGGCCACAACAGTGAGAGGCCCGCGTACCGCAAATAAATAAATAAATAAATAAATAAATAAATAAATGGGACCTAGTCAAACCTACAAGCTTTTGCACAGCAAAGGAAGCCATAAACAAAAAGACAACCTGCGGACTGGGAGAAAATATTTGCAAATGATGTGACTGACAAGGGCTTAAGTTCCAAAATACACAAACAACTCATACAATTCAACAACAACAACAACAACAACAAAACCAATCGAAAAATGGGCAGAAGACCTAAATAGACATACAGATGGCCAACAGGCACATGAAAAAATGCTCATCATCGCTAATTACTAGAGAAATGCAAGTCAAAACTACAATGAGGTACCACCTCACACCGGTCAGAATGCCCATCATTAAAAAGTCTGCAAATAATAAATGCTGGAGAGGGTGTGGAGAAAAGGGAACCCTCTTACACTGTTGGTGGGAGTGTAAATTGGTGCAGCCACTATGGAAAACAGTATGGAGGTTCCTCAAGAAACTAAAAATAGAGTTGCCATATGATCTAGCAATCCCACTCCTGGCATATACCAGGAGTATATCCCACTCCATAGGCATGCACCCCTATGTTCACAGCAGCACTATTTACAATAGCCAAGACATGGAAACAATCTAAATGTCCATCGACAGATGAATGGATAAAGAAGATGTGTGTATACACAATGGAATATTACTCAGCCATCAAAAACAATGAAATAATGCCATTTGCAGCAACACAGATGGACCTAGAGACTATCATACTAAGTGAAGTAAGTCAAAAAGAGAAAGACAAATACCATATGACATTACTTATATGTGGACCCTAAAATACAACACAAATGAACATATCTATGAAACAGAAACAGACTCACAAATCTGTTCTCTAACAGATTTGTGGTTGCCAAGTGGGAGGAGAGGTGGGGAGGGAAGGATTGGGAGTTTGGGATTAGTAGATGCAAACTATTATATATAGGATGCTAAACAACAAGGTCCTACTGTATAGCACAGGGAACTATATTCAGTATCCTGTGATAAACCATAATGGAAAAGAATATGAAAAAGAATACACATAAGTGAGTCACTTTGCTGTACAGCAGAAGTTAACACAACATTGTGAATCAACTATACTTCCATAATTTTTTTTAATTCCAGGATATATATAAAAAAAACTGAAGATCAAGAATCTTCCAGATTAAATGAAACTGAACAGACAGAACAACTAAATGCAGTGTGGGATCCTGGATGGAATCCTGGATTGGGAAAAAAGGGCTATAAAGGACATAATTGAAACATTTGAGGAAATTTAAGTATGGACTGGCATTAAATAATACTATCATATTAATTTTAATATTCTGACGTTGACAGTTGTACTACTATGTACTATTATTACTACAAATGTCCTCATTCTCAGAAAACACACTGAGTAACTTGGGCAAAAGGGCCTGACATTTTCAATTTACCCCCAAATGATTCAGAAAACAAATATTTTATATCTATATTATATTTGGAGAGAAATGATAAAGCAAACGGAGCAAACGCGAACAATTAACAGAGAAAAGAGTACACAGGAGTTCCTTGTACTTTCTTCCTTTTTTTTTTAATTGAAGAATAGTTGATGTATAATCCTTGTACTTTTTTGTAACTTTTCTGAAAATTTGAAATTATATAAAAATTAAAAGTTCCAAAAACAAACAAAACAAAAAAGCTAGGGGGGAAAAAGTCCCCCAATGGCTTCACATTACACTCAGAGGTGACAGAGTCCTTGCGATGGCCTAGAAGGTTCTACATAATCAGCCTACTGCTTTGTCGCTCTGATCTCACCTGCTACGTCCACTCCAGACAACCCCACTCCGCCCCCTGCTGCTCTGTTCCCTTGACAAGCCTGGCAGGTTGTCCTACTAGCCAGCCTGTCCCTCTGTCTGGAGTGCTTTTACCCCAGGTGGCCCTGTTTGTGCCCTCACCTCTGTAAATTTCACCTTCTCAGTGAGTCCTTCCCTAATCTTACTGTCTAAAGTCACAATTCCCACTCTCCACTCTTCCTTGCTTCACTTTTCTCCATAGCACTTATCACCAACTGAGAAATGATAAATTCTGTACGATGTGCTTTTGACTGTTTCCCCCACAAGGACGTATGTGCCGTAAGGCAGGGATTATTGTCTGTTTTGTTTGGGGCTCTATAGAGGTCTTCTATCCTGATTCTTCCCTTGGCCCAGGGGCCTGGGCCTCCTACTTCCCCACCCCCAACCCCCAGGTCCCAACTCTCCAGGAACTCCCCCCTACCAGGACCCAGGGGGTCCCAGGAAGCCAGCCTTCTCTTTGAAGAACAAAGAGGGAGGAGCTGAGCCTCGGAACCCAGGCCTGGGGAGACGTCACAGCGGGGGAGGCAAAGCAGCGACACTAGGCCAGCTGTGCTGTCTCAGTTCCTTCCCCGCCTCCCGCCTCCCTAGGGCCCCAGCGCGTGTGGGACACGAGCTCCCCTCCCCCAAGCCCTTACGCTGCCCCGTATTGAGAGGGCGGCCAGGAACAGGCCAGAGGCCCAGACACCCATACACACACCATGTACACAGACAACCACAAGGGACACGTACACAGGCCTGCGCTGACATGGAGGCGTGCCATCCACAGAGGCCCCCAACCCATAGCCTTAGAAACCCTGGGAATGGGTGTGGAGGATGCCCTCACAGCCACATCTACACAGGAGCGATGGCTGCAGAAAATCCCCCAACCAGGCCAACTGGTCTCAGGTTTGGGGAGCCTGAAGTGTATATAATTGTTTTGGGGGGTGAGAGCTTTTTAAGAAAATAATATAAAACTAGGTACAGGGGCTTCCCTGGTGGCGCAGTGGTTGAGAGTCCGCCTGCCAATGCAGGGGACACGGGTTCGTGTCCCAGTTTGGGAAGATCCCACATGCCGCGGAGCGGCTGGGCCCGTGAGCCATGGCCGCTGAGCCTGCGCGTCCGGAGCCTGTGCTCCGCAGCAGGAGAGGCCACAACAGTGAGAGGCCTGCGTACCGCAAAAAAAAACAAAACAAAACACTAGGTACAAAAAGTAATATTTACAGTGTAAAGCAATTATGCTCCAATGAAGATAAAATATTTACAGTGAAACAAGAGATCATAACCTACAAACTGAAAAGGCTGGCAAATGACACAAAGGTTACAAAGTCCAGAAAAATACCTTATTGGTATCAGTTAATTGCCTGCATAGCCCTGTAATACTCTCCACAGACTGGCTACTGACTTTGTATATTTCAAATCTCATTTTTCCTCATTTTTCCTCTACCACCCATGTACTTATAGTGACAAGAGCACTGGATGCATTCACATCACATGGGCCCTTGGGCTTTGCACCTTCACTGCACGACGCCTAGTGAGTGGGCACAGGTGACAGGAGTTTCCCTGGAAGCCATTCCCACACCAGGATGACTGGGCTAGATTAACTATGTGTGGGAGTGACTGGGAACCACATTAACTGCATTACCATTAACATACCCTCGAATGCCCACAGCAACTCCAACACCGGGGGCGGTGGGCGGGGGGAAAGGGTGACAGAGGGGAAGCTGGAGTGAAAACAGACAGTGGGCTTTACCATTTGCAGTTAAAGTGTCTTATTTTGGCAAGTTTTACAGAAGCATATGGCCATGTGAGCACATTGCTGGGACCCTCCCAGGGGCCTGAGTGAGGGGTCCTGAATTGTACATTTCATCAGCTTCATGGTGCATTCACCTCTGAAATTGTCATTTTTGATTCCACATCTCAGATGGACTCTCAACCTGCCTAGAAATCCTATTCTATCATAGAAGGTTTGTTTTCCTACTCCCCAAAATGAACATTTCACACCTTCTTTCTCCTCAAAGGACCTGTAGCTCTCTCTCCTCCAGCAATAAGCTTGATTCATTCTTTCTTTCAAAATTCTCTTTTATTGAAGTATAGTTGACTTACAGTGTTGTGCTACTTTCTATGTCTATTTCTAAGTGATTCAGTCACACACACACACGCACACACACACACACACACACACACACACACACATATATATACACACACATTCTTTTTCATATTCTTTTCCATTATGGTTTATCACAGGATTAATTCATTCTTTGGGAAAACAGGAACCACTGGAGGGAAACTGCCTCATCCTTCCCACACTCTAAGTGACCCACACCCCCTGTCTTCCCCATCTCCCTCGGGGTGAGGACTCTTCCCTACTACCTGAGACCCATTTCTCCACCTGGTAGCGAAGTCTACCCACCCACCCACCCACCCACCCTTAGTTACTCCCACCAGCATCAAACACACTCTAGCAACCCTCATCACTTTCTTCTGCTCCGGCTGCCAACAATGTTCCTCCCCATTCACAGCAAAGCTTGACAGAGTTGTGTCTATAGCCACCGTCTGCATGCCTTCACATCCCATTCTCACCTCGACCCACTCAAGTGGGACCGCACAGAGTCACTCTCCCCCCAGGTCATCTGTGATCTCTAAGAGCTAAACCGGGTGGTTGCTTAGCTCCCTTCTTACTTGACCTCCCAGCAGCTTAGCTAGAACTGACGGCTCCCTCCTTCACACACTCTCTTTTCTTGGTCTTCAGGTCACTTGGCTTTTTTGCTACTTCTCTAATCCTACATCCCTTTGACAAGTCTTCCTCCTCAACCTGACCTCGAAGCGTTGGGGTGCTCCACGCTCCTTCTCTTCTCTCTCCACACTCTCTCCCTAGGCACTCCAGTCTCATGGCATTAAAAGCCATCTAACTTCCAATGGCTCCTCCATGTTTACCCTCCGGCTCTGACCCCCAAACACATGAACAGAGATGAGTACAGTGCCCAGCGTTTTTACATAATTGGCAAATGCTAGGTCTTTTAGAGCATTTATAGATTCTCCTGCTGGGCAGACACCTGGAATGGCCTATCACACAATATTTCAAAGGGGCTTAATTTAAGCCTGCTTCTGTGAGCAGGGCAACTGGCAAGGCCTTATCCCAAGTTAAATTAGTCTCTCGACATATATTAATGATGTTCCTTTTTAGTGTATGATTTCTTTTCTTTTTTTTTTCCCTTCTGTTGATAGAAAGAGATACTGAAGTTCTTGGCCGTCCCCGAGTAGGCTTCAGGGCTAGTGCCAGGGTTTTTCCGGATTGATGTTCACACACAGATCCAGAGAGCTGACAGCATCATAGGGCTCTAGGTGGATGACGTACTCAGAGCAACTCTGTGCTTGATTTACTATCATGGTCTTCTGCAAACACCGTTGGTTATGTTCTTTAAATAAACCCACAGAGGTTTATTTATTGGTCTGCATCAATTGTGATGTTATATAAAGTGGCCACTGGATTGTTTTGCTTAGTAGGTGTAAACTTCGCACAGAAGTAGAGAATTTGAGGTTTATCTCAGCATTCTTGCTGAGCAAAGTGATTTTTTTCTGGTGTGAAGGAAGCATTAGCAATACTCTGTGACCAGAGGGCAACGACCTGTCCAAAGACACCAATGGACACATCGGTGATAGAATCCCCATTTAAATCTCCATGGCCATCCAGGGATCTCCCAAAGTACTGAAGATGGCTCCTAAAGGCTCCCACAGATCCCAAGATTTTCTGGGAATACCTCATGCAAACACTGCCCTCACGACCATGGTAGATGTACACAGCTCCTGAGTTCTGATTTTCCAAAAGTGAACCAATGATCACGTCATGAAAGCCATCCACGCTGACATCTGAAAGAGCTGCGACTGCTGAACCAAACCGAGCATTTTCAACACCCTTGGGGCCTTCCAGAAATTGGTGCCAATTCAAAACGCCCTTTGTGGTAGAGAACAGCTAGACTCTTCCCTCCTCTTTCTTTAGGTCATCTGTGTATGTTGGTGCAGTAATGTGTCTTTATCCACATCGACTGAACTCCGCACACTACCAACTTAGGAGCCAATCTGGTTACCCCCGTGAGACTGAATAACTGCGACACTGTCATTCTCATTAACACTGTACAGTACTATCCGGTCAGTACTATTTGTCCGAGGGGCACCAGCAACGAAGTGGACACTTTTTCCAATAGAAATTGAAGCCACAAAGTAACCTAACTATGAGCGCCATCTGTAGGCTTAAAGCCTGTTCTGATGGGACTGACGTCAAGCTGTCGTGGTGAAAAAACTTCAGGGTGAGGTCTATCAGAAGGTTAATCAGCTCATTTCCCACTGTCGATTTTACCCGGGACTCCTGTGGGGAAATTGGAATTGGGTACCTCAAGTCCAAGGGAGTCCCTGGGCCTCTTCATTCATCAGAGTGTTCCTCTCTTTCTGCCATGCGAGAGGCTGTCTTCTTTTATCGTTTCTTCTTCTGTTTTAATTTACTTTTTTTTTTTTTTTAATTGCGGTACTCGGGCCTCTCACTGTTGTGGCCTCTCCCGTTGCGGAGCACAGGCTCCGATGCGCAGGCTCCGATGCGCAGGCTCAGCGGCCATGGCTCACGAGCCCAGCTGCTCCGCGGCATGTGGGATCTTCCCGGACCGGGGCACGAACCCGTGTCCCCTGCATCGGCAGGTGGACTCTCAACCACTGCACCACCAGGGAAACCCTCTTCTTCTGTTTTAACCTAGGGCAATCTGTTTTCCAACGTTCTTCCTCCTGACAGTAAGCACGTTGTTCCTTCCCCAGTGGGGGCTTACTTCTTCTCAGGTTACTCGCCTTCTGGGAATCCAACGCCACTATGCCAAAAGAAGTGGCATTTCCTTCTGCATCTTCTTTCTTCTGTTGTTGCTTTTAAAGTGTTCATCAGGGAACGACATCTACCAGCTGAGAAGGGTTCAATCAAGCACCATCTCACCTTTGCAGCTCTCTCCTGATATCTGAGGCACTTCGCCCCCCGAAACGTCAACTTTACCATTCTAATATTTTCAGGGGCCTCGGGGTCTCCACTAGTACGATGTTTGTAGGCCTGATAAATCCCTTCTAAAAATTCCGAGAGTTCTTCATTTGTTTTGCTGAATTTCTTGAATTTTGTTCAAACCCTTTTGCTTTGGTTCCCATTTTCAAAGCCCTGCCAAGGTGCACGAAGAAGCAGTGCTCTAATAAGGGCCTTCTTCCCTCGCTGGGGTCCCAACTGGGTTCAGCTGTGGGGGCTGCCAAGTGGGCTTCAGGTGTAAAGGATCCTCCTTGTGAAGTAGGGTTGAAATCTTTCCAATTAAACAAGCCTGAGAAGCCCCGCCAGCCGGCATTCAGGCCCCCTAAGAGATAACCGCATAAGGGAAATCGCCTCGCCCCGGGAGTACCCTCTGGCCCGAACTGGGCGCCCAGTTGGGTCTTATGTGACAATACCAGACCAAGTCCCTGTGCCCCAGAAACTAACAAACACAGGATTTTCTAATGGATCCCTATGAGGAGGGGAAGTCCTGAGCCCCAGTGTCAGGAAGTGGGGCTGGATAGGAGTGCAAGGTGGTGGAAGGAGTGGATATATTGGCATAATGATCAGAGCAGCTAAGACAGCTTGCTTGGCTGGAGGAGTTAAGGTTTGCAGCAACATATTCTCGCTCTCATTCCCTTCCTTTTTTCATTTTCCCTGATGTAATAGCACAAATGCTTACACATAAAGGATTTCATTATTCTTCCCTGCTTTCTCACAGAATAGCCACCATAAAATCATAAATGCAATTGATCACTTCTAACCATCAAAAGGATGCCTTTTTGCTTTGGCATCAACCAACCAGGCTGAATTCTGGGATGGGGCTTTTGGTGATTTTAGGAACCAAGTGGAACCCTTCTCTTCTCTCTGGGAAAGTCCCACAGACTTCTTTTTTTTTTTTTTCCTGTTGTTCCTTTCCTCCATTTGACATCAGTAAAAGCTCTAACTATCGCAAAATTGATTTGGTTGTAAATGGAGAAACAGTACCAAACAAAATGAAATGAAAAACCCAAGGGACAACAGAAAATCCTAAATAAATCCTCAAGTTTGGTCTTGGGATTTTACATATACCAACGACACAGGAGACCACAAATGACATAATTAACACAGCAAGGGTAGCAGTACATGGTGCACAGGGTCCCAAGATAACCGTGCCTAAACCCCTTCTGGAGATCCTAACAGGTACTGTGGCCACACATTGTTTCAATAAAATATATTCGTCCCACTCATGGGTTCTTGGCTGTAATCCGATCATTTATCAAAACATGCCTCAGAGAACTTTCTTTAGGGATAGTTGAAACATTTCCCCATTTTTAAATACAGAAATGCAAGACAAACAAAACACAAATGGCACACACAAAGGCTAGCATCCAAAGAAACAAACGAACCGGTTCACAAATTAGGTAAAAGTTCAACAACTCTTTCCTCTCTCCAACAAGGCACCCCCACTCAAATACAAAACAAATTGGCTTATTCCAGACAAAACCCCCCAAATATAGAGGAAATAAAGTTTCCCGCTGTACACACCGGAGTGACTTACCCTACAGTATAGAGCCCGTTAGCTCCCAAACGTGGATTCCTTGCTCTGCCTGCCAAGTGCTGGGGCAGTCGGTGCTGCTTTGGGGAATTTTGAAGGGCAGATCCTCAGGACGAGTGGTCCTGGCAGCTGCTAGGGCCTTACCCGAGAATTCCTCAACCAGGGTCAGCTGGCCGTGAGCAGCAGCGAGGCTTGCTCACCAAGTCGAAGCCCCTACTGCTCACTGCCACAAGCCGATAAATCAAGAGATGAGTTGTTGGGGGCAAGGAATAGCTACTTTACTTGGAAAGCCAGCTGACCAAGAAGATGGGGGACTTCTGTCCCAAAGAACCATCTTGCCTGAGTTAGAATTCAGCTTCTTTTATACCAAAAGGGGAGGGAGTAAAGTCAAACATTTCTTGGTTCTGGTCAGCCTCCAGAAGGGATGTGTCAATGTCTTCCTTCCTGCACAGGTGGGCCTGGTCAGGATGTTTCCTGTGAGCTAATAAAGGTATTTTATCTTAATGCTCATTACCTGGGAGGCAGGGTTCCCAGAGACAGGCCATTACGTGTAATTTAAGATTATAGGCAACATCCCTTTAGTGATTAAGTTGTAACAGAACACAAAGGTTCTTCCCTATTACGTGATCACCCAGAGTAAAGCAGCCCTTCACTCTCAAGTCATTGCCACGACCGGTTGTCCCTGGCCCCACCCTCATAACCATCTTAGATTATTTTCTGCTTTCTTACTTATTTTCTGTCTCCTCCCCGCCCCCACCATAATGTAAATGTAAGGAGAGCCCAGGTCCAAGGCACCCTCAATGCCTAACAACACTTGGTGCACAAGAGGCCCTCCATAAATAGCGGCTTCGTGACTGAGCACAGCGGCTGTGCACACCGACATACAGATGCCCAGACAGTTGTAGAGTTTCCTTCTGGGGGCCACTGTCACGCCTTAGAGTTGAGAAGAGAGCATGCCCAGTCACTGACACAATCCAGAGACGAAAAAGAAAGACCCCAAGCCTATCCCAGATGAAGCAGGAAGATGAGGCCCAGATGGAGCTGGAAGAGATAGGAGACAGGATCCAGAGGCAGAGACCCAGACCCGGGGCGAGCTCCGGAGAGAGGGACCGAGAGGGACCAGACTCAGCGAACTAGAGAGGCGGGCCCGTGGCAGCCCGGGCAGCAGCCAGAGACTGTGCCCGGAGGAGGGGCGCGAGCGCGGGGGAAGACGGCGGAAAACCAGCGCCCGAGCCCGGGAGCCTGGGAGCCCGGGAGCGCGGGAGCCCGGGAGCCCGGGCCACCCCGCCCCCGCTCACAAGTGGCCGCGGCAGCTGTCTGGAGCCCGGCCGGCCGCCGGCCCGACGCGTGCGGGATCAAAGCGGCCGGGAAGGGGCGGGCGCGGAGTGGCAGGAACCTGGAGGTGTGAGCGAGCTTCCCAGGGGATGGCCGGAGCGTGGGAGCACAGAGGGCCGGCAGGGGACAGAGTCCTGGAGACACGATCCCAGAGATCGAGACGCAGACGTGGAAAGGGATGCAGAGGCCGGAGAGACCCGGAGCCAGAGATACAGAGACCACAGAAGACCCAGAGAGACCCAGCGTAGCCGTTGTGAAGATACCTGGAAAGAATGTGCAAGAGACAGAGACGCCGATAGAAGGCGGGACAAAAAGGCCGTGACCGTGGACTTAGAGAGAAAGAAGGCGGGCTCCAGAGAACAGAAACAGAGAGCGAGGAAGAGAAAAGGAAAGAAGAGCAACTGGGCCTTAGAGCTCAAGGGGCGGAGGACCTCGCCCCTCCCCCGCGGAGGGCTGAGAGGACCCCCGGGGCAGGGATCCCAGCGCCGGGTCCTTTCTCAGGGTCACGCCTGCGGAGGTGCGGGCAGGGGGCGGAGGGAGGGGTGTGGACAGCCGGAACCCCAGGCTGGGAGGATGGGAGTGTGAGGACGTTCGAAATCAGGGGCTGGATCCGGCGCCTCAAACTCTGCTACAGAGTAAAAAATCTAAGTATTAATATTAATATTTGGTAGAAATCTTAAAGATGCCTTTCAGATACATCAGAAAAGACATCTTTGGAGAAAGGACGAAAAGTCAGACGATGCATTGGCCGGGAATCGAACCCGGGCCTCCCGCGTGGCAGGCGAGAATTCTACCACTGAACCACCAATGCAAGTGAAAGTTGAGCTTCGGTAGATCCAACTCAGTTTGTAAGGAGTCGAGGCGACTACGGCCAGGGAGGCTTTATGGCCAGGAAGGCTTTATAGCCAGGGTCTTCGCAGAGAAACGGTCCCAATAGTTGACATGGGTGGAGCGCCAGGCCATCCTTCCTCCCGCCTGGATCCGGTCACCCGGCCATAAAGTCGCCCCATATGGCCAGGGGCGGCCCCACACCCGGGTGCGAACTGCCGCCGGGGGCCCCGAGCCTCGCGTGCAGGTGAGAAAAACTCAGCCCAGCCCAGGTTCCCAAGGAGGGGGGCAGCGGGGGGTTCTGCGGCCACACATCTGCGCTCCCATTTGGCTCAGGTAGGGGGAGGTGGGATGTGCTGGGTTCCCTGATTCCAAATGGGAGCGCCCTCCCCAAGGTCTGTGTTCCCCTGGCTCGGACTTTGGCAAGGCAGGCTCCGTGAAAAAACCAAGCTGTGGACGGGCGCTGGGAGGGCTCGGAGGAGCCCCATCCGTCTCTGACTCCGCAGCTATCTTCTGACTCGGTCTGCAACGCCACCGTGTCATTCTGTGTCCTTGTCCCTGGCATTCTTGCTGTCCCGTTAAATCTCTGATTTTATCTTCTCAGGCACTTTGTCTTGAAGTCTGCAAGTCTCACGCATCATTCTGCAGAGTGGCATACTCTTGGTTTGAGGTGGGTGTTGATCCCTTTTTTGTTCCCTTTCTTATCTTTTTAAGAAAACTGCCTTCTCCTTGTCCCCCCCATAATCACGAGGGATCCCCAGGAGCAAGCAACACGAGCTCACTTGTATCAGGTGTCCTGGCAGCCGCACCTCTGAATCTCCTATAATTAGTTTTGAATCAAATACTTCTAAGTGGAAAGATCTCTCCACCCGTGCTTCAAAGCCTTGCTTCCTCTTCCATGAGGCTTCCCCCACCCCAGTCCAGCCGTCCCTCACGATGACCCTTTCCCAGAGCACCTAATTCACTGTGCTTCTAAAATAGCTACTTGACAACACATAAGCGTTTTCTACTGAAACTTGCAGGAATAAACTGGGCCTCCAGACCATATCTCAGTACGATCGGTCCCAGCCTAGACCAGTGCCCAGTGGGCACAATGAATACGCAGATATTGGGGAACTGAATATGACTGACTTAGATTGAACAGAGCTTCTCTTCCACCTGCAAAGTCCCAGTTGAATAAACGGATCCAGCCAGCACACTCAGGTGGCTCATTATCTCAAGTAGGAGGTGAATTTTGGGGAAAGATGTATAGGATCCAGCCTAGGGGCTGAGGGATGCTAACTTTTCGATTTCAGGGTTAGTGGGGAGTACAGTGAGCTCCCAAGAAAGCTGAAATAGTGAACGGGGGGGGGGAACTCTGAACTCCACTCCTGAGTTCTATCCCCAAACTACTCAAACTCTCTCTTCTCCTAATTACCTCCTCCCTTCAGCTGGGTCCCGCCTCATTATACAGCCTTATGGTCCTTAAACAGCCGGTGCTGCACTGGCCTCTCATTTCCCACACTCCAGGCCAGTTCCACTCGTACCCCTCCCCCTTGTGCTCCTCCCCTTTCCGGGAGCCTCGTGCCCAGGGTAGAGTCGGGCAGGAGCCAGGTGCCGAAGGGGCGGGTCCGGGTCTTTACCACCCCCTACTCGGGAGCCTGCGAGATATAAGGCTCAGGGAGAGCGGGGACTCGGTCCACACAAGGGTCCGGAGGAGCAATGGTCACCCGGGATCGAGCCGAGAATAGGGACAGCCCCAAGGTGAGAGGCGGGAGAGGAGGAAGCAGAGGTCCCTGGGCTGGTCAGGGGACAGGGTCCCTGAGACCGAAAGTCAGAGAAGAGGCTGGAGATGCAGGGCTGGAAGGGGGAGAGGTGCGCGGGGAACCCGAGGAGCCAGGAGCTGGGGAGGAAGCTGCGAAGTATGGAGAAGGGGTTAGCGTCAGAGCTGGCACTGGGTGGGCGGCAGAAGCAGAGGTCTGGGGCGTAGGTAATGGCAGTTGACACCTTGCGGCCTGGCGGGCTTGGGCGGGGGTCAGAGTCCGAGTAAAATAAGCAGGAGGAGCACAGAGCTAAGGGACGAGAGTGGAAACAAAAAGCGGAGAGGATAGGCCCTTGCTCCATGCGGGCTGTGAGCCGGAGCTGGGCCAATGCAGCCTTGTAAGAGAAGGTCTGGAGGGCATTGGTTCCAGAGGCCCGAGCCCAGGTGGAAGATCTTAGAACCAACGGAGAAGGGTGACCGCACAGGCGGGTTAGTGGGAGAAGAGGGGGCGCGGTCGCTCTGGGTATCTCCCTTTCTACACTCAGGGCCACCAACTCAGCCCGCCGCCTTGCGGCCCACGTGTCTGGGCGCAAAGAGGGCCCCCAAAGTTCTCCACTGAGACAGAGAAAGACTGCACGAGACGGAGACGTAGAGAGAAAAGAGGAGGAGGAGAGACACAGAGAGGGGAGGAGGGAGGACAAGAATGAGAGAGGAGAATGCAGAAGACCCGGGAGAGGAGGCGAGCTACAGAAATTGACCCTAGGGGCGTTGGGAGGGGGAGCGGAGAGGGATCGAATGGGTCCGGCCTTAGGTTCTCTGGCGTCTTGGGGAAGAGGTGGAGGCCGGACTATCCCAGCGGCGGGATTCCGACGCCTGCGCGGCCGCGCTGAGTCTCGGTCGGGTCGGCCCGCTCTCCCTTTCCTGCTGGTCGCAGATGCTGAAGCCGCTTGTGGAGAAGCGGCGCCGGGACCGCATCAACCGCAGCCTGGAAGAACTGAGGCTGCTGCTGCTGGAGCGGACCCGAGACCAGGTCAGTTCTTCCGCCATCATCGGACTCCCAAGCATTCCGTCCTCCTGTCTCAGGGTTTCCCACTTGGGTGGGGACATATGCTGCTTTGGCGACCCTGGCCCCAAGGCATCCTGACCCTTCGAATCCCATCCCAGACCCCCTCTCGCTCTCAGAACGCGATCTTCATCGCCACCCCTCGGGTCTGTAAGTTTCACACCCGGCTCTGTAAATTTCATTCCCGGGGGTCAGTTTCAACCTTTGGGTCTGTAAATTCTCCCTCCTCCTCCCCCACACTCCCCGAGATAGCCAGCAGGGTGGTTAATTTCATTCCCCGGGTTTTCTGTTCAAATCCGCTCCTCACACTGTGGGTTGGTTTCATCTCCTCGGGTTGGACAGTTTCGTCTCAGGGTGGGCCAGGACCATTCTTGGTCATCTCCACTCCACATTCGGTAGCGCGCTCTGTGGTCCGCGCACAAACGCGATCCAGGGGCACCCCCAGCTCCCGCATCCCCCCCTCCCTTCTTCCCCCTGCCACTTTCCCCCTCTCTCCCCACCCCTTTCTGTCTCTGCGCCCTCCCCTCCCATCTGTAGAACCTCCGGAACCCGAAGCTGGAGAAAGCAGAGATACTGGAGTTCGCCGTGGGCTACTTGAGGGAGCGAAGCCGGGTGGAGCCCCCGGGTACAGCGCGGGGGTGGGGCAGCGGAGGGAGGGAGGGGAGAATTCACTGGGGCCCGGGCCGGGGTAGATGGGGCGGACCCTGTGGTGGACGGTGGGCTTGGGGTGTGGCATGCTCCGCTCCGAGGCGAGGTTAATAATAACACCCGCGCGTGTCTGTCTCTGTGTCTCCCTCATTTTCTCCCTCTGTCGGTCCATCTGGCTTCCTGACTCTGTCTGTGCGCCTGTCCGGCCTCGGCATCTCTGCGCCCCGCCCCTTCCCCACCCCCTTCTGGGACCCCTGCCCTGCCCTCCCGTCCTCCCGCCGGCCGTACCCGCTGCCGCGGCTTCAGGTGTTCCCCGGTCCCCAGCCCAGGACGCCGAGGCGCTCGCCAGCTGCTACTTGTCCGGCTTCCGCGAGTGCCTGCTTCGCCTGGCGGCCTTCGCGCACGACGCCAGCCCGGCCGCCCGAGCCCAGCTCTTCTCCGCGCTGCAAGGTTACCTGCGCCCCAAGCCGCCCCGGCCGGAACCGGTAGATCCGAGGCCCCAAGCGCCGCGCCCACCGCTGGACCCCGCCGCCCCAGCGCCCGGCCCCGCGCTGCACCAGCGCCCCCCAGTGCACAAGGGCCTCCCTAGCCCGCGCTGCGCATGGTCCCCGTCCCCCTGCTCCCCCCGAGCCAGGGATTCCGGCGCGCCGGCCCCCCTCACCGGACTGCTGCCGCCGCCGCCGCCGCCGCCGCCTCACAGACAAGACGGGGCGCCCAAGGCCCCGCCGCCCGCTTTCTGGAGACCTTGGCCCTGAGCTTTGGGGGGGTGGGGGTGGGGACTCCAGCCCGAGCGCAGCAGAGGGACCCGGGCGTTGGGGTGAGGAGGTGTTGGGGAGGGCGGCGGGGCGCGCGTTCGCAGCGCGCGGGTGAGATGTGGTCTATATTAGAGTGTCTATATAAATATATATTTCCCTGGTTCCTGTCCCTTCTCCCTGCCCCCTTTGCGTCTAGGATTGTACCCTCTCTGCCCCCGGCCCAGCCCCAGTCCCTTCCCCAGTCCCTAGTGCATGGAATAAAGTGGTTATTAAATCCCCGTGTGTCCCCGAGCCAGGGGCCTGCCTTTATCTCGGCGTCCACGCCCACTTTCCCTCCCCTTCTGTCTCCCGCCCCCCCCCCCAGTCCTGCTCTCCTTGGCCCAAGACCCGGGGCAGACAGGTAAGTAAAGAAGAGCAGAGCGGAGGCTGAGGTTGGAACATGAAACCAGATGGAAAACAGTGAGATAGGATGGGGGAGAAGGGATGGGAGCCTTTAAGAAAAAGCCGGATAAAGAGGAAAGGGAAAAAAATAAAATAAAATAAAATCGACTCTGGTGGGATTCGAACCCACAACCTTTGAATCGCTCTTTCGTCACTAGAAGTCCAATGCGCTATCCATTGCGCCACAGAGCCACCTGGCGGGCGGCGGCGTCTGACGGCTTACGGGTACTAGAATGGGAAAGGGGCGGGGGGAGGGGGAGGGTTGTGAGGGAATTGGGCGGGGCGTGTGACAAAAGCGCGTGGTTTGGACCTCAGAGGCTTGCCTGGAAGAGGTAGCGTGCGCAAAGCACGTGAGCCAGGTGGGAGTGCGGGAGCATAGGGGTGGAAGAAACTGGGAGACAGCGCAACTGAATATGAGCGAGCGAGTACAGAGCTCCAGCTGCCCGCTTGGGGGATGCTTCCAGTCCAGGCGCATCCCACTCCCAGATGTGGCCCCACCCATAAGAATAAACTTGTTTTGTTGGAAATTTTCTGTGTGTCTCTGTTTCTTCTGGTCTCTCTGCCTTCCCATCTGCTGCTCCGCTCTCCGAAGGAATCTCGATAGTTGCCAAAGAAGACCAGCCAATTTAGCAGAACTATTTGTAGCTCCACTCCTCCTTTCTAGTCTCTTAGGAAGACTGCGAGGAAAGGTTTCCCCCACGCAGGTAGCGTGGCCGAGCGGTCTAAGGCGCTGGATTTAGGCTCCAGTCTCTTCGGAGGCGTGGGTTCGAATCCCACCGCTGCCAGACCAGAGTTTTTCTCGAGGCTTAAGCACTCTTTAATTCATAAAGTAAATTACTTACTTTTATGAGAACTCCTGGTAGCGGTCTCACCAACGTGTATTCCAGACAGAACTTAGGTCTGCCTCCCAGCCCCAAACCAATACATAATGGAAACTGCCAAAGAAACCTCGGACCTTCATAATCGATCTCCACTTTAACATGTCGTCAAATAACATTCCTATCAAAATTAGTGCAACTTGCTATATATTTAAGTGACTTACTGTATGTTCTCCTGACGGTGTGCTACGGGCTCGAATTACCTAGCCTGAAAAGCTCAGAAGGTAAGACCCTAGTTTAATTTTCTTTCCAGATCCTTTCAGAACATAAGAGAATATCATACATGAAGCTAATGAATAATATAATAGAACATTGGTATTGAGTGAAAACGAAAAAGGAAAGGTTCCACCGAGATTTGAACTCGGATCGCTGGATTCAGAGTCCAGAGTGCTAACCATTACACCATGGAACCCATTCCCTAAGAAAAGCTTCTGACAGTATATATATTATTGTACTTCCTATTCTGTGCCTTTACATACTTTGCCATTCATAGAAGACAAAAAAAGAGTTGTCGGATTAGGGTGGATACCGCTATCGAGCACCTGAAATATGAATTTAAATGTGCTGTAAGTATAAAATACACACTGTAATTAGTACAAAAAATGGTTAAAATTTCATTAATAATTTAAAAATATTGATTACATGATAAAATAAGATTTAGGATATAATGGGTTAAGTAAAATGTTATTAAAATTAATTTCAAAAAATTTCACCTATTTCTTTGTACTCTTTTTAATGTGTGGCTCCTAGAAAATTTAAATTCGCATGTATGGCTCGCATATGCACTGCTCTAAAACATCTCCGCTCTCCCTCCACTGTCATTCGTTCTGCCTTCTGAAAAATACCCTGACGCACTTAATACCGTTCCCTCTTAACACCAGGCAGCAATATTTGCGTTACTCTTTTCCTCTGTTATGTTTGAATGAATACAATTATTTACTCAAAAATATTCTAAAGATTTTCATGTACCGGTGGAGAAAAAGGGCAGACGCCCGAACAGGGACTTGAACCCTGGACCCTCAGATTAAAAGTCTGATGCTCTACCGACTGAGCTATCCGGGCTCTGCTCAACAAGCCCTTCTACTTCCTATAAGAGTTTCGCATTTACGAAAATGCTGAGGATAAGCGGTATCCTATGCACGCGCGCAGGAGACTACAGAACGCACCTCGAGGAAGCCGGTGAAGCTAATAGCGGATGATTGCGCTTTATCGGACCCCCCTCCGTACAGCGGCCGCACCTGTTAGGACGCTGGGGGCTGGAGCGCCGCGGAGGCTAGGTGGGTGCGGTGTCGGTATCGGCAGCACGGGGGCGCTGCCGGCCGCGGGCTTCCCTCGAGGAGAGGTTTCCTCCCAGTCCGGATGACCGAGACCCCAGGCACCCCACGCACCTGGGCTCTCCCGCCTACCGCCCCAAGGCCAAGGGCGGCCCGGAGCGGAAAGAAGGCCACATGGGGCCTTCAGATGCTGTGCGCCCGGAGACCACTTCGGTCCCCAGACCGGCCCTATTCCAAGCGAGAGACTGAGATCGGGCGTGCCAAGGACCGGGGACACAAGAGGGCCGGGCTTGGGGGTGGTGGTGCCGAGTTTAGGAGGTGACAGGAGGGCTGTTTCTGACCCCTGTGCAGTGTGCAGAGATGCGTGTCCGACTCGCGTGTGGCTGTAGTCACGTGTGATTTACGGCTCACTTGTGTATAGTGATTCACATGGATGATTCACAAGTAGGAATGCGGGTGCCCTGTGGCCAGTTCTGGCTGAGAGAGAGGATGAAAGAGTCTTGGGGGAAGTTGGGGAGTGGGTGGACAAGGGCCCCAGGGCATCAGTCGGCCCCTGACCAGGAGCAGATCAGTGTCCCAGTCATACAGGCGTCACCTAATCCCTGTCTCCCTCTCGGCATCTGGTCCTTCCCTTCCCAGTGGGACCCGGGCTCCTGACAATCATCTGGGTGAACCCGGTCCTGCCAGTCAGAGGGACCGGCTGTGCCAGATGCAAACAAACAACTATCAGGGCGAAAGGCTGTGGGCGGGAAGAGGGAGCCCTCAGCTAGCAGCAACAGAGAGCTTCTGGAGCCAGCGAGCCAGCGAGTGAGCCCTAGAGCATCCCAGAGACAGCTGGACTTTTCCTCAAAGGCCTATCCTGACCCCCAGGCTCTGACACAGCGGCTCAGCAGCCCAGCCATGCCTGGCCTGCGGCTCACCTCCTCCAGGCCGGCTGCCAGGGGCATCCTTCCTTCCCTCCCATCAGGGCCGTGTACCGCGTGTGTGTGGGCACTGCTCCCTACCTGATGGCCGGCACACTGGACAACATTTTTGTCACACTGGTGGGCACATGTGGTGAGAGCCCCAAGCGGCGGCTGGATCGCATGGGCAGTGGCTTCGCCCCTGGAGAGAGGGAGGAGCCACCCCGAGGAGCAGAGCGGACAGGGGACCCTGAAGGAGGAGAGGGTCTTTCCTCCAGAGCTCATCAAATCCTGCAGAACTCAGGATGCCGGTCCTGACCTCATCACTACCCCTATTCTGGTCTTGTCTTTTCTGGGGATGATAAACCCTATCCAGGCAGGGCTGTGGAGAAGGAGCCCTGGGCAGTGGCTCCGGAGAATTCCACTGGCTTCCTAGCTCCTCCTTCAGTAACTGAAGGTGGGCTTTGGGGAAGGCGCTTGCCCTCTTTGAGCCTGGGTTTCATCCTCTCTGGAAGGGGTCCACTTGCCTCTGCCAGGCCCCAGGATTGTTTGCTGCTGGCCTACATAAGGTGAGGGCTCCAGGGAGGCTAGGGAGATCCAGAATCCACTCTGCTCACACAGGACTCCTGCAGCGCCGTGGCTGCTACTGCCTGGATGAAGGATGCCTTTTTCTAATTCATGCAAAGGCACCACATGGGTTACGGTCAGCTCGGGTTTATATGTCAGACTAGGTGTCGGTGTAGTCGCACTTTTCAAGGTGCAAGGATGACGTTGGCAGTTCCTTGCCTCTCAACTGCTTGCTCTCTTGCCCCCCAGGTGCAGAAGTACAAGGTACGCTGCTCAGAGGAGCTGGGTGAGCTCTTGCTGCTGCGGCTCCACAAGGAGCGCTACGCTTTCTTCCCCAAGGACTCCTGGTACTGCAGCCGTATCTGCATCACTACCCCTGGTGGTACTCTTTGCCACTTTCCCTGCTATCAGTGGATTGAGGGCTACTGCACCATAGAGCTTCGACAAGGAACAGGCGGGCCAGAGGCAGGGGCTGGCCTGGGCTGCAGAAGACATCTGCTGGGATCAGGGGGAGCTCTCACAAGAGCCCAGGGTGTAGGGAATAGGGCTGGAATTAGGGTAACTGGAACTCAGGGCTCCCAAGTAGGTGCTTTCTGAAAATATAAGCCTCTAACGCCCTGAAATGCAGGGGCTTTCTGGGCAGTATTTACCCACCACCCCCCAGACACACAGAGACTAGGCACACACACACTTACATACACTCACACCACTCAGAAACACACACACAAACACACAGATATGTGTGCTCACCACTGACACCCTCTGCCCTTCCCCAGAGCCAATTCCTCTGAGAGGAATTAACCTGCAAGCTGAGTTACTGAATTTCAACAGGGGGAGAAGCCCTGAATGTTTAGAGAATTTAGCTGGAGAGGCCTTGGCCACTACCACTGGCTTTTCTGGTATGGATGAAGTCCCTGTGAGGGGCTGTTCAGATTCTTTCTTGAATTTGGGGGACGTTTCAAGGTTGCTGGGCTGAAGGTCCTTCAGCCCCTGGACCCCCATATCTCCTGAGCAGCTCTCTCATCTGCAGAGGCAAGACTAAGGCGAGTCCGAGCGTGGAGATGAGTCTTAGGCATGAGAGATGATGTTCTAGGTTAAGGTGAAGCGAGTGAACATCACCCTTGCTAGTACTGTAAGTTACTCATAGACTTCACTCTGAATCCCCATCTGTCATCACAGCACATCCACCCATCACTTCACAAAATATACTCGTTCATCAGTCCTTTGTCAAGTGCATATTATATGCACGGTGCCAGGCACCATGCTGGATGCTGGGAATACACAAAATGAATACGACGTGTCTTCTGCCCCCAAGGAGCCAAACATGCAAACAACTAGGAAGATTGTTCTAATCTGGGGGTGAGGTTGTCCTGAATCCCTTCTACTGATGAATGCACAAAGAATGTGGGACATCCGTGTCACTGAGGGATGGGGTTCAAGGGTTGGGGGGTTCAGGACAGGCATGCTGGAGGAGGTGTCATTTGACAAGAGACTTACCAATGAGTAATTTTCATTTCTCACGGCAAGAACTATTTGTCAGGCCTCCCTTCCCCTCCTTCTGGATCACAGGAAATGGGAACTCCAGGCCCGACAGGAATGCTACCGGTGAGGGTGGCCTAATTTGACCTCTTTGCTATCTTAATCTGACCTCATCCTTAATCAGACTGGTACTAACTCTAAACTCAATTCCAACTTTGGCGGCCCAGCTCTGATCACGACCCTCATTTAAACCTAACCTTAATCTAATATTGACCCTGAGCCCAGACCCAAAATGCCAGTACTGACAATTGTCCCAACAACATCAATGAACCCACACTCAACCCCAGCTGTCCTGATGTGACCCAGATACCAGACATGACCCTAGGATTGACCAACTTCAGCCCATCCTCAGCCTCACCCCCAAACCAGCCATGATCTTGATCTCAACACAAACCCAACTCTAAACCAGTGTGGACATTCATGTCATCCTCAAATGATACCCTGATCTGAAGCTTAGTGCCTTCAGGAAAAAAAAAAAACAACTTTAATTCTTTGTCATCTACCCAGAAAATGGGTGGTTTCTGGGAGTTTTAAAGTCATATCTTTGAAAGCTAAGGTTCCTGTTTACCCTAAGCTTCACTTGCCACCTCTGACCTCTTTCCCCTGGAAGCTGGAAAGTCTACGCCTGCCCCTGGCTTCCCGGGCATTGTAGACGTCGGCAGCTTTGAGGAGGTGGAGTCAGATAAGAAATTTGCTTTGATCAAGAGGGTGCCTTGTGCAGACCAGGGCGACAGGTGAGGGTGAACTGAGATTTGGGGAAGAAGCTGGAGGGGAGTGAAGGGTCTGTTGTGAGGACTGGGTGGGCGGCCTGGAAAGCAGCATCGGTGACAAACGCAGTTTAATTCAAGTGTCTGGAGAAGAATGGGTGGGGATGGTCCCTGGGGTCTGGCAGAGAGGAGGGGAGAGGGCAGGGGAGGAGCCTGGAGTGAGGGGAGGCCTGGGGATTCTGGGGGAGGAGAGAGGAGAGGAATTAAGGGGAGTGGGCTGCAGGTCCCTCTGACTGGTTTCTGTCTTTCTGCTCCCTCCACTCCCCAGCAGTGGGAATAGGTACCTGCCTGGCTTTCCCATGAAAACTGACATCCCGTCCTTGCTGTCCATGGAACCCAATATTCGCTACTCGGCCACCAAGACAAGCTCGCTGCTCTTCAACGCCATCCCTGCGTGAGGCCACTGCCCTCTCCGCACTCCTGCTCACTCTTCCTTCAGCCTCTGTCCCTTTGATGCACATCCATGTCTCTGCCCCCAGTCTCCCATCTCCCTGTCTCCAGTCTCCCCTCTCCTTGTCCCCAGTCTCCCCTCTCCCTGTCCCACCACCCCGTCTCCGCTCTCTCTTTAAGCAACTCCATTCTCTAGCTCCCCATCACCACCTCTTTGCTCTTAATTATCCCTTCTCTTTCCATTCCTCAAATCAATAGAATTAATTGAGCACCTACTCAGAGCAGAGCATGGTCCCAGGCACTGTTGGTGGGACCATGTTGAGTAGGACCAGAGAGGCCCAGCCCTTAAGATTTAAGGAGGTGGTCAGGTCACCTCAGGTTCAATTTCCAGACCAAAACTTTCTAGCTTTATGACCTTGATTTTCACTTAGCCTCTAAACCGTTTTCTCATTTGTAAAATGAAAATAATATTCATATCTACCTCACAGGTGTGGGGGAGACTTTAATGTGCTAACATCCAGCACAAAATAATCGCTCAATAGAGGTTACTGAGTAGTATTAGGATAGAGTTTTGGCCAGGAGGAACTCACAGTCTCCCTCGGGAGACGTGCAGCACAGTTAATCAGCAATCGGAGGGGTCACAAGCAGCTCAAGTCTGAGGCTGTGAGCGTGATGTGGCTGGAGGGGG
This sequence comes from Lagenorhynchus albirostris, assembly GCF_949774975.1. Taxonomy (NCBI): domain Eukaryota; kingdom Metazoa; phylum Chordata; class Mammalia; order Artiodactyla; family Delphinidae; genus Lagenorhynchus; species Lagenorhynchus albirostris. The sequence goes on from NC_083114.1 coordinate 8,670,208, forward strand.
TACAGCTGACATCTAGTGCACAGAGGAGGCGGGTCAGCGGGGCTCAGGAGGTGGTTGCTGGGGAGACACGTGAGATTGAAGCTTTGGGCGGGGGGCGGGGGGCGGGAGGATCAGTGAGGGGAGAGCGGGTGGGCTCTGGGCAGACCCAGGTCAGTATGGCAGGAGGAGTGCAGGGCTCGGCCATCTGCGCAGGGGCTGCATTAGGAGGCCCAGAGGAGGCCAGGGCGAGGAGCCGGATCCTCGTGTTCTGGGCTTTGGTGCCGGAACGGTTCTTCTGGAGAAGCACTAGTGGGAGGGGATGCAGAGGTGAGGCGGAGTGTGGAGCTTGAGTGTGTCCACAGTGGATTGGGGTGCACAGGCAGACACGGGGGCTCAGGCTTCAGGACGAAGACCCGCTGAGAGGCCCTGGCAGGGCTAAGGGACCAGGGGAGCATCCCGGAAGGTAGAGTCACCTGAGTTGGTCCCCGGATGGATATGCGGGTCTAGGCAAGGGAGGGCCCAGGAGACCACGTGGACAGCCTGTGTGAGGCTCAGAGAAGGGCCCATGGGAAGAGGAGCTGGCGTTTGGCAGCCATGTGGTCATTTACAGAGGGATGGGAGTCACTGGGTTTTAGTGTGAGGTGACTGCAGGGTGTCCTGAAGGACATGTGTGGCAGGCCTTGGAAAAGGAAGGCCTGTTCTTTCTTCTCTCTTGCCTCCTCAGCCTCTGCTTTAATGACCAAGCTCCCATCCAGTTTTTCCCATCCCCAGGTCCTGAGTGGGCAGGCGCTCAGCGAAGACCCATGGAAGGAGGAGTGAGCGACTTAATGAGCACGTAGGAAGCTGCCCTTGGGCTTGTCAGGTTACTAAGGCCCCTGCGCCCTCTCCAGGTGCCCACACTCTTCATGGCACATCAGCATCCTTCCACAGCCTACCTTACTGACCAACTGCCATAACCTCCTAACCTATGTTCCATTCCCTTCCACTTGACTTGGCCTAGCTAGTGAGCAATTATTACGAACTGGGTATGTCAGGCATACACAGCCCAGTCCTGGCCCTAAGGAGCCCACAGTATACTAGGAGCTGATTTGAGTACACTGTAGGATAATAAAGGGAGTGATGTACTTAAGGGTTTACGATGGAACGAAGGAAGTCATGGGTACTTTGTGAAAGACACACACAAGGCGTGTGTTTGGGGGGGCCATCAGGCCATGCTTCATGAAGGACTTTGCATCTAAGATGCACACAGAAGAACAGATAGGTTTGATACTAGGTGGAGATGTAGCAGAAGGTTTTCTAGAAGAGGCACAGCTTGAACAAAGCCCTGGACAGGGGAAAAAGCTGACTTCATTTCAAGCATTTTTTTCTGATTATAAAATAGTACATGCTCATTGTAAAATAATTAAAACAGTACCGACATCCACAAAGTGAAAAGTGCCGGCCCGTAGGTTGGCAAGCCCACTTTTACTGGTTCAGTGTACAAAGTACATCTCTGGCTATGTTTAGCAAGAAGGCTGTGACTGGATTGGTTAGTGCAAAGGGTGGGAGAAAAAGCTAGAAAGGTTGTAGAAATCAGCTGGTGGGGAGCTTCCTAGGCAGCCTGAGCAGTTGGGGCTTTGTCATGTGGGTGGAGGGGGACCAGGGAAGGTCTGTGACAAGCTGAGAGCTTGGAGAAAGCAGGACGAAACACCAACGAGGAGACTTGTCTGCACCCTGCACGCCACCTTTGCACACACATGTGGAGTCACCCCTACAAGGCCTCAAGTAGCCTCTAGACTTTTCTCCCATGTGGACTGTTAGGTACCTCTTCTCTGGGCGCTGACCTCGTCAGATCCCTCCAGGCCTCTAGGCTGGGGGTACAGTGCAGTTGGCAGCCCCTAGCCCCCCTGCCCACCCCCACTTCCCCTCCCACAGGTCCCTGGGCATGAAGGTTCTGGGTCTGCTGGACCGTAAGGGCTCCTGGAGGAAGCTGGATGACATCCGGAATATCATGTGTTGCCACAAGACCTTCACCTCAGGTGTGCAGAGCCAGGCAGAGATGTCCATCCTCCACCCTACCCCATACTCAGACCCCTCCGCCCCATCCTGGGAAAGGGCCTTCTTCTGGCCCTCTCAGGGGGACTGCTGGATCCCAGAGGGAGGGGCTCCTGGCTTCACTGGTGGCAATCTCCCAGATTTCCCTCAGGAACCAATCTCTCCTCCCTCTGGGAGGGGACAAGAATAAGTGAGTGGGGACAGAGAGAGGGTCACGGGTCACTTAGGAGTCCTGATCCTGATCAGATGCACTTGCCTCTCTTCCCCTACCCCTGCCACCAAGAGTTCTGGGCTTTGGGGCCAGACTTTGGTTCAAATTCCTGCTCTGCCACCCAACTGAGCAAGTCACTCTACCTCTTGGAATTTCGGTGTCCAGTGTTAAACTGAAGATATAATTATACCTACTCTCAAAGGATTGTTGGAAGGAAAGGCTAAACCACGGTGATGAGCAAAGGGCTGGGTTGAGCATGATCTAGTGAAGCAGTTTCCAGCTCAACTGGCCCCCCTCTGTTGTCCCCTAGAGTACGTCACTGAGCACTGATATGAAGACCACTTCTTCAGATACCAGTACCTGAACGGTGTCAATCCTGTCATGCTCCACTGCCTCTCCAGCTTGCCCAGCAAGCTGCCTGTCACCAGTGACATGGTGGCCCCCTCGCTGGGACCAGGCACCTGCCCGCAGACAGAGCTAGAGGTGGATGAGTTGTCAGTAGGGAGAAGGGATGGGTATGGAGGGTAAGGGTGGGATGGCTGCATCCAGCCTGCAGGCCTCGTCCCCCAGCCCTGCGCCTTTAAGTAGAGCAGATATGGGTGAGAGCCAGATGGGGCTCAGGCTTGAGGCGTGAGATGGGGCCTGCTGAAGTGGTATGAGTGAGCATGACAGCCTGGAGGAGGAGGCCCTGTCCCTGTTCTGGGGCCTCCAAGATCCCAGGTGCTGAGGCCTGAAGAAGGCTGTTTTAGGACAGGCCAAAGGCAGCACCACTAGAGGAGCAAGAATGATCCTTGAGAACTAGAAACTCCGAGGGTGTGGGAGGAGATGACGGCCCAGTCAAGCCCTCAGGCATCCTCCAGGAGGCTGGAGATGGGGTTGGTGGATTCCCCTCGTGTGTTGATTTTGCTGATACTGGATATAATGAAGTCATCTCACTTGAGAGAATAGGAAGGACCAGGTATGGGGAAAGGGGGAGAGGATGCCGGCTTGTCCAAGCTGCTGGGAAGCCAGGTGAGAGGCTGCACAACGAAGGACTCAGCTGGACCTCATTCCGGACATTTTGGGAAGGGTGGGGTACCCAACACTAGCCTTTAGTGCAGGCACCAATAATTACTGAGACCCAGGCTGGAGTGGGAGCGGCCAGAGAACGGAGGGAAGCAGAGCGCGGGTGGGGAGAGCACTCTAAGGCTCCGTGCAACTTCCCCAGAGGGGGCACATCTTCCTAGCGGACTACTGGATCCCGGCAGAGGTCCCCATCCACTGCATAAACGGCCGCCCGCAGCCTCCCCACTCTGCCTGTTGTGGCTCAACCCCCAGGGGGCGCTGGTGCCCTTGGCCATCCAGGTGAGCCTGGGGCCGGGCTCTGGGGGGTTGCGGGGAGGGGGGGGGCGCGCAGCGAGGCTGCGGGGGCGGGGCCTCAAGGGGCACACTAGCAGTCTAGAGTCTCAGCCCCTTATTATTCCTGGACGCAGCTCAGCCAGACCTCCGGGCCAGGCAGCCCCATTTTTCTGCCCACTGACTCCGACTGGGACTGGCTGCTGGCCAAGACGTGGGTGCGCAACTCGGAGTTCCTGGTGCACGAGAACAACACGCACTTTTTGTGCACGCATTTGCTGTGCGAGGCCTTCGCCGTGGCCACGCTGCGTCAGCTACCGCGCTGCCACCCCATCTACAAGGTCTGGGTGACCCCCGGGCGGGGCCAGAGGGAGCGGGGCCGGGGCGGCCTTCTCCCCTGACCTTCGGCTCCTGTGATCTCAACCCGCTCGCAGCTCCTGCTTCCGCACACTCGCTACACGCTGCAGGTGAACACCGTCGCACGCCACGCTGCTCAAACCAGAGGGCCTTGTGGACAAGGTGCGGCCTCCCGGCTCCCCGCCCGCCCGCCCCTTCCAAGGGGCTCCTTCCCGAGGGCACCTTGCCCCGCCCACAAACCCTGTCTCCCTCCCTTCGATCCCACCCACCGGCCCCACCTCCTCGGGCTCCTAGAGTTGGACGAGGCACCCCGGCCTGAGCCCCGGCCTGCCCGGCCTTCAGTTATTCTTCTAGTTCCCACGTACCTAAGGATTACCGCCTACGCACGTAGTAAGGCCGCAACCTGCGCAGCCCATGTCGTGCTCTCATGGGTGTTTGATCCTTGGTCTTGGACTGCTCGATTAACTAAAAAATGCCCTCTGCTGAGTCACTAGACCAATCTCATCCCCAGGCACTGGGGTGGGGCATGGGCCGGTCCGGGAGCCCAGCTGTGTTCTGTCCTCAGGTCACGTCCATCGGGAGGCAAGTCCTCCTCTACCTCATGAGCACCGATCTGGCCCACTTTACCTACAGCAATTTCTGCCTTCCAGACAGCCTGCGAGCCCGCGGCATCCTGGATACCCCCAACTACCATCACCGAGACGACGGCCTGAAGGTCTGGGCGGCCATTGAGAGGTGTGGGCCCGGGACCTGCAGTCAATCTGGCCCAGGGGCAGGGTGGACCCGTGTGCTCGTGCAGGCTGGGGCGCTTGATGCTGGGGGTTTCAGGTGTCCTCAGGCCCAGCGTGGGGCACCTCAAGGGTGAGAGTTGCGGTTGGGGTTCCTTATGAAATGGCAGGTAGCCATGGGCTGAGGAGGGGCTGGGCTGTGTGTGAATGAGCAGAGGACCGGAAGGACGGGCCGTCCAGAGGAGTCAGGGCAGCAGCAACAGCTAGGTGTGGGCTGGGGCCTTTAGGTGGGCAGGTCTTCCCTTCTCCTGGGTGCTGAGTGGCGAGGGGACACAGCATGTCAGGCTCTCCTCGGTGGCCTCTCTGGAGTGGGGGTGAGACTTGAGGCAAGCCTGGGCACTGGGGTTCCAACTGAATCTGGGGGTCCCCACTGAACCCCCATGGACTCTCAGTGGAATCTGGGCAGCTGGCTCTCCCTGGCCTGAACAGCACTGGGCCTTGGTTTTCAGGCGAGGCCGGAGCCCAAGGTCACTGCCGTAGCAGGGACATCTCTTTCCTACAGTTTTGTCTCAGAAATCATGGCCTACTATTACCCCAGTGATGCATCTGTGCAGCAGGATTCGGAGCTGCAGGCCTGGGTTGGAGAGATCTCTGCTCAGGAGTTCCTGGGCCAGGAAAGCTCAGGTATCCCCTCCCCATCCTCCAAACCCACCGTCCCCCTTGGCCCTACCATGACCGAGTTCTTATTCATTGACAAGCCTTGGAAGTACATGCTGTTGTTAGCCCTACCAGGCAGATAAGGAACAGGCACAGAAGGCTGCACAGGTAGTAAGTGGCAGAGGCAGGATCCAGAGCCAGCGCCCAACATCTCCAAAGCCCTTGCTTTCAGCCACTACGTGGTGCCTGTCTGGTCCCTGCTCGACCTTTACCACCCATTCACCTCCACTTGCTGAGGTCTGAGGATGAGTCACATCATGTGGTAGGAGCCATCTCCAGCTGCAAGTACTAAGGACTCTGGACTCCTCTCTCATACCCTCTTACGCCCGTCCTGCCGGGTGGCCCCTCCAGCCACCAACCTCTCTCACTTTTGGCTTCATGGAGTAGCTTGGTACTGCTGTTGCCTGATTCCTCCTTATTTACACCTGTCACTGGCCCCTAACTCTCCCCTCTCTTCTGACACTGCCAGAGTGGCCTCTGAGACCCACCAACACCAGTGGCCCCCTCTCAGGCCTCCTTTGCTTAGTCCTCCCTTCCTTAAAGTCTTCCCTTTGCTCCACGGAGGACGTGTCCTTCAGAACCTCCCACTTCTTTCAGGCCTTCTGCCGCCTCCCCATCCCAGCCCTGGCCGGAGGGTGGAAGACTGTCACTGCCTGGGATGTCTTCTCTTGGCAGGGATGTGACTTTTAGCTGACTTAGCACTTTTGATGGCCACCCAGAGGAATTCCCGTCGGGGGAGACCCAGGAAGGAGGCGTGGTCTCAGGTCACCAGGAAACAGAATGAACGGCTGGTGTAGCCCTACCTGTAATGGGCTCCAAAGGTTTTTTTGTGTTTTTTGTTTTGGCCACTCTGCAGCCTGTGGGGATCTTAGCTCCCCGACCAGGGATTAAACCTGCACTCCCTGCATTGGAAGAACAGAGTCTTAACCACTGGACCATCAGGGAAGTCCCGGCTGTTTTTTTTTTTTAAACAAAATTTTGAACATACAGAAAAGTATAGGATATGATGTAATGAACACCCATTTACCCACCACCTAGACACAGTTCCTAACATCTTGCCATATTTGATTAAGCTGTTGCTTTTGCTTATTGCTGAAGTCTTTTAAGGTAAATTACATACATTTCATATTTTACCCCTAATTGCTATGCATCTCAAAAAAAACCCCCAAACAAACCCACGATGCCGCTTTTCTACACAACCGCAGTGCTGCCATCATATTTAACAAAATTGACAATAATCTCCAACATCACCCTCTTACCAGTCCATATTCAAATTTCCTCACTTGTCCCATTCTCCCTCAGCTGATCCTGCTGATTCTGGAGCCAGTCAAGGACCACATGACACCTTTGTTTGTTTTGACTCTAAAGCCTCTCTCACTTTAGCACAGGCCCCTCCACCCTTTCTGAAATCACATGACATATCACAAGGGCTACTGAAAAGCTAGGACTAGTTGTTCTGCAGAATGTCTCACCTTCCAAATTTATCTAATTGCTTCCTCATGATGTCATTCCTCTACCCTCTGCGTATTTTGTCAACCGGAAGCAATACCTAAAGGTTAAATGTTTTGGGCAAGAGTATTTCTCCAGTGATGCTGTGTTCTCTGCATCGCATCATATTGGGAGGCATGTGACGTCAGGCTGTCTCACTATGAGTGATGCCAAGTGTGACTTCTGGGTTAAGGTGGTGACAGCCAGGTCTCTTGTGGATCTTTTAAAGGGAAGCCCCTCCCTGTGCTTTGCACCCCTACTATTAATCAGGGGCGTCCTGATCCTGACTGCTTCTCCTCCAGGGACAGCTATTTTTCTCTTTGGGGTTATCTGTTTCCTATTCAAGACCCAGAGCGGGATCAACTCTCTGATCTTTCTTTATTCAACTTGTCTCTGATTTAATACATCAGGACATCCTTCAGATAGACAAACATCTCTTCCAAACAGCCCAAAGTAATTCTAGACTCATGTTTTAAGGTAAAACACATTCATTCATTAACCTCAGTCAGCATGCCTCTTGCTTCCATATTTCAAAGGGAAAAAACAAACAATATGCACTACAGAAAAATGCCCGTAGACGGTCTGTCTTTGCTTTTTTATTCTAGCCACCACGAACAGAACATTCAGAAAATTCCCACACACTCCCAGGCAGACAGACACCTGGTCCTTCCTCCAAGCCTCTCTGCTCTGTTGCATCAGCCTCTTTCCTGTCATCCTGACTCCAAACCCTGGAGCCATCTTGACTCATGTTCCCCGATGTCTTCCTCTCTCCCTACATCCAGTAGGGTGGCTAATCCTATTGTCCCCATCATTTTCTACTGTCACCGTCCGAGTCCCAGTCCTCTCACTACTCGTGCGTTGTGGCAGCCGCCTCTCAACCCGTCCCACCCCTCCCAGCCTCTCGCTGCTCGCCTGCCAATTCAATTACTGGGGCCACTGCCCCAGTAATCCTCTGAAACACTGCCCAGAAACTACCCTGCCTGGCACACTGCTGCAGCCTCACCTCCAATTAAGTCTGCTCCTTTTCCCTCACGTTGTTTATGCCTCCGTGCCTTCCCACTCTGGCTTCCTACCCTCTCACGCTTTCACTTCATTCAACCAGTAAAATTTATTAAGTACTGTTAATATTTATTAAGTATTGTTCGAGGTGCTGGGGTTCAGCAGTGAACATGACAGACAAAAATCCTGGCCTTCATGAAGCTTAACATTCTTGTGGGGAGATACAGATAATAAACTAGCAAATATGTCAGGTGGTTATGAATACTAAGGAGAACAAAAGAGCATCAGGGGATATAGTGGGTCGAGGTAGGGGGGATTATTTCAGGTAGGTGGTCAGGGAAGGCCTCTCTGAGGAGGTGATTCTTTTTAAAAATAAATTTATATATTTATTTATTTTTGGCTGTGTTGGTTCTTTGTTGCTGCTCACAGGCTTTCTCTAGTTGCAGAGAGCACGGGGCTCTAGGTGTGTGGGCTTCAGTAGTTGTGGCACGTGGGCTCAGTAGTTGTGGCTCGCAGGCTCTAGAGCACAGGCTCAGTAGTTGTGGCATATGGGTTTACTTGCTCTGCAGCATATGGGATCTTCCCCAACCAAGGCTCGAACCCATGTTCCCTGCATTGGCAGGCGGATTCTTACCCACTGCGCCACCAGGGAAGTCTCTGAGGAGGTGATGTTTGACAGAGATGTGAAGGAAGGGAGAGAGCTAGTTCTGTGGATAACCGGGGCAAGAGTGTACAGGCAGAGATGGAGTCAGTGCAAAGGCCCTGAGGTGGGAGTGTGCTGGTGGGTTTGAGGAATCAGAAGACCCATGTGGCTGAGTAGAGTCAGAGGGAGAAAAGTAGGGAAGGAAATTAAGTTGGAGAAGGAATGAGAGCCAGATCAAGCAGGGCCATGGCGAGGCAAGTGAGGTGGGAAGCCCTTAGTGGGCTTTAGCTAGGGGTGACCTAATTGGATTTATGATTCTAAAGGATCACTCACTCCAGCTGTCACGTTAAGAACAGGCTATCAGGGGCAAAGGCGGAAGCAGTCAGATTCATCCAGGAGCGAGATGCTGGAGACAGGGTGGCATGGAGACTGGAGGTGATGGGACGAGATTGGTTTCTGCAAGAATTTGCTGACTTGTGCGGTATGAGATAAAGAGAGGAGCCAGCGCACGGATTTTGGCGGGAGCACCTGGACAGAGAGCACCGAAGTGGGACCACTGGTGGGGGAGGGGGAGATGGGTTTGGGGAGCGTGCGGGGTAGGGAGTTAAGCATTAGGCTTGGCAGGTGTCAAGTCTGAGATGCCTCATAGACACTCAGGCAGAGGTATCAGGTAGTAGCTGACACCCACTGCTGAGTCCAGAGTTCAGTGGCCAGGAGGAGGAGAGATGTGAATTTGGGAATCCTCAGCCAGTGGGAGGTGCTTCAAGCCACAGTCTTGAATGAGACCACTAAGGTACAGAGAAAAAAGGACCAAGGGCTGAGCTTGAAAATGCCTTCCTCTGTCTTCTTTTCTCCATTCAAAGCTCACCCATTCTTCTACCCAGGGAGGCCCTTCTCTTCCTCCAGGAAAGTCACCCCTAACCACGCCAGCCCCAGTGCCGAGCCTGCCCTGCCTGCCCTCTCCTCAAAGAGCCAAGCCCTGGCCTTAAAGCTTCCCTCTGCTTCTACCACTGCAAGCTTATAAGTAGCACCCTCTCTGGCCATCTGTCTCTGCCACTAAACCCAGCAGTGGAGGATCTGCTCCTGAGCGCTCAGACAAATCGTGGTGAGCTGGGCAGAATTAAGTCATTAAGCACTACTATGGGCGGCAGAAAGAAGTGCCTTGGTGTTCAAGGAGGGGCAGCTTGGCTGTCACGCTGAATCCACTGGGCTCTTCGGTTGTGAGCTCTGCCAACTGGGCATTTTCTGGTCCCGTCCCAGTACCCCCTTCAGAGACCACACCTTGGTGAAGACCATCCCTAACCTCAGCCCAACCCTAATCCTTGTCTAAAGACAGTGGTGGCCACATGTTCAGTACGCACGGCTCACTCTCTGCCTGCGGTGAACCCCAGCCCTGGGGAATCTGGTCCCCTCCATCTGCACCCTCTTCCCTTCCTCCCACACGCAGGCTTCCCATGCAGGCTGTGCACCCCGGGAGAGCTGGTGAAGCTCCTCACTGCAGTCATCTTCAACTGCTCCGCCCAGCACGCCGCCGTCAACAGTGGGCAGGTGAGGCTGCGGAGGGCGGGCCTGGGGGGCACTGGGTCACGCGACATTAGGCCCAGCAATGGACATGAGGCCAGAGTTCGGGTTGAGAGCATGGGAGGGTCGGAGCTGTGATGGGTTTATGAATAGGGCTGGGCACTGGGGCTGGATGATGACTGGAGTGGAGCTGGGTCCAAGCTTGTAATGGTGACTCGAGTTGGGTTGTGGAGGGAGTGGAACTTAGGGGCTGCTGTCTCGGATGGGCCGCGGCCAAGTGGAGTAGCAGCCTGCTCTGTGTGTGGGGCCAATGCAAGACCCGTTTCTCGGGTGACCTCTACTCTGGGTCTTCCTCCCTCCTAGGTGACTCACTCCACCCAGTCCTGGAACATTGGGTGGGGAGTGACAAGGGGTGACCCAGGCTCCTGCCACCCTTCTGGAACTTTCAACCTTATACCCCTCCCTCTCTTCCCTCTCCATGACCCCCTTATTTCCCAACTGCAAAATCTGGGGTGGCACGTGCAGGAACAGGGATGTTGAGGAGGGAGAGGGTCCTCTTCCTCTGGCCAACCAACTCCACTGGGGTGGGGTCTCCACAGCATGACTTTGGGGCCTGGATGCCCAGTGCCCCATAATTCATGAGGCAGCCCCCACCGCAGACCAAGGGGACCACCACCCTGAAAAGTTACCTAGACACCCTCCCGGAAGTGAACACCACCTGTAGCAACATTCTCCTCTTCTGGTTGGCCAGCCAAGAGCCCAAGGATCAGGTGTGTTGGGGGGTGTCTAGGGGTGGGGGGAGTCTGCAGGGCCTGGGCAGTGGAGGTGGTGGCAGCTCTCCCAGGGAGTTTGGGAGCCGATAGCTGGCATTTATGCTCACTGCTGAGCTGCCTTGGGTTCTTCAGTTTCTTCAGGAAATGACAGTTGGTCCCCAAAGACATACACCGAAGCAAATACCAGTTTAGTGGCCGGCGCACAACTTCCATCTAATTCACCAGTTTACCAATCTATCCACCTATCCATCCGTCTATCCAACCACTTACTCGTCCGTCAACCACTCATCCATTCACCCAGATATCCAGCGCACATCTGCTGGATCCCTCCCATGTGTCAACGCAGTGCTGGGCGCCAGGCTCATAAAGCTGGGTGAGAACGTCCTGCCTTCAAGAATCCTGTGGCCAGGTTGAGGAGACACACAGGAAAATGGAGAAGGGCACCACCGTCTTGTAGGAATTATTCATGAACTCCTCCATTCAATCAGGACTTCCTGAGAACCTGCAATGTGCCAGACACTGGTGGGCAGTTATGAACCTTGATGTCATAAGCTTACAGTCTAGTGACAGAGGTGAGAATGGGGCCCCAGACTTGGGAACCTGACCAAGTCTGGGCGAACCTGGGACAGCTTCTTGGAGGAAGTGACATCTCAGATGAAACCTCTGGGATAGGGAGGGGTTTGGCAGACAAAAGAGGGGCAGGATTAGTTTCTAGGCAGAGGGAAGGACTCTACCAAGTGAAGCCAAGTGAAGGTGAGAGTCTGTCGGTGGGTTTGCAGGACCATAAACGGCTCAGTGTGGGTGCGGTATTTGTTCACAGGACAGAGGGGAACCATTGAAGAGTTTAAGCCTGGGGGTGACGTGGCTGAATTTGTGTTTTAGCGAGGGTGCTTCTGTGGCTGTGCGGATGGATGGGAGCGGCAATTCTGGAGGCAGGAAGGACGGCAAGGAGGCTGTGAGTTAGGCTGGGCCAGGGGAGCAGCCCTTTAATCACCAATTACTATCACCTCCATTTACACACCACGTTACCAGTCATGTCTCTGCCCTCCAGGTCGTGTCCCCAAGCTTTCTGACATTACGTGATATCCTCATCTCTCCCGCTTGCCTCCATTTGGCACAGAGGGTTTATCTCTCTAACAAGTTTTAACTTATCTCATGCCCGGGAATGCAGGAACTTGTCCCTGGAGGCTGCTTCTCTCTGGTCCCACCTCCCAAGGATCTGGAGACACCCATTTCTGTCCTTATAAAGGAAAAGCTCTCTCTGCTTTTTGTCTACTCACAGAACACTCTGTGGGTACTCTCGATACTCTCAACTCGATTCTTCCAGCCAGAAAATGTGTGTGAGTGCTTCCCACCACCCCAAGCAGTTCTCCGAAACCAGCTGGGTGTCCCATGACTTAACTCGGTTCTGACACTGTCCACCTGGAGATAGTGTCAGATCCCACAGGTCAAGGGCTCAGTCCCACAAGACTGCTCCTCCACTCCACCACCCTCACCCCCTTCAGGTGCCAATCGCAAGTCCAGCTTGTCATCTGAGCTTCTGACCAACCAGCTATAAGAGGTTTCTATGACCCCCTCCTCAGTTTTGATCATTTGCCAGAACAGCTCACAGAACTCAAGCCAAGTTTACTGACTAGATGACGGGCTTATGCTAAAAGGATACAACTCAGGAACAGCCCGATGGAGGAGCTTCACAGAGCGCGGTGCTGGGGAAGAGGCGCGGAGCTCCCCTGCCCTCTCTGGGTCCACCACCCTCCCAGCACATCCACGTGTGCAGCAACCTGAAAGCTCTCCAAACTTGTACGTGAGGGATTTTTATGGAGGCAGCCTTACCTAGGCATGATTGATTAAATTATTGGCCATTGGGGATTCATTCAACCTTCAGTCCCTCTCCTCTCCCCTGAGGCTGCAAGGGTGAAACGAAGTTCTCACCCTCTAATCACAAGGTTGATTCTCCCGGCAACCGGCCACCCCAGGGGCTTTCCAGAAGTCACCTCATTAACATAAGCTCCGGTGGGGTTGAAAAGGGCTTATTATGAATAACAAAAGACACCTTTAACATTCCATCACTTAATGAAATTATAAGGGTTTTAAGAGCTCTGTGCTAGGCACGGGAAGACCAAATATACATTTCTTATTATAAATCACAAGTCACAGTACAGAGAGAAGGGTATACAAGATGATGAGAGTGGAGAGTTCCCTTTCTCATAAGCCAGTGGGAAGTTCAACCCAGAAAGTTCTAACAACAACAACAACAATAATAATAGCACCTATCACTTTCTGAGGATCTACCATGCCTCCGTCATTAAATCAGGTATCTTGTGTACACTATTTCAAAACACAAAATAAATAAGTAGCTATATTTAAAATGCTTAAGACAGTGACTGGCATATAAGCGTTCCATAAATGGCAGCTCCATTTTACAGGGGAGAAAACTGAGATTCAAAGGCACCAAGCAGTCTGTCCAAGGTCACAGCTAGTAAGTAGGCTTTGAACCCAGTCTATCATATTTCTGTGTTCTGCTTTATCAGTAGTGACACTATAGTTTTGGAAATTAGATGTCAATCTGGTAAGTAAGACGTAAAGCTGATTCTTTGAAAAGACCGATAAAATAAAGAAACCAGAAACAATTCAAATCAAGAAAAAAAAAAACCCATAAATGTACAACATCAGGAATGTAAAAGGCATATAGCCACATACTCGAGAAGACTGAAAAAATTTAAAAAAAATTAAAAAGGAGAAGAAAATACTTAGTTTTATGCAAATAAATTTGGAAACCTAAATGAAATAAGTGATTTTTTTAAGAAAACCTAAAAAACAAAAAAACCAGAAGAGGTGAAAACCATACATAAATGAAAAAGGTTGTGAAAGATCTGATCCCTCTCCTTGTAAATGGACATTCTATTAAACCTTCAAAGAACAAATAATTCCTAAATCATTCAAACTGCTTGAAAGTGCAGAAAAAAGTAGAAGCTTCCCAAATCATTTTACTGGGAACCCTGATACCAGCACCTGGCAAAGGCAGTGCTCCTGAGAAGTGAGTCTCAGGTAGAGGGTTCTAGTCCCAGATCCACATTTCCCACCTATGTGACCTTGGATATGTAATCGGGCTCTCTAAGCCTCAGTTTCTTTATCTGTAAAGTGGGAATGATAAGAGTACCTGTCTTATAGAATTGTTGTGCCGTTGTGATGGTCCATGTAAAGCCCTTGCAACATCACCTGTAATTAAGAAAATAAAATTACAAACTCATTCCACTTAGCTACAACAATCTTAAAAATATATCAGTAGTCCGTGAAGGCCAACAGTAAATAGTAAAACAATAATACATCATGATGAAATCTAGTTTAATTTAGGAATGAAAGGTTGGTTCAACCTTATGCAACCTAACAATACACTTCCTTACATCAATAAAGAAACACCATATAATCATCTCAGTATACGCTGAAAAAACGTTTGATAAATGAGAACAGCCATTACTAGTAAAAACTCAGTATAAGATGAAACTTCCGGGACTTCTCTGGTGGTCCAGTGGTTAGGACTTTGCCTTCCACTGCAGGGGGTGCGGGTTCGATCCCTGGTAGGGGAGCTGGGATCCCACATGCCTCGCCGCCAAAAAAAAACCCAAAAGCGTAAAGTAGAAGCAATATTGTACCAAATTCAATGGAGACTTTGAAAATGGTCCATATCAAAAAAAAAAAAATCCTAAAAAAGATGAAACTCCCTTATGGAGTTTTGATAAAATATATTTCGGAAAACATTGTCCTCATGGTGAAACAATAGAGGTCGTTAAAGTCAGGGACAAGAAAACAAGGCTGTGATTTAACAGTGTTTTGGGAGGCTTCACTGGCGCAATAAAACAAGACAAAGAATATTTTAAACAACAGGATTGTTGGCAACAGTTGTATTGTATGAGCAGTGTGTGCTGGTTCGGAGACTGGCCCCAGGAACCGTGATGGCGAACTGGTTGTGCATTGCGGTCAAGCCCAGAGGGGCAGTTCTGCTCCGCCACAGGATGGCACTGACTGAAGTTCACTGCGCTGTTTCTTGACTGTGATTGGCTACGCTGTAAAGCACGAGTGTATGGTGATGCTGCTCATGCTGGCAACATTGGTTGACTGGGAGATGCCTCAGACCTGGTTGTCTTCAGGGGTTTCCATCTGTGAAACTGTGAGGTAACAGGTGTATCCTTGGGCATAATTGCTCGGGCGTGTTTACGTTTGATTTCAGGTGTGTTCTGAATGTGGTTGTATTTAGTTCATAGAGCAGTGGCCCAGGGACAGAAAGGGACCTTTTTAGGGCCCCGTGGGCTGCGGGTGTCCAGGCTGCTCTGCGCAGGTCGCTGGAGTGGTGGTTTGGAGGTTTGAAGGGTTTGCGTTGACAGTAGCCGTGGCTGCGTCACGCCCGCCTTTACAAGCCACTTTGACTGTATTTGCTGGCAAATGTGGTCCTTCATTATTCTCCATCCCGTCCTGAACATCATCCTGACCCCGCACCTGATTTTTCTCCCAGCGGCCCCTGGACACCTACCCGGACGAGCACTTCACCGAGGAAAGGCCTCTGCAGAGCACCGCCATCTTCCAGCCCACCGCCATCTTCCAGAGCCGCCTGGCTCAGATCTCGCGAGACATCCGGGAGCGGAGCGGGGGCCTGGAGCTGCCCTATACTACCTGGACCCTCCCCTCATCGAGAACAGCGTCTCCATTTAACCCCTTCCTCTTAGCACCCGGAAAGCCCAAGCGTGAGGAGGCCCA
Organism: Lagenorhynchus albirostris; assembly: GCF_949774975.1. Taxonomy (NCBI): domain Eukaryota; kingdom Metazoa; phylum Chordata; class Mammalia; order Artiodactyla; family Delphinidae; genus Lagenorhynchus; species Lagenorhynchus albirostris. The sequence continues at coordinate 8,685,745 of NC_083114.1, forward strand.
GCTTCTCAGGGTCCTCAGGGCTCTCCCGTCTTCCCTGTTCTCGGTCAGCGTGAACTTTCTCTGCACGTGGGGACCTTTTCCACCCACGGCGGCTCTAGCATCACATGAACTGGGCCCTGAGCTGCCAGTACAGCGGTGTCCAGGGTGAGAAACCGCTGGCTAAAGTCAAATGCACAACAGGCCCTTCAAAAGGAAGGAACCCCAACACCCCTTGCCCTACTTTGGGCAGGCTCCTGTGAAAGCCTAGCCTACTCCCGCCTTCTGTGAAAACTCTTCCTCCTCCCATTGGGCCCAGGTTGGGACTCTGAGGGCGCCTTCCCAGTCCTCCCCATTCCAAAACTCCTTCTCCTACTTTGCCTCTTTGTTTCCACTTTCCTCCCATCCTAGGACCAACCCAATGCAACTTCCTTCTTTGGAAGAGCCTGGAAACTGGCCAAGGAAGGATGTGTGCCCTGGATCTGTCATGTGGTCCACTTTGACCCCAGCATCTTTAGGGAGAGGGTTACAATTAGAGCCCAGCTTACCTGTACCTCTAGCTGTAGTTCTCAGGGCCAGGCTCCCTGGCTTGTGTGTGTGTGTGTGTGCGTGTGTGTGTGGAGTCTCTCCCCAGCTCTTTCCTATCCCCACTATCATTCCCCACCATTTTTGTCCTTGAGCCCAGTAAGTTCAATAAAAATCAATATACTTGGCTCCCATTTCATTTTTGTTTTTGTTCCTGTGTGCGTGTAGGTGGATGGGGAACCAGGGGATTAGAGAAAGAAAGAGCAGCAATGAATCCCTGGATCACCTGCTCTGGAGACAGGAAGCCTCCCAGCTCAACCCACCACCTAGCCAGGTCCTACATTCCTTCACCTCCCAGAGTGTGTTATCCATCAGAAGGTGAAGGGATATCCAGACTCAAGGGGCCGATACAAAAAAGTGGGTATTTTGCAAAGCCTGAGAATTCAGCTTCTGGGTGTGGGAGTTGTTAGCATTGCCACTGAGATCTGGTTCCTCTTCTGGACACATGGAGGATTCAACCTCTGGCTCTCTTGTGCATGGGTGGAGTCATGGATGAGTTTTGGCCAACAAGCTATGAGCAGAAGTGATGTGGTCATCTCCAGGCTGGAGCATTTAACTGCTGGCATGAGCCCACCAGAGTTCTCTGCTCTCTACCTCTCTGTTCTAGAAGCATGTGATGAGATGTTGCTTCCATCAGCTTCTGTCTCTGAGGGACTAGAGCAGAGCCCCATGATGACCTGAGCTGGGCATGGAGCTGAGTGAGAAATGAACTTTTGCTGGGTTAAGCCATTGAGATTTTGAGATTATTTGTTGTTGCAGCATAATCTAACCCACCCTGACTGAAACAGATGGTAATCTGGGGGGTCTAATGTTCTCCCTTCCAGCCCTGTAGCCCTTAAAAATTGAGATTTGTGCAGCCCTCAAGCCAGTCATCCACATCTTTCTCCACAGCCACCCAACCTTCCCATTTTCCTGCTTCCCTAGACTTCAGATCTAGCCCCCCTTACCTATTCTGCCTCCGGAGTCAAATTTTGTACCCGACCAAACCCTGGTCACAGTGTCTTTGGGGAGTGGACGTGGGGCAGACTTTGGCTCTGCCAAAGATCGGATTTTCACTTCCTGAACATGTGATACTGCGAGAATAGGATCCCCATGGCATTGTGCATGAAGAGGCGTGTTTGGGGATGTCTCACCTGCAGATTCCAACCTAAGAATTTAGCCAAAATCACCAGTTTCTGCTCGCCTTTGAACAAAATCAAGGAATAAGACATACCCAACGGCGCCCCCTTGTGGCTAGAATAACTATAGCAGAGGCTGGATGTGCCATCCCCGTAAACCTGGGCCTTGACTTAGAACAGCAGGACCGGGATACGCTGGAAGGATGTCAGGGCACAGTCAGGCAGCTTGTCTTTCCAAGAGGACGGACACTCCTTGGCCTGCACCAAAGTTAGCATTAGAAGACATGCCTCGTCTGCAAATGTCCCAGAGCCAGAGAGGGTGGAACCAGGGGGGATCACCGGAATCTGTTTCCCCAGAAAGCCAGCTTGGAGGGAGATTTACTGGGGAGACACACCTGGCCACACGTAGGATCCTCCGTGGGCTCTGGAAGCCTCTGGGGACAGGATGTGGGGAGGGGGCCCATGTAAAGCTCCAGCCTTGTCAGACAGGTGGCGTCCCTCAGCTTGCACCCTGGACCCCCTCTGTGCTTTTCCGTAAGTCTGGAGGGCAGCTGGTATGGTGTAAAGAGAAGATACCAGCCCTCTTTCCGAGTCCCTCAGCCTCAGTGGCCCAGATTTTTCAGATAAATGGGAGGAACGTGAAGACCGGGAAAGTCCCTTCCAGCACTGACGTTCTGGGGTCTGCTTGCCTCATGGCTCCTGTCTCCCTAGACAGTATGTGGAGGACGCGGCTGTCAATTCCCCTGGCATGACCCCTACTTCAACTGGCTTATGGGGGCAGACAAAAAACACATAAACAAACACATAAACAAATACATCCTTTCAGATGGTTGCAAGTGCAGTCAGGAGATGAAACCAGGTGGTGTGTTAGCATGACCTGGGTGGGGGGGAGCATTAGATGTGGTGATCAGGGAAGGTCACTCTGAGGAGGTGACAGCTGAGTTGAGACTGGGGGGAAATGTGTTACAAACAAGGACAGGGCAAGTGCAAGGGCCCTGAAGGGTGTGCGTTCAAGGCCCGAGTGGCTGCAATAGGTGACCCAGGGGTGGATGGAAGCTGAGTCATGCACGATCCTATAGTCCACAGTTGAGTCCTTGGATTTGACTCTAAGGGAAACACGGTTTTAAGCTCTGGCTTACAGTAGGGGAGTGACCCAATCTGATTGTTTTCCCTCTGTCTTGGGGGGCGGGGGACTCCAGGGGTTGCTCCCCTGCCTTGCAGAGCTCTGGGTGGGGCAAGGTGGGGGTGGGGTGGGTGCCCCAGCAGTGAGGGCTCAGCTTCCTGTGTGGGTGGCTCATTGTGAGCCAACCCAGCGAGCTCACATCCTTCCCTGGGGCCTCTCCTGCTCTCCGGGTCCACCCCTGGTCAAGGAGAACCAGTTCTTCAGCCCAATGAGCACCTACCCAGAGTCACACATCCACATTTTGGTTGTAACTGGGGAGCGCTCCATCTACATCCTCGTGCCTAATCCCATCCATGTCCCCGGCCACATCCACGTCCCCACCATCCCCATCTCCATCTGTTTCCCTTGGGGACCTAATTTCCGCTCCAGACTTGAGCCCTGATCAAACCTGGAGCCACCACTCCTACTGTTTTTGGGACAGAGGGGTTGGCTGGGGGACACCTATTGAGAATGGATTGTGATTTGGAAAATGGCGCCCAAACTCTTCTACACCATCAGCTCCCTCCCCTGTTTCTTCCAAATCCCCTCCCACAATCCCCTCCAGGCTGACTGTGTGCCCCTGCCTCCTTCCCACCCCCACAGAGTGATGCTACTGCTGGATTAGAAGGTTAAGGCTGGGCCTCTCACCCCTGCTCCTCCAGGACCCAGCATCCCAGAGGGGCCTGGAAGTGCAGTTTCCCAAACCTCTGAGCCTCAATTCCCCCCTCCACTGGCCCTGCTCCTTACAGAGCCTTAGCAGCCCCCTGGGGGCACAGTCTCAAGAGAAGGGCAGTGGCTAGAAGGCAGGAGGCTGGGTAAATTTTCATCTTAAGATGCAAATTTGAATCATCAAGTTCCTCGCATCACACAAGGGTCATCAGGGTGGCTGAGCAGAGCCCAGGAGGGCAGGCCTGACCGGCCTGACAGCCCGTGAGAGTACTGTGACCAGGCAAATGAGACAGCTCTGCCAGTCACAAGCATGTGCATGACCTTCATCCCCAGCCTCTTCTCTGTCCTGCCTCCATCCCCTTAAGGCATTCCCCGCCCTCACATCACTTCCTACCCCTCATCTCATCCTTACTGAATATTCATCCTAATTCCAATCCCATCATTGATTCAGTTCCCAACCCTGATCTTGTCCTCATCACTAACCCGTGTTTCGAGAATCTCCCAGTTACCAGGTACTGTGCCTGGAGGTGGGGAGAAAACCAAACCAAATTACAGACAGTCTAATCTAGTGGAAAAGAAAGATATCCATCCATCTACAGTGCTCTGGGAGCCATTAAGAGTTAAACCTGGTCTTTCTTGATGAAGCAATTATCAAGCTAAGATCTGAAGGAAGAGGAAACATTAACCAGGTCTAAGAGGTGGAGAGGGAATAGTATGTGCAAAGGCCCTGTGGTTGGAAGGAGTCGACCACACTTTATACCTTTACTCAAAAGTCCCCTTCTAAAGAGCTCTTGCCTGGCTACTCTATATCTAAATTTGCTCCCCTATACTTTATACAGTAAGTCCCCTACATACTAATGAGTTGTGTTCTGAGAGCACGTTCATAAGTCCAATTTGTTCCTAATTCCAGCAAATTTAGCCTAGGTACCCAACTAACACAACTGGCTGTACAGTACTGTACTGTAATAGGTTTATAATATTTTTCACACAAATAATATATAAACAAACACAAAACATAAAGAAAACATTTTTAATCTTACAGGACGGTACCTTGAGAAGCACAGCAGTGCAGTACAACAGCTGGCGCTTCTCAGCAGTACCAGCTACATCACCACTGCTTTTACGCACGCTAACGGACAACCTGGGCTTGAAATAAAGATGCTGTACTGCTGTACTCTATGCAGCGCTGTACAGTAAAGTACACCAAAACACAACCACTTGCAGAGGATGCAGGGACATGACAATATATACCAGACACGGGAGCTAACTTAGGTGATTGGATATGCGAAAGCATGCTCGCATCTTTAAAAGTTGGCTACTTGAAGGTTCGTGTGTAGGAGACTTACTGTATTATCCTTCCCTGCTTTATAGCTTCTCTTCAGCACTTATCACTCTTTAATGTAGTATTTATTTATTTTTTAAATTAAAAATTTATTTATTTTTGGCTGTGCTCAGTCTTCTTTGCTGCACGCAGGCTTTCTCTAGTTGCGGCAAGCGGGGGCTACTCTTCGTTGCAGTGCACGGGCTTCTCATTGCGGTGGCTTCTTCTGTTGCGAAGCACGGGCTCTAGGCATGTGGGCTCCCGTAGTTGTGGCACACAGGCTAAGTTGCTCCACCACATATGGGATCTTCCCAGACCAGGGCTCGAACCCGTGTCCCCTGCATTGGCAGGCGGTTTCTTAACCACCGAGCCACCGGGGAAGTCCCAGGGTATGTTTTTTTTAGAAAGCATATGTGGGCACTGCCTGCAAGTCCCCGGCAGTAGATCTTCCTTCTGCCCTGCTTCCCATGGCCCTTTCTCAGTGGGTTGTTCATTTTAAAGTTGGGACCATAGGTCACCATCAACCTCTCGAGCAGTTTTCAGGCGGGCCACGCCTTATGCTGCTGGACGGTCTGGAAGAGGGCTGCCCTTGAGCCGCATGACCATTAGGTCCAGTCAGCTGTGGTCAGTGGGATTGGGGGCAGGACTGTGTTCCCCCTGTGGTACCCTTCCAGGGGGCTGTGGGTGTGCAGGACTTTGAGGCTTGGAGTCTTCAAAAGGCATAGTGGTGCTGTCCAATGAGCTTTTATTCTCTGGGGGTTTTTTTTGTTTCTGTTTTGCGGTGTATTGGGGATGAGTTACACCAGACCCAGCAGGGGCATATAGGGGCCTGGTTTTCTGGGGAGTCCTTTTCTCTGGGTGGCAGGTAGCCTAGAGCTATGGGGTCAAAGGGATGTCATGTGGGGCCCTTTTCCCCAGGGGATTTAGATGGAGACGCTGTTCTCGATGATGGGAGGGTCCAGGTAGGTGTAGGGGAGCTCCAGGTCCTGGTTTCTCTCCTGGATGTCTCGCGAGATCTGAGCCAGGCGGCTCTGGAAGGCCGCGATGCTCCAGCACGGGGCCGCCTCCGTGAAGTGTTCGTCCGGGTAGGTGCCCAGGGACCGCTGGGAACCAAACACAAGGCTGGGTGGAGGGGCTGCTTTGCAGCCGGGACCCGCCTTAGCCATCCACCCTGGGGGACCTGAAGCAGCCTACGACTGAGCCTCACCCGTGCGCCCTCCCCCGAACAGTGATGATTACTGCAGGCAGCTCTCGGGGATGAAAGCTCAAGTGAGAGTTTTAAAGGGGACGGCCTCACTGGAACATATCACACGTTGCCCTTGCAGCTAAGGGTGACTCTGCATCATCTCATTTGGCCATTTGACCCCTTGTGAGATGTTCAATGCCCTCGTGTCCTCCTGGGAAGACTCACCGGGGTCTCATGGCACAGTGGGGTGTGGGTCAGGGAGAGTAAACAGTGTCGCCTCCCTTACCCCAGGGCTGGCCTGGTCTGGCTCCCAGCCCCACACTCACTCTGTCTCCAGGCTCCTTGCTCAGCGCCCAGAGGGCAACGATGACATCACATGTGGCATTGGCTGGTGGGAGGGTGGCTATGAGCCTCTCCGGGCTTGCCTGGCCTTTAGAGGCGGGCGGTGCAGCTGCATGGTAGGTGGCAGGTTGGGCATCCAGGCACTGAAGTCAAACCGAAGGCTGAGAGGGCAGGGTGAGGCTAGGAGCCCGGCCCCCTCGTCCCGCCACCCTGGCATTGACCCTTCTCACCTGCCCTGTACCGACAGCGGAATGCGTGGCCGAGCAGGTGAATATCACCATAGTGACATACTGTATCAGGGCTTCCCGTGTCCCCAGGGAGGAGGGTACGCCTGCAGGGAGAGCTGGGCTGGGAACGGGGCTACCAGGGTCCTGAGGACAATGCCGCAGTGGCCTGAGGGTAGGACCTAAGAACCGAGGTCCCCCTACCTGAGCTCTCCCGGCCTAGGAAGCCCTCGGAGAAGATCTCCCACACCCAGGCCTGGAGTTCACTGTCATCGCGGACAGACTCATCTCTCAGGTAGTAGATGCCGATCATTTCGGAGACAAAGCTGCAAGGTGCACGGGGTTCCATCCCAGCTGTGAACCCCGACCCTCTCTGAGGAGTGCCCCCGCCTGGTCCCAGTGCTATTAACGTCCGGCCCTCCTCCTGGTGGACGCCTCCCTGGGCCTTCCTTCTCCTTCCCAGTCTTCCTTCCTGTCCCCCAAGGCCCCAGCTCTCTGGGGCTGGCCCCCTCACCATTCCACTGCACCCCAGATCTGCATCCCATCATCCTGGTAGTAGTAGCCTGGGATGTCTTCAACTCCTCGGGCCCGGATATCCTCAGGCAGACACAGGACGGAATAGTTCAGCTGTTCCATGTACCTCTGTATCAGCTCAGAGAAACCTTCAATGCCAAGGCCTGTGGACTGGAAAACGGGACTCCTGGGTACCACAGCCCTTGCCCCAGAAGCAGGAGGTAATAGTGGTTGGGGAGACAGGGCCACTCCCACCCCAAGACACCAGATTCTTTTTTTTTTTTTTTTTTTTTTTTTTGCGGTACGTGGGCCTCTCGCTGTTGTGGCCTCTCCCGTTGCGGAGCACAGGCTCCGGACGTGCAGGCTCAGCGGCCATGGCTCATGGGCCCAGCCGCTCTGCGGCATGTGGGATCTTCCCAGACCAGGACACGAACCCGCGTTCCCTGCATCGGCAGGCGGACTCTCAACCACTGCGCCACCAGGGAAGCCCAAGACCCCAGATTCTTTACACTGCAGGAATATCCCATCCCCACCCTCCCTAAAGCAGTCCTTACCCTGTCCACCACCTTCCCGGGGGCAATGAGTAGCTCACGGGCCAGCGTGTTGATGTGCAGGGTGTACCGTGTGTGTGGGATCAGCAGCTGTAAGGGCCAGAGAAGGCAGAGCTAGGCGAAGCCTGGGTCTCTGTGGCCCCAGACCCGCCCCCCCCCCATAGAGGAACCCAGGCTTGTCAATCACACATGGAGAGAGATGACAGGGACAAGAGGGCAGCCTGGGATAGGGATCAGGGCTCCAGGCCCAGTGATGGCGGCTAAGGTCCACCAGCATCCTGTTCTGTGACCTTGAGCATGTGTTTTCCTCTCTCTGGGCATCAGATCACTGGGCAAATGAGAGGGCTGATCTGGACAGCACTATGAATCCCTCCAGCTCTGGCCTCCTGTGATTTCCTAACCCCAGGCAGGCAAAGCACCGTGATAACCAGGGCCTGCGGGCCTGGCAATGTGAAATGGTCCCCTAGAGACCACGTCTGAGTGCCAGGCCCTGGGAGCTGTAGATTGTCAGAAAGAATCAGCCTGGATTGAAGAGGACAGAGTAGGGCCTGCATCAGGACCCAGGAGACTGTCTAAGGAAGAATCAGAAAATGTGAGTAGCTGTGGACCCCTCATCTTCACAGAGGAGATGCTCCAGGTCCCTGGAGGAAATGAATCTGGGCCATCTGAAGGCTTAGCAGAGCCCACCTTAGAGACACGGGTCTCCCTCCCAGGGCTCCCCACCCTGCAGCTATCTGCAGAAAACCTGTTGGTCAAAGCCATGTTCACACTTTGGCATCTCTCAGCCCCAGGTCTCTCCTTTCCTAGGAGCTGGGCTTCTGTGATCGCTGTTGTCTTGAGCTCCCGTAAGAAGAGAATCTCTCTGGGGCATAGCCTGCTGTCACATGCGGTCCTCTCCCTCGCGCCCGTCCTCATCACCTCACCCTAGCTCAGGGCCCGCTGGAAAGCAGCCTCTCAGGGGAATTGTGCAGGGAGATGCTGCTGAGGCAGAATGGGGGCTCGGCATCTCAGCCTGAAAGGACAGGGCCACGTGGGGACAGGCGGCATAGGACCCCGAAGGGCAGGCCCAGGTGCAGCGACCTGCAGGCTTGGAGCACAGTCCGGGTCGTCTTGCTGGGCCACTGACCTTGAAGAGTGGGTGGCAGTGAGGCAGCTGGCGCAGCGTAGCCAGGGTGAAGACCTCGGCCACCAGGTGTACCTGTAACAGGTGTGTGAGGGCCTCGTGGATGGAGAACTCGGCATTGCGCACCCACGTCTTGGCCAGCAGCCAGTCCCACTTGTCGTCGCTGGGCAGAAAGATGGGGCTGTCGGGCCCAGGGGTCTGGCTGAGCTATAGGAGAGGCCAGTGGGGAGAGGCAGCCTTGAGTGTCTGCCAACCATTTAGTCAGACCTCTCCCTGCCCCTGCCCTGTCGCCTGCCCGGCTGCTGACCTGGATGGCGAGGGGCAGCAGGGGCCCACACCCTGGGCGCTGGTATAGCAGGGTCATTGGGGCCGCGGAGAACTGAGGCCTCCTATTAATGACATTGGTGCGGATGCCAGAGAGGATGCCGTAATCCACCAGGAACAAGGACCCTTTCTGCGGGAGAGAGAAGGGGAGCCAGGGCTGCCATCTGGCTTTCTAAAGGCAGAAGGTGGGGAGTAGGGGGGTGGGGAGAGGATTCAGAGCCAGGATACTGTGCACGGGAGAGGGTGTTCCTGGCACGTAGCACACAGTAGGTCCTTAACAAATGTGGGTGTTATTCCTCTCCAGTAGGGGATGGGCCCAAAGCACTGAGATGGGGGTGTGCAGAGCCAGGACTCCTGTGCCCCTCACCTCCAGCTCAGCCTGCAGACTCGTCCCGGGGCCCAACACTGGGGCCACCATGGCATCAGTGACAGGGAAGTTCTTTGGGAGGTGGCGACAGCGGCGGATCAGGACCGGGTTGAGGCCATTCAGGAACTGGTAGGCGAAGAAGGCATCCTCCTGCCAGTGCTCAAACACATACTCTGCAGGGGGGCAGGGGAGATGGGACCAGTCACCCCAGCGCCCAGGGGTCTCCCCCTGAGCGCCATTGTGGCGTTTCTCCTGCGTCCATCCTGTGCTCCCCTCTCTTCTCATGCAGTACTTCCCAGGGTGACCTCCTCTGACCCCTTGGCTTCAGTTCACCAAACAGCAAACCTTAGTCCCCAGCCCACCAGTCCCACCATCTACCTGCCATCTCCAACCCCATGACTCAAACATAGTATATCGGAGGCTGAACATGGGCTCCTGCTCTAGCCCAGTCCCCAGCCCATTGCCTGGCATCCCGGGAATGGCACCTTCATCCACTGGATTGCAGGTGGCAGAGCCCGGAGTCCTCTCGGCAGCTCCCCCCATCCTCCGCCCATCGAGTCCCACCGATTCTCCATCCTCAGTAGCTCTTGCTCTACACGTCCACTCCATCTCTGCTGTCACTGCCTCGCTGAGGATTCCATCCTCTGCTGACCACGGCCAGAGCCTCATAACTGGTCCTCCTGCTTGCACTCCTGTCCCCTAACAGCCCCCTCCCCACGGCATATCTGGCCACAGTACTCCCCAGCTGGCAGCTGGTTGAAGGTCCCACTGCCCTTAGGAAAGGCCCGAGCTCCTGCCACGGCCTCCACAGTCCTGCACGGCCCAGGGCCCATGCACGTCTCCTGCTTCGCCTCCTGTCTTCCTTCCCTGGCTCAATCCCCTTTGGCCACAGCTGCATCTTTCCCCTCAAAGGTCTCCACTCCTTCCATCTTCAGGGCCTTCACATGCACCGGACCGCCCCCCCCGAACCTGAAGCACCCTCTGCGCTCACACACCATGCCTGGCGCTGTTGACACCTCCCCACTTTGAGGTCTCAGCATAAAAGTCACCTCCGTAGAGAGTTCCCTAGCTGGACTAGGCCAGGTCCCCCTTTTACACACTCTCACTGGAGCTGATGCACAGGTTTCATAAGCGAAACTCATTATTTGCCTTTGAGCCTAATGTCTACTTGTCTGCTCAACTGGGAGCCCTGTGGGGGCAAGGACTGTGTCCACAGTCCCTAAGCGAGTGTCTCATGTGTAGTAGCCCAACAAGTGTCTGATGGATACAAGGCATTAGAAGGTCAGAGGTGCCCCCACGACACGTCCTTTTCTGTGTCTGAGGAGAAAGTAAGGTCTCGTGGGAGTCAGGGGCCTGCCCAGGGTCACACAGTGAACTGGCGCTTGGTTTTCTGAGATTCCTGACAGCCAGGAGAGCTGATACCCCAGGGAAGAGGTCTGGAGCCCCGGCTGGAGCCCCTCACCCACGGCTGGGGTCTTCCAGAAGTTGAACACACTTCTCATCTCCTCCAGGCTCTTCCAGAGCCCCTTGCAGTCCAGCAGCCCTTTGAGTTTCAGATGTGCCAACCTGCCAGAAGATGTGAAAAGTGGGGAGAGGGAGGCAAGAGGCCCTGGGAGACCCGCCCGCGTTGGCTAAGCTTATCCATCTTGGGGTCCTGAACCAGCCTCCGGGGGGGGGGGCCGTGGTAGTCACTGCCCCTGAGGTCATCCTCACCTTGTTGGAACAGGTGGTGAGCAGAGGCCGTGCCCTGGGCTGGGCTGTGTGACCCACATCCCTGATGGTGGGGGAGCTGAGTGGGGGAGGGCAGAAGGCAGGGGTACCCGTACACCTGAGGCCCAGGGGCAGGAGAGGGTGGGCATCCTCACATCGAGCTGCCTCGCAGGTAGAAGGTGATGTTCTTTGCCAGAGAGTATTTGATGTTGAGGTCCAGGTTTTTTATGGTCTCCTCGTTGAGGCAGCGAGGCCAGCCTGGGATGTAAGTCTTCCAGCTGGAGGGAGGACCAGGGAGGCAGCCAGATAGAAGCCTCAGGAAAACCACTGACTAGGGAGAGGGAGTGGCAGACCCCTTGGAGGCCCTGGTCAGGGCCAGCCCCCTTCCACAAACAGGGGTCTTCCTGGGCTCTGCCCTTCCCCTCCACCCTCAAGGCCGCAGGGAGAGCTGCCATGTTCCCACAGCCATGTTCTCCCCTGGTCAGTTGATTGGTCCAGGGTTGGGCACCTGGCCAGAGCAAGGCCAATCAGAATCCTTCCCAGGGAATTGGAGATTGGGGCTGGACCAGAGGTCATCTCTCTCTGGATATCTGGGTTATAGCACATAAACACCAGGACTGGGAGACTTCCCTGGTGGTGAAGTGGTGAAGAGTCCGTGCTTCCAATGCACAGGGCCCAGGTTCGGTCCCTGGTCAGGGAACTAGACCCCATGTGCGTGCCGCAGCTAAGAGTTTGCCTGCCGCAACTAAGAAGACTGCCTGCCGCAACTAAGACCGGGCACAACCAAATAAATAAATAAATTTTTAAAAATAATTAAAAATAAAGGAGTTGCTATTTAAAAAAAAAGGCCATTTTCCACTGCGTGGACTGGGAACCAAAGAAAGCTGTTCTGCAGGGAGAGAGGAAAGTGAAGCCAGAGAGAGAAGCATCTAGGGGGCTCCAGAGACAGGGGGAGAGTCACCCTGGCTTCTGGCCCGTAAGATCTGGCTACGCTTCCAGCCCTCACTTCTGTGACCTGTTGACGCATTCCCATTTTTTCTGTGTGCTAGCTGGAGTCTGTTATCGTTCTTGCAACCACAAAACTCCTGACTAACACAGATGCCTCACAGAGCGGAGGCTGTCCTGAAGGTGGGAACACAGGAAGGCGTCAGTTGCCTTTGGCAGGCATCCCGTGGAGACACACTTCAGCCTCCAAAGCTTGGGGGAGCCCAGAAATGTACTCTGGCCTGGCCTAAAGAGATCTAGCCTCTTTAAATCCCTTTATCCAGCAAGCAACACAGCCTGAAGACCTTTAGGTGAAATGGTAAAATCATGTCCCTGCAAAGTTGAGGACCCCCAGCCAGTCATCCTCTCATTCCCTCCCTCATTCATTCTTTGGTTCATTCCGTCATTGCCTTTGGGTTTGAACAGGCAACTTCAGAGCACAATTTGCAGTTAAAGTACACTGCCACCAGGTGGTGGCCAAACCCTGCTTCTCAAACTTTAATGCACAAAAACTTAATTCCCCCAGGGATCTTGGTAAAATGCAGATTCTCATCAAGTAGGTTTGGGGTGGGTGGCCCAAGACCCTGTATTTCTAACAAGCTCCCAGGTGATGCCGACCCTGTGGACGTGAGACCTCACTCTGAGTATTGAGGGCGTAGCCACTTGGATCAGAGGTAACTGAGGGGCATTACGAACCTCGGTACACACGTGTGCAGGGCTTTGCAGCTGACAAGCTACATTCTCAACCATCTTCTCATTTGTTTTTCCTAATAACACAAATCAGCCTGGTATTCTTAGCTCCTTTTGCAGAAGAAATTAAGGATCAAAAAGGTTAACTAATTTGCTTAAGATTTCACAGCTCCTTTCGGCAGGGCCTAGGCCGGCCTTGCGTCTCCTGACTCCTGTGTCCTTGTTTTGCCAAGAAAGGAAGAAAGGCCACTCCACAGACACAGCTCCCTCCATCTGTTCCCTCACCTGGGGCTGATGCTGGCGGATTAGGCGCCATGGTTTTCTCTGGGATGTAATTCACAATGCACGTGGAATCACCAGGAGCCAAGTAAGCCTGCAGCTGCTGTGCCCCCAGAGACCTAAAGCGCAAGCCTGCAGCCCGCTCTTCAGACAGCAGCCCAGTTGGCCAGACCATGACCTTTTGAACATTTGCTCGCGCGTGTGGTCCCTGGCTTTCTGCCTTAGAAGTCCTCGCCAGCGACCCAGAAAGACTCCAGCAAGAGTGAGGCATTTAAAAGCAGTGGGTTTCAGGGCTTCCCTGGTGGCGCGGTGGTTGAGAGTCTGTCCCCTGCCGATGCAGGGGACGCAGGTTCGTGCCCCGGTCCGGGAAGATCCCACATGCCGTGGAGCGGCTGGGCCCGTGAGCCATGGCTGCTGAGCTTGCGCGTCCGGAGCCTGTGCTCCGCAACGGGAGAGGCCACAACAGTGAGAGGCCCGCGTACCGCAAAAAAAAAAAAAGAAAAAGCAGTGGGTTTCAAACTTCAGTGGGCATGAGTCATCTGGAAGGCTTGTTAAAACAATATTGCTAGCGGAACTTCCCTGGTGGGGCAGTGGTTAAGACTCCCCACTCCTAATGCAGGCGGCTTGGGTTTGATCTCCGGTCAGGCGCAGCCCCCCCAAAAAAACAAACAAAAAACAAAAAAAAACCCAATATTGTTAGCAACAAGGATTTACTGTTATCGCTACAGGGAATTATATATCCAGCGTCAACTACAATTTGGCCCTTGCCATCCTCCTCTACAAGGACAAGGACTAAATCATGTGTTGCTGCAGTTGCTGACTTTCAACTCCCAAAGGAGTTCAGGGTGGGGAGCAGAAATGAGGCATTCTGTGCTCTGGGCAAAACGGGCAGAACAGGTTTTCAGATAGATATGATTTTATGAACCCAATTCTCGTATCACCTCATATCCAGAAAAGCACTAAAATCCTTCATGGTGACGACTGCTCTTCGTGACTATTAGAAACCTTCTGCAAAACAAAATATGTGCTCGACTGCAAGAGCTCTCCCTTCACCAAAATCACATAGGTACTGACTTTCCCCACTACCTCTGTGGAGCAGTTTCTCAGAGCTCTCTGAAATGCCGTCTCCTGGGCTGTAGTCCTCATTTTGCCCCAAATAAAACTTAACCCACAACTGTCATGCTGCACATTTTTATTAAGCTGACGCCAGTATCTTGTAATAACGTATAGTGGAATATAATCTGCAAATAAACAACCCAGGGCACGCTGCTGTACACCTGAAATGGACACAACGTTGTAAATCAACTAGACCTAAGTCAAAAACACCAACACTGCTGCCCCTCACCCTCAATATCTGATTCAGTAGCTATGAGGTGGGTCTGAGAAACTGTATTTCTAACGAGTTCCTGGAGATGCTGTGATTGGAAAGGACAGAGGACCAGGCAGGGACTTCAGGCCGCGTCAACACCAGCGGAACGAGGCTGACCCTCATCCCCTTGGCAACTCGCCTCCCCCCCAGTAACCCCCTCCTCACCTGTACGTCTCCCGCCTGGCCTGCAGCTCCTCCTGGCGCTGCTGCTGGAGGGTGGGGTGGCGGTCCTCCCAGGAAATCTTCGCTGTGGGAGCAGAGGAGCCGGTGGGGAGGACGGAGAAAGCCCCCTGACCTCCGGCCCCAGCTGCTCTCCCCTCCACTCCAGCCACCCCTTACCAGATCCCCTGCCCCCATAAGTAGTTTCTCCCACACCAGACTGCCACCCCACCCTCTTCCCCCAAACTCCCTGTCCCTCCCCCTCGGCCACACCGGCTCACCTCTCCACTCCCCTTGCCTTTCCCCCCAATACACCAGCCCCTTCCTCCCTCCTGTGTCCCCCTCACCTGTCCCCTCCCGCAGTACCAGGCTCCCCTGGTCCTCCAGCCACTGGTAGCAGGGGAAGCGGAGGGGGGCGCCCCGGGGCGGCGTGAGCTGGACCCAGCGGCAGAACCAGGCGTCCGAGGCCAGGGGCCAGAAAGGACGGAGCAGCGTGGGGGGAGCCTTGTGCACGCGCAGCAGCAGCACCCGGCCCACGTCCTGGGGGCACGTCACCTTGAAGTCCTCCTCCTGGGGGGCAAGTTTAGTATCCTAGAGCACCGCCTCTCCTGCTCCCTCCTCCGCCGCCCCCACCCCCACCCCACACTCACAGCGCCGGCGCTGAACTCTTTGCCGAAATGGTCCAGGGGCAGTGGCAGGGTCTCTCCTTCGGTCCCCACGATGATGACAGACATTTTGTCCCACGTGCCAGCCCCGAAGGCCTCCCCAGTGGATACCCTCACCCTGAACTCAGCCATGGTGACAGCTGGAGTCTGGCTCTCTGCTGCTCATCCGACGTAACTGCACAGCCCAGAGGCTCACCCCCAGGGACAGGCACGGCCCCACCCTGGCCAGGCCTTGTGGAGGTAACTCAGTTCCCACGGGGCCCATTACCACCCCCAAAAGCAAGAGCTGGCTCCGGGCAGAGAGGGCGTGGCTGAGAGGCAGGAAGGGAGGGATGCAGATGGGGGTTGGGGTGCTCTGAGACGTGAGGGACTGGGCGTCCTGAGGTTTGGGAAACAGAACATTTCAGTGATGGGTGGGGCCGGAAGGAGTTGGGATCCAGTGGAGTTCATGGGTTCGTTTGTCCCCCTCTTAGTTTCTTTGCCTCCTTAGCCTTTAAAAGCCTAGGCAGGACCAACTCCCCACTTTCTACAAGTCTTCTTGGCCTGCCTTCATTATTTTATTTGATTCATGAATAATTTTGAGAACCTGCTCTGTGCCAGGTATTATGTTGGGTGCTGTGAGTATGGCCCCAGGCAAGGCCCAGTCTTTGCCCTTTTGCAGGTTAAGACTCAAGTGTGGAGGGCTTCCCTGGTGGCGCAGTTGTTGAGAGTCCGCCTGCCGATGCAGGGGACACGGGTTCGTGCCCCGGACTGGGGAGATCCCACATGCCGCAGAGCAGCTGGGCCCGTGAGCCATGGCCGCTGAGCCTGCGCGTCTGGAGCCTGTGCTCCGCAACGGGAGAGGCCACAGCAGTGAGAGGCCCGCGTACCGCAAAAAAAAAAAAAAAAAAAAAGATATCAGGGTGGCTGTGTCCATCGTAGCCACGTTGGTGATGATGATGAGCTGTGAGGGCTGTGGGGATTTTTTGGAAGTATGTGGGGAGGTCTTTTCTGGGCAATAGAAAAGCCCAAACAATAAACATCCCCTAAATAATTCAAGGAAAGCTTCTCATAGGAGGTGAGTTTTAAACTAGTGATGAAAAACTGATACAATTTTAATAGGCAGAGATGAACAAACAGGATAATCTAAACTCAAACCAGCCCGATAAAATATGGGAACATATTGGTTTATGTAACTGGAAAATTCAGGAGTAATGGCTTCAGGCCTGGATGGATCCAGGT
The DNA here is from genome assembly GCF_949774975.1 of Lagenorhynchus albirostris. Classification (NCBI taxonomy): domain Eukaryota; kingdom Metazoa; phylum Chordata; class Mammalia; order Artiodactyla; family Delphinidae; genus Lagenorhynchus; species Lagenorhynchus albirostris. The sequence goes on from NC_083114.1 coordinate 8,702,283, forward strand.
GCCCAGAACATGTGTCAGGAATGGTGCTTCCTCAATGTTTCATTTCTGCTTTCTTCTGTGTTGAACTGTGTTAGCTCATTCTCAGGCAGACTTTTCCCAAGTGGTGGCAGAAATGATAACCAGCAGCTCTGGGCTTCTATCCTTCCAGCTTAGCAACCCTAGCACAAAGACGATGTCACCCGCTTACTGCAGATGTTCTGGGGCTGACCCTCACTGAACTGGCCTTGGTCACAGACTCTGAAGCTGGGGCTGGAATTAGTCCCATACAAACTATATGGATGGAGGGTGGAGATGGGTGGATCCCCAAAGGAATTTTAGATGTGGGAAGAAATAGGCAAAAAAAAAAAAAAAAAAGTGTTTATTCTACCTTTTCTGGGAGAAGTCCCTCTCAGAAACCATCTGTCAGCGGATTGCTGACCTGAGTTTTTCAAAACTCTCAACCAAGGTTTAGAGGTCTTCTGAAATGGAGAGCTTGTTCTGGTTATCCATTGCTGCATGATAAACTACACTAAAACTCTCTCTCTTTTTTTAAAAAATGTATTTGTTTAGTTAGTTTTGGCTGCGTTGTGTCTTCGTTGCTGCGCGCGGGCTTTCTCTAGTTGCGGTGAGTGGGGGTTACTCTTCGTTGAGGTGCGCCGGCTTCTCATTGCGGTGGCTTCTCTTGTTGCGGAGCACGGGCTCTAGGCGCATGGGCTTCAGTGGTTGTGGCTTGCAGGCTCAGTAGTTGTGGCGCACGGGCTTAGTTGCTCCACGGCCTGTGGGATCTTCCCGGACCAGGGCTCGAACCCGTGTCCCCTGCACTGGCAGGCGGATTCTTAACCACTGCGCCACCAGGGTAGCCTCGTCTTTATTGAATTTGTTACAGCATTGCTTCTGTTTTATGTTTCGGTTTTTTGGCCAAGGCATGTGGGATCTTAGCTCCCCGACCAGGGATCGAACCCGCATCCCCTGCATTAGAAGGCGAAGTCTTAACCACTGGACCACCAGAGAAGTCCCAGCTGCTGCTTTCTACCTTCAGTGATGAAGAAGGCTGGGGAAGCTACTCCCCAACCCCCAGGGGACTATACCCAGGATGGATTCAAATGTCGTGGGGACCCTCAGCTCATCCAACCTTTTTTTGTTTGTTTGTTTGTTTTTGGCCGGGCTGCGCGCCTCACGGGATCTTAGTTCCCCGACCAGGGATCGAACCTGGGCCCCAGGCAGTGAAAGCACAGAGTCCTAACCACTGTACCACCAGGGAATTCCCAAGCTTATCCAACTTTGAAGGCCCTCTTTAAGAAAAAGAATACAAAAGAAAAAAGAAAAAAGAAAGAAAAAGAATACAAAATTGGGTAGCGAGGCTTGGAAGGGACTTGTGCGGGTGAGAGATTGTGACGTTTCACCTTCATCAGCTTTGCAGTGAAATCACCTCTGCACAGGTAGAGAGGACGGCATCTCCAGCCAGCGCCAGCAGCTGCTGAGCCAAAGTGAGACCAGGGGAATTTTCCTGATCCGGCAACCAGTTAAGCTTCCGCTGTATTCCTCCTTTGAAGAATGAGGGGGTGGGGGTCCCAGGATCAAATGATGCCCCATGTCCCTCCTCTCCTGATGGAGAAGCCAGAGTTGGCGGAGGAGGGAAGGAGCAGGCCTGCCCCTTCCCTCCTCCCCCACTACACCACCCCCGCTCCCCACCAGGGCCCTGACCGGCGTGGTGAGGAACAGACTTTCAGAGCAGATTAGGAAATGGGAGTTTTCAACTGGACTGGACTTTGGAAGGTACCGGTTGGAGAAATGTAAAATGGGTTCATGTTCATATCCCACCAAGTCAAAAGTCTTTAAGAATCTGATTACACAGACATTGGCTTGGAGTTTAAGTCGTGCTCTTGCAGAAAAGAATCAAGGGGTCACAAAGCAGGGCTGCCTGTGAGAGAAACATCTCCAGAGCATCGCTGAGAGGCACCCCAAGGCCCAGAGCCTGAACTCCTGGGTGTGCTTCCTGATCCCAAGATTTGCTGCAACTGCGTTGATTGACAAGGCTTTTCACCACTGGGAGCCTCAGTTTCCATGTGTGTCAAATGGGTTGTGTGAGGATTAGGGACCGTATATGGGGACGTGCTTTTTAGGTGATGGGATCGATGTTCCCTGTGACAGAATGGGTAAGTACCAGTGTGGCATACCCTTCTCTGGGTCCAGGACCAGAGACCCGGACGCAGGGGTGGGTGGTAAAGTGCAATGATGTCCCTGGTGGAGGTGACAAAATGGCTTTAGTTTGGATGCACGAGTCTCTAGACTGTGACAAAGAAGCTCCTCTCTGTGGGAACCTGGGTTTCCCAGACATCGCAGTTGTCCTTCTCCCCAATTTCTCTGCTCCCTTCCCCCTCTGGGAGCAGGGCAAGCCGCCTGTCCCACCCTAATCTCCTTGTCAAAGTCTAGTCGCTAACTCACGAGGATGTTGACAAGCAAGATGTGCTGATCTTAGAGACCTCACTTCACTCCCCTTTGCATCCTCTCCTCTGGGGCAGGACCTGAAAGATTCCTCCACCTTCTAAATGCTGAGTCAGCACGAGAGTCCCGACAAGGCTACCAGGCTGTGCGCCTTTTCTCTCACAAGGTCCTAACCTCTGCGTGGGTTAGGTTCCCCCGTAAATGGAATTTCAGGAACAGTCATACTGCAGGGAAGGGCCCGGGCTGACTCTCGGTGGAGTTGAGGCTTAGAGAGAGACATCATCTCTTGTCATTCATCCTTCACTCCCTCCTCCCTCCAAATTCAGTGTTTATCTCCTTTTCTTTCCTCTTAAACCAGTCCAACCCCCACTGCTTCCCACAACCCTTTTGAGACACATTTGACTGCAAAGAACAGAATACCTGATTCAATCTGGCTTAAGCAAAGGAAACAGCTTGCTATCCCATCGTACTGGACTAGCAGGAACTGGTTAAGCCTAGTGAAGGGTAGAGGCTCAAACAAGTGGCAGCAGGACTTAGTCACTGCCCGTCTGTCGGTTCTGCTCCTTCTCTGTGGTGGCAAAACCACTCAGAGTCACATCCTCTCAGCAACCCCAGAGAAGAGATGCAACTTCTGCCCTTGGCTTCTAGCAATGTCTCAGCACGAAGCCTTGTTTGCTTCGACTGGGTCACCTGCCTGTCCTTGAAGCAATCCCTGTGGCCAGAGGGATGGAGCGATTGGGCAGGACTGGAGGGAGGTCTGGGGTCAGTTCCACAGGGACTGAGAGTGGGGCAGGGATGGTTGCCCATCATGGAGCAGACGGTTGCTAGGAAGGCAGAACACCCGACATCCATCACGAGTCATCATGTCAGAAACATTGAGCCTGGGGCCGGGATAGCTGGGCTCAAAGAAAATAGATGACCAATGGGCTGGTCACCCATGGGTGGCTTTGGGATGTTCTCTCCTGTTCTAATGTGCCAGTGGTAGGCTCTGGAAGGGTCGGAGGTAGAGTGTGGGTTTTGGTGAGGTCTTGTCCAGAGATCAGTGGACCTCAACTTCCCCATTTGGGGGCCCCCTTCCCTCAGAATCAGACTCTGGCCTCCACGGTTCCTGGGTCCTGGCCGTAGACAAGCTCTGCTCTTCTTTTCCTTCCTCTCTCCTGCCTATGACCAAGGGATGAGGCCACACCACCCATTTCCAGAGCCTCAGAGACCCTGGTCTTTTCTAGAAGCCTGAAAGGCCTGTAGCTTCCCTGCTTGGTTCCCTCAGAGCAGATCCCCTGAGCAGAGGGGTTTCTGGGCGGGGCGTTGCTGACCCCAGTTCATTTCCCCCTGCCTGGGTCATCTCTAAGGTTCACCCCTTATCTGAAGCCCTCCATGGCAATGCCAGGTTCGAGCCCTCTGGGGATGGGGGTGTTCGGGCCACCCAGGCCAAAAGGACCACACACCGTGGACTGGAAGAAAGCACACCTTTATTCCAGCCCCCACCCTGCCAGGACCCAGCACCACGGCACACGGCCTGGTGTCCACAGCGCACAGTCCAGATCTCGGTGAACGCGGTCCCACAACGCAGTGTCACAGGTCCCCCAAAGGGGGGTGTCGGGGGTCCACTGCAGGTGGGGATGGGGAGCAGGGCCCCGACCCTGAGGAGCAGCACAGACAAAGGCGCCAGGTGAGCCCTGGGTCAGGGTGCGGCGTCCCGGCTATGGGATGGAAGCAGCAGCAGAGCTGCGGGAGGTCCCTGCTTCGGCCAGCGCTGCTCCTGGCGACAGAGCCATCCCGAAGGCAAGGCCGCCCCAAGCGTGGGCTCCTGGCACAGGCCAGCTGGCCGAGGTAGTGTAAACACGTCTGAGGGTGAGGGGTGCCTAGTGGCCAAGCTGGGTGCTCTCTGGGCTGGGAATTGCCCGGGTCCCCGGAACAAGAGGGGTGACCAGGTGGAGAGGACCTGGGTCTGAGGGCAGCTGGGCTCTAGGAGACTGACTGGACCCAGGAGAAAAGGTTCCACGGAAATGGAGGAGAAAGGCAAGGAGAAACCGCCCGGCAGAGAGAGGAGACTAAGGGCAAAAAAGAGACTGGGGCTTAGCTGTTTCCCTCCTCTTCTCCCACCAGCTCTCTGGGGCGGGTGGTCCTGCGTTCCCCTGGCTGGGGAGGAGGACAGGCCTCTCCTTTACCAGCTCCTCCCCCCTGTCACTTGCCTTTGAGACTGACTCCCAGGAACAAGGCTGGGTTGAGGGTGGGAAGGGATCCGCTCAGCCCTGCCCGCCCTGCCTCTGCCCCAAACTGGGTTTGGGCCCCAGGTCATACTCCTCCCCCTCTGGGGGTGCCTTGCCCCAGCCTGTCCACACTAATCCTCCTGCACCTAATCCCAGGCCAATTCTTTCCCAGAGCTCCGAGCCTGCCCTTGATTCCTGGGGCCTAAGTACAGAGAAAATCTGAAGAGAGATGTTTAAGAATGTACATAATTTAAAAAATATCTTGTGTGTGTGTGCATCAGGGTTTTAAAAAAATCTTTAATTCATCATCTCTGAACTCGGTTAAAAATGTTCTTTAAATTATACTATATTACTCACTATAGCAGCACCACCTTAGTAACCAGAATCTACAAGTGCTGGATTCTAGGTATCTTGTCTGTTCTTCCTCTACCTTTAGGAAGGAGGGGCAGACCGTTGAACTTGTGGACATTACGAGCCAGGCAAAGCGATCTCCAGCAGTGCCTGTAATCCTAACATCAGCTACTCCAGAGTCCTGAGGTCTAACGTCTACAGGCTCTGGACAGGTACATAAGAGATGTTCAGAAAATCTTGGTGTCTCGGAGTCCACGGGGAGTGGTGGGCACTCCACTCCCCGTGGTGAGAACAGAAAAGCGAAACCCTGGAGAGACGGGACGCGGGGACGGTTGCTCTTTCGCTCCAGCAGGAAGTCAGCAATCGCCCCTGCGGGGCTTTGATTTCAGAGAAGAGGGAAATTTGGCAGCCATGTTTACAATGTGGTACCTCTTGATTTCTAAATGTTAGCTCAACACAAAAACAAAACCACTTCATTGATCAAACGAAACAAGTCTCAGGGCTAGTTTCTAGGCTGGTTTTTATGAAATCTTAGCAGTTCTGAGATTTTAGGGATCCTAGGATCCTTTAGTTCTCTGACTCAGAAACTTTAACGTGCATAGAAATACTCTGAAGGAACTCTGTTAGGGTGTAGATTCTGTTGCAAGACGCCTGGGCCTGCGATTCTGCGTTGCTAACAAGCTCCCAGGCGATGTCGCTGCTGCTGGCCTACCTACCACACTGTGTGGTGAGGATTTAGTTCATCCTTCCGCCTAGGAAGTCCCTCTGACCGTTCTCTCCCTGCTCAAAGAGGTCTCCAGTTCTGCTTGCACATCTCCAGGGACTGGAGGCTCACCACCTAGTGACAGCCTGCGTTGGCTACAGCTGCTGCTAACTTCTGCCAGGTTCTGCAGCAATGGCGAAGGCCACCCAGAGTCCAATATGCCAAGGCTCAGGCTCTGGGACATCAGAGTTCCACAAAAGAAGCTTTACCTGGGGACTTACTGGGATGGGAGGGGTTGATACTTGTCGCAAAGATCTAAGCTGGGAGGATTTTCTGTTCAACTGCCTGCTCAGCGGCGCCCGGTTAAACAGAGAATACTACTATTCCTGGGTGTTCTGGTTAGGAGAGGTTTTGTGGAGTTTGTTTACCTTCGTTTCCCCAAAGCTTTGCAACAAGCTTTTCTCTGCACTTAGGCAAAGTATGTGGTTATGCCACAGAAGAAGGAGGGGGATGGAGAAGCCCTCAAATCCTCAGGCCACACGACACCCCTGCTCTGGTGGAATAGGTGGTCTCCACCTCCTCTGGGGTTGGGACATCCAATCCCAGATCCTCCTTCCTGGGGCCTTTCTGATGGGCTCAGGGTCACTGGGGCTGGAGGCCACGTGCCCAGTGCCCTGTACCCCAAGGCCAACCATTCTGAAGGCCAGCTGTCAGGGCCGGAGGGTATGGAAACCACCTAGGTAGGCCACTCTTCATTTTACCACGGAGGGGAAACCAAGCCCAGAGAGTGCATGAGACTTTCCCAGGGTCACACAGCTGGTTTGCAACCAGCTCTTGCAAAGGCTCAGAATCCTTTGAGGCAGAGCTGGACGGAAGCCACTGGTATTAGCCAGACTTTTGGTCACCTACAGCAGCAACTTTCAGGAAAAGGACCTTCTGGAATAATCCTGAGGGAGAGAGGAGTGTTTCAGAGGGAAACCATGGAAAGGGGTCACGGGGGTTCACCTCAGTAGGGGAGAGTCATTCTCGAGTCTGGACTCCTGGCCCACTCCAGACCTACCGAACCAGGGTCCCTGTGGCTGGGAAATCCCTGGGTTTAGGAACCAGCCTGGGCTCACCAAGTCAGAGAAGGACGGGGACACCTGGCTTGAGTGGGGCGTTCTGCAGGCAGGCAGGGCTAGGTCCTCAGGCTGGGGAAGAGGTGCCCGTCCTCCAGGAAGCATGTGTGTAGCCCCCGGGGTCTGTGGGGCGTGGGAGCCAAGGGGGCAGTACCTTGTCCCAGGCCCAGCCTCACTTTCCGGAAAACTGGCCCGGCCTCGCCTTCTCCAGCTTCTGGCGCCGCTCAGGCGGGATACTCTGCAAGCTGATGCCGTGGTTGCTGGCCCTGTGGCGAAGGGAGGGGCGGCCTCATGGAGGGAGGATAGGCAGTAGGAGGGTAGGGTCCAGTGCAGGGCAGGAGGGGAGGGAGGGCATGGAGGGACCAACTCGGTCATGGCGCGTGAAGGCCGGATCCTCACCCCGGTTGCAGGTCAGGCGGTTTGGGGATGGGCTTGTCGAAGCCGCGTCTGCCCACCAGCCAGTACGTTTCCTCGCAGCCCTTGCCCTGGGGAGACACGGGGGAGGGAAGGACTCAGGCGGACTGAGGTGAGGGCCGGTGGATCTCGAGGTCTCAGTGGAACCGGGCGTGGCGAGTTGCGTCTTCCAGCCCGGCCTCACCTTCAGCTCCGTGCGACCCCGCACCTCGGTCTGGAAGCCCTCGTTTAGGGCGCAGAGAATCTCCACGGTGCTCCGGTTCACGTGGATGCGGTAAGCTGGGACGGCAGGGGACACCGTGAGCTCAGAGGACACCGTGAGCTCAGGACACCCCTCCCGCGCCCCCTCCCCGCCCCTCCCGCCCCGTCACACTCACGCAGCCCGGTGGACTCCATGCGCGAGGCGGTGTTGACCGTGTCCCCAAACAGGCAGTACCGCGGCATGGTGAGGCCCACCACGCCCGCCACGCACGGGCCTGTGGAGACACGCTGCGTCGGTGGGCTGGCTGGCCTGCGCTGAAGCTGGCCTGCTGGCGGCTGGGTGGCACCTAGGGCTCCAGGGGGCCTTTAGCACTGCATAATCTCCACTGGCTTCCCAAAGAAACCCTCTCAAGCGTACCCTCCCAATTACAGTGCGGTGCCTGCTGTTAAAAGGTGGCTTCAAGACAAGTCCCCGCCCCCACCCACTCCACGAGTTTGCCTCCCATCTAGGAAACCTGGAGCCCGGCCCTAACGAGGGAGATGGGCTGGAGAGCCCGGGAAGGCGCGGAGTTACCCGAGTGCAGGCCGATGCGGATGCGCACGGGCACCTCGGGCATGTGCCGCATGCGGAAGCTGCCCACGGCACTGAGGATGTCCAGAGCCATGTTGGCGATCTCTGCTGCATGCCGCTGCCCGTTCCGTTGGGGCAGCCCTGAGGCCACCATATAGGCGTCCCCGATTGTCTCCACCTGAGGAGAGAATTCAGTACTGAGCACCCCGCCAATGCCAATGTCCCTTGTCGGGAGGCCTAAAGTGGGGTGAGTGCAGAGATCCTGGGGAGGCTTCCAGCTGGGGGACTGAGCTGGGGACCGGCAGAGGAGAAAAGGGACAGGATGGCTGGGAAAGAGGATCGTGCTGGTGACCTCGGGCAGGGGGGCGGGGGCCGGAGAAGCTGAAGGAGGGCTTGCCCCCTACACACCCCACCTTGTAGACGTCATGGGAGCCGATGATGGCGTCAAAGAGCGTGTAGAGGTCATTGAGCAGGTCCACCACTTCGATGGGCTCACTCATGGCTGAGATGGTGGTGAAACCCACAATGTCACTGAAGTACAGTGTCACCTCCTCGAAATACTCGGGCTCCACAGGTGTCCCCATCTTCAGCGCCTCAGCCACAGACCTGGGGATGGCAGGTGGTGAGCTCACCTGGAGGCCGCCCCAGTGTGGCTGGATTCCAGCTGTCCTCCCCACCCACCTCTCCCCATAGGCACCCACGGAGGCAGCATCTGTGTGAGCAGCCGGTCTGTCTTCTGCTTTTCCAGCTCCAGCTCCTCAGTGCGCTCCCGGATCAGGTCCTCCAGGTTGCTGGAGTACTGCTCCAGCATCCGCAGCATCGAGTCAATGATGTTCATCTTCCGGCCCTTGTTGATGCTCTTGAACTAGTAGGAAGAGGAAGCTGGTGGGGCTGCTGAGGACCTGGCCTGCCATGCCCCTCTCATGGGGCTGTATTATTCCTGATCCTCCGCCCCCACCCCCTTTCATCTATACCCATCAAGCCCGTGCTGCCCTGTGCTGGGCACTGTGTTTTCACACGTTATTAGGAGGTCACCTGTTCTGTTAGCAACTGACAAGGCGCTGGAACCAGCCCAGTCTTTGGACTCCCAGGCCAAGGGTCCTTCTCCCTCACTAGGCCAAACACATACTCAATAAATGTCATTTGAATTGAATTAAATATTTCTCCCGCCCAGAGATCCATCTTCCACTCCAAAGGCCTCCACAGCCCCCATTCTAATTCTGTCCCCACCAAACCCTTAATCCTCAGACGACCCCTTAGGAAGTAGCCTGGAAGGTCAGAGATCCTGCCAGCTTGCCTTCCTGCAGCCTCCCCTCCCCCACCCCAAGTTGTTGGCAAACGGCCAGCCCAGTCCTTGCCCAGCCCAGCCCCTGACCAGCTCGAAGGTGCGGTCCATGGAGGGCCGAAGTTCCGGCTGCTCTGCCCAGCACTGTTTCATCAGCTGGATGCACTCCATGGGCGCCTGGTCCATGGACACCGAGGGCCGACACAGCGGAGGGGGGCTCTGTACCCTCTTCACCACTTCTGGAGGCATGAAGGGAACAAGAGAGGGGGTGTGCCGGAACAGAAGCCACCTCTGACTCTGGCCTGATTGTTGAAGCTCAAGAGGAGGGGGCTGGAAGGGGAAGCTTCAGTAGGTGGGGAAGTGTAGTGTGGGAGGTGTTGCTGGGAGCAACAGGACCCTGAACCCTGGGGGCCAGGGGGCAGTAGGAGGGGCCAGGCAAAGAGACTGACATTTATTGCACATAAGACAAGTGAGGGTTAGAGTGATCGAGTAGCATGCTGTATCCTACACGTGATAATATAGATCTGAACCAGATCCGTCTGCTCTGTTTCCCCCTTCCCCCTATGGTGCTGCCTCCCTGGGGCCCCTAAGAACCAGAGAGGAGCTTGCTACCACCGTTGGGGCAGCAGGCTGGGTCCAGGGTCGGGACAGAGGAAACCACTGACGTCTGGGTGCTGGCCGCCCCTCCCATCCTGATGCTTGGCTCTCTACAGCCCTGATCCTTCAGAATTCAGCTCTAGGGAGTCCCAGATAAGTTAAGTCTCAGCACCGAGCGAGGCTGGGTCTCTGCCTAACAGCAGGGTGTCTTTCTAGTCCAAAGGCCAGGCGAGGGCGGCCGTACCCTCGGGAGTCAGCTCCAGCATGGCGTAAGGGGCGCTGCGGCACACGACCTCTTGCATGATGATGCCCAGACTGAAGACGTCGCCGGCCAGCGTTCCCCGGCGCTCCAGGGCCGGGTCCCGAAGCAGCTCCGGGGCTGTCCATAGCTGGTCTGGGGTCGGGGAAGGGGGCGTGGGCACGCGGAGGGCCATAGAGGCGCTAGGGACAGACCCCCCCACACCCTCACCAGAAAGCCCAGGCTCGCACCCGCTCAACTCCCCAGCCTCAGTCTGGCCCTGCTGCCCGCAGTGATCCCCAGGAGAAACTACCAGAATCCCAGAGCAGGTCTCAGAAAGCCGGGCCCTCACAAATAGGACCCGCCCTTTAGACAAAGCGGTGCCCGAGAGCAGACTAGGTCCCTTGGGCACAAGCCCCGCCCTTAGACAAAGCCCCACTAGAAGCAGACCCCCCCCCAAAGGGCAGGAGCTCCGCCCCTCAGGCACAAGTCCCGCCCCCTAACGACTCCCCGCCTCCCCAGTCATGGAGCCAGACCCCCTTCATCTCAGAGGTCACAAGATCTCCTCCGCGGCAGGAGTCCCGTCCGGTGGGTGTGGGATGGAGAGAGTGCGAGGGAAGGAGGAAAGGAGAGGGCCTTGAAACAACGGGGATGCGGGGGCTGCTCGGCCGCCCGGGAGGCAGCCGGGGAATCCTACCCTCCGCGGTGGGAGGCTCCGGTAACACCCTCTGCGCTTCCAGCAGTCGCCCATGACCGTGGTCGGTGACTTTAAGCACGAACCTCCCGTCCACCACGCAGTTCCGTGACTTCAGCCGCCCGTGGGCCACGCCTCGATGGTGCAGATACCTTATTCCCTGGAAGGAGTGGCGTCAGGGGCAGCCTCAGCCCACGCGGTTCCCCCCGCCGGCTCCTCCCCGCCGCAGCCCACCCGGTCCCACCCCGACACGCACACCTTGATGAGGTCCAGTAGGAGGGAGGACTTGAACATCCAGTCCAGCTTTATGTCTCTCTGAGCGAGGAGGTCTTGGAGGGAGCCACGGGCACAGTGCTCTGAGACCACAGCCAGCATCCCTTCCCCGGGGGCCGCGGCACCGCCAGCTCCCCCCGCCAGGAAGAGCCCCAGGTAGAGAGCCACGTTCTCATGCCGGAGCTCCCGGATCTGGGGGAGGGGGTGGGAATTAACAGGCATTTGCTGTTTTGGGAGCGAGGTGGGGAGGAGGCTGTTCTTCAGGTCTGTTTTTGATTGGAGGATGGGGTAAAAATGGTGAGTGGAGAGGTCTATAGGGAATGTAGGGGCTTCCTTCTACAGATACCTTCTCTCTCTAGGAAAGACAACACAGTCAAAGGCCACCGTGCAGACGCTGAACGTGGTGTTATCTTAAAGTTATGAAGGAAAAGACAATTTTGCGCTGGCAAATCAGGACCCAGGCAGTTTCTGATTTATTAACCATAAGACTTTGAACTTCCTGGGTCTTAAGGGAAAACACGTCATGAAGGAAAAGCTCCTGGTACTCACCGCCCCCCACCCCCAACTTCTGATATAACCGTCCCTTGGGGGGAGAATCAGGCAGACACTGCAGTGCTTTCAAAAATCACCAGAAGTGGCTTATGCTGGTGACTCAGCCCAGGGCTGCTTTGCTTGTTACATCATTGTGCCAGATAGAGGCACCCCCCGCCCTGCCCCCCCGCCATGTTAAGGAAGAAGGACTAACTAGTTGAGCTGTGTCCCAGAGAAGCCGGCAACAAGGCCACACCCACTTGGTGGGACAGAGGCCCTCACAGTCTGGCTGGGAAAATGAGGGCTAGTGGGTGACTGGTGCCCTTTCTAGTTTTTCTTTGGTCCAACAAGGGGCTTCTTTTCATCTTAATGCCTGTTGTTAAATGGTGATTTAGTCCGTTGACAACTGGTAGCCCACTTAATGACTTAAGTCATTCTGCAGCTGTGACCAAGAGCTTCTGTGGAGGCATCCGGGAAGGAGGCCAGGCCAAGGCTGTATGGTGTTAGGGGTAAGAGGGGCACTAAGGTTGGAATGACCAGAATAAGCCAGTTTATAGCCTCCTTGCCAACTTTCCACGTCACTCAGTATGCACCAACTAGGCCATTCTGTGCAAGCAGCCTGACAGAACTGGAAACCCATTTATTTTCTAGCATTCACTCAACAAACATTCACTGGATGTCTCTAATGTTCCAGACACTGTGCTGGGTGCTGGAAATATTAATACAATGGAGGGAGAAGGGGAAAAGCCCTCACTCAGCTTACAGTGCAGGGAGGGAGGCAGATAAGAAATAAGCAAGCACACACAGGTGAACAATTACAAATCATGATCAACACCTCCAAGGAAAGAACTAGTGTTATAGGAGAGCACGATAAGAAACCTGCTTTAGAGAGGAGGGGACACTTCACTGAGAGCTCTTCGTCGTCCCTGCCACAGTGGGGTCTACTTGGACTCAGCTGCAAAGAGAAGGCAAGGAGGGAGGAAACGATGGCCACCTCACACCCCATCACAGGCCCACTCTCACCTTGGAGAAGGCCATCTTGGTCGCTGGGCGGATAGCTATGTGCTGTTCCCCCGGGAATTTCTTCAGCCAAACCCAGTCTCCCTGGAGCAGAGACAGGAGTAGGGAACTCTGTTTCTCAAAACCCCATGATGTGAGGAGCCGTAGAGAGCCCCCGTGTTTCCCTTGGCTCCCTGCCCCAGAACCCATCTTCCATGTGACAAAGAGCTTCAGGAACAAGGGGTATAACGTCTGCCAGCCCACTTCACAGCCAGCTGCGTGAGAGCCCGCCCGTGGGAAAGAGAGACGCAGAGGCTGTCCTCACCACGCCAGATGCGCTCACCAACAGCCCTATTAAGTGAGCCAGCACCACCATAAGTGTCATTGAAATCACAGCCCTCATCACCACCCGCTGCCATAAGAGAGCACTGTGGTGGGCGTCAAGGAGTCTGGGTAGATCACGCGTTATTACAGACTAACGGTGAAGGATAGACAGCTCCCCTGCAGGCTCTGGGCCTCACTGTCCTCAGCTGTCCGCAGGGCCAGTTCATGGGCGTGCGACCCATGCAGTCCCCCAGGGCCCCGTGCTCAGAAGGGCCTGAGCTTGGCTCAGTGATCTGCTGCTGTCATCCTGAATGAACAAAGGGCACCTCATTTTTATTTTGCCCTAGACCTTGCAGATTATGTAGTTGGCCTTGCCTGTTGATAAAGGATTTGGACTAGGAGGGAATTCTGGGGGTTTGGTACTGACCCCTAAAGAAGATTTGGAAATAAATGTGGAGACATTTTTAATTGTCACATAAACTGGGGGCTGTGATCAGTGGACAGAGTCAGAGACAAGTGGCGCTAAACATTCTTCAAGGCATAGGGTCCTGCCCCAAACGACAATAGTGTTCTACTGGGAAATGGCTGCAATGGCCTCTAGGTGACATACTAGGAGTCTCTGCATTCTCTCCACGACATGACACCCAAGAGCTCTAAATCTCCACTCCCTCTTCATTAGTGGAGCTCTCTCCCAGCGCTCTCTGAATCTGTTCTCATTATCTCCCACCCATCCCACCACACTCAGATCTGCTGACCCCGTGGTTAATGTCCTAATGCCCTTTTGTGACTTTCTTTTTCCCCTCTAAGTCTTGCTGCTCCAGAGTGTGATCTGATTGGGGTAGAAGTGCTGGGTGGGGCCAAGACATGGGTCTGGCTTGCGTCAGAGATTAGCTCAGTCTGGAAGCCCCTTCCTGAACAATCCAATCCTGGAAAAGTCCTCTTTGTGACCATGAGATCACTTCCCAGATGAACCTCTGTCTCAATCTTTCCAGGGAGGCCTGTGCCCTTCAGTAACCCAAAGGCTTGGAGCACTGAGGGGGAGGACGATGACCTCAGTGGCCTCTTCAGGCTACATGCTGGTCCCATCAAACTCCCCACCATCAGGCCTCTAGTCTTTAGGCCACTGTGATTAGCCTTTGAAGAGCCCTCACCCGGATAATGGCTAAGGGAAAATCCCCCAGCAGGAAGGATTCCCAGATGCTCCCCTTTGAGGAGGAATCCATGAACTCTCCCTAGTTCCCATTCTGGGCTCCTATCCCCATTTCCTGGACTCTGCAAGATATGACGCAACTCCAGGAACGGAGCCTGGCCTGCCCGGGTCTCAGGCTTACCTCATAGAGCCCAATGTTGGTGTAATCCGGGCTCTGGCTGTGGATGCTGCGAACGTCTGACAAGCTGCGGGCGGCCAGACTCCATCGACTCCCCTGGGCCACCTGGAGGGTAGAGGTCAGTGCATGGGGTCAAAATATACTACGGGGTCAGAGTCCTGGGTTGAGGTCAGGCTTAAATCTGGGGATTAAAGAGGGGAAGGGAAGAAATCTTAGTTCGGGCAGGTGATAATGACATTACTTCCCAAGTACACGACACTTCAGAGCTTACAAAACAAACACATTCATTTTCTGTTGGCGCTTCACCCTATCCAAGGAAAGCGGTCAGGACAGGGGCTGTTATCCTCATTGCACACATGAGGGCGTTGATCCCAGCACTCAGACCTGGGATGGAGCGAAGGCAGAAACCAGGCCTTCCCAGGTGGGGGCTGGGGTGAGGGCTGGCCCAGGCAGGGGACCGAACATATAGGAGAGGACAGCTGGGTCCTGGCTCCCCTCCTCCCCTACCTTCCGAGAGCTGCTCCTCTGCGGGGGGAGGAAGGTGACGTCATCCAGAGTCAGGATGATCTTGTTGGGGCCGGAGACCATTTGGATGTGAAGTAGCCGGTGCCTGGTAGAGAAAGGAGGTCATCTTCGCAAAGGAGACCAAGGTCCATGAGAGGAAGCCAGTGGGGGAAAATGCTGGCTCAGTGGAGGGCAGTCATCTGCAAACCAGACCCCCCCTGGGACTCCGCCAGCCCTCCAAGACTCCTTCCTTCTCCCCCTCTCCAAAAGACATCCTCCCTCCTTCTACTCTTGAGTGGGCCCAGCCTGCTGCACAGTTGCATTTCTGGCAGGTGGAGAGCCAAGCTCCTCTCCTACTTACCCTACTCACCTAAAATAATGGGCCAGGAAGGCCCCTGTCAGCCCCATCAAAACCACCAGGAGGAAGCCGAGAAAGACGACGCCGGGCTCCACTCCTGGAGTGAGAGGAGAGATGCTGAGGACTGTAGCAGAGGGGAGGCATCCTCTCTAGCAGAGGTCCCCAGCCCCCAGGCCGCAGACCGCTACTTGTCCGCGCAGCCTGTTAGGAACCCGGCCGCACAGCAGGAGGTGAGCGGCGTGAGTGAGCGAAGCTTCATCTGCCGCTGCCCATAGCTGGCATCACCGCCTGAATACCCCCCCGCCCCGCCCCAGTCCGTGGAAAAACTGTCGTCCACGAAACAGGTCCCTGCTGCCAAAAAAGGTTAGGGACCGCTGCTCTCTAGGGAAGAATGCGGTCACGTCAAATCTTGGAGGCTCCAGAAAAGGGGGATGGGAGCCCATAACAGGATCTAGGAAAAGGTCATGGGGTCCTGCAAAGGGCGGGGCGGGGGGTGGTCTGGGAATACTAGAAAGGTTCCAAGAGGGCTCCAGGGGCTCGGCAAGACAGGGGTCCTGCACAAGCCAGGGGTCTCTGAGGAGGACCTGGAAGGGCCTCCAACAGGAGTTACAGGATGAGAGTTCACTCTCTTTCACCACTTTGTGGAGGGTTCATGGTCACTGTCCCAGTGTGGGCTGGGATGTTCGCCCTCACCTCCGTTGCAGATGACGTCTGGGTCGAACCAACACGAGGGGTCGGGCCCAGGCCCCCGTCCCCCTCTAGGAAAATGCACCGGGGTTCCCGCGGAGCGGAAGAAGCCCCGGGTGGGGTTCAGCACGTATGTGGTGAACAGCCGGTCCCCGGCTGCATCCGTGTCCAGCAGCACAAAGGAGGGCTCCTCGGCTCCTCCCAGGGCCCCACAGAAGCCGGGGACCTGGGCATCCCGGACGTGGCGGGCCACGGCTGCTCCGGACACCCAGCCGCCACCTGCAGCCGCCCGCGCTCGCGCCACGCCCCCGGCCAACAAGAAGACCGAGTCATAGATGGTGCCGAAGAGAGGGGATACCTGGGGAGGAAGGGTAAGGGGTTCAGGTTTCGGGGTCACGGCCCGTAAATAGACGGGGACTTACTGTCTCCGCTTATCCTTTCATTGGGCCCTTCGAGTCCTTCAAGCCCTGTGTGTTTTGACTGTTCACACCTCCTAGTTAGTGGTTCCATATCTCTCCTCATTGGCTCTCTCTTCCTCTCTCCCCAATTGTCTATCCCACCCCTTTTTACCACTGCCCTTTCTTCTTTTCAGTATTCTTACGCTCTTCTTATCACTTGTGACTTCTAACTCCAATACCTACATCTCCTCTCTTCCCTCTCCTTTTGGTTGCCCTGCATATATTTTTAAAATCATTACCTACCATTCATTGAAAGCCTTCTTTCTCGTCTTTTGGTTGGCTTCTATTTTCTATCTTTAGGTCTTTTCTTTTCCCCAAGGCAACCACCTGATCTCACGGAGCTTCTCTATTATTCCCAGTTCCCATCTCTCACAGCGCCAGGCACTGTGTAGAGCACTAGGGATATATCAGGGTACAAGACAGAGTCCCTATCTCGAGGAATCTTTCCTCTAGTGGGGAGAGACAGACAGGGATGTTAATGCAGTGTAATGAGTGAGGGGAGGGGTAACTGAGGGAGCTGAGGAGACAGAAAAGATGCCCAGCCCAGGCTGGGGGAGGAGGAAGAGGCTTCCAGAAGTGACCATCCCTCAGGGGACGAATCCGAAATATCTGGGGGAGTGTAGGGACAGGAGAGAGGGAACAGTACACCCAGTAGCACAGAAGCAAAAGAGAAGGTCACATCTGGGGAACCCAAAGTAGCTCGGTCTGGCTGAAGTTCAAGAAAGAAGGAAGAGAGAGGAAGACATGAGACCTGATAAACCAAGTGAAGAGACTTGTATCTATCCAGGGCAAGAGAAGCCACTGGGAGACTTTGGATGGGGGCGTGACACAGTCAGATGTGTCAGATTTCTGAAGTTCACTCTGATTGCTGGGCGGAGAAGGGCCTGGCGTAGGTAAGTGTTGAAGCAGAGACCACTTGGGAGATTTTATTTGGGGATTTGGACCAGAGGTGCTGTGGCCTGAACCAGGGGTGTGACAGTGAGGATGGAGAAAGTAGATGGATTCAAATGACCTTTGGGAAGCATAAGTGACAGAACTTGGTGTCTGGATGTTGGGGGAAAGGTTAGAGGAATCAAGGGTGACTCCCAGGGGTCTCACTTGGGCAGCTAGGTGAAAGGCTATGCTACTTACTGAGAACCGAAGAGGGTTTTCCCCACCATTTCCCCCACCTCTATTTCCCCACCTGTCCTCCATCCCATCTCACCACTGTTCTCAGGGAATCCTGGATATTAGCTGCTTGATGGGAATAAGCTGTGAATCTAGATGGTTATAGAAGCCCTTGCTCCACCTAGGGACCTTTCTGCTTCTCACAAGATGTAAGGCTCTCAAAAAGTTAAGACCACTAGGTGAAGCCCCAGAGGAAACACCTCCGAACTGGGCATGGAGGCTGGATCTGTATTCTCCCTCCTTCCTGCTCTCTTAAGAACACCGGTTGTTTGATACAGACTGTATGTCACGGCCGTGTTGGAAGTGGGTTTACTTTAAAGTAGACTGCAGAAGATGCTGCAGTGCAGAGTTCGTTAGCGTTTGCTCCTCGGAGCTGACCTTGAGAGGTCTCATTGCCAGCTCTCTGGAAGCAATTCCAATACACAAAGCTGCTCCAAGCAAGGCCAGAGCCTTTACATCACCCAGGACATGCAGAGCTGCTGGTTATTCTCTCCCTACTGGCCTCCTACTCCCTCCTATTGACTGCATCCTCCTCTCATTCCAACGACTCTATCCACTTCTCTTCCCATTGCCTCCAGCCTTCATTTCCCCTTTTTGGCTATTCTCTGCTCTCTTCCCCTCTTCCCTCCTCCCTGGTCCCTCTACCTGCTGCAGATTGAGGTCAGGGGGCAGCTCCTGATGCTCTTGGGCCCTGCGCAGACTGTCCAGCACGCTGCCTCCCGGGGGACAGTGACGCGTGAGGGTGAGCACCGCATCGTGGGCCTTGCGAAGCTGTGAGCTGTTGGCGAGCACGGCCAAGGCGTCCGGGCCTGGAGACAAGGCGTAGTGCAGCGTGTCGAAGGGCAGGAAGACCAGGGACCCATCAGCCAAGCCCAGCTCCTCCGCAGCCTCCAGCAGGCAGCGCTGCTCCTCACCGCCCAGCAGGACCGAGTGCATCACCATGATCACTGCTGCGGACACAGAGGCTCCGCTCGGTGCTCTGTCCTTTTCTCGCTGGACGGCCGACCCCCCCGCAGCCTGCAGGGGAGCCTACCTCTGACTCTGGGTCCACCTTGGACCCTCCTCAGGGCCTCCCGGGCTCCAGACAGGTCCGAGGGCTCCATAGAGGTCACCAGGGCAACGGGCAGACCCCGGGCCCTGAGCGCCGTGGAAAGTGCGCGTCCCGCCTCCACCCACAGGTCCTGGGGGGCGGTGACCACGGCCACGTGCGCCCAGCGGAACGCGCGCAGGAGGGCGTAGAGCGCATCCGCCGCGGGCGTCACCGCGGGAGCCGTGGTGCCCGCCGCCCGCATTCCGGGGCAGCCCCAGGGAACCAGGGCGATCCCCGCCTCTTGAGCTAGTAGCTCCGCCGGCCGGCAGGCTGCGGGGTTCACCGGCCCCACGAGGCCCGAGACGCGGGTGAGCGCGGAGGATACCGCCCCCAGCGAGCCTGGCGTCCGGCACGGCTCGGGCAGCAGCGCGACCTCGAAGCGGGGGCCGTCCTCCAGGGCAGCTTCGTGGTTCAGGCGGGCGGCGGCCAGGCGGGCGGCCAGGTCCGGGCGGGCACGGGCGAAAATGGGGTCGCAGGCCCAGGGGCCCAGCACCCCAACTGTGAACACAGCGGAGAGGGCGGGGCGCGGCAGGAGCAGCAGCGGCAGCAGCAGCAGGGGGCGCAGCAGAGGCCGGGGCCGGGACGGCGTCCGGGGAAGGCCGGGCGGAGACGGAGCCTCCCGCGTGGGAGCGCAGAGCCCGGGGTCCCGAAGCCCACCCGGGAGGAGGGCGCGGGCGGTCATTGCCGGCTTCTGAGAGCATAAACAGAGCAGCATGAGAGGACGCGACCCCCAGGGCTCTCTTAGGGCTCTCCGCAACCCCCAAGGTTCTCAAAGCCCAATTAACCCACGGCTTGTCTATGCTTCCACACCCGCCTCCGCGGGCTTGGACGACCATATGGGGTCAGGGGCATAGCCTGGAAGCACCCCCTTTCCCCCCCGTTTTGCTCTGCTTCCCGCTCCCCCTTGTCTGCCCCTCTCCCCCTCTTAGAGCTGTCAGGGGTCAGTGGGGACACTCCCATTCCCTTCCATGGTCTCTTTCCGGCAGGAAGGACCTGGAGTCCGTGTGGAGGGGGCTCTGCCACTCACCGGAAAGTCCGGGGCTCGGGCCAGGGCCGGGGCTCGGGGTCACAGGGCCGATCCTTCTGACGCCCTCCCACGGGTCTCCTTTGCCAGGGCCCAGGGCGGGGGTGTGGGAAGAGCCGCCCAGAGCCCTTAATCTCCCCAAGCTGATTAGGGTCTCTTAAGCAGGCAGGGAGGGGCTGGTGGAGGATGGGGCTCCCTGGGGTGGGTTCTGTCCTAGCTTCCAGGCAGCCAGCCAGATTCTTTCCCCTCCCTGTGTCCCAAGCCCCCCACCATAACCCCCAGCATAAAAGCAGCCGCAGGTCCCCCTGTCAGGCTGCTGCCACATTACCCTGCTCAGCCTGGGAAACAGCAAGATGTGCCCATGGAGACCTGTGGGTGATCAGTCCTGGGGTCCCATTTCCTCCAATCTTGTTTCCAGTTCTGCCAGCCAAGTCAGAACCAAGTCCCTTGGCTGGCAAAGTCTACACCCAGAGACCAAACCCAAACCCAGTCTGATACCTGCCTTCTCTCACCTGCCCACACTTGATTCTCTGACCTCCACTTCTCCATGCCTAGGTAAGCATCCCTTTGGCTTTGGGTAGGCAGAACCCCAGGAAGAAATGGAAAGAACTCTGACCTTGGGCAGGCCTGGGTTCAAATTCCTCCTATTGGCCTTGTGACCTTGGGAAAGTTTCTTAATCTCTCCCAAGATTGTTGTGGAAATTATCTGTGACAATGAATATAATTGCCAGGAAGACAAAAATGGAGAAGACAATTTTAAAGAAGAATATAATGGGATACTTGCCGTACTATATATCAAAATTTATTACAAAACTATAATAATTAAAACACTGTAGTATCGGTGCAGGGATAAACAAACCAATTGGACAGAATAGAAACTACTGAAACAAACCCAGCAAAAATGGAAATTTGATGTATGAAGGAGTGGACATTTCTTATCAGCTTTTCCACAAATGGAGCTGATTAGTTAGCCATACAGGACGGGGAGGGAGGAGGTAGAATTTGATCCCTATCTCACACTACAAAATCAATTCCAGGTTAAAAACATACATAAAAACACAATTTTAAAGTTTAAATGAATCATTTTCCAACTATCATGGCAAAGATTGGATCAGGAAAGAATCATCAGTGGATGCTAAAGCTAGGAAGAAATTTTGATGAGGAGCAGGATATTTGCATATCTTTTTTTTTTGAAATATGTATTTGTTTGTTTGGCTGTGTGGGGTCTTCGTTGCGGCACAGGGATCTTCATTGCCTGCATTGCTGCCAGCGGCATCTAGTTCCCTGACCAGGGATCGAACCTGGACCCCCTGCACTGGGAGCGTCGAATCTTAACCACTGGACCACCAGGGAAGTCCCCAGAGTATTTGCATGTCTTAAGGTGTCTCCCTACCGATTGCTTATGAGTTTGGGGGAGCAAAAAAATAAAAAGCAGTTATTAGGGCTTCCCTGGTGGTGCAGTGGTTGAGAATCTGCCTGCTAATGCAGGGGACACTGGTTCGAGCCCTGGTCTGGGAGTATCCCACATGCCGCAGAGCAGCTAGGCCCGTGCGCCACAACTACTGAGCCTGCACTCTAGAGCCCGCGAGCCACAACTACCGAGCCTGCGCGTCTGGAACCTGTGCTCCGCAACAAGAGAGGCCGCGATAGTGAGAGGCCCGCGCACCGCAATGAAGAGTAGCCCCCGCTTGCCACAACTAGAGAAAGCCCTCGCACAGAAACGAAGACCCAGCACAGCAAAAATAAATTAATAACAATAAAAAAAGCAGTGATTATACAGTGGAGAAATTGGACAACACTTTGACTAGCATTGGTCAACCAATGAGGGGCAGATAGACATTGTGTACCTCCAGACATCATAACCTGAGAAAGATACAATACTACATCTTTGTAATACTGCACAGATGCAATACTGCACAATATTCATCTATGTATGTTCCAGCCGAGAGTGCATTTCATCAATCTAATCTCAAGGAAACAGGAGATAAACACAAAATAAGGAACATTCTACTGAAAAGAGGGGAGGGGCCTGTATTCTTCAAAAATGTCAATATCATAAAAGACAAATAAAGGTTGAGGAAATGTTCCAGATTAAAGGAAGCTAAAAAGATATGACAATTAAATGCAATACCTGCCTCTAGTTTGGAGCCTGTACAAAGGGTTTTTAAAACTGCTGTATGGTTATAGAGTTCATAGGATTATAAAAATGTTATAAAGTGTATCAACATCAAATTTGTCAACTGACGAAACTGGGATATGAACAGGAGATTTGATAAAAGTATTTTATCAGTGTAAATTTTGAACTGTGCTATCCCTATTTGTAGGAAGTACACACTGAAGTATTTAGCTGTAAAGCACCATAATGTATGTAACTTACCCTCAAATAGATCAGAAAAAATATATGTACATGTTTTATGTCATATGTATTACATACTATATGTTGTATATTATACTTATCAAATGATAAACAAATGTGATTAAATGTTAACACTATCTGGGTAAAGGGTATATGAATGTTCTTTGTACTATTTTTATCTTTGCAGCATTTTGTAAATTTGAAATTATTTCCCAATAAGAATTAATAAAAAATTTTTAGATAAAAAGAGAATGTCTTTATCAATTCAGAGTAGGAAAGAATTTCTTAAACAAAACACATAAAGTACAAACCATAAAGGAAAATATTCATAAATTTGAAAATATTAAAATTAAAATTTCTGGTCAAAAAATCATATCACAAAGAGAAAACATGAGCCACCAACAAGAAGAAGATATTTGCAAAACATTAACAGAGTTAGTACCAAAATATATACTGGATACTATAAAAGATAACCCAGTAGAAAAATGGGCATAGGAAAGGAACAGGCAAGTCATAAGAAAAGCCTAAGGAAAAATGCCCAACCTCACTAATAATCAAGGAAATGCAAAATAAAACAGTGAGATACCATTAACATCCATCAGATTGGCAAAAATAAGAAAGCATGATAATTTCAAACGTTGGTATGAATCTGAGCAAACACAAAACCTACATATTTGTGACGAGGGTGTAAATTGGTGGGCTGTTTGGCAATTAACTTATTAGAGTTGAAGCAATTCCACTTGTAGGAATTACCCTAGAGGAACTAACATTTATTTGTATATGAAGAGACATAAGGATTCATTTACTCATTCAAAAAAAACTCACTGAGTTTCTACTATGTCCCAGGCACTGTTCTAGGCTCTGGGGATACAGCAGTGAATAAAGAGTTAAGATCTCATGGAGGTGGACACAATCACTATATTTAGGGATTTTTCTGTATGTTTGAAATATTTGATAATTTAAATTTTTAAAAAATGTTAATAAAAAACGTTTATGTCTGACCTGTAGTAGAGTCTCAAAACCTAGTAGGTATCAATGTTTATTTATACAGTCCTGGGCTTCTTACTTTCCGTAGGGGTTATTTCCCCCAAGTCTCTCCTCTTCTAACACAACAACTCTAGGAATCATGGATTCTCCACCCAACCCTTCCATTTCACAGATGGTAAGACTGAGGCCCGGAAAGTGATTTGGCTTACTCCATAATCTCCTTTTTTTTTTATTGGGGTATAGTTATTGGGGTAACTAACAATGTTATGTTAGTTTCTACTATACAGCAAAGTGAAGTAGAGTTCCCTGTGCTATATAGCAGGTTCTCATTAGTTATCTATTTTATACATATTAGGGTATATATGTCAACCCCAATCTCCCAATTCATCTCACCCCCACCCCCCACCCCGGCTTTTCCCCCTTGGTATCCATACATTTGTTCTCTATGTCTGTGTCTCTATTTCTGCCTTGCAAACCAGTTCATCTGTACCATTTTTCTAGATTCCACATATATGTGTTAATATATATTTGTTTTGCTCTTTCTGACTTACCTCACTCTGTATGACAGTCTCTAGGTCCATCCACGACTCTACAAATGACCCAATTTCATTCCTTTTTATGTCTGAGTAATATTCCATTGTATATATGTACCACATCTTCTTTATCCATTCACCTGTTGATGGACATTTAGGTTGCTTCCGTGACCTGGCTATTGTAAATAGTGCTGCAATGAACATGGGGATGCATGTGTCTTTTTGAATTATGGTTTTCTCTGGGTATATGCCCAGTAGTGGGATTGCTGGGTCATATGGTAGTTCTATTTTTAGTTTTTTAAGGAACCTCCATACTGTTCTCCATAGTGGCTGACTCAATTTACATTCCCACCAACTGTGCAAGAGGGTTCCCTTTTCTCCACACCCTCTCCAGCATTTATTGTTTGTAGATTTTCTGATGATGGCCATTCTAACTGGTGTGAGGTGATACCTCACTGTAGTTTTGATCTGCATTTCTCTAATAATTAGTGATGCTGAGCATCTTTTCATGTGCCTCTTGGCCACCTGTATGTCTTCTTTGGAGAAATTTCTATTTAGGTCTTCTGCCCATTTTTTGGTTGGGTTGTTTGATTTTTTGATATTGAGCTGCATGAGCTGTTTGTATATCTTGGATTTTCCTAGGATCCGTGAAGTGACAACTAATGTAGATAGTGATGAGGAGCGAATTTTTTTCTTTACTTTTAAAAATTGTGGGAAATATGCATCACATAAAATTTACCATTTGAGCCATTTTTAAGTGTATCATTCAATGGCATTAAATATATTCACATTGTTGGACCACCATCACCACTATCCATCTCTAAAACTTTTTCATCATCCCAAACTGAAACTCCATATCCAGCAAACAATAATTCCCATTTCCCCTCCCTCTAGCCCCTGGTAACCACACTTCTACTTTTTGTCTCCATGAATTTGACTACTCTGGGTGCCTCATGTAAGTGGAATCATACAGTATTTGTCCTTTTGTGACCGGCTTATTTCCCTTAGCATAATGTACTCAAATTTTAAGCATGTTATAGCTTGTATCAAAATTTCCTTCCTTTTTAAGGCTGAATAATATTTCATCATATGCATAGACCACATTTTGTTTATCCATTCATCCCTCCCCGGACATTTGGTTTACTTCCACCTTTTGGCTATTGTAAATAATCCTGCTATGAACATGGGTGTACAAATACCCGTTCCAGTCCCTGCTTTCAATTCTTTTGGGTATATATCTAGAAGTGGAATTGCTGGATCAGGTGATTTTTTTTTTTTTTTTCCGGTACGCGGGCCTCTCACTGTTGTGGCCTCTCCCGTTGTGGAGCACAGGCTCCAGATGCGCAGGCTCAGCGGCCATGGCTCACGGGCCAAGCCGCTCCGCGGCATGTGGGATCTTCCCGGACCGGGGCACGAACCCGTGTTCCCTGCATCGGCAGGCGGACTCTCAACCACTGTGCCACCAGGGAAGCCCCAGGTGATAATTTTATGTTTAATTTTTTAATTTTTTATTTGGAATTGCAACACTGTTTTCCCCAGAGTCTGCACCAATTTATATTTGGGAAGGGGGACAGAATATTTTAAATCTGTGCTGGTCCTCATGCCAGGATCATACAGCCAGACTTCACCCTCCCTTCCAGACCCATACCAGAGCTTGTCTATGTTTCTCGTCTGTTGCCAGCTAAATTTGTATTCAATCTGTAAAGTACCGAAGCAAAATATCCTCTTACACAAAGGGGCGGGGCCAGCTCTTAAAGTAGCTGTTCTGCTGGAGTTACCAGAGGGCAGAATTACATTTAAATCCAACTCTATAAATAACCGCAGCTACAGGTGGAGTGCCCCTCTGGCAGGTCTTGGTTCTCCTTCGTTAGAGGGCAAGGTAAAATGTCTTTCTTCTGGGATTTTTAGTCCTTCCCCCGCCTCCCATAAAGTCATTAAATTTGGGGCTGACAGAAGGAATTAGAAGCCTCTGTTTGTGGAGTCACTGCAGCAGCAGACCAAAAAAAAAAAAAAAAAAAAAAAAAAAATTCCTTACATTTAAATGAGGCAAAAGGACTTTTGAAACCAATCTGGCCTGAATCTCAGAGTAGCCTGGGGGAGTCTAAGTCTTAAAACATAATTGCAGTTGACTTTGAAAAGAACACTGAATCTAAAATAAGAGGTGAAAGCCAGGATTCCATTCAACTGCAGTTGTAACCGTTAAAGAATAGAGAGGAGGGAACATACAAATATATCATTTTTCCCTATTCAATTAGAAGATAAATTTTAAATCCCCACTTTTGTTATTTCTGATAATACATGTTTCTTGTACAAGTGAAAGCATACAAAAATGTGTAAGTAAGGGCTTCCCTGGTGGCGCAGTGGTTGAGAATCTGCCTGCCAAGGCAGGGGACACGGGTTCGAGCCCTGGTCTGGGAGGATCCCACATGCCACGGAGCAACTAAGCTCGTGCGCCACAACTACTGAGCCTGCGCGTCTGGAGCCCGTGCTCCGCAACGAGAGAGGCCGCGATAGTGAGAGGCCCACGCACCGCGATGAAGAGGGGCCCCGGCTCGCTGCAACTAGAGAAAGCCCTCGCACAGAAAAGAAGATCCAACACAGCCAAAAGTAAATAAATAAATAAAATTAAAAAAAAAATGTGTAAGTAAAAAATGAAAGTCTTGCAATAATAACCAATGTTAATAGCTTTTAAAAATGCATATATGAGAAAACAAATCATTCTACGTACTGCTTTACAATCTGCTTCACTCCTTAAAAATATTTTATTTTATATTTTTGATAAAAGATAATACACTTCCCTGTTTAAAAAATAAAATAAGGGGGCTTCCCTGGTGGCGCAGTGGTTGAGAGTCCGCCTGCCGATGCAGGGGACACGGGTTCGTGCCCCGGTCCGCGAAGATCCCACATGCCGCGGAGCAGGTGGGCCCGTGAGCCATGGCCGCTGGGCCTGCGCGTCCGGAGCCTGTGCTCCGCAACGGGAGAGGCCACAACAGTGAGAGGCCCGCGTACCGCAAAAACAAACAAACAAAAAAAAATAAAATAAATAAAAATAAATTAAAAAAAATAATAAAATAAGGAATTTTCTGGCAGTCCAGTGGTTGGGACTCGTGCTTTCACTGGGGAGGGCCTGGGTTCGGTTCCTGGTCCGGGAAATAGGATCCCACGGGCCACAAGGCATGGCCAAAAAATAAATAAATAAAATTAAAAATTTAAAACATAAAATAAATAAAAAAGAGTACAATGAAAGTCTCCCTCTCACCCTTGTCTCCTGGAATCTCACTGCCCCAAAGAGGCAACCATTGTTAGATTCTTGTCTATCCTCTGGAGGCCCTTCTGCATACACAAGCAAATAAAAACATATTTTCATATAGTTCCCTTATTTTCATAAAAGATATTACTGTTCTGTACCTTGATATTTTATTTTAATGATAGATCTTGGAAGACTTTCCATTTTTTGTTTCATAGAGAGCTGATTATAGCTGCATAATATTCCATTGAATGAAGATATTGTAACTTGGCTGACCAGTTAATCTTGCTATTACTAGCACTGCTCCAAAAAATAACCCTGTCCAGACCTCATTCTGCTGTGTGTGCAAGCACACTGGTAGGGTAAATTGCAAAATCAAAGGGTCTATGCACTGTGAATTGGATAGGTGTTGCCAGGTTGTCCCCTACAGGGATTATAGCAATTTACTAGCAATAACTAGAGTGTCTTTTTGCCCACAGCCTGGATACAGAGTACATTAAAAAAATTTTCAATCTGCTATTTGAAAAAAAAGCATAAAAATATCTCAGTGTGGTTTAAATTGGCATTTCTCGTATGAGTGAGGCTGAATATATTTTCATGTTTGTAAGCCATTTGAATATCACTTTCTGTGAATTGATAGTTTATATCCTTTGCTCACTTTTCTATTGTGTTATTGGTCTTTTTCTCATAATTTTTTAGAGTTCTTTAAATGTTGGGTTAATTACACATTTGTGATACAATTTGCAAAAAAAATATTTTTCCCAGTTTATATGTTTAGTGGTTGCTTATAACCTGGGTGTGCTTTTGCCAAGCACCTTTTTTTTTTTTTTTTTTTAGCGGTGCGCGGGCCTCTCACTGTTGTGGTCTCTCCGGTTGCGGAGCACAGGCTCCGGACGCGCAGACTCAGCGGCCATGGCTCACGGGCCCAGCCGCGCCGCGCCATGTGGGATCTTCCCCGACCGGGGCACGAACCCGTGTCCCCTGCATCGGCAGGTGGACTCTCAACCACTGCGCCACCAGGGAAGCCCTGCCAAGCATCTTTTTAAATGTGTTTTTTTGTTAATGCTGTTTGGATACTAAGTCATCGTCTTAAAAGTCTTTGCCTTGCCAAGGTTATAAATGAATTCTCCAATGTTTTCTTTAAGGACTTATAGTTTCACCTTTGATGACCCATTTGGAATTTATCCTGATGTTAGGCATCAGTAATGGATCCAACTTTCCTTCTGGCTGGCTCTCATTGCCTTATTATTATTCATTGAATAATTCAGTTTTCCCCCATATTAATCATAAAGAACATTCCTGAATGTATTTGCATCTATTTCTGGGCTTTGTCTTCTCTTCCATTGGTCAGTCTGCCTAATATGAACCAGCACCATACTGTTTTCATTACTGAAATATTATAATATTTTTAAATAACGAAGAGAGCTACTTCCACCCCCGTCTCATTGCTCTTCTTTTCCAGAATTTTCCTGGCTATTCTTATGCATTTTTTTATATAGTCTTTATAATCACTTCGTCTAAGTTTTTTCCCCAAAGAATTAGTACTTTCATTGTTACCGTGTTAAATTTATGGAACATTCATATTTTATGAGGTTGAAACTCTCTATACAAGAATATGACATATATGTTGATTTGTTCAAGTGTATTTTTGCGTCCTGGAGTGTTTTAAACTTCTCTTTAATGTAGGTATGATATGGTTTTTGCTAAGTTTATTAGAAGGTATTTTGTCTTTTAATTGCTTTTGTAGGGTCTTTTATATCTTCTAACTTGTTGCTGCTTGTTAATGTCTATTTTTCTCTTTATAATATACCTTGGGCATTTTCTCATGTTCTTAGATACAGATTTACCTCATTTTCCCATGTTTTTCCATATAGACTTACCTCATTTCCTTAAATAGTGTTCTTCTGTTCGAATGTATATAAAGGTAAGGATCTTGTGATGGGGAGATTATTCTGGATTATCTGAGTGGGCCCTAAATCCCATCACAAATGTCCTTATAAGAGGGAGGCAGAGGGAAATTTGAGACAGAAGAAGGCAATGGTGGACTGAAGCAAGACACTAGCTGCTGACTTTGAAGATGCATGAAGACGCTGTGAGTTAAGGAACCCGAGGAGTGCAGCTCTAGAAGCTGGAAAAGGCTGGGAAATAGGTATAATTCACAAACGATAAATGCACCCATATTAAACGTACAGTTTGATAGGATTATGACAAACGTGTATACCCCTGTAACCACCACCCCAATCAAGATATAGAACCTTTCATCACCTCAAAAAGTTCTCTTGTGGGAGTCGGGGAGGGATGGATTGGGAGTTTGGGGTTAGCAGATGCAAACCATTGTACATAGAACGGATAAACAACAAGGTCCGACTGTGCAGCACAGGACAGGGAACTATATTCAATATCCTGTGGTAGGGACTTCCCTGGTGGTCCAGTGGTTAAGACTTCGCCTTCCAGTGCGGGGGGGTGCGGGTTTGACCCCTGGTTGGGGAGCTAAGATCCCACATGCCTCGGGGCCAAAAAACCAAAACATAAAACAAAAGCAATATGGCAACAAATTCAATAAAGACTTTAAAAATGGCCCACCTCGGGCTTCCCTGGTGGCGCAGTGGTTAAGAGTCCGCCTGCCGATGCAGGGGGCACAGGTTCGTGCCCCGGTCCGGGAAGATCCCACATGCTGTGGAGCTGCTGTGCCCGTGAGCCACGGCCGCTGAGCCTGCGCGTCCGGAGCCTGTGCTCCGCAACGGGAGAAAATAAACATAACATTGTAAATCAACTATTCTTCAATAAAATAAATTTTTTAAAAAAAGGTTCTCTTGTGGCTGTTTCCAGTCAGTTCTCTCCCACCCCTGGCCCCGGGGAAGCACTTGTTCCTCTCACCATAGACCGGTATGGCTTTTTTAAAAAAAATTGAGATATAATCAACATATAACGTTTTATTAGCTTTAGGTGTACAACATAGTGATTTGATATATGTACATACTGAAAAATGATTACCACAATAAGTTTAGTAAACATCCATCAACACACATAATAACAAATTTTTTTCTTGTGGTGAGAATTTTTAAGATCTACTCTCTTAGAAACTTTCAAATATACAATACAGTATTGTTAACTTTAGTCACCATGTTGTGCATTACACCCCCAGGACTTATTTATCTTATAACTGGAAGTTTATACATTTTGATCACCTTCACCCAGTTTTCCCACTCCCCATCCCCCGACCTCTGGCAACCACCAATCTGTTCTTTGTATTTATAAGTTCATGTTTGTTTGTTTTTTTAAAATACCTCCCCACCGCCCCAGTTCAGGGTTTTAAAAAATTCCACATATGAGATCATGAAAGTATTTGTCTTTGATTTATTTCACTTAGCATAATGCCCATAAGGTTCATCTATGTTTCTGCAAATGGCAGAATTTCCTTCAAATTTTACAGCTGAGTAATATTCCATTGTATGTATGTGCCACATCTTCTTTATCCATTCATCTGTCGATGGACACTTAGGTTGCTTCTGTGTCTTGGTTATTGTAAACAATGCTGCTATGAACATGGGGGCGTAGGCATCACTTTGGATAGTGATTTCATTTCTTTCAGCTAGATACCTGTAAGTGGATTACTGGATTTTTTGTAGTTCTATTTTTCATTTTTTGAGGAACCTCCTTACTGTTTTCCACAGTGACTGCACCAATTTACATTCCCGCCACTAGCGCACAAGCGTTCCCTTTTCTCCACAGACTTACCAACACTTGTTATTTCTTGTCTTTTCAAAGTAAGCTCCATTCTAACAGGTGTGAGGTGATATTTTATTTTATTTTATTTATTTTATTTATTTTTTTAATTAATTTATTTATTTTTGGTGCGTTGGGTCTTTGCTGCGTGAGGGCTTTCTCTAGTTGTGGTGAGTAGGGGCTACTCTTCGTTGCGGTGTGTGGGCTTCTCATTGCGGTGGCTTCTCTTGTTGTGGAGCACGGGCTGTAGATGCGCAGGCTTCAGTACTTGTGGCACACGGGCTCAGTAGTTGTGGCTCGTGGGCTCTAGAGCGCAGGCTCAGTAGTTGTGGCACATGGGCTTAGTTGCTCATGGCATGTGGGATCTTCCCGGACCAGGGCTCGAACCCATGTCCCCTGCATTGGCAGGCGGATTCTTAACCACTGTGCCACCAGGGAAGTCCCGGTGATATTTTATTTTGCTTTTCCATTTGGCTTGCTTTGGAAGCTTTTCTTCTTCCTCTCTACTCACCACCATCTGCCCCACTCAGTCAGAAAGTTGAAAAGAATCTAGATTCTAGAATTTTAGTTTCAGATTTTTAAAAATACTGTCTTTTATTTTTTTAATGTCTTTTCTGTTTTTATGATTCTTTCTAATCAGTTGCATTAAGTTTCTCAAAAATTTGGAACAGTACTTAAGACTTAACCACGTTTTGCTGGTTTCCTTTCTCACCATTGTTTCTTGTTTATCGTGTTTTATCATTTACTGTGTTCTCAACTCTGATTCATGTTTACGTAGCAGGGTTGTAAATTTACACACACACTCAGATGTGCACATGATGGAAACACTTCATGTCTGTGACTGCTCTTCCTTCCTTTCCCCTGCCGGCAGCAGGAGAAAAGACATTAACCTGATAGTTAATGGAATCTCTGTCTCCTCCAGATTAGATGCTGTCTTTGAAGTAGGTACACAGTCATTTCCAAGTTCATCTTCTCAACAGGGCTGTCCTTCCCCTTCTCATCTCATCAGGTGGCATCCAGGCATGGTGGGAGAGGGGGGCTATCCTTGTGCCGTTCTCAGCTGGTTTCTGACCCAAGCTGGGCTGGGCTGGCCTCCGGGCTGGTGTATGCTTGGGGCAACAGGTCCCACCTGGCCTCGGGCATGTCATGGCATCCACTGCTTCTGACCCTCCATGCCCGTGGCCACCAATGACTCCTCTCTTCCACCCAAGCCCTCAGCTGGCGCGGTGGCCTCTCAGCAGATTGGCATCCCCTCACTGCGCCGAGCTGGGAGCCCTGGATCCCTTGCGTCACACTGCATCTCGAGGCTCTTCTCTCTTCCCTCCTTCCTCTGTGTCTTCTGCACTCTTACGCAAATCCCTGTTGGGTGCAGCTACCTAAGGGTCTTCTTCTGGTTTGAAATATCTCCCAGTCTGTTCCATAAGCTGCCCCCATACCCACCTGGATGGTTCCACCATGCCAGCACTCCCCAATTCCAAACCAAAAAGGGAAAACAAGAACATGTGGGCCTGACTTTTCTTTTTTCTCTTCCCCTTTCATATCCTCCAGGGCCTGAAGAGTTGGGCTTTGCTTCCTTAAGAGGAAAAATTAAGCGCTCTCTCTTAGCCGGGTTTGCCCCTATGCCTTCCCTTTCTCCTCCTTGGGACACTAAACCTGGCGACTCAGTCTTGAGGTGAGGTGCAAGGGCTGTTTTCATTGCACTGTGGAGTGAACACTGCTTTTGCATTGACAGGCCTGAGTTTTTACATTTGCACCACAGACTTCTTTGGAAATAGGACTTACTAAGGATGGAAATAATTATAAAGGCAGAGTTCTCAAAAATATTCTGAGAGTTCCTTAGCCTGCCTTCTAAATGACAAAATTTTTAAGGCAGTGGCCATTCCATTATTTTCTGCTTCTACTGAGTTTTTTATTTTTGCCATTATATTCTAAATTTCTAAGAACACTTTTTCTCTGATTGATCATTTTTCTTTTTTTTTTTAAGATGTATCTTTTTTTTTTCTGGCCATGTCATGTGGCATGCGGAATCCTAGTTTCTGACCAGGGATGGAGCCCGTGCCCCCTACAGTGGAAGCACAGAGTCCTGACCACTGGACCACCAGGGTAGTCCCTGATTGCTCCTTTTTCTATAACAGGTTGGTTTGGGGAGGGTATTTTTTATCGTAGTGAAATATACATAACCTAAAATTTACTATTTTAACCATTAAAAAAAATTATTTATTTATTTATTTGGGGCTGTGTTGGGTCTTCTTTGCTGCGGGTGGGCTTTCTCTAGTTGTGGCGAGTCGGGGCTACCCTTGGTTGTGGTGCACGGGTTTCTCATTGCAGTGGCCTCTTGTGTTGCGGAGCATCGGCTCTAGGCGCGCAGGCTTCAGTAGTTGCAGCACAGAGGCCCTAGAGTCCGTGGGCTTCAGTAGTTGCAGCACGTGGGCTCGGTAGTTGTGGCTCGCGGGACTAGTTGCTCCGCGGCATGTGGGATCTTCCTGGACCAGGACTTGAACCCGTGTGCCCTGCATTGGCAGGCAGATTCTTGACCACTGCGCCACCAGGGAAGTCCCTAACCATTTTTTAAATGTATAGTTCAGTGACATTAAGTACATTCACAATTTTGTATACCCGTCACCACTATCTATACTCAAAATTTTTTCATGATCGCCAACAAAAATTCTGTACCCATTAAACACTAAGTTCCCCTCTCCCCTTCCTCTATCCCTTGGTAACCTCCATTCTACTTTCTGTCTCTGTATATTTGCCTATTCTAGTACCTCATATGGGTAGAATCGTACAATATCTGTCCTTCTGTATCTGGCTTATTTCGGATAGCATAATGTTTTCAGGGCCCACCCATGTTATACCATATATTGAAATTTCAGGGCTTCCCTGGTGGCGCAGTGGTTGAGAGTCCGCCTGCCGATACAGGGAACGCGGGTTCATGCCCCGGTCCGGGAAAATCCCACATGCCGCGGAGCGGCTGGGCCCGTGAGCCATGGCCGCTGAGCCTGCGCGTCCGGAGCCTGTGCTCCACAACGGGAGAGGCCACAACAGTGAGAGGCCCGCGTACCGCAAAAAAAAAAAAAAAAAAAAAAAAAATAGAAATTTCATTCCTTCTTATGGCTGAATAATATCCCACTGTATGTTTATACCACATTTCGTGTACCAGGTTTTTTTTTTATGAATGCGATATTCTGTCATACATAATTTTGAGGACATTAATTTGAATATTTTAAGTACTTTTGTATTTGCTCTGTTCTCCTGGGGCCCGTTATTTTCCAGACTGTCCCGTCTTTATCAGGATGCTGATGGTTCTTACTCATGCGGTGGTTCTCTGTTGGCTGTTCACACTTAACGCTTGGGTGGAAGTGGGCAGGGATAGAGGCTCCCCGGGTATTTGCACAAATCATCTTGTGCTTCCCCCCTGGGACCCTCTCCCCTCCGCAGGACCATCTTAGCACAGCGGAGGGCTGTCGGCTGGATGCTGTGTGAGTGGAGAAGAGGCGAAGGGCACATTTCCCTGCAGGGACTGGACCAGCCACTGGGCGCCTTAGCGGTGGACCTCAAACCCCTCAAATCTTCAGTTCGGTTGATGGCATTCTCTCCAGTTTTTTGTTTGCTGGAACAGATTTTTTAAATTTTTTCTTGTAATGTTTCTCTCTTTGATCATTTCCATGGGATATGGAGCAAAAAGAGAGGTGGGTGTGAGACAGTCCTTGAAAGCAGAAGCCGATGAAGTTATCCTTGTATGGATATTAAAATTCTACCGCATTATAGTTTTCTGCTACTTTTATCCTGTCTTCTTATTTTTCTCTTTTTTCAATAGTTATAAAATACGATTCCTAATGGTCTAGCACATTCTAAATTCACTGTACGATTTTGGGACATGTTTCGATCAGGATTCTAGTTCTGAACTACAAAGTATTATGGGAAAGTGCTGTGATCAGGATTATCAATAGCAGCAATTATATATTTTTTGAACTAGGAAAGATGTTCTAAATTAACTTAGATATATACAGACTTTTGGGAAACCTGGTGGCATATTATCCAGACGCTGAAAAACAATGTTATCCACTAGGGGGAGCTGTAGGCTATCGCTGAAGACTTTTTTTTAAAAGAGAAATGTTTCTTTGTGTCTTTCATGTGTCACTTTATTTTTTAAAAGATTTATTTATTATTTTTGGCTGCGTCGGGTCTCAGTAGGCGGGATCTTCGTTGAGGCATGCGGGATCTTTCACTGTGGTGCGCGAGCTTCTCTCTAGTTGTGGCGTGCAGGTTTTTTCCTCTTCTCCAGTTGAGAAGTTTCTCTTCTCTAGTGGCGCACGGGCTGCAGGGAGCGTGGGCTCTGTAGTTTGTGGCGCTTGGGCTCTAGCTGAGGTGTGAGAGCTCAGTAGTTGTGGCACACAGCTCAGTTGCACCGAGGCATGTGGGATCTTAGTTCCTTACCAGGGATCGAACCCTCATCCCCTACGTTGTAAGGTGGATTCTTTACCACTGGACCACCAGGGAAGTCCCTCATGTGTCACTTTAAAATATGATTCTCCTGATGGATTCTGTGAGGGCTCGGAGGCCAAACAGACTAAGCCAGAAAGCTTTAATGGCTTCTTGTAACTGAAAACTTGAGGGATAGGGCTTACTTCAGGTATAGCTGGGTTCAGGCGTAAACAGCCCCAGGCCTCAGGCTTTGCTCTCTGGCCTCTGTGATTGGCTTTATTGTCCAAAAGGCCCTCCTCTCCTAGTGGCAACGTGGCTGCAGCAATTCTGGCCTCCCACTCTCCCAGGGTTAATTCCAACAAACAATGACCTCACTTACCTAATGCCTTCAACAAAAGTCTGAGAACTGAGTCTCTTGATTCAGATTGGCCTGGCTTTGGTTGAGTGTCCACTCCTGAGCCCATCTCACCTGGCAATGTGGTGGACTGGCGAGGCCTGGGTCACTTGGGGCTGAGGGTGGAGTCAGCCTAACCCAGATGACATGGACGGAGGGTGAGGGCAGAGGGGTCTACAGACAAAGTCAGGCTCTGCTACTAGCAGCTGGGTGAGTGGGTGCGGGGCAGCCCTCAGAAAGCACGGTGAAGCCACAGGGAGATGGAATGAGGTCATGCGGAGGTGGGGCACGAGGGGTACAGAGCATAGCTTGCAGGATCAGCTGCAGACAAGAGGAGAGAGACTCCTCGGACAGACGTTGTGATGAGCAGACAATTGCCCTTCTGCATGACCCAATGGCCAGGCCGTTAAACACCACTCGTGAGTTGGTAAAAACTCAAACACAGGGTCAAACATCACAAGTTCAGCCTACTGACCTGGACTGATTTTACTTTCTCCAGTCAGCGTGGTGGTCTTCCAAACAGGATGATATCTGTTCATCTTGAAACTGCCACTTGTCATCTTGGAAGCTCTTTGCTGGCCAATAGAGAGCTGCGCAAGGGGCTGCCCACATGGCCCAAGTGGCTATAGGATCCAGCAGCTCTTGGGGTACTTCCGTAGTTGGCCCTGGGGGGAAAGAGACTGCCTGCTGGTGAGTATCTCCTTGCACCCCCCTGGTAGCATGTTCCCGTATAAACCATTTCCATTTTGTTATGAAACTCTTCTGGGCTCTGCCCTCCCCCCGGAGTGTTTCTTTAACATTACCCAAGACATTGTGGGTATTTCAGGTTTGAGATTATTTTATATCCTTTAGTCATAGGCACAGTTTCAATTAATGTCCAATAGCAAGCTAGTAATTGTCTCTCAAATGGAAATTTTCTGGTCCCAAATCCCAGTGGTCATTGTTGGGTGGTATTTTGCTATAGCCCAAGTCTGCACTGTACACAAGGCTGTTGTACAGACAACTGTCCATCCCAGGACTGTAGCTTCTAATGGGGCATTAATTAAAGTGGTAATCTCCTTCTGTCCACCAGGTATTCCACACTGTTTCAAATTAACAACCTGTGCGGACTCAGGCAAATTTATTGGTTCTCCTTTAGCATGGCCAGTCATGTTGGCAGAAGGGCAGAATTTCGTGCCTTCGCTTTTACAATGCTAGATAAGGGAAGACGCAATATCCATCCCCCAAATACATTCAGGTAAAGGGGACAAAAGCACTTCACATAAAGTCTGTTCAAACCTTACAATTTTTATCCAAATTTTCACCTTAATTCCATCAACTGTTATATTGCCATATCCTCCCAATCTAACTGTAGCCCCCGTTATGACTCACCAACAGGTTTTGGAACCACAGTGTATGGGGCCTTGATGTCAAGGAGTCCCAGAAAAGTCTCTTCTCTAGCTGCTGACATTTTCCCCATGCACGTGGCTGTGAGTCCCCAGCCAGGGGTGGGGCGGAGGGGCTCAGGCTTTTCCAGAAGTCCTTATTAGACTGTGAGGGTCTCAGGCATCTGAAATAAGGTTTCTCATTGTCATCTTTGCCTTCTGACTTTTTAAATTCCTCCAAACTATGGTGACTAAAGCAGATCTATTTAGGGTCCCTCATTGTTGGTGGACCAGCAGGGGCTCCCATTGGTCCACCCAAATTCCAAATGAATTAAGACCTTTGTTTTTTCATCAACAGATGAATGGACACACACACACACACACACACACACACACACACACACACACACAGAGGAATACTACTCATCCATAAAAAAGAATGAAATTTTGCCGTTTGTAGCAATGTGGATGGACTTGGAAGGCATTATGCTAAGTGAAATGAGTCAGACAGAGAAAAACAAACACTGTATGATATCACTTATGTGTGAAATCTGAAAAATACAACAAACTAGTGAATATAACAAAAAATAAGCAGACTCACAGATACAGAGAACAAGCTAGTGATTACCAGTGGGGAGAGGGAAGGGGGGGGGGAATATAGGGGTAGGAGATTAAGAGGTACAAACTATTAGGTATAAAATAAGCTACAAGGATATATTGTACAACACAGGGAATATAACCAATATTTTATAATAACTATAAATGGAGTATAACCTTTAAAAATTGTGAATCACTATATTATACACCTGTAACTTTACATAATGTTGTACATCAACTATACTTCAATTTTTTTTTTTTTTCTTTGGTACGCGGGCCTCTCACTGTTGTGGCCTCTCCCGTTGCGGAGCACAGGCTCCGGACGCGCAGACTCAGTGGCCATGGCTCACGGGTCCAGCCGCTCCGCGGCATGTGGGATCTTCCCGGACCGGGGCACGAACCCGTGTCCCCTGCATCGGCCGGCGGACTCTCAACCACTGCGCCACCAGGGAAGCCCGGAACTAGATGATTTTTAAGGTTGTGTCCTTCCCTAACATCCAACCACGGATCCCTGAGCTCCTGCGCACGTGTGTCATTCCAAGGAATGGATGACGAGTTCCATCCTACTCTGCTCTGCCGAACATCTCTAAGTCTTGGGAATTTTCTTGTTGTTGTTGTTAATGGGTAATATATTTACAGAATTAAAAGCCACAACTATACAAAAAGGCATCACCGAGAAGCCTTGCTTCCACCCGTCTGCTTCACCTTTCCCCTCCCTCCATCCCCTAGAGGCACCATTTTTACAAATATGTGTTCTGATTCCACCTCCTTCCCGAAGAGGCAGCATACGCTTTAGACTGAACATTTCTTTCTTCACTTAGCAATAAACCAGGAATTGTCTGTATAAGTACAAAGAGATCTTCCTCCTTCTCTCTTACGGTTTATATTATACGTAGTCTATTAGGTAGCTGGACTATAATTTATTCAACCAGCCGCCCATTATGGGGCATTTTGATTGCTTCCAGTCTTTTGCTATGAGAGCATCTCAATGAGTATCCTGTGCTAGTATCATTTCATTTTTGTGCATGGATCTGTACCTAATGCACACACCTTATATATATATATCCCAGACATGGCATTGCTGGTTAAAGAGCAAATACAAAGAGTACTGTTTCCCTAAAGCTTTACCAACAGCCTGTGTTGCCCACCTTTTGGATCTGGGGATTTTTGCCAACCTATTAGGTAGAAAAAAATGGTGTCTCCCTATGGTTTTCATCTGAATTTCTCTTCTGAGGAAGTTGGAGCTTCTTTTCATGGATTTGAAGACTTAGTATATCTCTTTTTTGTGAACTATCTCTTAATGTCCTTGCTCGTTTTTTTTGGTTGGCTGGTTGGTTTTCATTTTTTCTATTGGATCGGTGTTTTTTTCTTCTCAATTTCTAGAAGCTCTTTGTATATCAGAGTTAGCCTTTGGTCCGTAATATGAATTGCAACTGTTTACCACAGCTTGTTGTATATCTTTTGACTTTATCTGTAATTTTTTAAAATTTATTTATTTTATTTATTTTTGGCTGCGTTGGGTCTTCGTTGCTGCGCGCGGGCTTTCTCTACTTGCGTTGAGCGGGGGCTACTCTTTGTTGTGGTACACAGGCTTCTTACTGCGGTGGCTTCTCTTGTTGCAGAGCACGGGCTTTAGGGGCACAGGCTTCAGTAGTTGCAGCACGTGGGTTCAGTAGTTGTGGCTCGTGGGCTCTAGAGCGCAGGCTCAGTAGTTGTGGCACACGGGCTTAGTTGTTCCGTGGCATGTGGGATCTTCCCGGACCAGGGCTCGAACCCGTGTCCCCTGCATTGGCAGGTGGATTCTTAACTACTGCACCACCAGGGAAGTCCCATCTGTAATTGTAAAAAAAATTTTTTTAAATTTATTTAGGCTGCACCGGGTCTTAGTTGCGGCATGCAGACTCTTGGTGGCAGTACGCCTGCAGGATCTAGTTCCCCGACCAGGGATCAGACCCAGGCCCCCTGCATTGGGACCGCAGAGTCTTACCCACTGGACCACCAGGGAAGTCCCTGTAATTTTTTAATTATACTTTTTATTTTGAGGTAAGTATAGATTCACATGCAGTAGTAAAAAATAATACAGAGCCATCTTGACTACCCTTTACCAAGCTTCCCCTAATGGTAATATCTTGCAAAACTATAGTGCATTATATTTCTATTTTTTTTTTGCCACGCAAAGTGTGCGTGTGTGTGTGTGTGTAAGGTGGTGGAATTTATCAATATTTATAGCTTCTGGATTTTTGACTCAGTCGCAAAGCCCCTCTTGCAATATCTGTGTCACCACTAGAGGGAGCAGTTGCTTCTATGAATCTTTCATACTTCTCTCAGCAGGGAAAGGGGATTTCTAGAGAGATGCTCTTTTCCCTGGGAGTTGTTGCTTGCCCCACATTCTGACTTTTGCTCTCCCCAAAGAGCCCACTTCTTGCAGGCCCCAGCCTCTAATGTCGAACCCGGGGAGGACAGTTTCTGGCCACATGCAGCTGCACTCAGCTGCAGACACTGGTGCTGGAGGCTCCTAACCTGGCCTGATGGTCCCACCCATGAGCCCCTCTGCCTGGAGAGTCTCTGCAGTCAGGTAAGTACCTGGGTGGGCAGCAATGCATGGCAGTGCAACGTCCAGTGGCTCGGGGCAAACCTCTCAGTGGTTGGTTCTTCATCTCTGGGAACCTCTTCCTCTCTCCAGCTCTCCTGCCTTTTCTTCCCACTAGAGATTCAGGGGCTTTGAAGTCAAACTCATCCCCAGGCTGCTATTGATCACCTGTCATTTCTGCTGCTTAAGCCACAATTACTGGGCTTCCTACACTTGACCTGTAATTGAATTTCCCTGGGAACTCAATGACAAGATTGATTTAGCCTAATTGAGTCAAAGATCAACTCTCCCTGCCATTCATCTAGTTCCTGTTTCTGCCTGGGGCTCTCTGAGCTGAGGCTATAAGACTTCCACAGTTTTTGTTTTAAAAGTCAAGAACCAACTGACACCTTTTAAGTACCATTTCTTCAAATGATCCTTGGGACGTTGCCTGTCTTTGCCGTCCCCCGTCTTCGCCAGCTGAGAGCAGAGGAAATTTCTGTTTTTAAACTTGCTTGCGTTTTCTTCACATGAATACTAAAATGCAATTCTGAGGAAGAA
Source organism: Lagenorhynchus albirostris (assembly GCF_949774975.1). Taxonomy (NCBI): domain Eukaryota; kingdom Metazoa; phylum Chordata; class Mammalia; order Artiodactyla; family Delphinidae; genus Lagenorhynchus; species Lagenorhynchus albirostris. The sequence goes on from NC_083114.1 coordinate 8,742,591, forward strand.
AGACTGGTTCAAAAGCAGGTTTGGAAATGAGTAAGAAGTCAGCTTCTAGGTGGTTCCGGAAATTAGCAATTTGTTCTTCTTAAGATTTTCGTGATATGACTCAATAATACAAAGACAAATAACCCGGGACTTCCCTGGTGGCGCAGTGGTTAAGACTCCTCACTCCCAATGCAGGGGGCCGGGGTTTGATCCCTGGTCAGGGAACTAGAGCCCACATGCATGCTGCAACTAAGAGTTCACATGCCACAACTAAGACCCAGGACAACCAAAAACAAAATTTTTTTTCTAAATGGGTAAAGGACCTGAGTAGATATTTCTCTAAAGAAGATACACAAAAGGCCAATAAGTGCATGAAAAGATGTTCAACATTATTGGCCATCAGGGAGATGAAAAGTCAAAAATCACAACGAGGGGAATTCCCTGGAGGTCCAGTGGTTAGGACTGCCGAGGGCCCAGGTTGGATCCCTGGTCAGGGAACTAAGGTCCCACAAGCCGCGCTGCACCCTCCCCACAAAATATCACAGTGAGATATCGCTCTACACCCACTAGAATGGCTATAATCAAAAACGTAAATAACAAATGTTGGGATGGCTGCTTAGAAATTGGAAATCTCATGTACTACTGGTGGGAATGTAAAACGGTGCAGCTGCTTTGGGGACAGTCTGACAATTCCTCAAAAGGTTAAACACTGAGTTACTGTATGACCCAGCAATTTCGATCCTAGGTATATACCCAAGAGAAATGAAAACATATGTCCACACAAAAACTTATACACGAATATTCATAGCAGTATTATTCATAATAGCCAAAGAGTGGAAACAACCCAAGTGCCCATTGCTGATGAGTAGATAAACAAAACGTGGTAAAGTTGGTCCTCCGTACCTGCTGGTTCCACATCCGCAACGAAGACCCTAAGCAGCCAAATAAATAAATAAATATTTTTTTAAAAAAAGGCCGGAAAAGTAGATAAAAGTTATAATACTGAATGCAAGAAGCAACGATAAAACTCCCTACCTAGAAAATCCAAGAGAATCATTTGAAAAGCTGGTTGGAGACAAGAAAATATTAAAAAGGAGGTCAGAACCAAGATAAATACACACAAATCAATTGTTTTTCTGGGAACTTGGAGGAATCGATTTGAAAATGGGCTTTGCCGGGCACCAATCTATCAGGGACCAAAAGCTCCCTAGACTACAGGGAATCACACATAACAGTCCGCTGTAAATGGTCTTGCTGCTGCTCAAGTAGCTGCTCTTTCCTCAACGTGTGGTCTGCAGACCAGCAGAGAGGGCACCACCTGGGCACATGTTAGAAATGCAGAATCTCAGGCCCCTCGCAGACCCTCTGAATCAGAATCCGCATTTGAACAAGATCCGTGGACAGTCCGTATTCACACTCAAGTTTGAGAAGCGCTGAACTAGACAACACTCTAAAGTGGAAATAAAAAACTACTCCTCACCAGCCTACTCTGTCTCAAATGTTTTCACAACATGTACCAGTGCAGTAGATAACCTCAGAATAGGGGAGCCCTCAGTTCGTTCCCCTCCTACACCTGCAAACTGCACTTCACGCCAAGGGGTGGAGCCAGCTCTCTTCCCCTCTAACCAGGGCTGGTCTTTCCAACTTGCTTGACCAATTCAGTGTGGCAGAAGCGATGCTCTGGGACTTCTAAGACCAGGTCATGAGACACCTTACGGCTTCTGTATAGGCCTCTTGGACCTGCTCCCTCTTGGCATGTCTCAGGTCCCAGCCACCAGGAGAAGTCCAAGTCCTGCCGAGCTCCCAGCCAACAGCCAGCATCAATTACCAGCCATGTAAGTGCTCCATCTTGGGGGTCCAGACTAGTTGAGGCTCTAGATTTGCCACTGCCTGACTGCAAATCCCAGGCAAGAACCGCTCAGGTAAGTTGGTCAACTCACAGCACGGTGAACAACAGTAGTACATTTTTGTTTTAAGCCACTAAGTTTCGGGATGGTTTATGACATAGCAATATATGACCAGAACAAGGTGCTACCCTTTGATTAGTTGCCTGTCAGCTGCCTAAAATCGGAGGTCATGGTGAGTAAAAATTCTGTAACCAAATCAAAATTCCTTAATATGCTTCCCAGGCATTTACCTCGTTCAAGATATCACAGAAGAAAATGAGGAGAGGAAAAGAACAATAGAAAAATGGGAGCAGCTTAACACGAAAGCCAGGAAAATAAACTTCTACATTTTTTTTTTTTTTTTTTTTCTGCACTGTGGGATGTAGTTCCCTGACCAGGGATCAAACCTGGGGCCCCTGCATTGGGAGCACGGAGTCTTAGCCATGGGACCCCAGGGAAGTCCCTTTTATACCTTCTTAAAGGAGACTTTATCACTAGATTCATGTGACACACCTGTATCATTGGTGATTGGGAATAACTGATGCTTGTAAGTGACAGAAAAATAGAAGTGAAAGACAATTCCAAATAAGTTCAAATGTTGTCATCAGCACATATGATAAATACCTTACTTAAAATATTTAAGAATAAGAAAGTAAATGCAATGACAGAAAAAAGATTCATTCAAAATAGCAATAAAAACTTTTAAATGTCTGTGAAAATTTTAGTAAGAAATATGCTGGACCTATAGGAATAAAATTATAAAGTTTTACTAAAGAATAAACAAAGAGATGGATAAATGGAAAGCAATGACAAATCTGAGAGATGTACTATTGTAAAGATGAAAATTCTCCTAAATTAACTTGTGTTATATCTTGTTTTTTTATGCTTTCATTTGCTATCTCTAGTAATTTTGAGATTACTAGAGATTTTGAGATTTTCATCTCATTTATGAAACATGATAGTTTTATTTTCTTCCCTTTCCTTATGTATATCTTTCTTTCTCTTCTCAAATAGCTTTGTCAGAATTTTTAGAGCTAAGTTAAATAGTGCTGATAATGTATCCTTGTCGTGTTCCTGTTTCAAAGAGGAATAATTCATGTTTCTCCATTAAGTGTAATTTTGAGTTTTGGTTTTCAATAGAGCCTTTTTGTCATGTTAAAGAGGCAACGCTTTATTGCTTTTAGGAAGAGTTCCAATAAAGAATTCCCTTTTGACATTTATGGAAATAATTATATGAATTTTTACAAATTTTCCAATAATATTATTGGTTATGCTGGCTTGAGTTTTAGTGGGAAAAAACCCAGAAATGGTTAAAGTATATGTTCCTTTTAAAGTTATATTATATTCTGACTGCTAAAATTTTATCTAGAATTTTTGCATATCTGTTAATTCATGAGATTACCGTTATCAACTTCTTTTTTGATGTTATTCTTGTTAGATGTGATGATCAAAAATCTGTTTCATCAAAGGAAATGAAACAATTTACATAAAAGATAAAATTAATAGCAATAATTTTTTTAAACTCCAACCTCACTAGGAAAAAAAGCAATGCTAAATAAAACCACAATGAGACACCAAAATAACAAGTTGACAATTTAAAAATAATCCCAGTTCAGAAAAAAAGGGGGTAATTTTCATGCATTGCTGGTGGGAATGTAAATCAGTACAACCTTAAAATTGCATGTACACACCCCAAATCCAATAAAGTTGTCGGGGGCAGGGTGTGGGGGGAGAAGAGGATGGTAAGATAGAAATGATTTTTAGTTATTTCTTTCTTGTACTTTTGAAATTTTCTATATATACAAATGTATTACTTTAATAATGAAAACGTGCATTTTCAAATTAAAACCACGGTGAGACAGCAGTACACATCCACTAGAATGGCTAAAATGAAAAAGATTGACAATATCAAATGTTGGTAAGGATAGAGAGTAACTGGGACTCTCATACATCACTAGTAGGTGTATAAACTGGTTCAACCACTTTGGAAAACCATTTGACAACTGTCTACTAAACAGATGCACCAGCAGTTCCATTCCTAGTTATGTACCCAACAGAAATAAGTGTACTTGTCCACCAAAAAAGTACCAGAATGTTCACCACAGCTTTATTTATAATATCCCCAAACTGGAAACAACCTAAATGTCTACCAAAGGAGAACAGATAAATTTGGTATATTCAAACAACAAAATACTATACTGCAAAAAATAAAAAAATAAATAATTACTGATATGTACAATATGGTTGAATCTCATAGACATGATGAGACATGTTGAGACAAAGAAGTCAGACACAGAGAGTACATATTGATGATTCTGCTCATATGAAGTCCAAGAACAGGCAAAAATACTCATTGGTGACAGGAATAGTGGCTATCGCTGGGGAGCAGGTGAGCATTGATTGGGAGGGGGCCCAAGGGGGCTTTCTGGGTGATAGAAATGGAAATGTTCTGTTGTGGTCTGCACAGAGGCTCCTTGGGTGTTCACATATGTGTGATTCCATCAAGCTTGTGATGTATGCACTTTATGTAAGTTACACCTCGATAAAAAGAAAAGTAAAAACCGTGCACGATCTTTAGCCTACTTTAATTCTACCTCTAGGAAATCACTCTAAAGAAATAATCTGGGATCCTAGCACAAAGATTTCTGTACGGAGATGTTCAATACAATAATATATCAGAACCTTTAGAGAAAACCTTACTGTCCAAACCTAGGGGATTGATTACAGATAATTATGGTATCAATACACATCCATGTGATGTAATCTTCTGTAGCCATCAGATTTTAAGATGTTTGAGAATGCTTATGGCCTTAAAAATGTTCATATTCACAATATAAACTAATAAATAATATGTTAGGAAGATGCAAAAGTTTGCACAAGTGTGAGACCAACTATGTAGAAAACAAAAGTGAATAAGCAAAGGAAAAAACAGGAAAAGCAGACAAAATATTGCATTGTTATTGGCCCTAGAAATACAGAGTATGTGTGCAAACGTTTCTCACTAGTGTTCTCTTTTTCTAGAGTTAGAATTGAGACCTGGGGGGAGCTGACCTCAGCATTCCCAGAAACCTCAGGTCTCCTTTGTGACTTGTTCCTCGGCTTCAAGCAAACAGATTATGCTGTGAAAATCATTGGGAGGTTTGATAGAAGCTGCTCTACTGCAGTAGGTTGGCTAAGACTACAGCTCCTCTGTAGGAGTTGGAGTCCCTAAGTTCTACCTAAAACTTTAAGAAGATGCTAAAATTATTGCTTGTGTAGGGGAGAAAAAACTTTTCCTCCACCCTCTTAAGTTTTATGATGGGGGCCTGCAAATTAAACTGACGAAAGATGGATTAGAAAAGACGAAGTTTATTCACAAATGCAGGCAGGAGCTCACAAAGAAAGTAACTTGGCTCGGTAAATAAAGATAGGAGTTTATATACCTAACCTAAGAGGGGAGAGGAAGTGGGGAGAAAAGTTTCTATGGGAAGAACAAAAGGGTTTCTTTAGGAAAGACAAATGGGCTTTTATGGGAGATAAGATTGTTTGTGATAATGTTTGTTTATGTAAGTGAAGTGGGTTTTCTTCAAGGCCATGAAACTGCCTGGAGAGGGGATATATGGTAGTTTCAATCCCAAAAGTTTCTGCTTTAGTCAGATAAGGGAGGGTTCAGACAAAGCCTCTTTCTGCATCTGTTGATTCTCAAATGTCTTCAGCTCAAAATCATTTTTATGCCACTGTGGTATAATTTGGATCCCTTTACTTGCATAGAAATAATTTAGATAATAATTAAATAAAAACGTACAAAATAATTGCATAGAAATAATAATAATAATTTGAGATACAATCCACCTTCCCCCATTTTTCTTATTAAACCTTTTCTCATTTACTCTTCCAAGTGTTCTGCCTTCACTGCCTCAGCAAAAGGGTGGCACTACTTGAACACAAGAAAAAGAAAGTATTTTCCTGGCTTTTAAACTTCCAAAGTTTAGGTAGGCCCTGCGGGGAATGAGAAGGATGGTGGTTAAATGGGATGGAGCTGGACTCTTCATTCCTGAGACAGGAAAAGACTGAGGGGAGAAATGGAGGGGGTGAGTGTGTGCTGAATGCACTGCCCGCTTCCCCCCAACCCGAGGCTGAACCATGAGGTTGAGGGACAGAATCAGAAATCCCAGATAAGCTGGGGTGCTTGGGGTGGACCCCAAGGTGGAGGAAGACCCCAGAGCAGAAATGGTGGGGTGGGGTGCCCAGCTTTGGGGGACACAGGAGCAGTGGACTGGATTCCCGGACCCCAGAGGACACGGAGTTTCCATCAAGAAAGCTGGATGGAAGCTTTCTTGATGGATGGAAGCTCCAAAGAGGTCTCTGGGATGTGCTTTGAAAAGTGGATGAAAATGTGATTCTCTGGGTGATAGAATTTCAGGTGATTTCTATTTTCTTATTTATAATTGTGTTTGTTTTCTAAACCTGCTACCATGAGCAAGCTTTAGAAGAGAAAATCAAGTTTTAAAAACTCCAGTCAACAAACATCAATTGAGCAAATATTCTTTGCCAGGTCATGTGCTTAAATCCTGGACTATAAAGCTAAGCAACACATGCCCTGTTCTCAAGCTGATTACAATCTAGTGGGAGCAAGAGACATAAAAACAAGCAGCTGAATTCTGAGAATAAGCGATAAACACACAGTCTTAAGCTGAAGCCCAATGGAAGCCCATTACAGCTAAAGATTTGCTCCTTTGGACCCACATAATATTTTCCATATTTGTCTCGACTGTTTTCCTGATAAAAATGGCAGGTGTTTTCTACTCTTTTAAAAAATAAATTTAATAATTGGATACATTATTCAAATGTACCTATATACAAATTAACACCACCAGGGAATTCCCTGGCGGTCCACTGGTTAGGACTCTGCACTTTCACTGCCGAGGGCCTGGGTTCAATCCCTGGTTGGGGAACTAAGATCCCAAAAGTTGTGAGGCTCGGGCAAAAAAAAAAAGACAAGAAAAAAACAAATTAACACCACTATATGACCACCATGAGACACCTTGATATGTTGGCCCATTTGCTGATGCACAAAAGCCAAATCCAGGCTAATAAGGCAGTTTTGGGGTATCAGTGTATAAATTATAAATAATCTCTATAAAAGATATACATTAAAAAGTCAAGGATGACTTATAACTAGGACTGAACCTGAATCTGTCATGCTGCCACCCGCTGTGCCACCCAATATGGCTTATGGGAGATTTTCTATGATCAGCTGATCGAGAATGAAAAGCATCTTTTGGTCTAGAATCTATGTGATGGCTAATTTTATGGCCATGGAACCCAGCTATTTGGTCAAACATTATTCTACATGTCACTGCGAAGGTATTTTTAAGATGAAATTAACATTTAAATCGGCGCACTTTGGGTAAAGCAGATTGCTCTCTATAATGTGGGTGGGCTCATCCAATCAGCTCAAGGCCTGAATAGAAAGGCTGATCTCTCCAAGCAAGAAGGAATTCTGCCAGCATCTGCTTTGCCCTGAGTCTCCAGCCTGCGGTCCTACCCTGCAGACCTTGGACTAACCAAGCCTCTGCAATCACGTGAGCCAATTCCTTAAAATAAGCCTCTTTCTCTCTCAATCTCACCACACACACACACACACACACACACACACACCCTGTCTTTTTTCTCTGGAGAACTCTAATAAATATTCATGTCCCATATTTACCCTCACCAAAGCCCCCCCAGTGCAAAAGATGCCTTAATATCATGCTGCCCACAGACATTCAATTCGTGGTCGTGGTCGTTCTTCCTCAGTCAACCGAAAAGGCAGGGGTGATCAATGATTATCAACATCTGCAGCACCACTTCCTGCTCTGCTGCGGCACAACTACAACCACCAGTGCTGAAGCCAAACCATGTGGTTCAAAATCCTGGCTTTAGAGCCCAGAACCAGCTCTAAATCATCTCAGCACAGATACAGTGAGACGTTTTGTTCACCAGCCCTTGACAGTTAGATATGACTGTTACATTAGAATTCTAAAAGAAAAATCCATGTATATGCTAAAAAATAATTTTCAAACAGTAAGAAGTGGTACCAAGATCCAGTGAGAGCTGCTCGGAAGACAAGGGAGGCCCGGGCCAATTCCTTTTTTTTTCTTGAAGCTCCTGATATAGCAAAAAAAGAAATGCCAAAAAGGATTACAAAAATTGTGGTATATTTCAAACATTTACATTTTATTATTTTTATTTATTTATTTGGCTGTGCCGGGTCTTAATTACAGGATCTTTTAGTTGCAGCATGTGGGATCTAGTTCCCTGACCAGGGATCAAACCCGGGCCCCCTGCATTGGGAGCGCGGAATCTTAACCGCTGGACCACCAGGGAAGTCCCCAAACACTTATATTTTAAATGTAACGTTTTCTTTGTATCAAATAAAAAGAACCATACACATTAAGATGCTACGAGTGAGATCATTTGAAGATTTATAGAGAACAGGAATTATAGAGCATTACAGGTGCTTTTCAACCGTCTTAATCTTTCTTCATTCCAAAGCCTGCCCTCTCTTACTTGAATGGCAAAAGGTCCCCAGCCCCAGCCACTGGTGTATTTCCTATCATCCCACAGCGGCAACTTTCCACCAAGCTGGCATACGTTTTTCCTTCCTGTTTTCTCTTGTCAGCAACTTAATAAAATTTGACATGTGGGACTTCCCTGGTGGCGCAGTGGTTAAGGATCCACAACTTAGCCACAACTACTGAAGCCCCCACGCCTAGATCCCGTGCTCCGCAACAAGAGAAGCCAGGGCAATGAGAAGCCCACGCACCGCAACGAAGAGCCCCTGTTCGACACAACTAGAGAAAGTCCACACACAGCAACGAAGACCCAACACAGCCAAAAATAAATAAATTGATTAATTAAGAAAAAAACAAGAAACAGACCTCCACGAGTATGAACAATAATTAAAAAATAAATAAAAAAATTTGACATGTGCTCAACATAAATTTGTAAGGCATTTTGTTTTTGTTAGTGGGTCTTTCTAGTCCTCTTTCTATACATTTTATAAATATGGATGCACACACATAGTTTTACATATATGGTTATATATACATACACAGTTTATTTTTCTATTATAAATGCAATAACATCATGTATTTTCTTCCTTACTATGAAATATTTGATATACAAGAAAAATATATGTACTATGTGTGTATGAATTATAATGCATAATAACACCTTTGTTTGGAAAAAAAAATGGAATATCACTTACACCCTGAAGCCCCTGTGTGTCCTCTCTGTGACATAACCTTCTCCCCAACCCCAGGGGTTACCACTATCCTGAATCTGGTGTACATTGTTCTTTGATTTTTTTTTTTTTTTAGCCTTACCTTATGATGTAAGTTGTTTTGGGTTTTTTTTCTGCGGTACGCGGGCTTCTCACTGTTGTGGCCTCTCTCGTTGCGGAGCACAGGCTCCCGACGCGCAGGCCCCTCGGCCATGGCTCACGGGCCCAGCCGCTCCGCAGCATGTGGGATCTTCCCGGACCGGGGCACGAACCCGTGTCCCCTGCATCAGCAGGTGAACTCTCAACCATTGCGCCACCAGGGAAGCCCGTAAGTATTCTTAAATAGCGTAAGGTTTATTTTTGCCTCTGTTAGTTTTTCCTTTATAGAAGTTTTGACTATGTTTTGTTAGATTTCTCGCTAAGTATATGATGCTTGTAGCGGCATCTGATTTAATCAGCGGCATGCTGATTAAAATGGTATTTTAAAAAGTTGTTGGTTTTTTAAAAAAAATTTTCAAACTTTACAGAAAAGTTGCAAGTACATACAAATAACTTTCTTTCCCCCAAATCATGTGACAGCAAGTTGCCAACAGGAAGCCTCATCACCTCCAAATGCTCTGGAGTCTTGTTTCGTGCACACGAGGAGATTCTCCTACATAACCACAAGTCAAATATCAAAATCAGGAAGCTAACGTTGATCCGTCACTGCCATCTAATCTTCAGATTTTTTTTCAAGCTTCACCAGTTGTCCTAAAGAAGTTCTCGATGATGAAATGGTCTAGTTCAGAATCACATGCAGCGTTTGGCTTTCACGTCTGTGGCAGCAGCTTTGGTCCGGAATGTTTCCTCTGTCTTTTCTTAATTTTCATGACCTTGATGATTTTGAAAATTACAGGTCGATGATTTTTGAAGGGTATCCCTCGGTTTGGGTTTGTCTGACATTTCTTTGTGGTTAAATTCAGGCTGTGATCTTCAGCAGGAATCTCACAAATACTCTATTCTCCTGGCATCCTCTCAGGCTGCACAAGATTTAGATTTGACCCATTACTGGTGATGTTCACTTTAATCACTTGATGAAGGTGGTTCAGCCAGAGTTCTCCACTGTAAATTTACCCTTTTCCCCATTGTAATTATTAAGTATTTTGGGGATGTACTTTGAAACTGTGTAAATATCCTGTACCTCATCAAACTTAATTTATTAGTTTACTTATATCTGTGTGGACCCATGATTTCTTATTTTATTCAATGGATTATAATCCTTTACTATTATTATTTATCGATGCTCAAACTCTAGAGCCAGGTGAGACCCTCAAGCCAGCTTCTGTGTTCTGTTGCCATGTCCCCATAATTCTTAGGGCACAGCCTTACTTTTTCTCACAAGATTTTCCAGGCTTACCTTGCACTTTCCCTGATCAAGACCTGGAATCAGCCATTTCTCCAAGGAGCCCTGGTTCCTTTTTAGTAGAAAATGGTATTTAGAAGGCAAGAGCTGGGTGCCAGGTGTGGTCGTGGTTAATGAGGTTATTTTGGGTTGAACTGTGCCCCCCCTCCACCCCGCTAAAAGATACGTTAAAGTCCTAATCCCTGGTTACCTCTGAATGTCACCTTATTTGGAAATAGAGTCTTTGCAGATGTAATCAAGTCAAAATGAATCATGCTGGATTAAGGTATGGTAAATCCAACGATTGGCACCCTTATAAGGAGGCTATGTGAAGACACAGGGGGACAGACACGCAAAGAGAACACCATGTGATGATGGAAGCAGAGACTGAAGCGATGCCTCTACAGCCAAGGAATGTCAAGAATCGCTGCTGACCACAGGTGGAATCTAGGAAGAGGCAAAGAAGGATCCTCCCTAGAGCTTTCGTCCGGGAGCACGGCTCTGCTGATTAGCCTCCAGAACGTGAGAGAATAAATTTCTGTCATTTTAAGCCACCCAGCTTGTGGTAATTTGTTAGATCAGTTCTAGGAATCTAATGTATGGGTGTTTGGGGGGATTATGTGAATGTACATACATACACCAATTTACCAATGTATGTATTTCTCTATCTGTCTCTATATATTGAAGGCTATAAATCTGCGCTGATGCATTCAATTCTAATCCTGCACCACAGAATTTATTCTAGTTTTCTCCCTTTCCATGTTTGCAAATCCTTTCTCCAACAGTAAGAAGCCTGGCTCCCTTTATGCGTGATACATTTATGTATTTGATCAATCCCCTATGTGTAACAATTTCCCGCCACACCCCCCTCACACAGATGCTCTGACACCTGCCAAATGGACTCGCTCCTCACCTCCATCGGGAGCCCGGCCTCTCCCTGTGAGGGCCCCCTCCTTACCCTGCTAGGGCTCCAACACCCCACGCTGGACTGCATTGCCCTGTGCTTGTTTTCAAACTTTACATAAATAGTATGCTGTGTATTTTCTTTGGCAATCTGCTTTTCCCACTCAACCTTACATTTGTAAAATTCATCCATAGTTTAGTTCACCCATTTGTGCTGCCGTGTGGCATTTCATTATAGGAATCTTCCACTGTTGATGGACAATTGTTTTGCAGATTTGTTTCAAAGGCTGCATCTTTTAAGCTTAATATTCATGTTTCTTTTCAAGTTCCATGACATAAAATCTCTTTTGGATTTTAGTTGGACATGCTTTAAATCTATAGTTCAATTTGGAGAGAAAGCGCATCTATATGATAGTGAATCTTCTCATCCATGAATATGGACTACCCCTCCATTTATGCATCTCTTCATTAATGTCTTTAAATCAAATTTTATAACTTTCTGGATTTGTTCTTAGGTAACTTATGGTTTTTAAATTACTTTTTTTGGTTGTTGCTGATATATTAAAATGTAACTGATTTTTGTATATTGCTAAATTCATTACTTCTGTTTTAATAGTGTTCGGGTTCTTTTTATTTATCTATGAAGACAACTGTATAATCTATGAATATTAGTACTATCTTTTCCAATTCTTATGTTATACTGCACAAGCTAGAATCTCACTACAATATTAATAGAGGCAGGAACAGAAAGAACATCCTTGTCTTTTTCCCGACTTCAATGATTCCAACATTCCCCATTAACAATGCTGTTTGTTGTGAGTTTTGGGTAGATATCCTTTACCAGGTTAAAGAAGTTTCCTGCTATCATAGTTTGCTAGGTTTTTGAATGTGTTTGTTTTTATAATCCTAAATGGTTGCTGAGTTTTATCAAATGCTTTTTCTGCAACTGACATGATTGTATGGATTTTCCCTTTAACCTGTTAGTGCTGTTAACGTGGTAAATAATTACATCTACAGACTTTCTATTGTTAAGCTACCCTCATATTCCTAGTATAAACCTGATTTACACACCCACACCCCCCCACACACACCACACTGTTGGATCCAGTTCTACAAATACACTTGGACTGAAAAGCAATTTAAGTGCCCCACTTAAACTCTGTGTTCCTGCCTTCAGTTTCAGATTGATTATTCCTTTCTTCCTTGCCAGTTCATCAATGCATTTAAGATTTTTAAAAAATATATTTTATCCCCACACACATTCAGTCAATTAATCTTTGACAAAGGAGGCAATGGAGAAAAAACAGTCTTTTCAGCCAGTGGTGTTGGGAAAGTTGGACAGCTGCATGTAAATCAATGAAGTTAGAACACACCTTCACACCATATACAGAATAAACTCAAAATGGCTTAAAGATGTAAATATAAGACATGACACCATAAAACTCTTAGAACATAGGCAAAACATTCTCTGACATAAATCGTACCAATGTTTTCTTAGGTCAGTCTCTCAAGGCAATAGAAATAAAAACAAAAATAAACAAATGGGACCTAATCAAACTTACAAATTTTGCAGAGCAAAGGAGATCAGAAACAAAACCAAAAGACAACTTATGGACGGGGAGAAAATATTTGCAAATAATGTGACTGACAAGGGCTTAATTTCCAAAATATACCAACAGCTCATACAACTCAATAACAACAACAACAAAAAACCCAATTGAAAAATGGGCAGAAGACCTGAATAGACATTTCTTTAGAAAGACATACAAATGGCCAACAGGCACATGAAAAGATGTGCAACATCGCTAATTATTACAATGAGGTACCACCTCACACCGGTCAGAATGGTCATGATTAAAAAGTCTACAAATAACAAATGCTGGAGAGGGTGTGGAGAAATGGGAACCCTGTACACTGCTGGTGAGAATGTAAATTGGTGCAGCCACTGTGGAAAATAGTATGGAGGTTCCTCAAAAAACTAAAAATAGTGTTCCCATATGATCCAGCAATCCCACGCCTGGGTATATATCCAGACAAAACTATAATTCAAAAATATCACGCACCCCTATGTGCACAGCAGCACTATTCACAACAGTCAAGACATGGAAACAAGCTAAATGTCCATCGACAGATGAATAAAGAAGATGTGGTACATATATACTGTGGAATACTACTCAGCCATAAAAAAAATGAAATAACGCAGTATTCAGTATAACGCAGTTGCAGCAACATGGATGGACCTTGAGATTATCATATTAAGTGAAGTCAGAAAGAGAAAGACAAATACCATGTGATATCACTTATATGTGGAATCTAAAATATGACACAAATGAACTTATCTACAAAACAGGTTCACACAGAGAACAGACTTGTGACAGCCAAGGCAGGTGGTGGGGAAGGGATGGATTGGGAGTTTGGGATTAGCAGATGCAAACTATTACATATAGAATGGATAAACAACAAGGTCCTACTGCATAGCACAGGGAACTATATTCAGTATCCTGTGATAAACCCTAATGGAAAAGAATATGAAAAAGAATGTATATATAACTGAATCATTTTGTTCTACAGCAAAAATTAACACAACATTGTAAATCAACTATACTTCAATAAAATAAATTTAAATATATATATATATATATATATAGATCCGGTAGTCTCACTTCTGGGTATATACCCAAAGGAAATGAAAATAGGTTATTGATGAGATACATGCACTCCCATGTTTACTCCAGCACTATCCACAATAGCCAAGATATGTGAACAACCTAAGTGCCCACCAACAGATGAATGAGAAAAGATGTGGGGTGTGTACACACACACACACACACACACACACACACACACACACACAATGGAATTCAGCCATGAGAAGAAAGGAAATTCTGCCATTTGCAACAACCTGGATGGACGTTGAGGAAATGCTAAGTGAGATAAGTCAGACAAAGACAAATACTGTATGGTATTGGAAATCGGAAAAGCAGAGTAAAATGGTGGTTACCAAGGGGGCCAGGGGTGGAGGAATGGGAGAGATGTTAAGATAAAACTTGCAACTAGTAGATAAATAAGTCTTGGAGACTAATACACAGTACAGTGATTATATACAACAAAACTGTATTATAAACATTAAACTTGCTAAAAGGTTAGAGCTTAATTGATCCCAACACTACAAGTTATAATTATGTGACCCCATAGAGGGTCACACTATAATGGCAATCATACATGTATCAAACCAACATGTTGTACACCTTAAACTTACACGATGTTGTATGCCAAATATATCCCTATTAAAAAACATTTTTTAATCTAGTATTTTTTTTTAGGTATTTTAGCAGCAAGGTCAGTCAGTTATCTAGATGTACCTTACCGTTAGAAATACAAGGTCAATTTCCCTTACTTTCCAGCAAACCCAGAAATGCGTTAAAAAGTGTTTGTCATAAAGGGATCTAGTTGTATTTTAGAAGGAGAGCCCTTTGAATCATCTAGTCGACCACACTTTTGGAACCAGAACTTTCTATTACCTATCACTACTTCTCCATTACTATATTTTCTCCTTCTAGATATTTGGTATCCTGGATCTAGTATTTGCTTTTTAAATCTTTTGTCTCATAACTTAAAATTTTTTCTCTTTTTTGTAAGCTTGGAGATTTCCTTGTTTTTCTTCTAATTAATATAAATGGTTCCCAGTAGATTCTCTTCTGCTTATTTGTGGGTTTTTTTTTCTTAACCCAAATCTCTTGTTCTCTGACTTTTTTTCCATAGTATATTTTGTTTCTCAAAAAGAATAATGGTTAGAATTTAAGTTCTCTCCTTTTTCCTTCATTCATTCTGTTTTGTAGGGGCTATTTAGACCAGTTGTGCAGCTTGGACTACTTTACATATGTCCAGTGTGTTTTTTTTCATTATCTGCACAGTCAATACTGATGACCCTGGGTTGTCCCAGCAATTACTTTTCAGTTTCTCTAAATGAGGTCCCACTCTCTGTAGAGCAGACTGCAAGTTGTCCACCAAAATCCATTCTCTCCTTCTTTCTTAGTCCTTACACAGCAACGGAGTAATCTATGTATACATGGCAGCCAGCCAGGCTACCTTTCCAAGTCTTTCTTGCAGTCAGATGTGGCCATGTGACCAAGGTCTTACCAACGATATATGAGCAAAATTGACGTGTGGCATTTCCAAGCATGGGTCTTAAGACATTGCACTTGGCTCTTTCCCCTTCTTGCCAGCTGAGAGTCCCACATGGCAATGATCTTGCTTCAACTGCACACATAACGACAGTGATCTAGGGACAGCAGAGCAGGATGGAAGGCACCTGAGACGGCTCTGGACCACCAGCAGGGAAGTAAATCTTGTACAGAAGCCACTGGGTTGTCTGTTATGGCAGCTTAGCCTTCACCCTCCCATATTCCACCACTAGAACCACCCGCAGCCCTACCCGCAGCAGCTGCAGGAGTTCTCAGGAGACGAGATTCCACAGCACACCCTGTCTGCACCAAGTGAGGCCGGGGCTTAAAGGCTGTACCCACCTTCTCTGCATGTGGGCTTTTATGGAGCTTCCCAAATCTTTCATTTTTGTTTCTTCCCCTCTCAGAACATTCCCAAGATGATTATGGAGGAAGAAAGTGGGGGCTGCTTGACTGGGTTTTCTCCTGTTCCCCAGACTCCTTGCTGCTTTTCGGTGAAGAAATAGACTTTTAATGTGGGTACCTTTTTTAAAAAATCAAAGTTGTCTTACTGTAACTAGCTCACAAAATAGTTAAGTCAGCAACTGTGCCCTTTTCTGATTTTGTTCTGGAGAGCTGGGAAATATTCTCCACACCGTCCTTCACGTCAAGAAAAACGTAGGGGCATGTTGACTGAGGGTGGCAGGTTGGAATCCAAAAGATAATGAGGTAAGACTGGGCGTTCATTTTACCAGTTTTTAAAAATTGTATGAAACCGTTTCCTCCCAAAGACGGTAGTATGCCATCAATCACAGAGTTTGGTCAAATAATTCTAGGCACTTGAGACGGAAAATAGAAAAGCAAACATTTCCATAGGTGGGTAAAGAGACTGGCCTTGAAAAGTCCCCTGAGCTGGTGCAACTCCTGTTTCTTTGCCAGGAGTCCTGAGCAGGACTGATGACAAGCTGTCCCCAGAGCCAGACAGGAGAGCCTGCACACCTGCTGCTCATGTTTTTTTTTTTTATCTTCTCCTACTTTTCCCTCCCCCAGGAGCTAGAAAGTGACTTTTAGGTGGAAGGAAATACAGTGCTCCCTTGGTATCTAGGGTAGGAGGTTGGTTCCAGGACCCCTGCAGATATCAACATCCACAGATCCTCAAGTCCTATATAAAAAACAACGAAGTGTTTGCATATAATCTATGCATATCCTTCCGTACGCTTTATTTTTAAAATATTTTTTATTTATTTATTTACTCGGCTGTGCTGGGTCTTAGTTGTGGCACACGGGATCTTCGGTCCTTGTTGTGGCAGGCGGGATCTTTAGTTGCGGCTTGTGAACTCTTACTTGCGGCATGTGGGGTCTAGTTCCCCGACCAGGGATCAAACCCGGGCCCCCTGCACTGGAGCACGGAGTTTTAGCCACTGGACCACCAAGGGAAGTCCCCATCCTCCCGTACACTTTAAATCATCTCTAGATTACTTATAATACCTCATACAATGTAAATACTATGTATCTAGTTATAAAAGCAATGTAAATGCTATGTAATTATTAGTTGCTGGTGTGCAGTAAATTCAAGTTTTGCTTTTTGAAACGGTCTGGAATTTTTTTTTCTCGAATATTTTTGATCCACAGGTGGTTGAGTGCACAGATGCAGAACCCGTGGGTATGGAGGGTTGACTATAAGATCTAAACATTTCTTAATATGAAACACCGTGTGAATCTATATCCTGTCAAGTCTATTCTGGAGCTAACCAAATAATTCAGGGCACATAGAAGGACCCCACCCTCCTCACAGAATCTAGTAAACTGTCCCTTCTAGGACCAGGCCCTAAGAATCACATCTACCATCATCCCTGCCCCGCACCATGCTCCAGAGTGGGAAAGCTGTGTGTGGGTCCCAAGGTACCATCCTTCAGTTTAATCTAAAGTGTACTACGGGTTTTTCTGCATTTGTACTATGAAGTTGGGGTCTTTCACACTATTGTCATTTTCTTCTCTAATATTGTTTCTCTTTGTTCATTTTGGTGAGTGTTAGGATGAAAGTTTTCACAATCATGGCTGTTTTTCCTTGCCAGTACTCTAGTCTTTTATACACGTTTCAAAGCCATAAGACTGACGATTACAGCCATAACATGTGGCCTGGCTGGAGCAGAATCTGTCCATCAGAAACCTACTAGCGCCATCTGAAAGAATTAAATTATCTGCTCCTAAACACAAAACTGTCTCCCCCAAAATCAAATTTTTACTGAAACTCTCTATACAATAAATTATTCTTTTATTGAAAGTGTTTTTCTGATTAAGTAATATATACTTGTTTTAGAGCAGCTGGAAAATACAGAAATGTACAAAGAAGAAAATAAGAATCACCCATAATTCCACTACCGACCAGAGCTAATCACTCTGTGGGTTTTACTCTTGCAACACCGGGCTTTAGCTCACTAATGCTTCTGAAACCTAGCCACAGACTGTTTTCGTTCAAAGCACTCGTGTCTTTTTCCACAGAATATAAAATAGAAACATATAAAAAACATACTCAAATAGAACAATGAGGTTTCCTCACACAGTGGTTTCCTATAAATCCTCCATTTTCCAAATTCCTATGAGTCAGAGACTCTAATACAGACTACTGAGATTTATTAAAATAATAATAATAAAAATGAGAGACCAAAGAAGAGAAAGGCCAGGGACTTATCTCCAGATCCCCCCTCGACTCCTCACGCTACCAGGGGCAGGGTGCCCACTCTTCTTCCGAGCTGGAAGTCTTTCAGTCTTAGGGGCTGTAGCGAGGCGGCGAGGCAGAGCCTGGGAGGGGATCTGAGAGTTGAGGGAAAAGAGAAAAAAAAGTCAGTGTCGCGTCCTCTCAACCGCCCCCCTGCCACTGAGGAACGGCATCGTGCGTGGGGTGGGCCAGCGTCAGTCAGCAAAGGGGAAGGGCCACGCTACAGAAAACGGGACCCGGGATCGGAGGGGTCGGGCGACAGAGGACAGAGCCAGCTGGCGGGTGTGCAGAGGGCGAGGGATGAGCCAGTGAGAGCCCCCAGCCCCTCGCCCCCGCCCGACCTTCCCTTACCTCTTTCCGGGGCATGTCACCCAAGCGGGAGTCTGTGTTCCTTCTGGGGGCATTATCCCCTCGGCTGTCAGTCCTGCCATACAAATCAAGGGATGATGATGGGCAGCTGTTCCCCCGACTCTCCCCACACGGGGTGGAAGAACTACTCCCCAATTCTGTCTCTTAAGAATAAGAACAAACAAGACAGACCCGGGGATCAAACAGGAGGAAACATTGGTGGAATCAAATACTGAGTTATATTAGATTGTCACAATCCTAGGACTCTCAGTTCTGAGCTGCAGGCTAAAGAGGAAAAAACTAAGGTAGAAAAACATCTATCTTAGTAGAAGAGATTTTTAGTAGAAGAGATTTTTTTTTTAAGAAGTGGAAAAATAAGTGATTTTTTTTTTTAAGAAGTGAAAAAGAAAACAAAAAACAGACAAACAGAAAAGTAGAGACAAAAGACAGGTGCGGAGGAGTGAGAGCTGGAGGAGACTCCGATCTACACCTCACCCTCACTTCTTCCCCAGAAAAGGATGGAAGCTGCTGCTCAAAGGACAACGCGCACACTCCACTCTTCCTGCCCACAATCCAGGTTCCATCCACCTAGTCCCTCCACCCTTCCCTCCCAGGCTGGTACCCGCTGTGTTCCAGCCTCTTCAGGTACAGCAGCAGATCCTCGGCAGGCAGTGCCCCCCAGCCCCGAGCTTGGTACAGTCGTAACAGCTGGGACACCTCCATCAGCTGCCTCGAGGGTGCGAGCCCATCTCCACCTGAGAGACACATCAGTAATGGTTGTCATCCTAGGCCCTCCCCCAACCCTATCCCAACTCTCGGAGTCCAGACAGGCCTTCAGTTCCAGGTACCAGCTCCATGCCCGAGACCTACCCTTTTTATCTGCCGGGAAACCATGACCTGATTACCTCTCTCTGGGCAGCCATCACTGGAACCGCCGCTCTGTGAATGGGCTGAGGGAAGCTCATGGACCCGGAAAAGACTGGACGCCATGGCTAAGGGCACTTTAGTTTTATGGACCGGGGGTGGGAGGCGTGGCGCCTGAGGGGCTTCCTCCCAAGATGGGGCAGTCAGAGGACCTAGCAAAGGAAAGAGATTCAAATCAGGAAATGGGGCAAAATCCAAGGAATCCTGCCACCTTAGCCTTCGTGGGGCTTCGTCACTTCTGCCAGCTCCTAAAGGCCCATGCCTGGTAACCGGATCTCCCACCTCTTCCAGGCCTGGCCCCAACCTTCTTCAGGGGTGGTGCTCACCAGACTTAGGGGGCAGCAGGTCGTTGGAGGGGTTCTCGTTGCTCTGGGGCGCTGTCTCCAGCAGCTGTGGGGACAAGACAGTAAGGTTCCCTGAGGACCGCTGAAGAAAGAGACCTCAGTGTCTGAGGGAAGCAGCAACTGGGGAAGTAAGAGCTGGGGCTGGTCACCTAAGTTCCAGAAGGAACTACTGCAACTGGGAGAGGCAGAAGCTGGGACGAAGTCTTAGTCCTAAAAGGCGGATGAAGTCAGCATCCTAGTCTCCCAGAGTAGAAAGAGAAACTGAGTAGGGAGAGGAGAAAACAAGGTGGGACGGGTGGGCCCTCTTACCTGGTGCAAAAAATGCTTGAGGCCCTGCAGCTGGGAAGGGGGCGGCAGCCCTTGCTTCAGGAAGCCATCCCCGTCGGACCCAGGATCTTCCGCAGGGAATGGCCGCTCTGCCCTGTGATCGGGATGGAAGGTCCCAGCTGCAGAGAAGGCCTCAGCTGTAAAGTGAGACAGGGGCGTGTGCTGTAGGGGGGGGACTTCTCCACAAATCAGCTCACCACAGGCCTGGAAGGAAGGGGCCTATTAAATATAACAGGGGCAGCACAACCAGGAGAAGCTGGTCACGGTGGAAAACAGCCTGGACAGGGAAGAACTGAAGGCAACTGAGAGTCGGCACAGCTGAATTCTAAGACAGAAGTGTAGCCAGAGGGGAAAGCTATGGCACTCGGCTGCTGAATAAATAAATACCACCGCAGCACAGAATGGTTTACGATCAATAGACATGTTCCGGCTCATTCTTAATTCTGCCTGGGTTGTCACATTTACACCACACAGAGCACCGTCATCCCCACAAGACACAGCTGACTGAACCAGGCGTGGCCACCACTCAAGGTCAGCCGATCCAAGGGATGGTTACCAACTCATCAGATCGCCTCTCTTTAAACTGGACCTAAGAAACAGAGGCACCAATGTCTCTGTAAGGTTGTCTAGAGTCTTTCTGGAGTCAGTGTCGTGGCTGCTCAACTCACGTGCAAACCAAACTTGTGAGAGCAAGAACCTGAGGGAGAGAGAGGGCTGGTCGACCAAGAGGAAGGAGCAGATGCCGGGGGGGGCAGAGTCCAGAGCCCACGCGGGCCCCAAGAGACGAGGAACAGCTGCCCAGTTCCTGGCAGCACCCCTGAACCAACTCCAGTTCTCATTGAGCACAGATACATCACATTTCCATAAGCCTCACTCCCTTTATTTGAACAAACTTGAGTGGATTTCTGCTCCTTGCAATTTACGGTCACTAAGTCATCTGGGAAACAAAATGCTCAAGTCCCAGACAGAAAGGAAGCTAGGTTAAGAGGGAGCCAATCCGTGTGGGTAAGGAGAACGCCAGTGACTCCTGTCCCCAGTCACCTGAGGATGAAGTGAGATCTGGCTTTGGCTCCAGGGGCTGGAAGGAATGCTGGCTCTGGAAAGTGGGGCCCAGCAGGAGGCTAAGATCTGGGGAGGGGCTGCAGAGAACAGGTGGCAGCACCCCAGGCGGCTCTTCCTGTGCTTCCCGGCTCTGCTGCAATACGGGCTTTAGGGCCACGGCCACGGGGGGCACAGTCCAGATGCTCCTCTCCCCCTTCTCCGGTTCCTGTGGCCCAGGGCTGGAGGGGCCGGCAGGAGGAACCTGGGCACAAGAGAGGGTGCGTTTAAAGAGATGAGACATGGCACAGACACTTTTTAATAAGATTACAAATTAGTACAACGTCCTTAAAAGGAGGTTGGGGAACATTTATCAAATTACTATCAAATTTTAAAATGCTTACTTTTGAACTTACAATTCCATTTTTAGAAATTTTACAGATATACTTGCACAAAGACATATATTAATGATATTTTTTGCAGCACTGTTTGTAGAAGCAAAATATAGGAAACAACTTTAATGTCCACCAATAAGCACTTGGTTAAGTAAAAAGACACAAAACTGTGTACAGAAGGCTACTGTTTTGGGGGCGGCACTCGAGACACCAGTAACAGCCGCTGCTCCTCGGGGGAGGAACCGGGAGACTGAGGTGCAGGGATGGGATGGAGATTACTTTTCACCGTATATCTTTTTGAACAGTATGGATTTTTTTTTTTTTACCATGTGCATGTCATCATCTATTCCAAAAAAGATTTTAACTAATAATAAAGATTTAATAATTAAAAGAAGGAAGTAGGAGATGCCAACATAGGGGTGAACTATGGACCGCCCTTGGGAGGGAGCTAGATTTCCAAAGAAGGGGTCCAAACACAATTCTGCGCAGCATACCGGGGGACTGGGCGGAAGGGCGGCAGTGCTGAGCAGGTGGCTTGCCTCCTCCCAGTGGGCCTGCAGCATGGCCTGCAGCCGCTCCAGCAGCTCCGCCCGCTGCTCCTGCAGCCGCTGCCTCCCACTCTGCAGCTCCCGCGCTCGCGCCTGCTCCCGGGCCAGTCTGAAGGCAAGACGCGAGAGGCCATGTCGGCCCTTTACAAAAGCAGGGACTCGGAGAATAGGAAGAGCCAGAAGGGAATATGGAACACGTGAAATTGTGAAAGGCGCTGGGGCCAGTGCGGGAGAGGCCAGGGCTACAGAGGAAGTGGCCCTTCACCACTCCCTCTGGGACTGCGGCCTAACAGGGAGACCAGGGGCCAGCACCTGAGCTCATAGTCCTGGGCCACCTGCTGCTGCCTCTCCTCCCGTTCTGTCATTTCCACCTTGAACTGAGCCAACTGAGAGGACAATTCCTGCTGGTGCTGTCCATTTAGCTCCTGCAGCTGCTTCCTGGGAGGACACAGGTGAGAAAAGAGGACTGAATCTTGAGACAGAAGAACTAATCAAATAAGAAAAAGCCAGAACGCGTGCACGTGAGAGCCAGCCAGCCCAGCCGTGGCACAGGCGCATTCAGGAAAGAGGACAGCTGGTATCTTGGGATGGGTTCCCCAGAAGCAGGGACTATAATGAGGATTTATGGGAAGGTGGTTCATTTAAGAAGCATTTCTAGAAAAAAACTGGTAGGGGACTAGGGCTGAGGTGGGGAGGAGGCTCAATCCCCCAGGGCGGCTCTGGAAATGTTGCAGGTCGAAGCTCACCACTGTGCCCACCAGGGGCAAGGGAGCTGGAAACGTACATTCCTGTGGCCATCAGCTATTGGTTAAGTGCTACTTCCTATGGGGTGAAAATGGAAAATCCCCAAGCACGGCTGGCTCTCCCTGTGAACCTGAAGGCAGCTCTCCCACCGAGAGACTGACAGCAGCCAGTGCGTTGGAAGATGGTAAAGGGATCTGAGAGGGTCTGGACCGGGCCCCGACACCACCTGCTGCGGCTGGGGAGAGGCAGCAGCCAGTAAGCTCCACGTACCTGTGATGCTCCCTCAGGGAGGCTGCTTGGCGCAGGCTGCTCTCCTGAGCCTGTGCCAGCCTCTCTGTCACCCGCTGCTCCAGCTGCACGGCCAGCTCCGACTCCATCTGGATCCGCTGGCTTTCAAACCGGGCCTGGGAGTAAGGGAAGGCAGGGTCATTGTCAGCTCGGCTCTATCTGGGCTTAGAAGAGGATGGAGGATATAAGGTAGACAAAAAAATCCACGTACCAACGTTACCTCATATGCCTAAGAGATAAAGAAACAAGAATTTTGCCACAAGGAGTGAAAGAGGATTCCTTTCCTTATTAAACCATGAGGTGCGCACACCTTATAGGTACACAAAAGTAAAAACGACTTTGGACAATAGAAATATCTTTTTTTTGGACAAAAGAAAAGTTAGGTAGAACAATCAAATGTGTTACACGTGTCTGAGGTAACACATGCAATATTCCTGGTGTACCACCTGAAACCCAGGGAACATTCAAAAAATGTCCGTGTTCCCTCCTCCTAAAGCAGAATCATTGTCTCTATTTTCTCACCTCATAATCCTTCTTCAACTCACTGAAATCTGACTTCCACTCATAGTCCTTCATGGCAAAGAACCTAATTTCTAAATCCCGCAGTGGTTATTTCTCAGTCTTTATCTTACGTGATCTCACTGCAACACCTGCCGCCTACATCAGTTTTTCCTTCTAAAACCATTTTCCCCTTCACTCCTGTGATACCACCAGCCACGCGATCTCATTCTACCCGACTGCTCTTCAGTCTCAGCTAAAACTGCTCCTCCTCCAACTGCCCATCAAGGCACAATGCTTCCTTGAGTTCTGTCTTCAGTTTTCTTTTTGACCACATGCTACCATTCTGGGTCACTGATGCTTTTACCTGTGTAGAGCAAATGTCTAGCATTTAGGCCATGTTTTTGGCTACCGTTTATACCTTAAAACACTTTCTAAATCTCTCTCTTTATCCTGGACCTTTCTTCTAAGCTTTAAGCCCATATACCAAGAAACCTACTGTATATGCCTCAAATAGAACACATCCAAAATTGAGCTCATTTGTTTTTCTACCCTCAAACCTTTTCCTATTATATTTCTTGCCTTAGTTAATGGCACCACTCTCCACTGAAACACCCAACCTATTTGAAACCTGGAGTTATTCTTGACTCCTCCCACATCTTTGCCCCTCCCACTGGTCATTTCATTCTATTCAATACTAACAGCTCTCTAATTTACCCTTCTGCTCACTACTACGTTAATTCAATATTACTTCAAGTCTAACTGATCTCCCTGCCTCTATTCTACCCTCCACCCTCTCTCATTCCGGCCCTAGTGGATCCTCTACTTTGTGCCTGAGTGAATATTCTAAAGCACAAAGACGCTCAATTTGTTTCCTTGTTTGAAATCCTTTAAATGTCCCTACTGTCTAAGGAATAAAGTTCTGGCTGCTGAAACTGGATTATAGGGCCCTTTATGATCCCACTCATCTATCTCAGCTCTCCCAAATAGGTTCCAATCATACCAAACTCCTAACAGTTACCTAAATTCTTTTTTTTAATTTAAAAAACTTGTGGTAAGAAACGCATAATACAAACTTACCTTCTTAACCATTTTTAAGTGTACAGTTAGGTAGTATTAACTATATTCATGTTGTTGTACAGATCTGTAGAAATGTTTCATCTTGTAAAACTGCAACTCTAGGGCTTCCCTGGTGGCGCAGTGGTTAAGAATACGCCTGCCAATGCAGGGGACATGAGTTTGAGCCCTGGTCTGGGAAGATCCCACATGCCGCGGAGCAACTAAGCCTGCGCACCACAACTACTGAGCCTGCGAGACACAACTACTGAAGCCCACACGCCTAGAGTCCATGCTCCGCAACAAGAGAAGCCACCACAATGAGAAGCCCGTGCACTGCAACAAAGAGTAGGACCCGCTAGAGAAAGCCTGTGTGTAGCAACGAAGACCTAACACAGCCAAAAAATAAACAAATAAATAAAATTTTTAAAAAAAACCAACCTGAAACTCTATACTCACTGAACAACAACTCCCCATTTCTCCCTCCCCAGCCCCTAACATCACCACTGTTTCTGTTTCCACGATTTTGACTACTCTAGATGCCTTGTTACCTAAATTCTTTTTTTTAGTTTCACGTGTACAACATAGTGATTCAATATTTTTATACATTATAAAATAATCACTACCCTAAATTTTTTTAATGAAAAAACTTAATATATACTCCATCTGAGCCAGCAATTCCACTTTAAAGAATCTATCCTACAGAAAGGGTGCCAAAGATTTATGTTCACTGCAGCACTATTTTTTTTTTTTTTTTTGGCCGCAACGTGTGGCTTGTGGGATCTTAGTTCCCCAACCAGGGATCGAACCCATGCCCCATGCAGTGGAAGCACAGAGTCCTAACCACTGGACCACCAGGGAATTCCCTGCAGCACTATTTTTAATAGTGAAAAAAACTGACGTCAGTGTAAATTTCTCATCAAAAGGAAAATGCTTAAATAAACTATGATTCATCCATTTATAGCAATATTATATAATTCTTAAAAATAACATCTATACATCTTAATTTAATTCTTAAAAATAACATACTTCTATATGTATTGACATGGAAAGATGTCTAAGATATATTATGAGGTAAAAACAACAAGTTGCAGCGAATGCATACACATTTTTTTAAAGCACCAGCCTAGAAACCCATATAGAAAGGTTCTAAAAGGACACAAAGTGATGCGGGAAGGGAAGGCAACCGTTTACTTCTGTAATATTTGAACTTGTATTACAGACAACTTTTACATCTTAAAAATATTTTTTAGAGTTCTCTGGGGAGACTACCTTGAGCCATCCATGTAGAATTGACGACTCCTTTCTCTGTCTTTGATATTTACCTCTGATAAGTTAACTTTGAGAATTTAGACAGAAACTCAGTTTGACTTTAAAACTAGCTGACAAAACAAACAAACAAACATGAAATGAGGAAAAAATAATGAATCTAAAAGATGACAAGAAAGGAGAGGAAAATAAACACTGAATAAGCAGGACAAAATAAGATAAAGTTAAGACATGGATTCAGCTATGAATAAACTAATTAAATTAAATGAATTTAATGCTCCAGCCAAAAGGCAAATATATAAATGTTGAAAGTAAAAAAGTTAGAAAAATATTTCTCAGGGAAACTCTTATTTTTTTTAAAGACCAATATAGATCTATTAATATTAGGCAAGATTAGACTCTAAGGCAAAAAGTCTTGTAAGAGATAGAGTCATCTCATAAGGATAAAACACTCAATTTACCAGGAAAGATATAGCAATTTAAAAAATTATATGTATCTAATCATAACAGAGCCTCAAAATGTATAAAGCAAAAATTGACAGACTACAGGAGAAACAGACAAATCCACACTCAGTGAGATTTTTAATAGAAAAAAAATAAAAAGGGATATAATGACTTAAACAGCATAGTTAACAAACTAGACACATATACAAATAGACATATAAAACTTCACCAAACAACTATAAAATACATGTTTTTAAGCACACATGAAATATTTAGAAAACTTGACCATATATTAAGGGATAAGTCTCAACAATTTTCAAAGAATTTAAATAATAAAAATAGTATATTCTCTCATGATATCCACAAGAAACTCTCCAATGATGGGGGTGGGGACACGAAAAGAGAGGAAGCGGGGTGGGAAGGGGCAGAGAGAGAGAGAGGTGCAGACAGACAACAGACAAATGTAGCAAAATGTCAACTGATGAATCTAAGTGTATTCATTATACTTACTATTCAAGCAACATTTAAGACAGAAATATTTCAACACAAAAAGTTGGGTGGAACGTACATAAATAAGTAATTTTTTAAAAGACCATGCTCTCTAATCACAAATATTTAAGCTATAAATCAATACTAAAAAGATAATTAGAAAACCCTATATGTTTGGAAATAACCCAGGAGATCAAAAAGTAATCATATAAAAAAACAATATTATTCAGGGGACTTCCCTGGTGGCGCAGTGGTTAAGACTCCTCGCTCCCAGTGCAGGGGGCCTGGGTTGGATCCCTGCTCAGGGAACTAGATTCCACATGCATGCCACAACTAAGGAGCCCGCCTGCCACAACTAAGACCTGGCACAACCAAATAAATAAATATTTTTTTAAAGGAATATTATTCAGAACCAAACAATAAGACAAATATCACATGGGACAAGTTGTAGGATGCACTTAAGTTAATACTTATGGAGGAACTTAGAAGAAGCAAGCATTCATCTTAAGATTTTTAAAAGAACAACAGAATAAAATCAAAGAAAATATAAGAAATGAAATAAGGTACAGACATTAATAAAATAGAAAAAAAAATCAACAAAGCCAAAAGGTAATTTTCTGAAAATATATTTAATTAAATCATGAGTAAGATGGTTTTAAAAAGAGATGATGACAGAAATGACACAAATGAACAATATCTGGAATGAAAAAGTAGAAAAGATGCCAGGGACATTAAGATAAAATTATGAACAACTGTTAAGTCAATAGATTAGAAAATTTAGACTGAATAGATATATATAGATAAGAGAACACCAAAAATAATTCAAGAAGAAATAGAAAGCCTAAATATTTCTTTCATTTTTTTTAAAGGATTGCTTTTCTTTTTTTTTTTTTTTTAATATGGACCATTCTTAAAGTCTTTATTGAATTTGTTACAATGTTGCTTCTGTTTTATGTTTTGGGCCATGAGGCATGTGGGATCTTAGTTCCCTGACCAGGGATCGAACCCACACCCCCTGCATTGGAAGGCGAAGTCTTAACCACTGGACCTCCAGGGAAGTCCCCCTAATATTTCTAGAAACATTCAAGAAGCAAAATCAAGTCAAACACCAAGTATTCAAGAAATACATATTAAATCCAACCTTACAAACTATTTCAAAGTATAAGAAGAGAGGGAGTAGATCATGTTTCTAGTATTGGCAGATGGTTATTCAGAGTAACTGTTGTGCTGAACAAAAACAAACAAGTTGAATAAGATATTTTTAAAATATATGTATATACATGTATACCTCTTCCTAAAAAGTATCAAAGAGGTAATGAAACAGTATGGAATTACTAGGTCAAAGTAAAGGAAAAATGGGAGCCTAGCCAGGCTAGCAAGCACGGTAGATTAAAAAAAAAAAAAAGAAATCTTAAAAATAAATAAATAAAGAGACATGTACACTTTTTTTGACAGGAGGGAGTCCAGACATTTAAGAAAATCTGTTAGATCACAGGCTAATCACAGAGATAATGGAACAGAAATGTCAATTACCACACACAAGAAATACCATTTGCAAAAACCGTTTGGAAAAGTCACTATACAAATAGACGGCTGCAGCTGTCAAAAGAAATCCCTGAGGAGGGAGAAAATATGATTTCCAGAGTTACTACATTATAATACTCAAAATATACAGCTCTCAACAAAAGATTACAAAACATACCAAAAAACCCATGAAAATATGACTCATTCAAAGGAAAAAGAGAATATAACAGGAACTCTTCCTGTGGAAGCCCAGACATTGGGATTACTAGTCAAAGACGTAAAATCAACAGTCTTAAATATGCTCAATGAGCTATTTAGACAATAAACTAAAGGAAATCAGAACAAAGTATGAGCAAATAGGGGGTGTCAATAAAGAGATTTAAAGAGATTGAAATTATAAACAGGAACAAAACAGAAATGCTGGAGCTGAAAAGTACAACTGATGATATGAAAAATTCACTAGATACCACTATACATCTACTAGAATGGCCAAAAGCCAGAACACTGACATGCCAAATGTTGGTGAGGATGTGGAACAACAGAAACGCTCATTCATTACTGATGGGAATGCAAAATGGTACACTCGCTTTGGAAGACACTATAGTGGTTTCTTACAAAACTAAACGCGCCCTTACCATATGACCCAGCAACCACACTCCTTGGTATTTACCCAAAGTAGTTCACACAAAAAACCTGCACATGAATGTTTACGGAAGTTTTACTCATAACTGCCAACACTGGAACTTCCCTGGTGGTCCAGTGGCTAAGACTCTGTACTCCCAATGCAGGCGGCCCTGGTTCGATCCCTGCAGGGAAATAGACCCCACATGCTGCAATTCAGAGTTTGCATGCCGCAACTAAAAGATCCCACATGCTGCAACTAAAGATCCCGCAGGTGGCAACGAAGATCCCACGTGCCGCAACTAAAACCTGGCACAGCCAAATAAATAAATAAATAAACACTTTAAAAAAACCCAACAAAACTGCCAACACTTACAAGCAACAAAGATGTGTAGGTGAAAAGATAAACTGACAATGGAATATTATTTACCACTAAAAAGAAGTGAGCTATCAAACCATGGAAAAAAATCATATCACTAAGTGAAAGAAGCCAATCTGAAAAGGCTACATACTATATGATTCCAACTATATTACATTCCAGAAAAGGCAAAAAACTATGGAGAAAGTAAAAAGATCAGTGGTTGTCAGGGCTTAAAGGGAGGAAGCGATGAACAGTGAAACTAAGTATGATACTATAAAGGTGGATACATGTCATTATAAATTTGTCCAAACTCATATAATGTACAACAGCAAGAGTGAACCTTAATGTAAACTATGGACTCTAGGTGATAATGATGTGTCAACTGTAACAAACGTACTACTCTGGTGGGAGATGCTGCTAATAGGGGAAGCTGTGGGGGGCTGCAGTTAGGAAGTATATGGGAAATCTCTGTACCTTCCACTCAGTTTTGCTGTGAACCTGAAACTGCTCTAAAAAATAAAATTTATTTTAACTATTTTTTAAATTAATTAATTTATTTATTTATGGCTGTGTTGGGTCTTCGTTTCTGTGCAAGGGCTTTCTCTAGTTGTGGCAAGCGGCGGTCACTCTTCATTGCAGCGCGTGGGCCTCTCACTATCGCGGCCTCTCTTGTTGTGGAGCACAGGCTCCAGAAGTGCAGGCTCAGCGGCCATGGCTCACGGGCCCAGTTGCTCTGCGGCATGTGGGATCTTCCCAGACCAGGGCGCAAACCCGTGTCCCCTGCATCGGCAGGCAGACTCCCAACCACGGCGCCACCAGGGAAGCCCTAAAATCTATTTTAAAAAAATCACTACAGGGGCTCAATGGCAGATGTCAGCAGGCAGAAGAAAGGATCAATGAACTTGAAGATAAGCAACTGAAATTATCCCGTCAGATGAGCAGAAAGAAAAAAAAAAGAAGAAAAATGAATAAAACCTGGGGACCTGTGGGACATCATCAAACATACCAACATATGCATTAGGGAAGTCAAGAGAAAGAGAGAAAAGATATCTGAAGAAATAATGGCCAAAAGCTTCCCAAATTTGATAAAATTCATAAATCTACACATCCCAGAAACTCAACAATCTCTAAGCAGGATAAACTCAAAGAGATCCACACTGACACATTATTGTCACACTATCAAAAGCCAAAGAGGGAATCTTGAAAGCAACAAGAGAGAAGCAATTTGTCACTTACCAGGGAGCCTCAATAAGATTAATAGCTGATTTCTCCTAAGAAATCATGGAGGCCAGAAGGTAGTGGAATGACATGTTTTTTTGGTTTTGTTTTTTGGGTTTTTTAATTTATTTATTTTATTTATTTTTGGCTGCGTTGGGTCTTCGTTGCTGCGCACGGGCTTCCTCTAGTTGTGGCGAGTGGGGGTTACTCTTCATTGCCGTGCAGGGGCTTCTCATTGCGGTGGCTTCTCTTGTTGCGGAGCATGGGCTCTAGACACATGGGCTTCAGTAGTTGGGGCATGTGGGCTCAGTAGTTGTGGCTCACAGGCTCTAGAGCACAGGCTCAGTAGTTGTGACGCACGGGCTTAGTTGCTCCGCAGCATGTGCGATCTTCCCGAACCAGGGCTCGGACCTGTGTCCTCTGCATTGGCAGGCGGATTCTTAACCACTGCGCCACCAGGGAAGTCCCAACATGTTTTAAAGAAAAACGACTGTCAACTAAGAATTCTATATGGGGAGGGCGAGGGGAATGTGAGGAAAATCCTTCAACAATGAAGGAGAAATTAAAACATTCCCTGATGGATAAAAGCTAAGGGTGATCATTACTAGTGGACCTGACCTACAAGAAATTCTAAAGGGAGTCCTTCAGGCTGAAATGAAATGAAATTAGACAGTAACTTGAAGCCATATGAAGAAATAAAGCCATATGAAGCAACTGATAAAGGTTGCTACATAGGCAAATATAAACCTATATTATTGTACTTTTGGTTTGTAACTCCTTTTTTCCAATATGATTTAAAAGGCAAAGGCATAAAACAATAATTACAAATCTGTAACAATAACAATATGAAGGGGGAGGGACAGAGACGCATAGGAACAGAGTATACGCTACTGAAACTAAAGTAGGTATTATCCAAACTAGGTTATTATTACTTTAAGATGTTAATTGTAATCCCAAGGTAACCATTCAGAAAATAACTTTAAAAATATACAGAAAAGGAAAGAGGAAAAGATAACAGTATACTACAAAAATATCAACAAACTATCAAAAAAAAAAAAAGGCAGTAATGGAGGAACTGAGGAACAAAAACATTTAAGACATAAAAAACCAAACAACTAAATGGCAGAAGTCCTTCCTTATCAATAATTACTTTAAATGTAAACGGATTAAATGTTCCAATTAATAGGCAGGAATTGACATAATGGATTAAAAAAAAAAACATGATGCACCTATACATTGTCCACCAGAGACTCACTTTACAAAGACACAAAAAGGCTGAAAGTAAAAGGATGAAAAAAGATAGTCCATGCAAATAGTAAACAAAAAATGGGGTGGGGGCTATATTAATATCAGACAAAATAGATTTTAAGCAAAAAGGTTATATTAAGAAGATATAGCAGTTATAAATATATGTGCACCTAATAGAGCCCCAAAATATATGAAGAAAAAAATGACAGAATTGAAGGGAGAAAACAGACAGTTCTACAACCACAGCTGGAGACTTCAATACCCCACTTTCAATAATCAATGGAACAATAACGAAATGGAGGACATGAACAACACTAAAGCCAGGCGCTACTCTGGGATTTAACAGTAAATAGACAAAAGTCATTGCGCTCATGCACCTTACAGAAAATAAACAAGATACACTATGGGGGAGGTGGAGTGGGGAAATGGGTGAAATTGGTGAAGGGGATCGAGAGGTACAAACCTCCACCTATAAAATAAATAAGTCACAGGGATATAATAATGCACAGCATAGGGAATATTCAATGATATTGTAATAACTCTGAATGGTGATAAATGGTAACTAGACTTATCATGGTAATCACTTTGTAACATATATAAAAATATCAAATCACTGTGTTGTACACCTGAAACTAATATAATATTGTAAGTCAACTATACTTCAATTTAAAAAAATTAAATACCAAGTAAAATAAATAAAAAGGTATATTATGTAGTATAGTAGGAGAAAAATTGAACAGGGAAGGGAAAAGGGGTTGTCAGAGGTTGCAGATTTTACTCAGTGTGGTTGGGGAAGAACTCACTAGAAAGATGACGTCTGAGTAAAGAGTAGTTCTCCTTACTCTAAATTCTTATTTATCATACTCCTTCGAAAATGTGTGTGCTAGACAAACTCCCCATCTATCTGGTGAGCTCCTTGTTGGCCGGGGCTATTGTGTTAGGACTATCCCAGCACAGAGCTTACATAGAAGGACCATTCGATAGGTTTACTGAATGCCCACATAGACACGCACAGCTAGCATCAGTTCAGGGGGTACAGCAGCGTATAAGTTGCTACTGAAGTTTTTACTAACGTCTTCACCCTTGGTCCTCCATGATAAATTAGTTTCCATGTGGTCAGCCCTCCAACTCAATGGGCCAGGTGAAAAGTAAAAGTGTGTTCTCTCAAACACTGGCCTCACTAACCCAGAAACTGGGTGTCTCCTTAAGTCAACCATTATAATAAGGAAAAAAAGGGCTTCCCTGGTGGCGCAGCGGTTGAGAGTCCGCCTGCCGATGCAGGGGACACGGGTTCGTGCCCCGGTCCGGGAAGATCCCACATGCCGTGGAGCGGCTGGGCCCGTGAGCCATGGCCGCTGAGCCTGCGCGTCCAGAATCTGTGCTCCACAACGGGAGAGGTCACAACAGTGAGAGGCCCGCGTACCGCAAAAATAAATAAGTAAGTAAATATAATAAGGAAAAAAGTCTCTCAGAAACTCATTAATGTGCCCTTAGCACACATTTTATGCATAAAAACAGAGGCCCATAAAGGTCAAAATTCTAGTTAGAAATGGGAGTGTTTGCCTGACTCCTGAAAGTCACTCTGCCTCAGACCTACGTCTTCTCACCAGGAACTCTCCTCAAGAACCTCTGCCTCCTGACCTGCACCAGGCTCATCTCCAGCTGCAAGGCGTCTCTCTCTCTCCGAGCCGTGTCCAGCTCTCCTTCCAACCGCTGCACCTCAGACTGCACCAATGCCAGCTGCTGCTGGGCCTCCCGGGCTGCCTGGGCCTCCCTCTGGGTGTTCCCAAAAGAAAGAGAAATCAAACTTAAGTTTGTACCTCATTGCCTGTCTCCCGGTTACCTCTATTCCCCAAATCATCCTCCCGTACCCTAAAAACCAAGCTTCCTCTCTCCTCATATGTGACCTATTTCCTCATCTCTGTTGAATCTCACTCTTCGACCTTCCATGTATTTGATGCCCCCACCCCTTCCTGCAGGCCCTACACTCTCAATCTTCTCTCCCACATATAGTTCTTCACTCTCCATCCCAGTCCACTACATCGTGTTTTCTGACATCCGTCTCATTCAATTATTTTGTCCTTCATCTGTTCCCCCATTCCCCAAGTGCCACTTTTACCTTCTCCCTTTCCAACTGAGCCTGGCTCTCCTCCTGCAGTGCCTGGTAGCATTCCTTAAGCTGATGCTCCTTCTGGGCCCAGGTCTGCCGTTCTTCCTCTAGGGCCACCTGAAGTGTCTCCAACTGTTGATGCTCACTGAGTTGCCCAGCCCGAGCCGCATCCCGTTCTTCCTGCAGGGCCCGGCACCGCTGCTGTTCCAGCTCCAAGCTCAGGGTCAGAGCTTGCCTTTCCTCTTCCTATAGCCCCAGGAGAAAACCAAGATCCTTAGCATGCCCTCAAGAGACCAGCAATCTGCCCCCTTACCCCCATACAATGTGCCTGCTGAGAATTATATCCGTTAAAATACCATAGTTAACAAGCCCACAAGATTATATGGTAAATAAGAGCTTCTGTTCCAGAGTTGGGTAGATTTGCGTTCAAATCTCAGTTTGAATCCCAGCTCTGCATTTACTTTGTGTTCTGAGGCACACATCCTTATCTGTAAAGTGGGCATATTACAGTCTACCTTGTGAGGATTAAAGTTAAAAAGTATGTAAAGAATTTAGCACAGTGTCTGGCATGTAGTAAGTACTCAATATACAATAGCTATCCCCATCGTCATCAAAAGAAACCACAAAGACTAGAAAATCCAGCCTACAATCATGTACTAGCCAACCAGAAGCCACCAGCAGCGCTCTTGGATGTAGCCTGTTAGGAATATAAGTACCAGCATGCATGTAGCAAGCATGTGTCATGCATGCAAGAAATTCTAAACCTGGCTACTAACTCATATGGGTAATCTTATCATTTCAGCAATTAAAAACTTGAGTAAGTCTCATCCCATACCTTTTCTGGTCTGCCATAGACCAGGGTTCTCAAACCTGGCTGAACGAAATCACCTAGGAAATTTCTGAAAATATTTAGGCTCCCCAACCCCCCAT
The DNA here is from genome assembly GCF_949774975.1 of Lagenorhynchus albirostris. Classification (NCBI taxonomy): domain Eukaryota; kingdom Metazoa; phylum Chordata; class Mammalia; order Artiodactyla; family Delphinidae; genus Lagenorhynchus; species Lagenorhynchus albirostris. The sequence goes on from NC_083114.1 coordinate 8,777,595, forward strand.
ATATCAAAACCTCTGGGAAAGGGTCAGAAATCTGTATTTAAAAATAATTATCCAGGGCTTGCCTGGTGGCGCAATGGCTGAGAGTCCGCCTGCCCATGCAGGGAACACGGGTTCGTGCCCCGGTCTGGGAAGATCCCACATGCCGCAGAGCGGCTGGGCCCGTGAGCCATGGCCGCTGAGCCTGCGCGTCCGGAGCCTGTGCTCCGCAACGGGAGAGGCCACAACAGTAAGATGCCCGCGTACCGCAAAAAAAACACAAAAAACAAAAAAACAAAACAAAACAAACAAACAAAATGATCCAAATGATTTTAATGAGGATACAATTTGCTGAGTCTCCAACACTTACTTGGTGGCAGAGCTTACTTTCTGTAGAGTATCTAGCAGAACTAGTGTTTTTGTTTTTTTAAAAAATCTTCTTTTATGTATGTATTTATTTATCTATTTGGCCATGCCAGCGAGGCATGTGGGATCTTAGTTCCCTGAGGAGGGACTGAACCTGTGCCCCCTGCAGTGGAAGCACAGAGTCTCAACCATTAGACCGCCAGGGAAGCCCCCAGAACTTGTGTTTTAAAGAACACACTTTGCCCTGGTGCAACTCAAATTATGAACTCCCACAATCCATCAAAAGCCCATAACCCTCTAGAAGTAATTAACAGCCTCTACTGGAGTTAACCCAGGAAGCATTCTCACCAGTGTCTCTCTTTCCCGTTGCTGCAGTCTGGCACCTTCCTGCTCACGATTCAGGGCCTCCATGGCCTCAGAAAGGCTTTGTTCCAGGCGGGTTACTGTCTTTCAAGGAGAGAGGAACACAGGATGGAGGAACTGAGGGGAATCCCTGTACTTCGAAAATCATTAACAACGTAAACTCTAAAAGCAAGAGTTAACTAAATGACTTGGGGGCCAGAGAGAAGACCACATGGCGTGAGGAAAGCTGAGAAGACATCAACCATGCAAGTTTGACAGCAGAAACACTGAAGGGAGAGGAAGCGAGGAGAACTGTCAGGCCTGCTATGGCAAGATTGAGGTCAATCTGTCAGGAACCCTGACTCCAGGGCTGTTTCTACCCTCTCCCATCCAGCCGTCACTGACCTACGTTCTAAAGCCCCATGACCCAGGTTGCACACCTCCTGCTGCTTGCTTCTAGTGAGTTCAGCTGCCTGGCGCTCCTCCTGGAGTCCCCGAAGCACCTCTGTCCGCTCAGCTTCATGCCGGTTCCAGCCCTCCACCACGCGGGCCAGGGTCTCAGGGAAGTCAGATAGAATTTCAAATAATTTTTTTGCCCTCTTTCTGCCCACAGGAGCAGGGTCAACAGCCACCTTCTCCCAGTGGTCAGTTAACCCACCACTTACCCCAGCTCCTAACATGAACAAAGAAATGTTGGTTGGCCTCCCCCTATTCACTATTCCTTGGTGCCCCCCATGGAGAGACCCACCCGCATTCCGCTACCCTGGCACCTTGTCCAGTTGTTCAATCATGATGTCTTTCTTGCGGTCGGCAGTCACGGCCACAGCTAACTGTTGCTGAAGCTCTAGCACGCGGGTCTGCAGGCTCTGAATATGGCGCTCACAATGCTGGGAAGAAGGATGAGGAGTCTGGATGTTGCCATCCTTAGTTTGACCAAAGCTCCAAACTTTCCAGCTCCTCTACAGGGGAAATGGGCAGTCGGCTGGAGACAGGGAGCCTCCAGTCTCCAGCCTCCAGTCGGCTGGAGACAGGGAGCCTGGGTCCCCAAAACAGAACAGGTTTGGGGAAGGAGAATCAGCAATGCTGGAGCCTAAGACCTCCAACACCTTCCTCTACCACCTCAGGAAGCAGGGGCTTAGTTTCCAGCCTCTTCCCTTTTCCAGATCTCCTGGGAAAAATTTCCATGAACCTTTTGGCAGGGGTGCAGCAGCCCATGCTGCAAAGAGTGAGAAGTTACTCCTGCCCTAAGAAGCATATTGGACACAACGATTCAACATGGCAAGGATAAAGGGGAAAGCCTTTCATTCATGGCCAGGCAGTTTAAAATGGAGGAAGAGAAGGTTCCAAAAATGACAACACAACCAATAATTCTGACTCTTCCTCTGCCTTGTCCCTCTCTCTGCCCCCTTCAATAGGCTGAGGCTCACAGAAACAAAGCTCATTATATCGCTGGTAGCTTTGCACAAGCCAACAAAGTTTGTTGTTCATTCACCAAACATGCACAGGGTATTTCTATGTGTTCGGTATGTTCTAGGCTTTAGGAAGAAAGTGCTGAACAAGATAAGGCATGACCTGCATGGAGCTTAGGTTTTAGAGGGGGAACACAAACGAGATATATCAGACTTTGATAAACTACATGAAGGAAATAACAGAATGATCTGAGGGAATAATACCTGGAGGCGAGGTGTGCCATTCTAGCTAGGACGGTCAAAGAAGGCCTGCCTTCCAGCAGAGCCATTTGAGCAAAGTCCCAGCCTGCAGGCCCTTAACCTTCAGCCCCTTTTCTAATCTTTGCTGCTGTCAAAAGGAAGCCTTTATATCTCACCTTGCGACGGGTATGTTCTGAATCCAGTGCATCTCTCAGCCCCTGAAAATCCGGGGGATTGAGTGGGGGCCCTGACCGAAGGCTGGTGTAGCGGGGAAACAAGTCCTCCAGGGCTTGGGCTGAGCTAGATGGAGATAAGTCGCGCAGGGGCCGGGTGCTGAGCAAATCAGGTAGAGAATATTAGGGTTGGGAAAGCTTTTGAGATCCACTAGTCCAACTGTGACATTTTACAAATGAGGAAACTGAAACTCAGGGCAGGAGACTTGCCCAAAGTTACAAAGCTAGGTAGATAAGAGATAGAGCCATAGATAGCACGCAGGTTCTGTGATTCACTCTATAGTGCTCCTTCATCTATTCCACACTCCCTGCAGTACAAGTTTCAGCAGAAACAAACTAGCTCTTCTGCAGGAAGAAGGACTAGAAGTTGGGAGAGAGCCAGGTACTAAGCAGCAGATGCCCACGTTCCCAAAGGAGGAAAGGGGATAGAAGAAAGGAGAGAAAGGATGAAAACTGAAAGCTAAGTGACAAGCATCTTAGGTCCTTAAGAGATACAAAAGCAGTAAAGGGAGAACTAAACACTAGAACACTTGGCTTTCCAAGAAAGGAAATCAGCTAGGAGAACCCCAAGGAAAACTCACTTAAGTAAGGTGGCCGTGCTGTCACTGTCAAAGGAGTCCTCTTCCCGTCTCTCTGAGCCGGCACCTGGAGTAGCGGACTCCTCTGTGGGCAGCCAGAGAGGCCCACAGCCAGGGTCAGGTAAGGACAGGAACAGGGACCACTTGAAGAAGAGGTCCTTCCTTTCTACTTCACCCACTCCTCCTGCCCTCTCCCAAAGAACGGGAACCTTTCCTCCAGAAATCTCTTATCTCCGAGGTCTAGGTCGCCTCCCCCCACACACCCTGCTTCCTTTCTCCACTTTTTCCCACCCCTTAAATCTAGGTTCTCCTTTACAGGGAAGGGGTTTACTCACGATAGGCCGTATCTCGTGAGGTTTGGAACATGCTCTGGAGTTGACCCCGAACACTTTCCATCTCAAAGATATGCTTGGAACCATCCTAGAAAAAGCAACATGGAAATCAGATGCAATAATCCATGATCTACCTACTGTCAGGGCAGACGGCATCCAGTAGCCCCTAAGGCCCAAGAATTTTTACTCTCACACCTGGGAAAACAAGAAAAATAGGACTGACCTAGTAAGAAACTCAAATGTCTACAGAAGCCAGAGAGGTAATGTAAATGAATTAATTGGGCACCTTAAGACAAGAGTAGTGAGGATTCTTGCCAACTAGAGAGCAAACATCCTGTCTAAAGACTCTGTAGTCCATGGCTATCAGTTTTTCAAACTCTGGGCGGCCTAACCAGTCTGCAGATTGGTTATGATACTTGCTCTATCTGACACTATCTATAACATGTATAATTGATTAAACTGTGTTTTAATGATTTACATGCCAAATTTTGAACCATATGATCAAAATAGTTTTGAGCTGGAAGGATCTCAGCATATTTTCCTTAAGTCCCTAGTTCCCTCTTGGGATGAAGAAACGTTATCCTCACTCCCAGCACCCACATCCCAGTCAAAGCACAGCTACCTATCCCACATGTGTCTCTGAAGGAAAAAAAAAAAAAAAAGAGCTAGTAGTTTCACAACTTTCCAAATTATGGTGGCCCAGGCCACTCTCTCCCTCATAAACATTTGTTCCCAGGAACAAGCATGATTGACTGTGTAGTTAAAAGGAATTTGGAATCCAACAATAGGAGTTCAAGTCTCAGTAAAGCTATTTTTTTTTTTACCACCCCCGATCCCAAGACCCTAGAGGTTTCCAAGACACATCTCCCTCACCTTCTTCTTCAAGTTGTTCTCCAATCCAACCGACAAGCTGTGACTCAGTTCTTGGGCCAAGCCATCTAACACCTCGTGAGGAGGTGGGAAGGTGGCGGGCAAAAACAGCTGGGCTCGGGCTGTGCTCTCTGCCTGACGACTGAGGTGCAAAGAAGTATACAGCTGGGAGGTCACCTCAGAGGATGCTTGGTTCAGCCCAGGGGCTTCTGATGAATCACTCAGGAGATCCTTGGCCCGGAGAGGTGAACTGGGGCTGGTAGCTGATGTTGCCATGAGTACAGGGAAGAGACAACTGGAGACAGCAGAGCTGGGAACTCCTGGTTCTGCTTTAGGAGAGCACAGGGGGAAAGTACCCCAAGAAGGAAGATTTGGGAGAAAAGAGGAAGACTCCAAGTGAAGGATTCTTGTTGAATGAGGGCATGGAGCCTTTCTGGTTAGAGGAAAGGTTTCCAACGGTTCCAGAGGCCATGCGAGAGGGCAAAAGGATTTCTTTCCACAGCTCCTGGTAACAGTGGAAAAGGAGGGTGCAGCAAGGAGAGGGTGGGGACAGAAGACCTGCTGCAGTTCCTCTGGAGCACTGAAAGCTGCAGATCAACTTCTGGCACAGGCTATCACTGGTCAACTGAGCTCTTAAGTTTTCACACCCAGAACGTGCAAACTGAAACGGACCCAAATCCAATAGAGGCCTAATTTCCGTCCAGCTGCCTTATTTGCCCCTCAACTGGCTGTGGTCTCAGAGGGGCAGGAACCTCATGCTCCCCACCTCCCCTCTCCTCCCACTGCACTCGTTCTACCCAGGGTCAACTCTCTAGTATATCCCCTCCGATCCCTCCTGTCAAGAAAGCCATAGCAAGGTCCCTAGAATCCCTCCCTCCCTACTATCCCCAAAGAAACTTGAACACTCAGTCACGCCCTCAGACGTCCCTAAAAAGTACGCCGCGCTCAAGTCTAGCCTGAGATCCCCTACCCCGACCACCCCGTTCCAACTACTCTCCACACCTCCAGTCCTCGGCCACGAAGTCGGCCAAGGTGGGGACAAGGGTCTGCCCCCTCCCCTAAGCCCCAGTTCGGCAACACCAAGACACCCTCCTTCTCGCGCCCTTCCCTACAATCAAAACCGTTGGCAGCCTCCCGCCCACAGTCCGCAGCCCCGCCTCGCTCGCCTCGATGACGTCACCAGCCCAGGACACCTTGTTTTCAGCCGCTCTCACAGCTTCTGGAGCCGGAGAGCCTGGACGCGCGTGCGCGTATCCGACGGCCACGGATTGGCTGAGAGAGGTATAGGGGCGGGGTTATTTCTCTGCCGCTAGAGCGTGTAGACCCGGTGGGGCGGGGCTCCGCGGAAACCGGAAGTATCGAGTGACGGGCACTCGGAGAAGTTCCGGTGAGTTCGCGGGAGGGGTCCCCGTCTGGTTGGAGGGATCCCGGGCTAAGAACTGGAGCCTACGGGGTGTGGGCGGTCCCGGAGTGAGGCTCACATTCTCTGCCCTGCAGATGACTGTCCACAACCTGTACCTGTTTGACCGGAATGGAGTGTGTCTGCATTACAGCGAGTGGCACCGCAAGAAGCAAGCGGGGATCCCCAAGGAGGAGGTGACGAGAGGGCCCCGCGCAACCCGGGTGACCTCACATCTCCAAATGCACATTGTTCCAGTCCAGCTTCTTCTCTCCAAACCCTGGCTCCTTCCCAACCCAACCCTGGCTCCTTTAAAAACCGAGAACTAACTCTGCCCCTCTCCCTCCAGGAGTACAAGCTGATGTACGGGATGCTCTTCTCTATCCGCTCGTTTGTCAGCAAGATGTCCCCGCTAGACATGTACGCGTAGTCAGAGGGGTTGTTGAGGGAGGGAGGGAATTTGGGGGCGGGGGAAACTTTCTGGAGTGGAAGGGGCTTTGGCCCCCAGAGAGGGTAAGGAGACAGAGAAGAGAGGCTGAGTCCGGGGCGAGAGTGCAGTAGCTGGCAGGAGCGGCGGTGGGGAAGATCTGAAGGTAGAGAGGTTGGGCAACGGGGCTAAATTGAGGGGTGAAGATGGGAGGTGTCTTTAGTCAACCAGGCTCCTACAAACGACATGTTTAGAGAAGAGGGAGTCAATCTAGAGGAGATCAGAAGAATCTCTTTGGGAGAGATTTCGCTTCTATTCCTTAACATCCTCCTCATCTCTGCAGGAAGGACGGCTTCCTGGCCTTCCAAACTAGCCGTTACAAACTCCATTACTACGAGACGCCCACTGGGATCAAGGTTGTCATGAACACTGACTTGGGCGTGGGACCCATCCGAGATGTGTTGCACCACATCTACAGTGCGGTCAGTGCCAGCCCCTCGGACCCTTCCGCCAAAGCTTCAACAGCCATGGCCACTTAGAGCCCCAAGACTCCTTCAGCTTCCCTGCCCTAATCCTACTGTATTGTATCTCTATTGAAGTCAGACTTCTTGGGACCCTTTAGGTCCTTATACACTCCCACCACCAGTTTCTCCCCAAGGAGGGTTTGCCTTCCAGCCCTTGATCGCTGTGCATTCACACACCCTTGAGGTTATAGTAGGTTTGGGGTTGAAAACAAGAAGTGTTCAAAGCCTGGCTCTAACACCCTCCCCCTCCACAGCTGTACGTGGAGCTGGTGGTGAAGAATCCCCTGTGCCCGCTGGGCCAAACTGTGCAAAGTGAGCTCTTCCGCTCCCGACTGGACTCCTACGTCCGCTCTCTGCCCTTCTTCTCCGCCCGGGCTGGCTGAAGGAAGCACTCTACCTCACCCCTCAGAAGAATCCTTGTCTATCTGGGGCCCTTTGTTTCACCTGAGGGCCCCTACTGGCAGCCCCACGGCCCCAGCTCCTCCATCCCCGTCAGGCCCCTTGGCAGCCCTCCCAGGGGAACAGCTTAAAAAGCCCTCCATGGTGCCCTTCCCATCACAGGAAGGAAGCCTACTGGAGTCTCTACACCTCCAAACCAGGCCCTCTCTCCAGTTTTATCCCCTACCTGACGCTGGGAGAAGTACAGAATAAACTTTTTATCACCCTCTGCGACCTGAGTGTGTTAGTTTCAGTGGTCGATCGGGGCCTGCCCCTCTCATGAAGGCGTGAACCAGGGTGTTCACATCCCCTGAGCCAGCAAAGAGGCTTTGTCCACGGGTTTCTCAACAGCGGCACTATTGACGTTTGGGGCTGGATAATATCTTGGTGTGTGTGTGTGTGGGGGGGGTGCTGTCGTGTTTGTTCTGGCCGCCACTCACTAGATGCTGGTAGCACGTCTCCATGTCTTTCTCTTTCTCTCTTTCTCTCACACGCGCGCGCGCGCACCCAGATCGTGACAGTCAACAATGTCTCCAGATCTTGCCAAACGTCCCCTAGGGGAGAAAATAGCTCACTGATTGAAAACCACTGGGTTGGGGGAAGGCCGACTGGCCTCGGGGTGCAGAGAGTAGAACCACCCTCCCGGTTCTGCTCTCCGGTTCCTGTGAGCCCACAGAACACCCAAGCTGCGGAGCTCCGGAAGGTGGGGCTTATGCAGATGAGCGGCAGGTTTTGGCTGGGAGGCGGGCGTCTTTATGCAGATGAGGGGGCGGTGTCTGCATGTTGATAAGCTGGGCCCGCAGCCGACGCGGCTGGGAGTCTATCGGGTCCCGCTGCGGTTCGGGCTGAGGTGGCATCTCTCTTCCGCCCCCCCCGTCCCTAAGTTCCTACCCTCCGAGAATAGCCCTCGACCTTTACCCTCGTCCATTTCCCCCTCTCCTCCCTGCGCCAGTACCCCCGAATCCTAATCGCTCCACTCGTGGCGCCCTCCCGCGTTTCTCCTCTCCGCCGCAAACCCCGCGACCTCCAGCAGCCCGCCCCCGCGAGCCGGATCCTGCCTGGCTGCTCCCGCCGCAACCTCCTCAGCCTTCCCGCTCTTCTAGGGCTCGCGCCACTACACCCCCGGGTGTCTCCCCTCGGGCTTACCGGTTCCCTCCTCCTCCCGCCCCCTCGGAGCCCCCTCCCTCGCCTTGGCCAGCCGGCATGCAGGTGTCTATCGCATGTACCGAGCAGAACCTTCGCAGCCGGAGCAGTGAGGACCGTCTGTGTGGACCCCGGCCGGGCCCCGGGGGCGGTAATGGCGGGCCGGTCGGCGGGGGGCATGGGAATCCTACGGGGGGAGGAGGGTCGGGCCCCAAGGCCCGGGCCGCAGTGGTCCCCCGACCCCCAGCGCCCGCTGGGGTCCTCCGAGAGAGCACCGGCCGAGGCACTGGCATGAAATACAGGTATGGGGGTGGCCGGGCAGCCCGCCACATCTGCTCCCCTTTCCTGACCCCTGAGGCTTCCTGGGATGCTTCCAGAACCCCCTCAAACTTCGCTAAGAAGATCCCGGCTCACTCCATCTCCTCTTCCCATCATTGGCACTCCCTTACTTGGGCCCTCTCTTGCTCTCCGTCCATACCCCCGACTAGTAGAAAATCAAGTTTACCAAGGTTGACCAGGCCTGTCAGACCCAGGGGATACTCCTAAGCTTCCCTCCTTACCCTCAGGAAGGCGAGGGATGCACGGATCTCCAGGCTGCACACCCCCACCCCCACCCCCCGGGATGAAGTGTCCTTGGGTCGTGTCCTGGGAAGATGGGGGAAGGAAACGGCTTCTCACTGTGGCCTGCTCAGTGTGCCTGACCCAGATACTGCCCCCACATGCCCCAAGGTCTCCTGCAACCTTCTTGGTGGGGAGGGAAGTGGGGCCCTTGGAAGGATGGACCACATCTCTCAAGCCCCTGCCGAAGGACAGGGGCCATGTGGGTAAGATGGACGGAAATGTAACCGACTTTATCTCAGAGAACCGCTGGGCTCTCAGGACTACCAGTAGGGGGGAGGGGAGGGGCTCCTGCTTGAGAGTGAGCAGAGGTCACTGATCTGACCTGGCTTTGTCACTTGAGGAATTTGATCCCCTCCATGTGGTGGCCCGGATTGGGAAGCTGAGCGGACGGCCTGGGTGGGGGGTCCTTGGGAGGAGCGTCTCTCTGGTTTGAAGACAGACTTCACAAGCCAACAGGAGCAGAGGGAGTAGAGAGGGGAAGAGGGGGAACTGGTCTTACCTCTCATACTCTCCACCCAGGTGTCCTACCTGCTTTTGTTGGAGGCCTCCCTGCCTAGCCTATCCAAGGATCCTTGCCTGCCTGAGTGCCTGAACTTGACTTGGTTTACCCCTTCCACCCCAGTGTCTGCCCTTTAGCACAGCACTCTCTGATGATCTGTTTTCACAAACTCATCACAATTAGCCCGTCGCATTCCTCCCAGCCAACCCCCACCCTCGACTCTACACATCCCAGAGATGACTCAAATAAACACAAGACCCACCAGCAGAAACGCTAAGCAGGCAGCGCATCTTCAATGTGATAGGAGGGAACAGAGGCACTGGACAGTGGCTCCAGAGGAACAGCCATTATTTGTTCACTTATGCTATGGCCATAGCACTGCCCAATTCAGTGGGCTCACTGAGTCTAGCTTCTTTGGACTGAGACACCCTGAGGGCATCTCAGTCTGGAAGGAGAGGAACTGGAGGCTGATAATCTATGTTCCTAATGGAGGCTCTACCCCTTCCTTCTGCCTCTGTGTCCTGCAGGAACCTAGGAAAGTCTGGTCTTCGGGTATCCTGCCTTGGCCTAGGTGAGTTAGAAAGAAGAGGAATTAAGGGAAGGGGCGTTCTTTCATGGCTTGCCCCCACAGGTCTCACCTGCCTGGCTTCTCTCTTGCAGGTACCTGGGTCACATTTGGTTCTCAGATCTCAGATGAGGTATAAGTGATGGGACCTAGAAGCAGGGTGAGGGGGTATGAGAGAACCAAAAAGGGGGGAAATGGACTTGCATAGGGGTTTGGACAACAAGCATGGGGAACGGTGGACCTGAGGTTGGAGGATGGGGAAAGGGGAGTGAATGTGTAAACGAAGGTTGAGGTCTGATGGGCTAGAATGCCGTAAGGAAGGTAACTGAGAGGCTGGTTGCTGGTCTTCAACTTTTTCTCTCACCATCCTAGACAGCAGAGGATGTGCTGACAGTAGCCTATGAGCATGGCGTAAACCTGTTTGACACCACCGAAGTGTATGCAGCGGGAAAGTAAGGACTGGGGTGAAAGACTAAGTTACACTTGGAAGGCTGAGAGAATATCAGGGCTTTTTGGTTTCCCCCCTAAAGAACCCTGGGAATTCTGCATCACTAAGTTCCAACCTTTCAGCCAATGGGGCCCCAAAGCATTATGGGAACTGTAGTCCCAACATCTGTCTCTCTCCAGCTTTGAGGGCAATGGGGCATACTGTGCAGTCAAAATGAAATAAAACAAACAACTATTTCCTGGACGTCATTTATGTGCAACTATGTGAGGATGACAAAGATAAATTTCAAACATACTATACCACAGCACACATGGCTTCACGCTGCAAATAGTAAAAACCTAGGATGACTACTCCTGCCTCTTCTTCTGGCAAACTCTTCTGCTTATCTTTAAGACTTGTCCCAGATGTCAGCTCTTCCAAGAAGCCTTTGCCCAGCTCCCCAAAGTTGGTCACTATCCCCATCAGCTCCCAAAGCACTTTACACTACCCTCTGACACAGAGTTCATCAATTACTCGTTTACAAGGCCATATTCACTGCTCACCTGGGAGGCTCCTCCCTCCACAGAACTTGTCTTGCTCTTTCCCACGTCACCTAAGTACCTATGCAGAGCCTGTCACAGAGCAGGTATCTGATTGAAGGATGACATCAATATGCCCTCAAAAAGCTCACAGTCTAAGTGGTTAAACAAACAAACCAAAAGACAAGGAGATACGAAAGATTAAATAACAGTAACACTTCAGTAAGAGCCCACCATAACTTAAGACTTGTCACACATTAACTCATGATTAAGTGTCAAAAAATTGTGTAGCCAATAAGAGCTATGGAAGCTGACAAGGACTGACCATAGACTACAGCAATCAGAGAACATTTTCCATAGAATGAGGCAGAATCCAAGCTAAATTTTGGAGGACCAAGCTAAATTTTGGAGGATGGGTGGAACTTTGCAAAGACTAAAAGAAGGGGGAGGGCAATACAAATGGTTGGAACCAGACGAGGCAGTGTCCTCCCTGGCTCCACTATAGTTGGTCCCTCTTCTCTCATCCTATTCTATCCCTTCAGCACCCAGAACAGAGCCTGGTACACAGTGATGCACAGCTGACATTTGTTGAATGAATGAGTGAAAATGATACGACTAGAACCCTAGATTGGGAGCCCCTCTTACTTAGTCTAGGATGGGGCTGACAGCCCAATGGGCTCCTCGTTTATGCTCCATTTTACAGGAGAGGAAATTAGTTGAAGGGAAAGGTGGGGAGGAAGGAAAGAAACTGATCCACTTTGGAGGGGTCAGTGCTTCTACACTGTCTTCCTTCCAGGGCTGAAAGAACCCTAGGCAACATCCTCAAGAGCAAAGGTTGGAGGTAAGACATGTTGGGTGGGTGGGGAGGGCCGGGAGGTTGCTGGGGACATGATCATCCAAAAATCCTTTTCTTGCCCGTTCTACCATTTCTCTTTCTTCCAGGAGATCAAGCTATGTCATCACCACCAAGATTTTTGGGGGAGGACAGTAAGTGGCTGCCTCACTATAATTGGGGAGATCTGCAGAGACTGTGTGAAGGTGCATGGGATGGGGGTGGGGACAGCAGTCCCTGCACCTGCTACCCCAGGTCTGCATCCTGCCTGTGAGGACCCCTGAAATACCAGTTCCTCATGATTCCAGGCCAGCCCTGGTCCCTTATCTTTGACACACCTCATCTCTGACTTACCTTTTCCTACAGGGCAGAAACTGAGCGAGGCTTGAGCCGCAAACACATCATTGAGGGTAAGAGTTAGGGGCTGGGAACTGGAGGTGGCTGGGTATGGAAGCCAGAGGAGTTGGGAACATTCTCTGAAGCTCTGAGTCTGAGGCTTTGAATAGGGAAGCCGGGATTTAGGTGGCCATGGCAAAAGGATAAGGTCTAAATTCTTAGGAAACTGAAGCTGAAGAGCTTACCTTCCTCGCCCCATGCTTTTACCCCAGGCTTGCGAGGATCCCTGGAACGCCTCCAGCTGGGATATGTGGACATCATCTTCGCCAATCGCTCAGACCCCAACAGTCCCATGGAGGGTAAAAGCAGCACCCCAACCCTGACAGCCCTTCAAAACTGAGCACTTCTAAAACCCTCAGCAGAAGCCAGCCCCTGCTCAGGAGGCCTCCCAAGCTCCACAGCAGAGGCTCAGACCCCAGGACTTGGACGGGGAGGGAGGTGAAAAGCAGATACCAACCCCTCTGACTCCACAGGGATGAGTGGGGCCTTGGTGGGGCAGGCAGAGGTCTGCACATCTGGAACCCAGGATGCCAGGGGTCTGACAGTGAGGCTCTCCCTCTCCTATGTGCCTAGAGATTGTGCGAGCCATGACCTATGTCATCAACCAGGGCCTGGCCCTATACTGGGGGACATCCCGATGGGGGGCTGCAGAAATCATGGTGAGTGTGCCACCCACCTCGCCGTCCTACAACTTGTTCCCACTTTTCACATGGCCACTCCAAACCCCACTCTACTGGAGGGGGGGGAGTGGAAGAAAATGGAAGGAGTGCTCTGACCCCCATCTTTTCCCCACCCCAACTCAGGAGGCCTACTCCATGGCCAGACAGTTCAACCTGATTCCTCCAGTGTGTGAACAAGCTGAGCACCATCTGTTTCAGAGAGAGAAGGTGGAGATGCAGCTGCCAGAGCTCTACCACAAGATTGGTTCGAAGTCCCCTCATCCCTACCTTTCCCTCGGCCTCACCATCACCTAGATCCCTTTCCCACATCCAATCCTCTTCCTCTTAGGTGTTGGCTCAGTCACCTGGTCCCCTCTTGCCTGTGGCCTCATCACTAGCAAGTATGATGGGCGAGTCCCAGATACCTGCAGGGTCAACATCAAGGTGAGATCTGGGGGCTCAGGACGGCAGGAGTGGACTATCTGAGGAGTCGTCTTTTGCTGATTCTCCTTGGCCTCCAGGGCTACCAGTGGCACAAAGACAAAGTGCAGAGTGAGGATGGCAAGAAGCAACAAGCCAAAGTCATGGACCTTCTCCCCATCGCTCACCAGCTGGGCTGCACCGTGGCGCAGCTTGCTATTGGTGAGACACTGCCAGTCCTGGACCCTGAAGAGGCCTTGTCTCCTCCTGAGATGCTACCAAACCGCAGACTGGTTTGTCTCTGGGGAGGACCCTCTTCCTCGGAGACACCTCTGAAGTCTGCGTGCTCACTCTTTCCGACCAGTTCTTTTTTATTTCCTTCTCTGGCCCAGCGTGGTGTCTCCGCAGTGAGGGTGTCAGCTCGGTCTTGCTGGGGGTGTCCAGTGCAGAGCAGCTGATTGAACACCTGGGCGCCCTGCAGGTGAGGGGGGAAGGGTGTGGGGGGCAGTGGGGGGGGTGTCAGAGCCAGAGCCCATCTCTGTCCCCTGTCCCAGCACTCAAGCAAGGCCTTGCTGTCCAGCCCAGAATGGGCCTGTGAGGTCACCCACTACAATGTCCTCGCTTGGCAAATGAGAGGTCCCAGGGTGAGACGGTGAGGCAGGGGCACAGCTGCGACTCTTTCCCTGCCACCTGGCTTCGCTGTGCGGCTCCCCGGGTTTTCCAACCTCATTCCCTTGTTCAGCAACCCTGCACCTCTCCACCACCCCATTCAATTGCAGGTGCTGAGTCAGCTGACCCCGCAGACGGTGATGGAGATAGAAGGGCTCCTGGGCCACAAACCTCATCTCAAGAAATAGTCCGTCGGGGGCGCAGGGACCCGCTCCCAGGACCGCTTCCCGCCCCCGCCTCCCTCCCGCTCCGGATCCCTCCACGCAGCGGCCGGAGCCAGGGAGGCCCCGCCCACTAACGAGTTCCGGTCACAGTAGCGAAAGCATGAACAAAGCCATATCCTCCCGCAGTGGGGCTTGAGAGGGAAAGTAGTCCGCCGCCCCCTATTGCGTCCTCCTAGGTCTCCCTGCTAATCCTGGGCATGAGCTACTGGGCTGTCCCCTCTCTGCCACTTGGCCTCGCTCCCTTCTCTCTTCCCCTAATCGCCGAGGCCCAGGGGGAAAAAAGGCAGATACAAGACCCATGCAGAGTACCTCAGAAGTGGCCCTTGAAATGTCATCATGGGGTAACAACCTAATATGAAGTGAGTTTTGATGTCATCTGGGACAAAGGAGATGGGGCTCTTACATTCGTTACAAAGGAAGCCAGGCTGGTCCTGGCAGGAAGTAAATGATAATCTTTGGGAAACTAGGACCCTGCCTCAGCCAGGAGGTGGAGGAGGGCTTAAAACCACAAAAAGTGTTGAGACTTTGTTCTTGTCAGAGAGGGGTAGGGTGGGGAGTGCAGTGACAAAGCACTGATGAGGGAAAATTGACGGCCGATGTATAGCCTGTCCTGGCACAAGTGGCCAGGGAAGCCCTTGGAAAGTACGGTTGGGCCGCACTTTGCAGGAAAAGGTGACAGCCTTTAGGTCAGGGCAGAGAAATGGGGCTGACATAAAAAGGTCTGGGGATAAACTTTTGAGCCTTGAGCAGGACTCCTACCCGGGAGTGGAGGACTGTAGTCTTCCTCCTGGCAATAATCTTAAAGCAATAATGATGGCCCCTCTTGTGTAAGACTTCCCAGGGAACTGTAAATAAAATCTCAGCTTGATCATCACTTACCGCGTCTGAAATTGCTGGGGGCTGAGAGGTTAGGATCTCAGTCTCACGTATCTGGGCCTCTAGCACCCTGCCGTTAGAAAGGTCCAGCACTACCTGTCCACTGCTCCTTTACCTCAGTGACCCAGGCATCATGCTGCTAGTCACTGCTCTCATCAAGGACCCAGGCACCTGATCCTCCAGGCCACAGCTTTCTTCCTTAGAACCCACAGGCCGGGCTTCATAGCTTTGTTGCTCCTCCCTCTGATGCTCACTCTTACCCTTGTTTTGTTTTTTTGTGTTTTTTTTTTGCGGTACGCGGGCCTCTCACTGTTGTGGCACGAACCTGCATCCCCTGAATCGGCAGGCGGGCTCTCAACCACTGCGCCACCAGGGAAGCCCCCTTGTTTTGTTTTGTAAGTTATATTAGCCATTCGTCTTGTTTCCCTCTTGCCTGATACCCACACATACGCCAATGAACTATCTAGGTGGTTTTCCTGTGGCTGAGGGGGAGGGGCTGTTCTGAGGTTGAGGCTTCGGGATTTGGGGAAGGAGAGGTAAAATGAAAACCGGTCTATGGTTGAAATGATACAGAGACAGGGAAAAGAAACAGTATAAAGAAAAAAAAGAAAACAAGTCAAAGATCAGGTGTGAGAGTGGTGGAAAAGCAGAAGCAAATGGGATTATGTCAGAGCCTTACCCTTATTCTTCCCCAAAGAACTCTGATTTCCCTGGGACACAAAGTGGGTGGAAAGTTATAACCTTTAAAGATCACAAGGCAGGGTAGGATTAGCTCTGCCTCCCTTAAAATACAACCTCACCGGGCTTCCCTGGTGGCGCAGTGGTGGAGAGTCTGCCTGCCGATGCAGGGGATGCAGGTTCATGCCCCGGTCCAGGAAGATCCCACATGCCGTGGACCGGCTAGGCTCGTGAGCCATGGCCGCTGAGCCTGCGTGTCCAGAGCCTGTGCTCTGCAACAGGAGAGGCCACAACAGTGAGAGGCCCGCGTACTGCAAAAAAAAAAAAAATATATATATATATATATATATATATATATATATATATATATATATATAAAACCTCACCATCTCCCTTCTTCCCATCCTCACCCTTCCTTGATCCCGAAGCTGGGAGAGTAGAATAAAACCAATTTTCAAAAGAGAGAAGTCAGCAGCATGCCATTTACTGGATTAGCAGCCAACCGCATCAACTAATGAATACTTACATCCACTCCTATCATCTCCCACTCATTTTGGAAGACTGTGGAGGAAACAAAGAGGTAAAAATGTGTGACTATTGTTAGTTATTCTGTAACAAACATACAAGAATTTATAAATTCAAAATAGTACTCTCCTTAAACAGTTACCTTGGAGGGCTGTGCACTTATTTTAATGATGCCTACCCCATGGCTCAAAACATTGAAAAAAGTCCTCTTAGAATTACCTTCAGAGGCAGTTAGAAACCCCTTGTAAGGAATCTTCCTTTATTGTCACACCTCGTTTACGATATATACATATATGTGTATATATATATACATATATATATATATAATTTATTATTATTATTATTTTTGGCCGTGCTGCATGGCTTGCAGGATTTTAGTTCCCCCGGCAGGGAAAGAGTCCTAACCACTGGACAGCCAGGGAATTCCCTCGTTTACCATATTTATCACTCACCTCGTTCATTAATTTAACAAGTATTTATCTATTGAGTCCTACTATGGTACAGCACAGGGACACAGTGGTGAACAAAACCAGACTCAGAACAACCATTGTGAAGTTTACAGATGGGAAAGGCAAAGAAGTAACAAGTAACCCCCAAACACACACAAACTTTGGTTGTCCAAAGTCCAGAGGAAAGCACGTGGTGTTACCAGAGTCTACAGTGGGTATTTCACACAGTGAGGCTGCGTGGAGAGCTGAAGGTTGAGTGGGTGTTACTAAGGTGAAAGCAACAGGGTTTAAAAAAAAGAAAAGAAATGGGTGTTGGAAACGTTGGGTGCCAAGAAGTTAAAGTAAACACAACATAGGCTGGGTCACAGGATACTAACAACAGCTAATATATGGTGTGTTTACTGTGTGCCAAGTATCATTCTAAGCACCTTAGAATCAGTATATAAGCTGATTCAATCCTATTATCATCCACACGTTATAGATGAGGAAACCAAGTCCCAGAGAAGTTAAGTAACTTGCTCAAAGTGTCACAACTGGTAAGCGGGCTCTAGAGTCCGTGCTATGAACCTCCACAACAGAATCTGGACCGCAGGTCCAGGAGAGGAGGGTGAGGCTGCGGCTGGGGGATGGGTGTGGCACCGTGAGGGAATGTGGGCTGTGAGTACTGTGTCCTGTTTACCTGTAGCAGAAGTCACACCCCCGAGTCAGAGCTCAGGCTGGGCTGCGTTGCTGGAGCCATCATGGTGTGTGGGTGTCCAGGCCTGGCTACTCAGGAAGGATAGGATTCCCAGCATTCCTAAGGCCACGGTCCTGGAATCTAGGGCCCTCCTTAGGCTGAGATTTCACCTGGGAGTTGAGCAGTTTGAGAATAAAATTTGGGAAGCCACCCTTACAAGAACACAGGGAGGTCGTATATAACAAGGAAAATTGAGGGCAGCATCTGCTCAAACGCCCAGGAGCCCACTGAAGATTGGGCAGAATGGGCGGTGTCACTGGCTTACGAAGTACGTTTGGGTGGGTTGTGAAGGAGTGTGAGAAACCCTGTGCCAGTGGCTGAGGGCCCGGGCCCAGGGAGGGAACTGGGGATTTGCACACAGTAGAATTAAGGAACGCTGGCTCTGCGTGGGGGATAAAGGAAGCCATGGAGGGAGTGTGTGTGTGTGTGTGGGGGGGGGCGTGCCGCGACTTCCCCTCCCCAGCCCTCGCACCGCCTGGCCCGCTCCCCTCGCTTCGCCATGGCTGGCATTCGGGGTCTCGCACCTCCACCGCCCCCACGCGTGCTGCCGCGGGGAGCGGCCTGACCGCCGCTTGACGCCTCAAGAGGGGCGGGGGTCTCACTATTAAAAGGGGCAACAGGCCTCGGCGCGGGCCCCAGAACAGGCCCGCTCCGTTAGCGACGCCCTCGAGTCCGCGGCGGGCACGATGCAGCTCCTGGTGAGGGTGCCGTCTCTTCCGGAGCGGGGCGAGCTGGACTGCAACATCTGCTACCGGCCCTTCAACCTCGGGGACCGCGAGCCCCGCCGCCTCCCCGGGACGGCGCGCGCCCGCTGCGGCCACACGCTCTGCACCGCCTGTCTGCGCGAGTTGGCGGCGCGTGGCGACGGCGGCGGGGCGGCCGCGCGCGCAGTGAGTCTGCGCCACGTCGTCATGTGCCCCTTCTGTCGCACGCCCACCCTGCTCCCGCGCGGCAGGGTCACTGAAGTCACTGTCAACCCGGACTTGTGGTCACGCTTGGAGGCAACAGAGCGGGCCGCGCACGAATCTAATGGGGCGGGTGGTCCGGTTCGGGAAAGCGGTGATGCGGCCGAGAGGCCGATGACTAGGAAACGGAGAGAAGGGGGCGGGGCCTAGGAGCGCGGGATGGCGTGAGCTCCTGCGGCCCTGGGCCCGGGTGCTAGCACCCGCGCGCAGGTGGCGGCGGCCGCTGCCTAGCAACGATGAGGGGCCGCCCGGGTAGGCAGTGGAGGGAGAGCGCCCCGGAACGCCGGTTCGGCTGCGCCCTTCCGCTGCCACTAATCCTCCTTCTTTCCCCCAGTGCTGTACCGTCCACAGATCAAGGACTCGGCCCACATGACCCGCTGCACGCTGTAACCGCGGAACCCTGAAGCTACGGCAGAAGAAAGGTGGGAGCTGCATTCTCGGGGCGCGCTGTACTACGAGGAACTGGTGCCAAGCCCACCCCCTGTCATGTCCTGGAGTGTCACGGATGAGAGAGGTGAGCCAAGGGCAGAAGGGAACGCCCTGGGAGGTGTTGATGCTGCGCTGGGGAGGCTCCTAGACGAATCGCCCCCATCTACCGACTGTGCAAGCCTTGCATATTCAGGATGGAATGGCCCAGGGAGGATAGAAACAAAGTCTACGTTCCCGTGGGAAGCAGACAATTTCCCTAGCTGTGACTTTGGCTTTTGTCCAGGGCAGCTCTGATGTGTGGGAGCAACAGGTCCCATTTTAGCAATTCTGTGTCAATGATTTGAAAGTTTAAAAAAGATGGAACGGGAGAGAAGAGGCTGATTTCCATGTCATATTAATCTCACTTCTCTAGCACCTAAGAGAACTGAGAAAAATAAACCGTACCCACCCTACTCCCTCCGCTGGTATGCCTACTAGTGTCCCCCTTCCCAGTACTGTGTTCCTAAAATTGTCAAGATGCATCCCCACCTATGAGATTAGGAGCCTCGCTTCATTTCAGAATCTCCCTTCAACCTGTTGGGGCAGGTATGACGACGTCCAGAGGGCATCTATCCGAGTCACCTCACTAGGGCCTGTCAAGGGGAGGAGGGAGAGCCATTTGGCTATGGCAGTGGATTGTAAACTTCTGATATTATTTTTACAGCCACAAGGAAACACTGTCACTACTGAAAAAAGATGCTCATCATACAATTTTAAACTTGTGTCCCATATTTAGACATCACCTATTTCAGGGCAGGGGTTCAATTTAAAAGTCCTGTTCGTATCTTGTGATCGTAGAGTTACAGTCAAGGACCAGCAGCATCGGCATGACTGGAGCTTGTTGGAAGTGCAAAATCTCAGGATTTCACTTCTGACTTACTGAATTAGACTCTGCATTTTAACAAGAATCCCAGGTGATCCATTTAAGTAAAAATTTAAGAAGCACTGGTCCAGGTCCTAGACTATGTTACATTTTCCCCTGAGTTAAAAAGGGAGAACTTATTAAGAATAAACCCCAATTTTTCTAACTATGTTTTTACCTTTTTCCTTTCGTTAAGTCTCAGCTTAAATATTCCCTCTTTGGGGAGGTCTTTCTCGGCTTTCAATCTGGTGTAGCCCCCTCCCTCACCCTCTGTAATACAATGCCTTGTTTTATTTTTTCACTACTTTTATTTTCTGATATGTGTTTTGTTGGTGTCCTGCACTACAGTGTAAGCTCCATGATAGCAGTGACTAACTTGTGACTGTTGTATCTCCAAGGGCAACAGCAGTGTTTTTAACATGTACTCAATAAATGCTTGTTGGAATTACATTTTTTAATATAATAGCCTCAAAAATTGTCTGGTCTCTCAGCCTCTGAGAAGCTCTGGTAGTAAATACATGTCAAGCTGTAGTGTCCAGCGGTTCAAATCTTTGGCAAGCTATGCAGGTCTGACCCCCCACCCCCCAGCTCCTTTAAAATAAAAGTGTGCTTCTGCAACTGGGAACTGAACCTATGAAGCTGTAGTGACCTCTACTGACTCTTGGTAGAACTAAACAAGCTGAAGGTGGAAAGGACGATCAAAAGGATGAATGGAAGGCAGTTCTGAAACTTATCAGGCACCCCTCCCACTAAACTTCTGTCCAGTAATTCCTGCTATCTCTCTGATCTCAACCTGAGGCCTGTGGAGGTGTCCTGCTGTCACCCTCCATCTCCGCTGAGCTCATCACACTGGGGTGAGGGTTGGAAAAAGAGCCTTGGAGTTGTAGCTGATGATCCAACAAATAAAAATGAGAAAAAGGAAAAGGCACAAGATTTAAAAAAAGAGAGAAATGGGTAATAGGAAATGGCAGGAAGCAACACCCTTTCTTTCCTCATCCCTCCCCGAAACCAAAGAACTCCCCCACTCAAAAATAACAGAGCACACAGAAAGGAAAGTATAATTTATATGTACAACCAATAAACCTGATACAGAAGAGGGGACTGGGACAGACCAGGAGTGGGTGTGAAGAGACCGGGAAAGGAGCAGCAAGAAAGTGAAGGGGAGCGAAGAGCAAGTGGGGGGTTCGCCATGCAAACTGCCACTCTCCCCAGCCCCTCCTGGGGAGGAGGATGTGCCCATGTCTCCCCAGCCTGCCCTCCACTATTTTGCTCTGGTCCCAAAGGCAAGGTAGTCCCCTGACTAGGCCCCCTGCCTGACCCACTCAAGTTTAGTTCATATCCAGGTCTTCAGGAGGGAGGGTAGAAGTCCTCCAAGAACCTGAGCCCCAAAACTGGGGGCTCCCCCCACATCTGGCCCATTGTGTTCTCCACCACCCTTTCTAGGTTACCTGGGTCCCTAGGACAGATTGGGGAGCTCCTCTTTGGCTTAAGGGAGTATCACCCAAATATTACTCTCTTTGTAGGGGTGGTCCTTGGTCCCTAGGGAGGGGGGAAGATTCCCAACACAAGATGCCGGTACGCAGGAGGTAACTGAGCCAGTGAACGGCGCCTTTATTCTGAGGCTGAACAGCAATGGACTCCCTCCCTTGTTAACTGCTCCGCCCTCCATTTGGGGGGAGGTAGGGGAAGGAAACATGCAGCCGCCCCTCCTCTTCCCTTCCACCCTCCCAGGGCTCACTGTCACCCCTCTCTAAAGTCACCCTCCTCTCTTGAAAGCTCTTTTCCCCACCAAAGTCCCTAAAGGCCGGGCAAGGCTAACCCCCCACTTCTGCAAGAGATGGAGCTTACGCTGCAGGAATAAGAACTGGGGCGGCTCCACCTCTTTCCCCCCACCACCACAGCCGCTCACTGGGAAGCTGTGTGTGCTGGGCAGTGGGGGGTACAGGTACTTGGAAGACCCTGCTGACCACCTCCCACCCAGACCTCTTCTCACCAGCACAGTCTTCAAAGCACGGTGGGAAAGGTGCACGAGGTGGAGAAGGACAAAGGGCCCTTCTTGAAGAGAGCTGTAGAGAGGGGCAAAGGGGCTCCTAGCCCAGCGGGGGCCCAAGGGGTGGGGAAGGCGGAGGACTGGCAGCAGGCCCCAGAGCCTGAGCTGGGGGTCGGCCTCGGGGACGGGGCCTGGGTGAAGGGCAGGCCTGGGATCCGGTCAGTCGTCTATACAGATCACCTCCCCGGCTCGGGGCTCCTTCCGATCCAGCCCGTCTGACACCAATGCCCCCACCATTTCCTTCTCCTTCTTCACCAGCACTGGAGGGCCGTTGGTGGCGGCTGTTTGGGAAGGGGGTAAGGAAGGGTCAGTCCCTCCTTCACTTCCCATTGTCGACTGCTTCCTGGCAACAGTACGTTCTTACTTCTAGGTCACCTCATGCCACATCCAATTTTCTAAGGTAGGGATGGGAAAAAATCTCTCTCTCTGAGATTCCCCACGGTACGCATGATGGAACACATGTTCCAACTTTCACCGGAACCCCCTTCCAATTTCATATTCTCTTTCTCTGAAGTAAACAGCTGGAGGAGGCTCAGGTAGGTAGTACCAAGCCACAGAACCACTAAAACCCTAGATGAGGTTTTTGACGATGGGAATGGAAGAGAAGCTGAGAAAGGGATGGGAAAAACAAAGTCCAGAACCACTCCATTCCATAAAACACTGGATACTTCCAAGGAAATGAGATGGGCTGGACAAGTAAAAGGGTAGCTGAGCAGGGATGAAGCTTGGAAAAGGAAGAATGCAAGGAGCAGGAGGCAGGAAGTCACCAGCTGACCTGTGATGAAGGACCCTGCAGGCATCTGGCTGTAATTGGCGCCTGCGGCGGCCAGGGCCCCTACGGGTGCGGCGCTGAAGGCTGCCCCGTACCCCGGAGGTGTAGCGTACGGACCCGGGGGGAAGGCCTGGAAGAGAGAGCGAGCCCACATTAGAGGGTCCACAGTCTGAGAGGAAAGAAGCTGTCGGGGAGACATCATGGGCCAACTCCAGAACTACTGAGGGGTATCACACAGGCAGGGAGACTCAAGGCTGATGAGCGTGCTGGAGCAGGTCGTTGTTCCACACTGCACGGGGCTCTGAAGGAGGTGTTCATACGTGTGCAGGAGGAGTACCAACAGGGAAAACTGGAGTCGGGGGAAAGGGTTACCGGTGTGGGGTGAGGCTCCGTGCCCTTGCTGGCCAGCCGGCTGAGGATGCTGCGCTCGGACATCTGAAGGCGGGCTGCGATGGGGGGTATTCGGGACAGCGTGGCTGGCAGGCGGGTCACGTCCGCCTTCATGTCGCTCAGCAACTCCTCCAGCTGGTTCAGAACTGGGGCCCGGGCCACGGAGAAAGAAGGGCAAGAGAAAGACAGGGAAAGGGAGAGATGGAGCCAGGAAAAGAGATGAGGAGTCAGATGGACAGATAGTCAGAGAAGGAGAGAGAGGAGAACACAGATGTCGAAGAATCAGAGACCAAGGAAATGACAGAAGTAGAAAAAAAGAGCAACTCGGGGACAAAGAAAAAGTGTCAGGTAAAGAGGCAGAGAGACCAGATCACCACAGAGGACAGATGGAGAGAAAGAAGAAAGGAAAAGGGAATATGGAGAAAAGGGAGATAGGGGAGGGAGGACATCGGAAGACATGGGGGCGGGGAGTTGTCAGAACATCCCATACTGAAAGAGTGAGGTTTAGGGGTTGGGGATGATGGGGAGGAAATAGTCAGGAGGCGTGGGAGGTGGTAAGTGGTGTCAAAGACGTAAGGAATCAAAGTTTTAATATGTAAGGGGGGGAGGGAGGTTAGAGGGTCAGCATTACAGATTCAAGGAATTAGAACAGGAGTCAAAGGGGCCAGGAATCAGTCACTACATCAGACAGGATTAGATGGTTAGAGGGCTTTAGAACTTAATCTATTATTATCAAGGTAAGAGGGTTTGGGAGGAAGGGTTGAAGGTCAAAGGGAAGTTTCATGGGGTAGGGTCAGAGGGTGGGACGGAGGTGGTTTCTGCTTCATGGGGTGAATGAGACGTGAGGAACGTGGTTTGTGGGACCGGGGGTAAGGACTTTTGTGGACTATACACAGGCCAGGGCCCCAGAGAGTGTGCTATTAGCAATATGGCAGGTGTGTGGGTCAGCGAAGAAGTTCCGCCCTGTGGAGGGGACGTGGCACAGTCTCATGGAGATTGGGGGGTTGGGGGGAAGGTCCCTCCCTTCGGCACTGATGTGAATGCTACTAGGCACGGATGAGGGCTGGCTGCACGAATCCTAGAGGCTAAAAACCAAGGCAGTACCAGGTGGGTCGGGGTGGGGTCAGAGGTCAGAGGGGGGTGGTTCAGAGGGTAAAGGGGTCAGAGGGGTGGGAAGATTTTGAGGGGTGCGGGGTGAAGACTTACGCAGCGTTGTGGGCCCTCCCCCGCGCGGGGCCGCCGCGGCCCTTACCCTTGTGCAGCACGGCGTTGGCCGGCTTGTTCCCCGCCAACGACTCCTTGGAGAGGTGCTGGTGGCTCTCGGCCAGGCACTCGGCCTCGGCGAAGCGGGCGTGGAGGGCCATGGCGGGGTGCGCCGGCTCCTGTGATAGGTTCAGGTAGGCCGCCCGCCGCAGCTGCTCCTCAATCACCAGCGCCTGCTCCAGGAGCTAAGGGCGTGGGGAGGGGGTGAGTGCGGGAGCTGCCAGCAGCAAGCACGCAGCTCGGGGCTGGAGACCCACACTGCCCTCACCAGCGGCCCAGACCCCCAGCTCCACACCAATACTGACTGCGGCCCCGATCCAGACCACAGTGCCAAACACAAGGTGACCCTCTGGTCTTTGCCTCAAGCATCGCCTCAACCCTCAAGGTGTTAACCCTGCCTACATTCCAACCAGATCTGGTCCCACTTCTCACCCAAGCCCCTCTTCAACACTGTTCCTTTCCTCCCTCATCCTCACCTTGAATCTCCGCGCCAGGAACTTATTTTTCATCTCCAGAAAGTTCCCCTTATTGGCTTCAGTTTTAAATGGCTCGTTGATAATGGCGAACTGAGCATCATTCTGGATGTCCTGCCACCGTGCGTAGCCATGGCTGCCAATAAGGGAAGTGGATCATCAAGGAATTTAACAGGGCTGGGCTGTGAACACGCCTTCCTTTTGGCCTGGTCGCCCCAAAGTGTGGCACTAGGCCCCCTTCCCTAAGTGTAGTTCCCCTCTCTCCAGGTTGAGAGAACATTTTTTTCTTGCGTTTGTAGCCAAGGATACAGGACAATCCCAGCCAGAAGCCAATAGTCATGTCTTCGGTGCCAGATCTCATTGAGTTTCCCCGAGGAAACAGCTGCCCGTTCCTCATTCTGCCACAGCGTGTGGAGCTCTGAAGAGAGGACAGAAGACAGATGAGGCATCAGGAGTTTGTGAAGCCCAGCAGACTGGTACAGAGGAGGGAACTGAACAGTGGGACAGGACTAAGGGCTTTTTAGGAGGAACAGGGCAACGTTAGGTGAGGGGTTAGGAATAAAACTAGTTACAAACAAGGTTCAAGTTGGGATTAAGAGTACAGGTGGGATTAAGGCAGCTTTGGAGTTAGAAGTCCACTTCAGGAGGACCAAGGGCAAGGATCAGAGACAGCATGCACCATTTCATAGACAGTTACTTGGAATTAAAGGCGGAAGGAGGCCTCAGGCCCAAAGAGAAACCTCATGAGGATGAGCTAACCCCAGTGAGGAGCAGAGGGCAGTGAGGACCCCCCCACCTGTGAAGCCACCGTCTGCAATATTGAACATGAACCGCGGCTTCTCTGCCTTCTCCTCACGTCGCCCGTTGGACCGCGGCTCGTCTCGAGGAGGCCCAGGTCGAAGCTCCCGGTCCCCTTTTACATCTTCTGCTACGGCAGACGGGGCAGAGCTCACACCTCAGGAGAGTCTCCTCCCAGGTCCCAAGACTACTCTCTGTAGTGTACTGGCCCCTGGAACAGCTACCCACCCAGGACCCAGGCATTTGGTTCCCAAGACTCCACCTCCCCTCCCCTGATTCCCTCAGGGACCCAGGTGTCCGGTCCTTCCACCCATTACCTCTCTTGCCCAAATCCCCCGTCTCCCCCTCCGGCCTCTCCCTGTGTTCCTGTCCATCCATCGGCTTCTCCTCCCCCCTCTCTCCTGGCGTCGACTCCGTGGCTGTGGGAGGGGGTAGGGGACAGGAAGGAAGGATGTCACCCTCAGCCCCTGATCCCAGGAAGAGGGAACCCCCAAATTCTAAGCCCCCCTTCACCCCTAAGACCATGCACCCACCTGACTTCTCTCTGTCCCCACGGTACCCAGGTTCAGGCTCCATCTCTCCAGGTACCCCTGGCACCTCATCCTCTAGAGGAATCTTCCTTGGCTCCAGCCGCTCCCCAAGTGATGGGGCTGGGCTGGGGGTATCAGCCTAAAAGAGGACAACGGAGTCAGGATGAAGTGGCGGCTCCTAGGCACCTGCCTCCACGACTCTGCCACTCCCTCCCCTCAAAGGAAGCTAGGTAGCCACACACCTCTGTTTCCATCTTCTCCCCAATTTTGCTATTCTTCTCTGGCTTCTCCTCCTGGTTTTCTGCTTCATCCTTCTCCAGAGGTGTCCTTACGCCATCTCCTTTCTCACTGGGAGCTGGAGTAGCTGTGGGGGTAAGGCGGAGTGAGGCAGGCAGAAACTCCCCACCCCAACTCCAGACCCTCGGCGTCTAACGGACACTGGCCCCATCTGTCTCTCCTGCCATCCTGAGCTGATTACCAGGTTTTGAGGTGCAGGGACTGTTTGCAGCAGAAGCCTCAGGAGTGGTGGGAGACGTTTTGGTAGGAGAGGAGGCTCTGGAGGAACGCTTGGAGTCAGCACTGGGGTCGGGCATCAGCTCCGGCATAGACCAGCGCCCATTGATGTGCTCAAACTCCTGAACCTGGAGGGTGCGGGGGAGTCGTAGGGACAGAGATCAGCTCCGGCGACCGGACACACAGCAAGCTCCAGCGCTTCTCCCTTTCTCGCACCAGCGTGAGTCCGGAACTCAGGGACGAGAGGCAGAGGAGCACAGGGCCTAGGCGGCCAGCCTCTTTGGCTGAGGGGAAGACGGATACCTTCTTCTTGACGAGAGACATGACTCCAATGCGGGTCAACACTTGCTGGCGACTCAGTCCCTCCCGAGGGACCCCGTCAGCAAAGGTTTCAGAGCCGTCTGCCCCGGGCTCACAGAGATGGCGCATGAACAAAGACACATAGGCCCTAAGGAGCACGGGGGTGGGAGGTGTGTTAGGAGAGCCTTAGGGGGGGCAGGGCAGTAAAGGGGGCACAGGGATTACTGAACCTGAAACTCCCGGGTGCCTCCAGGGGTCCTCCCCTGGGCCTCTCAGTCTCACCATCACCTGTCCTCCAAATCCTAACTCCCCCATCTGCCCCTCCCCTTGCATTTCCACAGTCCCCTTGGTCTTGGTTACTTCATTCCTAGGCCCCATCAGTCAGCTCTTCATCCTTCCCACCAGCCCCCCTGCCAGGTTATCATGGTCAAATAAATGTGAGGCAAGGACAGCCCAGGCGAGGCTCCTGTCTCAACTGCCTCTCCCATTGGGGAGGAAGCCTGGCCTCCCTGCTCTAGGCTCATCTGAGGGGAGGTGGGGCAGGCTGAGCCCACCCCCCAGGAAACTGAGCCAGGAAAGACTGTCTGGCAGGGAGTACGGTGATCAGTTGAGTAAGGTCACATCATATGGTGGCCAAGAGGAAGGCAGTAACACCCAAAGTTTTCACCCTTCCATCCAGCTGAGCCCTGTATCACCCCCACTCACTTGAACTCTTTTTCAGTCTTGCCCCTGAGGTCCCGCACCAGCCACTGGGTGGTGAAGGCGTCCTGTGGTGGCATGCCCCAGCGCATCACAGCATTGAGGAAGGCCTTCCGCTGACGGGTGTTGAATCCCAACACCTGATGACGGGGGCAAGGAGGGAGTGGGCAGTGAATGTCCAGGATCTCATTTCTTGGTCTGTGCTACCCTCAGTGACTCAGCTTCAATTCCCTAGAGGGGCCTAGGCCAGCTCACCTCAATGTTGCCCCCAACTCGAGCCAGCAGTGGAGGCAGTGGCTTATCCTTTTCGTTCCGGAGCTGCCTCTTGGACTGTCGACGCCCTGGGTGGGGAGATGGTGACCCCGGTTAGTAGAGCTGCCACCTCCTTCCCCGCCCTCACTCTTTCCTAGCCCTCCATTCTCACAAGATACAGAACACAGGAAAGGC
The DNA here is from genome assembly GCF_949774975.1 of Lagenorhynchus albirostris. NCBI lineage: Eukaryota > Metazoa > Chordata > Mammalia > Artiodactyla > Delphinidae > Lagenorhynchus > Lagenorhynchus albirostris. The sequence continues at coordinate 8,805,517 of NC_083114.1, forward strand.
CTGTGTCAGCTCTGAGGCGCTTCTAATTTTCTTCCCAGCGCATTCAGAACTACTAACCCAATAGGTCCAAAAGAATCGAGTCATACTAAAAAATCAGTAGCACCCATACGATGCAAGCAAGATTACTGGTGGGAACGTAAGAGGATGTTACCTTTCTCGATCTTTCATCTAGGTACCTAAGCCTGCACGGTTATATACTCCCAATTTTAACAGTGGCGAGATTATAGATATTTCTTCCTTTTTGCTTACCTGCAATCTTTACTTTTTCTACAAATGAGCATTTTGTATAAAAATAGTGGGCTTAATAGACAATGGGAAGTGAAATGGGAAGAGGTGCGGTAGAAAAACAAGAAAACAGATGCCACCTTCAGGACGCTCATCAAAGTCTTCATCCTCCTCCTCTGATCCCACTGAGTACTCTGACTGGTTATCTGCGAGGGGAAGGGCTCAGTGGTCAGTGATGGCTCCCTGGATAAGCCCAGGCTGGGGCCCTTCTGTCTGGACGCCTCCCCTCGGAGACTTCTGCACCTTCGCTCTGGCCTCGGCCCTCCTAGGGATGCCGGATGACTGCCTGCCGTCTGACTCAGGACCACACACCATGTCCACTCACCCACCTACCTCCTGACTCCTGCATAACCCACTCTAAACAGGGACCCCTGGGTGTCCATCTGAGCCCTCTGCAACTGCTAGATAGCTGAGATCACCTGCAAATCCACCTGGCCTCCGGGTAGCTCCCAGTGTCCCTTCCTAATCTCTTTCCACTTGGCAGGGAAGGCCCTGACTCCTAAGCGCACTCTCCCCTTCTCGGTCCCTCCGTCAGGGGCGGTCCTCACCTTGGTCCTCCTGAGCAGCATCGTTGTAGTTAACCTGCTTGCGGACCCTCTTGCCTTTGCCGAGGTTGCGGGCCAGGTCTTCCTGCTGCTGCTCGTAGTGGTGTCTCAGCAGCTTCTCCCAGTAGTCGGGATCCACGTTCTCCTCCTGCTTGATGATCTCTCGTTCAATTTCCTCAATCTGAGGGGCAGCAGGACGAACGCTGAAGGCCTCCCCTTCCAATCCTGCCACCATGACAAAATCCCTACTCGCCTGCCTCCACCCAGCCCTAGACCTCGTCACTGTGTGTAAGTCCTCTGTGTGAGTTTTCCTTACCTCTTACCTGCAATATGCTTCTCCTCCTCGTGATTTCCCTTTTTTCCAAACCTCTCCTCTAGTGCCCTCTGTGTCCCTCCCACTCTGACTCAGAAGCTTCCCTCCCGAGTTTATCACCGCTTTCTCTGCCTAAGTTTTCTCCAAAGTCCAGTCTCATCCTTTAGACCAAGAAGTCGTTTGAGGTCCACTACCGCTCTCTGATGGGCACTGGGGTAAGAGATCAGACAAAAACCAAGAGCGAAGGGGGATCCTCCAACTTCAAGGTCTGGTCAAGGACGTCGGACACGACCCCTCAGAGGTGGCCCGGGATGCACAGTGTCTGGCCCCAAGCCTCTCACCTTGTCTTCTTCCCTCACCACGTACTGGGCCACCTTGAAGGAGCTGAGATACTCATTCATGTTCTGCACGTCAGTGTCCTCAGTTGCATCCTGGTTCCGGTCCAGGAGCCGAGCGATGGCCTCGTTGTCATAGTGAATCACACTGCTGTCCTCCTCCTTGTTCTCCCCTGGTGGAGTTGGGGAATGAGAGGGGACTCTGAGCTCTAACCAGAACCTCAGGCAGAACTTTAGAGAGATCAGAGGAAAGCCTTCCCCTCTGCTTCCTCTTCACGGGAGCTCTGGAGGAGAAGGCCCTTTCCCTGGACGTCTACACAGAGATTTGCTGTTGTTTTCAACCTTACAGGTAAGGAAAGAAGCCAACCTTCCTCCAAGGATGCAGAGAAGAGATTTTCTTCAGGGGGTTTCAGAAGAGAAGTGCTCATAGACAGCAAAGACCTGCTTACAGGGAGCTGCAGAAAAGGCTCTCACCCTCATTTTCATCCTTAAATAGCTCCTCGGTGCCAAATTTGAGGATGTCATCCAGCTCCTGCTTGGACATGGAGCCCGCCTTGGAGCCCAGCCCAGGCCGCACCACCAGATGCGTCAGCATCATCTTTCTCTTGGCCACCTGTGTGATTCGCTCTTCCACTGATGCGCGAGTCACAAACCGGTAAATCATCACTTTGTTGGCCTGGCCGATCCGATGAGCACGGCTGAAGGCCTGCAGGGGCCGGAAAGCGGGGATGGGCCAGGGGAGTGGCAGGGGAGACACCCCCTACATGCTCTGGAAAAGAGGCTGACAAGGAAGGGTCTTCTACCCACCAAGAGGTTTATTTCTGACCCCAGGACAGACACATCTCCTTGCTCGGAGGGGCTCCAGGAGGCATGCTCTCACCTGGATATCATTATGGGGGTTCCAGTCTGAATCAAAGATGATGACAGTGTCGGCAGTGGCCAGATTGATGCCCAGCCCTCCAGCCCGGGTGGACAGGAGGAAGCAGAATTGTTGGGCCCCAGGAGCTAGGAGGCAAGAATTAGGAAATCAGGCCTTTCTTGTACCCAGAAGGTCTGTCCACCTGCTCCTAGTTGTTCCCTGACTACAAACAACGATGCCCTCAACTCAAAAGCCCAGGTGGCTAATATCCTCCCAGGCCAGCACCCTCCCATCCCAGGGACCTAGGCACAGGTTTCTCGGGCCTCCCACACCCAGCAGGGACCAAGGCCCCCCTCACCATTGAAGCGATCGATGGCCTCCTGCCTCAGGGCACCAGTGATGCCGCCATCAATGCGCTCATACTTGTAGCCTTCGTAGTCTAAGAAGTCCTCTAGCAAGTCTAACATTTTGGTCATCTAGAGCAAGAGAAAAGGCAGGAGTCTAGAACGACGAGGCAGTGGGATGCGCCCTGTCTGTTCTGACTACCTCTTTATTCTCTCTCAACCCCAGTCCTTACACTTGTACCCCTGCCCTGTCATATACCCCCCAGAGCTGCTTCCTCCACCCCCAGCTCCTCCTGGGACATTCTTGTCATTCTCTCTCTCTTGATTTAAGACCATTTCTCCTAAGGCAGAGGTTCTCCTCTGACACCCATGACAAAGTTTCAGGGAAATCTATGAATCCCCTGAAAATCTGTACAAAATTGTCTAGTTGTGTGTGCAGTTTTCTGGAGAAGAGACCCACAGCTTTCATCAGATTTCCAAAAGGTCTGTGCTCTCCTCCCTTCCCCAATAAGGTTAAGAAACAGTACCAGTCCCAGAGACGACCTTTAGGAGGCAGATGGCTCACCCTTCCCCTTCGCCCCTTTTGGCGTACAGAAACTGGACTACAACTTCCAACAGCCTTAATTAAGAACAGGGATCAGAGACCAAGATGAACTTAGCTATACCAGAAACCCTTAGGGGTGTAATTGCCTAACCTCGCATCCCGTGGCAACCACAGGAATGAGGTAAGCGATTATCTGATGGTGAGAAAGAGCTACAGGGATGGGTCACCTGCGAGAAGATGAGCACTCTGTGTCCTTGCTCCTTCAGCTTCCGCAGCATCTTCTGCAACAGCATGAGCTTCCCAGATGCCTTAATAAGTGCCCCACCCTCATATGCCCCACTGGGAAGTTTGGGGGACTCCTGAAAAGAAGGCAGGAAGAAAGGAGGAGAGGGTCAGTGAACACGCCCCCGTATTCTGACTATGCCTAGAAAGCTGGAGGCCCAAATCCAGGCTCCACACCTTTACAATTCCTATTCTTCTCAGAAATCTAGTCTCTGGCCTCCCAGCCCAACTCCAGCCCTGTGCTCAACTGCCCACGTTTCCAAAGAGCCAGGCATTTCACAGTCCCCCAGCTCCCGTATCTACCATAGCAGCCACAGGAAAGAGATACGGATGGTTGCAGCACTTCTTAAGATCCATCATGATGTTAAGCAATGACACTTGGTTCCCACCTCCTCGTGAGTTCAAGGCCTCAAAATTTCGGGTCAGGATATACTTGTAGTATTTCCTAAAGCCCGGGGCAGGGGCATAGAAGAGACACAATAAAGGAAGCAATTATGATGTTGCATTTGGTCACCAACTCTTGGAAAGCTGCCACCAAATCCTCAACCCTGGGCCAGGTAACCCGCCTTGCATCTCACTTCTGCATGGGGCTCAGCTCCACGCGGACAATGAGCTCTGTCTTGGCCGGCATATTCTTAAAGACATCAGCCTTGAGCCTCCTCAGCATATGTGGCCCCAGCAAGTCATGAAGTTTCTTAATCTGGTCTTCTTTGGATATGTCGGCAAACTCCTCCAGGAAGCCTTCCAGATTGCTAGTAGCCAGAAGGAGAAAAGGAAATGAACAGGAGTCAGGTTCTTTGCCCCTGACCTCAGGCTCTATTCTTCACTCCAGGTGAATCCTCCTCCCACTCATCTTCTCAGTCCCTCCACCTCTCCTCTCTGCAGACCACCCTGCTGAGCCACTTACTTAAACCTCTCTGGGGTGAGGAAGTTCAGCAGATGGAAGAGCTCCTCCAGGTTATTCTGCAGTGGAGTCCCTGTCAGCAGCAACTTATGATCTATCTTGTAGCCATTGAGGACCCTGAAAAACTAGAAAATGGGGCAAGGAAAGGCAGAGGAAAGGGCCCATCAGTGGCCAGTGGCTGGCCCACAGTATCACCTTTCCCTGCCTCTAGCTCCTATTTCCTTCAGGATCAGAGGCCCTCATATCCCTAGTCCTCTCCCTCTTCCAACCTGGACTTCTCCCCAGACTTATTCCCAGGCTTCCTGCCTCCCTGATTGCAGAAAGTCCCTGAAACTTTATTTTTTAGGACTAGGGCAAGTAGGAGTCCACAGCCTCAAGTTTCTGAGGCCTGGGTATCTCACTCACCTTGGACTGGTTGTTCTTGAGCCGATGGGCCTCATCCACCACGAGACAGGCCCAGCGGATGGAGCCAAGAGCTGCCTGATCAATGGTGATCAGCTCATATGATGTCAGGAGAACATGGAACTTCACCTGCGCCTCCCTCTGCCAACACAACCATTGTCCACTTGGCTGCCACCCCACACCCAAGCATCTAGGCCTCCACCCCCATTCTCCACACAGACACCCAGGCCTAACTGAGACTCCCAAAGGGAGCCCGTTGTCCTGTCCTCCAACTTTGACTCCATGCAGGGACTTTTGAATGTGGCCCCAAAACTTCCACCACTCGTCCAGGATGAACAGATCCATGTACACCCCTGGGAGTACCCACTACATCTCCAGGACTGGAGTGCAGAGGAGTGAGGGAAGGTGGAGGAAAGGAGGGAGAAAGCTGAACGGGGAATAAAGGAGCTGAAGTCCTGGTTGGGGCAACGAAACGACAGATCTGAGGACTTTAGAGGACATGAGATAGAGGGGCTTACCTTCATCTTAAAAGCTTTCTTGCCACCTTTGATGGCGTTGTCTTCAAAGGAAAACTCATTCTCACGAATGATGGCTCGGCTGTCCTTGTCACCCGTGTACGTCACCACATAGAACTTGGGTGCCCACATCTGGAACTCCCGCTCCCAGTTAATGATGGTGGAGAGCGGGGCGCTCACCAGGAAGGGACCCTTTGTGTGGCCCTGGGAGTCGAGGGTGGGGGACCATTAGTCTAGGCTCACAGTCATACAACCCAGTCCACTGCCTGCCGCACCCCTCCCCGCCAGTTCTCTGCCCTCACCCTCCACTCCCACCTTCCCCAGTCCAGGCTAGGCCTCAGCACGGCTGTCCCCCTCAGGGCCCGAGAGTCTAGCACCTCCTTATACAGTGAGTAGAGGAAGACGATGGTTTGTATGGTCTTGCCCAGTCCCATCTCATCAGCCAGAATGGTGTCAGTGCCCTGGGCCCACGAGAAGCGTAGCCAGTTCAACCCCTCCAGCTGATACATGTGCAGCGTGCCTCCAGTGGCTGTGATGAACCGTGGCTGAGCCTCGTATTTCACTGTCGGCTGTAGAATCAAGAAGTCAGAAAGCTCAGGGGAGCCATCAGCTGCTCCTCCAGTCTTGGCCTCCTCCTCCCCTCTCCCCGGCACTGATACCAAATGGGATTACAAGTCCCTCTCCTATGGCCTGAGCTTATGAAAGTTTCAGTCTGCAGTGCCTCCCCCTCATTCCTTAAAACAATACCCAGAAGCACTGTGGGGAAGGAAACTGGTAGAAGAGCCCTGTGTGCTGCTGTCTCTAGCAGCTCTCACTCCTGTGCCAAAATTCCTAGCACTCTTGGGGCAAAGCTGAACACTGAAGGAAGAGCTACTGTTCAAAGAAGTTGTTGAAACTCTGGGAAGTTCTGTCAGAAGCCCCCAGGAAATCTTCAATCACCATGGCTCCAGAAACGGGAGACAGGCCAAGTGGGAGGACTTACATCATTAGTAGGAGAGCTGGGAGGCCCATCACCCTGCAGCTCCTTCTTCTTCTTCTTATACTTGCGGGGCTGGGCGGGGTCCTCCCCCATAATTAGTTCTCTGGGAAAACAGCGGGTCTGAGTGAGACCTGGTCCTTGGACCCACCCCTGTCCTTCTGAACCCACTCCAGACCTAGCTCCCACTTTCCATAACCAAGATTTTCTCACATTTCCTTTCTCCCAGGTTCTTTACCCTCACCCCTACGGAGTTCAGCTCTAAAGCCAACCCTCCCCACTCCTCAGCATCCTCATCCCCATTACTCAGGCTAGATCTCCTTTCTGCTCCTCACACCACCTCTTTCCCGACCCCACCGCAAACAGCCCAGCCCAGGCTCCCACTGCCCTAAATTCTAGATTGGGTCTGTCCCTACTGCATCTCATTTAACGCTGGAGGTTTAGCTTTCATGCCTCTGTCCTCAGACTCCCTCTAACCCACGACCTGGCTCCCTCACCGGTGTCTCCAGTAGCTTTGTTTATGGTCTTCATATTCAGGGATGTTCATTTCATCTTCCTCCCACGTGGACTGGTCATATGGCAAGTCCCTCCATTTCACTAGATAGTGGTAATTTCCCTTCTTATCCACACTGTGGGGAGAGAAGCCAGGAGAAGGAGCAGGAGGAGAAAAGTAATATGTGTCACAAGTAGAAAAAGTCATACACAATTATCAGCAAGCATGCAGGCGTTGTCACCTAATCCTCAATGGTGGGCCTCTGAAAGGCAGTTTGGAATGGCTGACGTTCTACCCTAACTTTTTCAGGATGGCTTCCTAAAAATCAACGATCACAAAACATCCCTGGCTTCAACATCATTCGTTCATCTAATCAGTATTTACTAAACATCTACTACATGCCAGGCACTGTCCCAGGCACGGGTGATTGAGCAGAACTAAGCAGACAAATGACCTATTCCCATGCAGCTCACATTCTATTGGGGGAGGCAGTGATGAAATAGAAAAATAAAAGACAATGTAACATTAGTTAGTAATAAGTACTGGGAAGAAAGAAGTACCAGAAACACTGGTCTGTATGAACCATGTGTTTCCCGTTTTGCTTTTTTTACAACCAGATCCCCAGACTCATGTGTCATTTCTTAAGCTGTTAGAAATTAAAAGAAGCAAGGACAAAGCAGTCAGTGCTGGGCTGGACCTTCCTCCTGGTTCCTCCCATCTCCATAGAGGAAACAAAGCCAGAAGGGCTGGGGCTGCAGTGGGAATTATCCAGTTAGATCAATTATCTGGTTAATCAACAAATACTAACATGGAGCCACAGCGCAGCAAGAATAGTGGCAGAACCCAGGTAGGCCTTCGCACGGACCAAGGACCAAGGACTCACCTGTGGTTGATGATCCGGTGGACGGTCATCCACTCTGGCTTGATGCCGAAACGATAGTACTTCTCCTCCATCTCGGCATAGTGCGGGTCCTTCACCTTGCGTTTGTCACTCTTCCCATCATCCTCACCAGAGCCGTAGTCGAGGGGTGGGGGCTCGTCCATGTCATTCTTCCGTTGATAGTTTCGGTACATTACCAAGTGGAAAATTTCCAGCTGATGGGGCACAGAGGAGGAAGGAATAGATAGTCCCAACATCCCGAGAGGACAAAAGGAGACAGGGCAGAGGCCGGCAGGGGGAATGGCATGGGAAAGCAAGCAATGAAAGAGGTGGGATGAGGGACATAGTGAGTTAAATCCAAAGCAGGAGAACGAATAACACGCCAGAGAACAGAGTCAGAGACAGGAGCTGGGTGGGGAGGTATTAATAAGCAAAAGGAGGAAGGGAATAGGGTTGTTAAGATTGGGGCTATCAGTAAAACATGGTTAAGACGGATAAGGAAAGAGATGGAGTTGAGGCAGGCTAAGGAAAGCCTATGTTATACCTAAGGGAAGGAATCTAATGGAGACTGAGGGAAAGAGAACTGGAGTCCAAGAGAACCAAGTGTGGAAACTAAGGGAGTTGGTAGGGTGTGGGCGGCCAGAGGCCTAATGTGAGGGAAAGCAGAGGGGATGGAAGATGAGAGAACAGCGGGCCAAGAGAGAGAATGGCAGTGAATGGGGCCCCAGGAGGCGGGGAAGGAGAGGCCCTTGTACCTGAAGCTCCTTGGCCCAGGAGCAGTGCCAGTAGGACAGTCCTACCCACTTGACAAAGAACTCTCTCTCCGATCTGCCTTGAAGAGGACGTGCGGGTGGGGCATCTGGATTCCCGTCTGCCTGTTGGGGGGCCGGCACTGCCACAGGGGGCTCCCCCCACCGCCAGTGTAGGATCTTCTGCACACGGCCTTTCAGCACGGGACACTTCGGGATGGACGCACACGAAGAGGAAAGAAAGAGGCAGAAAGAGCCCATCATTAGAGTAGGAGGATGGGGGTCCCACACGGGAATCAAAGGCTAGGTGTGGGGGAGAGTAGAGAAAGAAAGAGCCCAACCTTTGGGCCCCGGAGATGGAGGAGGAGTCGGGGCTGACAATAAAGCCTGAGAGATGGGCCCACTCACTGTGCATCGGGGACACAGCCACTCGCCGTTGGGGATGTCAGGCAGCGGGGGGTTCAGGCAGTGAATGTGGTAGGAGGAGATGCAGGCGTCACAGCACAGGAGCTCCCCGCCATCCTTGCACACACGGCAGTACTCCATGTGGTCGTCCTCTTCCTCCTTCTCCCCCTCCTCTTCCCCCTCCTCTTCATAGTCTTCCTCCTCCTCCTTGGCCTCCCACTGTACCCCCTCCTTCTCCTGGGAGGCCAAGGACAGACACAGACACAAGAAAGAGGATAAGGAGTGAGGCTGGAAGACAGAGGCAAACCAGGACAGCTAGATCCTAGAAGTGCAGAGAAGACTGCTGGGAACAAAGGAACAGGACTTCTCAGGTCCCCAAAATGCTAATTTTGGGGGCAAAGGAATGGGGGAGAGGATCAAACTAGGATCTTGGACACTTCAACATCTGTTACTGAGAAGCCCAGGCATCTGGAGGTAGGGAGAGGACAAGAGGAAGCAAGGAGGAAAGAGGTGGGTGGGTCCCTGAGGGCCGTAAGTGGCACCGGTACTCACGCAGTGGGGGCAGCTCCATTTGCCCTCAGGAGCCCGGTCGAGCTCAGGATCGAGGCAGACGAGGTGGTAGGCACGAGGGCAGGTGTCACACAGAATAATTTCCCCACCCTGCTGGCACACCTCACAGTAATCCTGGTGATCCGTCTCGTAGCCATCAACCTCCTCCTCCCCGGCCACTGCAGGACAGCCCAGGACTGTCATACACCCCAGTGGAGGCAAAGGGAACAGAGAGGGAGAAGGAGAGCGGAATGCGGGAGGGGAGAGAAAGAGAAAAGCGTTCAGTAAAGAGCTCAACACTACAAATAAGAAAGACAACGAAGGAATGAAAGGAAGGCTGAGTGACAGGACTGCACACAGCTGACACAGCTTACCCTTCTTCTTCTTCCTTCCTGGCCGGCCTCTCTTCAGTTTCTTGGTGCGGACAGGGCCATCAGGGCGGCCTGAGGCACTGTGGACACTGCCACTGTCCAGGTCTGACTCCTCAGCCTCTGGTTCAGGGCCCTCGTCACTCTGGAAAACATACTGCCCATAGCCCCCGTGGCTGTCAGAGACGCCAAATGGATTCCACTCCCCTCCCCAGGCCTTGGGCTCCCGCTCCCGCTGCCCTCATGGACCCTTGTGTCTGGACCCCCAGCCCCTGACCACACCCCGGAAGTACAGTGGACGGGAGGGGCCACCCACCGAGCCTCCCTTCTTCCTCTTGCCGCCCAGCAGCCCTAGTTTGATTTTGAGTGGGGCCATCTTCTTTCCCCGAAGCTTCTTGCGTCCATCAGGCACTCGGGGACTCTTACTCCGCCTCTTGTGGCCTGGACCTGAGTGAGGAGTGGGGTGACAGAGAAAAAGCCGAGGTCATGAAAGCCAGGAACAATGGAGGCCGCAGGGTTTCTGGACCTCTCTGTGGGTCTCACTGAGACCCCTTCCTGGACAGCATTTCTTCTACAACAATCAGGGCTAAGAAGACAAGAGCTCTGGACTATAATTTGAGAACATGCAGTTTAGAGGGTGAGGTGACAGTTGTTCCAACTAGAGGGTTTCTTACCTTTGCCCTCTTTGGTTTTGGCTCTTCGGATGGGTGGGGGCTGGATATCAGCAGCAGGGGGTGGTGGAAGGGCGGGGGGTCCGGAAGGTGCTACGGGGGTGGCCGATGAGACAGCTGCTGACACCTGCTCAGCTACAGCTGCGGCCGCCGCTGCCGCCGCTGCCGCCACAGCAGCTGCCGACCCCTTGAAGGGGTTGTTGGCGCTGAACTCTCTCCACTTGGCCCCAAGGATGGTCATCATCTTAGACATTGGGATCTTAGGATTCTTCTTAGCAATCAGGGGCCTGAAAATATAGAAGCAAGGCACTCGGACCCTTCACAGATGGTCTGGGAATACTGTCATTTCCCCTCACCAATTAAGTCTGTGTCCCAGCTAGCATTCCTAGGTGGTGAAAGTACATCCTATGAAGAATAACATCAATTTTGAAATAAAGAAATAAAAAGTTTAAGAAGGGAAAAAAAAGTCTAAAAAAACAAGAAAAAAGTATGAAGAAGAAAAAAAAAAGGCAAAGTAAAATTTAAATGCAGATTAAAAAGGATAAAAAGATATGAGATTAATAAAAAAGCTCTATTTTGGACAACTACTTTACAGTTCCTAAAACACTTCCACACACATAATACCTTATTTCCTCCTCGCAATACTACTAGGAGTTGCTATGATTCTCTGTGCTTTTCTAAAGAGTTCCACGGGCCCTGATGAAGGGTCCCATCAGGTGGAGTCTGATGGGCCACACTGGTTCTGCTCTGCGGTGAGGTGTTAAGCTCTTGTGAGGACGTGGGTGACCCCGGTGCTGACAGAAGCACTGTCTTTAGTAGTGAAGCAGTGAGACAATGGGACTAAGGATAGCTACCAGGGACTGAACACCACTAGGGGCCAGGCACTGAGTGTGCTGAGCTTTCCATCCATCATCCCATCAAATCCCCACAAGACCCCATGAGGTACGTACTATGTGCCTATTTTACAGATGCGGAATCTGGAGATCAAAGAAGTGAGCTGCCCAACATGACACTGGGACCTGAACCTCAGCAGGCTGCCTCCAGAGCGTTGAACGGCTCTGCTAAAGTGCCTGCTCCCCAAAAGGCATCTCTACTGTTCTGTACCCTACTGCGGGAGCCACTGAAGCTCAGGTCCCACTGTCAGCAATGCATCCTCCGTGATTACTGGTGTCTAACGAAGGGACAGAGGACTTGATAACTGAGCAAAGGAAACTGGGGAACACGGATACCACCTCCCCGCTCCAGTCTAGAGAGAAGTCAGGCAGGGGAAACTGGAACTGTTAGACCAAGAAGGGCCACCTGTCCTCCTGATAGTCTGTCACCACAGAGGTTTCTAACCTAGCAGTGGTACTGTGACCCCCCAGTGAAGGGTTCCTGACTGGAGTCCTTGGATCCTAGGAGTGCAGGAATTCCCTAAGATGACATGGGGAATTTTATGCGTATGTGCTGTGAATTTCTCTGGAGAGCAGTTTCTTAGCTTTCATCAGATTCCAGAAGGGTCCAGGGCCTCCCCCAAATTAAAAGCGTCTGCTCGAGAGGGCTCCTCAGCCCTACCGCACCTCATGAACTGGCTAAAGGCTTTGTAGTTGGTGAGTGTGTGGTAATCCTCCTCAGAGAACACATGTTCCACGTCCTCCAGGCCCCAAGTCAGAAGCAGAGTTGCCGATGACTTCTGTTCCACCTGCTGGGCAAGACCAGGCTTCAGTGACGCAGGGGTCCAGTCCTGGGCCTCCCACATGCCTCTCTACCCACCCACCAGGTTCCCTGGGCTTTCTGCTTCCTGCTCCATTCCCAGCCCAATCCCACTCCTCACAAACCACAGCCTCTCCACTTAGCACCCTGCTCGCCCAGGGCTCTCCCTCCTCCACTCCTCATGCCTGTCATTAATACTGATTTCTCCCCTCACTCCCTAATTCTACTCACCTTTTGCCCCCCATCTCCCTCCCCCTTTTTCCGCCGCTTCGTCTTCTTCTCCTTTTTTTCTCTGTGCTTCCGTCTCCGTTTCCGACCTGGTCCAGTTCCATATTCACTGCCTCCACTCTCTGACTTCTCCCGGTACTCATCTCGCTCAGAGCCAAATTCCTCCTCGCTGTCCTAAGGGAAAGAAATAAAAACACTATTTCTTCAGCCCTTCCTTGTGCCAGAAACTGTTCTCAGCACATAACATTTATCGTCTCTTTTGATCTTCACAACAATCCTATGATAGTAACATCTATCTTTATCCACTTTTTTGTAGATGAGGAAACTGAGGCACAGAGACCTAAATAAATTGTCCAAGAAGACAGAAGACTGCTAGGCTCTAAATTCATGCAGTCTACCTCCAGAGCCTGTGCTTTCAACCGCTTCTCTGTGCTGCAGGGCAAGTCAAGTTGACAACTGGGCTCTTCACTAGGCCGTGGTGAGTGAGGTTAGGGTCCCAGACCTGGGAGATACAGGCTAGCAAGCGGGGGTGGGGTCAGGTAGAGGGGATCAGGCCTCCCTGACTTCAGGATCCCCACAGTAATCAAGACCAGAGAAAACGTAGGTCTCTAGGGCTGGGTCTCCAAGCCTAGCTGTAGAGATAGGAGTCCTGAACACTTACAAGCTTCTTGCGTTTTCGGGCTTTTCCTGGCTTGTTCTCCTTCTGCTTCTTGGGTCCTCTTTTTCTCTTCTTCACACCCAGTGCTGAAGGCAGCAGCCGAATGTCATCCTTATCTTTGGGGCAGAGAGCACCAGAAAACCTAAGCCTCTAGGTTCCCAGTCTCTGCAGCCCCTTCCCTTCCTCACCTCCTCAGTTCCCGCTGCTCTCTAGGAACTCCAGCATTAACTCTTCCAAACCTTGCCTCCCTCCGCTGGATGCAAACAGAGAGTGTTTCGAGTACTCTGGGATGCTCGGGTTCTGAATGGGAGGTCAGGGGTCAGAAGGGAAGAGCGGCCAAACCACTCCCATCTCTCCCCTCCTACTAACAAGGGACCAGGCTCTAGGCCATGGGCTCTGACTGTGGCAGGTCCTTTTAGTCGCCGCCAGGGCTCCTCCTGCCTTCCCCCTCACTTAGCCAGCTGGCATCCTGCCCAGGAACTGGGGAAGCCATGCCCAGCTGCTGGCCTGGCCTGACCCCAGCACTTGGAGTGGGGAGACACAAGCTGGCAGCTCCCTAAGCCAGATGCTGAGACGGCAGAGCCAAAGGTGGACACCTGGGTTCTCACACTAACACCCTGGGGCCCTGACATCCTTTTTGTGAGGAGGGAGGCCTCTATTTATATTTCCTCAGATAATCACCAAGCCTCCTGTCACCCCAGCACAGCCCTGGAGGAAAAGAAATCCTCAGTCAGGCATGTTCACTTCTTGCCCACAGGATCACAGTGTCTAGCTCCTTTGTCACACCCGAACCCCATCCAAGAAGGTCTCCACAATTACCTAAACATTCCTCCTCCTCCCAAGGAGACTGGAAATGTGCCTTCAAATCTATATACTCCTCCCTGTTCCCTTTGAGAACTCATGGACCCTGCCCCTTTGTCTCCTGGTCTCACCCCTTGTCTCCAAATTTAGTCCCAGACATCCTAACCCATTCATATATAAGCAGTATGGGAGACCCACACAAAGACACGGGCACAGACACAACCCGCATATGCATTCTCAAATGCACAAGCACCACATACTCATGAGCACAAACCCAGAGGACAGCCTGTACCTGCTTTCAGCAGGGCTAGGTCCCTGGCTTTCTCTCCAGATGTCTCTGTCAGAGAGAACGGGGCTGGTTCTTCCCTGATGTCCCCTCTCCCCATTCTCCATGACCCCTGTTGGACTGCGGAGGCTTAGGGGACAGAAAGTAACTCCGCGAGGAGGAAGACACCAACGCCACACAGACATGAGGCCCTGTTTGGCCTCCCTCCCCCAGCAAGCACTAGATTAACCCGCCAGACCTGTCTTGCTCAGGCAGAGGCAGCTGTGCAGGAGGGGAACAGTCTGGGCCTGGCCCAGCCCCTTGCTCTAGGATACACAATCCTTCTTCCCACAACAGCCAAGGGAAAATTAGCCACAATTAACACTCGAGGCCTTGGTTTCCACTGCCTCAGAATCTGGGCACCCCCTTCCTTCATTGCTACTTCTCACAGCTCCAGCATCCTGTGCCCTCTTGTGCAGGAAGACACTCTAGGACTGGGGGATTGTGGCAGCCCCAGGTGTGGAAACAGAGTGGGGACCCTGATAGGAAGTCAGTAAGACGCCATGCCCCAGCAGCCCGCGCTCCCTCACCCCAGGGACCGCGGCTAATATGAACATGGAAACGGAGGCCGCCGGGGCAGAGGCAAGGGCAGGCCAACTGGCTAAGGATCAGGGAAATGGCCTCGGTCTCCACCAGCTGGGGGGTGGGACACAAGCCCTGGGACCTCGCAGCCAGTTAACTCCACTCCCCACCCCAGCGGGAGGTTCCCGAACTTGGGAAGACGGCCGTGGTGCGGAGAGGCAAAGTAGACGGCGAGGAAAGGAAAGGGAGGGCAAGAAAGCAAATCTAAGTCCCAACCTCTGTCTCACCAGCCACTCAATGCTGGCCTGGAGCCCAGACTCTCCCACATCCCGGCTCAGATCTCGGGAAGACGGCGAGGGAGGAGGGCGGCGAGGAGGGTGGGCGGAGCCTGGCGAGCCAGAGGACGCAGGAGGAGCCTCGCAGCGAGCCTCGCCTCCCGCCCGCCCCTCTCTTCTTCTAATCTCACCATCAATCTCTCACACATATATTTATTTTTTCTCAAATTCCCCTCCCTCCCCCACAACGAACCACCATAATAGGTCTGCTGCACATGCGTATTGCATGCAGGGGGTGGGTTTGTATTTTCAGACCTTTTGCAAAGAAACTACCAGAATTTTCCGCACCACCCACAACCATTCCCCACCCCCACCCCCAAGGAATCACATCTATATATTATGTTATATTATTTCTCTAGACTTGCCAGAAGGGGGAGGGAGAAGAAATGAGTTTTTGGCTTCCTGCTCCCTTCCCCCATCAGCACGAGTGCTATTATTTTAAACGTTTAACAATGTACGGAGACTGGAGAGGGGGGAAGGGATAAAATTGGTCTTGGGTAAGAATGTAAAACAAAATGGTGAGAATCAAAGCCATCAGAATGAAAAACAATAGAAACCTCTAACACGTATAAACTCATCTTGTAGAGGAGGATGAGGGAGGGCAGCCTGAACATATTGCGTCAGAGGAGGGTTATTTTGCCCACACTTAGGTAGACAGAAATAATGGGCAGACTAAAAATATTTTCCTGAAGTTTTACCTCAGAAAGTCATCTGAGAGGGTGTATCTGGGTCACTCGTTTGACTTGGAGGGCTGAAAGGGAGATAAAATTGCCCAGGGAGAGAGAGTAGGTGGGTTTTCATTTCAAATATACCATTTTAAAAACATTTGACGATGCTTAGAAAGCAAAGGGAAAAGGGGAGGGAGTATTGACACAAAGACCCATCTCGACCTCAGATTCCTTCATGCCCTCCCCTTCACAGACCCAAATCCGGGATCAAAACCCCCTAAATACCGCATTCTAAGTTCGGAATACACATAGGCGAGAGCTGCTAATGCCCTAACTTAACCTGACATCCTTTTTTCCTCTCTTTTTAGCACCTCTGCTGTCTTCCAGGCAATCCCCTACCCACAAGTCTTTATTCCTTTTCCCTTCTGCAAAATCAGTGGGCTCTCTGGGATAACTTTTAAAAAACTTTTCCGGTTTTCGGACCAGCCTGATGGGAGGGGAGGTGGATTTTATCTTGTTTCCATTAGATACACATACCCCCCCTCCCCCGGCCCAAGAAAGCACCCCACAGTCCCTCAAAGGCTGTCTCAACTAGACAGGAACATTTGCCACTGAAGCCACACAGATCAATACGACAGTTGTACAAAGAGTATGTTGTTAGACGTTTTGAAGTTTGGTGCATTTGTGCTGCACCGCACCAAGACACCCGAAAGATGCTCACTTAGAGTCTATTCTGAAAAACACTAGCTGAACACTCTGGAGAGTGGCCGGAGTGGGACCACTGCTGGGCCCCCCGCGCGAGGCAGCGGTCAGGCCCCTCCACCGCGGACGGAACTGCCCAGACAGTGCGGGTGACATGTCATCCCCGGGGAGGGGTGCTGAGTGACGGTCAAGCTGCGGAACAGCTGGGTGGGCAGTTCACGCCCCCCAACGTGGTCAGGGTGTGGGTGGTTTCAGCGGGAGAGTGAGTGACAGTGAATGGCAGCCACGTGAGAGTCACAGCTGGGCAGCTAGGCCACCCCAGACTGACGGGGTCATGGTGGGGGGGGCGCACTTGACACAAAAGAGCCCAGAGCAGAGGAGAGATAAAGGGGGTGGGGTTGGGGGCATCTGGTCTTCCAGACACTCTCCTCTCTGTCCCCAATTTTCAATGACTGCTCTCCGTAGTACGAGCCGGAGAGAGGGGGCAGGAACCAGTCTCATTCCAGGAAGTGGTCCGCGTGGAGTGTGGCCACCACCTGCCCCTAGTCGTCAGCCGCCCGCAAACATTCACCCGACCCCTCCCCCACGTGCCACCGCACGCTCCAGAGTTGGCGGGCACCGAAGTCCCCGCAGGTGCGGGGGGGTCCGATGGTCACCCGCTCTCCCCGGCCTTCCCAACTCCTGACGGGGGGGGTGAGGGCCGCGGTCCGCTCCTCGCAGGCAAACCCCACTTCGCCTCGGTCCAACCCCACCGGGGCCGAAGCCCCAGGGGCGCCCGCTCGGCCGCCCCTCCCCCACGCGCCCCTCCCCCACGCCGCCGTCCGGCCGCCAGGGTCTCCGCGGTCCCTCGCGCGGCCAGGGAGGGGGCCCTGGCTTCGCCTCGGCCGTTTCCTGCCTACCCCCTCCCCGCCGAGGGTTAAAAAAAAAAATCTCCTCCTCCTCCTCCCCCGAAAGCCGCGACCGAGTGGCCCGGTCCGCGCATGCAGCTCGCGCCCAGCGCTCTCCAACCCGGGCGGCGGCGGCGGCGGCGGCGGCGGCGGTGGCGACGGGGGAGGGGTGCGGCGGGGGAGGGGAGGAGGCCTGGCCCGGCGGCCGCCGCCGCCGCCCGCCCGGACCGCCCGGACCGCCGCGGGGCGACGGGCCCGAGACGGCGCCCCGCGCCCCGGATTCGCCTCGGCTCGGCCGCGCGGTGGGTGCCTCGCCCCCACCCGGGCCTCGCGCGCCCGCGGCTCCGGCTCGGTCTGGGGCGGGAGGGGGGGCGCGGGGGGGGGAGTCAGCGGCCGCTTACCTGGCGGTGGGGGTGGCGGCGGCGGCGGCGGGGGCAGCGGCGGCGGCGGCGGCGGCGGGAAGAGGTGGCAGCCGGGGGGGCTGTGGCGGTCGCGGCCCCGGTCGTGGCCCGGCCCGCGCCCGAGTACTCCCTCGTCGTCGTCCTCCTCGTAGTCCTCGTCGGCCGCCTCCACCTCCTCCTCCTCCTCGTCGCCCTCTTCTTCCTCCTCTTCTTCCTCCTCCGACACCACCATCTCCTCCTCCTCCTCCTCCTCGTCCCTCAGAGGGGAAGCCATCCTGTGGCTCTGGCCCCCCCACCACCCCCCCACCCACCGCCCGCCCGCCTCCCCCACCGCTACCACCACCACCTCCTCCTCCTCCTCCTCCTCCTCCTCCTCCTCCTCCTCGGCGGCGGCGTCCTCCTCCTCCTCACCGCCTCCCCCAGCCCCCAAAACCCCCGGGCCACCCCCCTCCGAAACCCCCCCCTCGGGGCCGCCGTCTGACGAGGGGGGCCAAACCACCCCCAAAAATTTTCTTGGGGAGAATTGAGGACTTTTTTTTTCTTCTCTCCTTCCTCCCGAGAGAACAAGAGAAGAGGATTAAAAAAATATATATATATATAAAAGTTTTCGACTTCTCTCTACCCCCCTCTCCGTTGCTTTAAATATATTTAAATTCTGAGGGGGGCGCTCAGAAATATTTCTCAGAGCTGAGGCACTAAGATGGCCGCCTGGAAATTATTTTTAAAACAACCCCCCCTGCAGCACCGCCACCCCCTCCGTGAAGAAAGGGAGACGGGGGAAAAATCCCCTTTTAAAACAAAATGGCTGGCTTAATATTTCATTTTTCACCCCCCCATTCTCCTCCCTGTTATACCCCCATCTCCTAGCCTCTACCCAGAAACCCACAAATTTCTCCCTTTTTTATAACTGATTAGTGCACAGATTAATAGAGATATTTTCCTTGTGTACTGAGTGTGTGTGTGTGAGTGAGTGTGTGTGCGCGTTGGGGGGGGCATGAAGGATTTCTGCATAAAACAAAAATGGCTGCTGTGACTAACTCCCCCCTTATAAAAAAATATTTGAGGGGGGGCATTAATCAGTACTCATGCTCAGTCTGACATCAGCATAAATTGTTAAAGGTTAACTAGTTAGATACTAGTCCAACTAGATTTAAATTTTTTTTTCTTTACTAGTCTCTTCCTCCCCACCTCCCTTCTCTTAAAGAAAAGCTTTTTTTTTTTTTTCTGAATACTTCAGAAGGGAGTGGTTTGATGTGAAGGTTTTTTTTTTCCCCTTCAGGCATTGAAAAGGAAAAAGATGAAATATATGTTTATATATAACTCTGTTTCTACATACCTCATTGAAGTCAAAACGCATTTAATTGTCTATGTATCTTTTAAGTGAGAAGGGGTACTGGATTTTTTTTTCTTTCTTTAAAAAAGTGATAGAAATCCTAGTGACTTTTGGGGGAGAGATATGAATAGATACGATGATTGAGTTTTTTTCAAAGGAGTCCATGTTTGATTCTCCCCTTTGCCCAGCCTTTTCAGTGATTTATAATTGTAAATTTTATCCTCACTCTTTTCTCCTTTACCTCGCCTTCCCCTCCCCCCAATTACTTGAATATAAAATTCATCTGATGTGGGAAATTGATTTAGGGGGTAAATAGAACAGATTTTTAGAATAAAGGGGAAAGAGTTAAGTCTGAAGATTGTGAAATTATTTTCTCTTTTAAGTCTGAAGATTGTGAAATTATTTTCTCTTTTCTCCTGTTTTCAGTATATTTCCCTTCCTCCATGATCTCCAACACTGATAGAGTGGAAGAAACTGAGGTACCATGAAAAAGAAAAGTAACTGGGACTGAGAAAAGGAAAGAGGTAGGGGGTTACACTCAGATTTTCATCTGACTTTCTGACCTATGGTTTCCCACTGTACTCCAATGTTTATCTTTAAAGTGGTATCAGGAATCAGATGGAAGGTTGAAAAGGAGTCCAAAAGTAGCGTTCTCATCCAGAGATTTGGTCAGAGAAGTCATAAAATAAAACTTGCCAGTTGAGCAATGCTAGCAGAGGAAGAAGGGCAAATAGCTCAGTTCAACCCTATTTCGTTCTTGTCACCCTTTTCTTACTACAGTTTCCTCCCATTCTTTTGATCTCACTTTGACCTTTTCCTTGCTTCCCATCCCATGCCTGTGGAATCATTTCTCTCCTGGGTTATTTCTCTGTCTCTTGAGTATAGCTGCCAGCCACCCAGCAGCCCCTGAAGAAGGAGGGGTAGGTAGGCAGCAACCAGAAAGTAATAGTGACAGGGCATATTTTTGCTGACAAGGTTTAAATATTCTTTATTGATGTGCCACCCCCCAACCCCAGCTAATGCTCTTTATTGAGCATTGATTTCCATCTTTTTCTTAACCTGGACTTCGGAGTTCTCTTGTTTCTGCTCCCATATCATTCCTGTACTGAGTGTAACTCCTATTCTCTTCCATTTGATTTTGTTATGTCCTCTTTCTCGGTCCTTGTGTACTAGTCCTTCTGGGTATCCCCCTCTTTCTGTACATGGGCTTCTGTGTATGTGTGTCTTTATTTTTTACCGAGACTGTCCTTTCTCATCCCTTGACTCCCAGGCTCTGTCACCTCTAAGTGACTTTCCATCTCTGTCTTCTTTCTGTTTACTTCTGTCTTCCGGGCTCTGACTGCGTGTGCCTCTTCCTCATGTGTGCCTGACTCCCCCTCTTTCTGGCCTCTCGGTGTGTGTCTGGGAAGAGTGTCCCCACGTGCATGTGGGCAGCCCTGCGCATCATGGTGCGCCCTCTCCCTCTGTGCTGAGCGCCTCTGCCTGCCTGCCTGCCACATGTGCCATGAGCTGCAGGTGTGGGGGGCGAAAGGTGGCTGTGTGCATCCCTGTACAAACATTCATCGTTCTCTCGAGTGCGCTTTGCATATGGATCTGTTAATTTGCCTGATTCTCCCTCTTGTCCATCTCCCCCTCTGCCTGCCTGCATCTCCCTACTGATCTCTTGATTTTTCTTCTCTCCTTGTTTCCGCCTGCCCCTCTACCTGCTTGCTCCTAGCATGGTGTCTGCCTGCCTGTCTGCTCCTCCCGGACTGGCTGGCAGCCTCTTTCTCTCTCTGGTTGTCTGTCTGCTTCTCTGGCTGTTTGCCCACCACTCTCTCTCTAGCCATCTGTCTCCCCGCCTGCCTGTCTCTATCACTTTTTTAGTCTCCGTCTCTTGGTTTGTCTACCTTCCAGGCCCTACCATGGTTCCCTGTCTTGGTTTGCCTCTTATCTTGCCTTCTACTTGTTCCTTCTCTTCTTTATGTCTATTTAGTTCATGCTTTTTCCTGGCCTCCCTCTATGTATGTCTTCTTGCCTGTCTACTCTGCTTGCTTGCTGCTGTCCCACTGTTTAATGCTTGTATCTTTTTAGTGTGTCTGCTTATCAGCATTTTCTCCCTCGGCTTCCGCTGTTCCAGCATCCCATCAATGGTGATAGTCTCGCTACCGCAGACCTGTCAGTGACCCCCTTGCCCCAAAGTCTTACCTGCCTTCTTGCCATATCCCCTACCCTGCCTTCTCTCACTGCTTGCCTCTGTTTCAGTTCTTTCTTTTTCTTTTTATCTTTCTGGCCCCTCACACAGTCTGCCTGCCTCAATCTTTTTGCCGTTTTCCCAGTCTCTCCTTGTCTTTCTGCTTTTTTGCTATCTGTCTGCCTGGCTGGCCCTTGCTGTCCACATCTCTGCTTGCTTTTTTTCTCCTCCTTTTTCTATCAGCTTTTACATAGATAGTGCATACACATGGTACAAAATTTTTAAAGTACTAAAAGTATCCAGTATGAGAGTAAGCCTCCCTCATACCCCCCGCTTCCTCTCCTCTGAGTTAGTCACTACACATTTCTTGGATCTTGTTCGAGAGAAGAGTCTACACATGTACGTCTAATTGCTTTTTGCTGCACTCCTTACAAATTCTGTCCCCATTTTGCTGGATGCTTCTTCCTCTCTCAGTCTGTCAGTACTCCTTCCCATTTCACTGGGCTTGCCATTTCTTGCTTCTTGTTTTTTTGACTCTATTTTATGGTACTTGTCTTTTTGATTGACTGCTTGCTAGTTACATGCTTTTACTACCAGGACCTGAGGTGTGCTTAGGAAGGGCTTGCCTCTGTCCTAATATCCTGTTCTGCTCTGCGTCTTGAGTTGTCCTAATGACCACACGCCATTGCTGGTCTCTTCATCACTGAACTATGTATTAATTGAGAAAAGCCATGAAAGCACTGGTAGTACTGAAAAATACCTTGTAAATATAGGAACAATTAATAAGTACAGATGGTTTGTAAGCTGAGCTTACATGCACATGGAGTAGATAGGGGCCCACTCTGCTTTTCCCAGTCTATATGAATTCTTTAAAGGAATATGAATCTAGATCCTTTTAGGTTCAGCAGTACTCTTAGGCTGTTGACCTAGGCCTGTCCAAGAAGTTTGTCTTCCTCCTAGTCTAAAAAACTCTGCTTCTTACTAACACTTTCTCCCTTTTTCATCCTTCCTTCTGGCTCTTCTCACATGCCACCTTAGAGATGTTATAACTCCTTGGGGGAAGCACAGACAACAGCCTCTATCCAGTTCTCTTCAGAAAGATGATGATAAAACTTTTACACACAATGCACTGTTCTTTCATTTTTGCTTTTTCACTGCCTGTATTCCTGAATTTAACTGTTTCAGCCTCTGTCTCTGTCTCTCTCCTCTTTTTCCCTCTCTTCCTCTCTCACTTCTCTTTTCTTGGTTCTGTCTTTCCTCTTAACTGTCTGTCTTGGGCTCCATTCTAGCCTCTCTTTCTGATTGGCCACCTTCCCTCTCTTCTGTCTGATTGGCCTGTATCCCTCCATCACCCCATCTGTCTGCTGGATTCTCCCTGTCTGCCTGCAATAATGTATGTGATAGCACTTTATAAATTATAAAGCACTATGTAGTATAAAACGCTATTATCACTTTGTCTTCTTTCTTTGTTTATTGTTTTCTTTCTCTGTCTGCTTTCCTTCTCTCTCTCTCTCCCCCTTTCTGTTTGTCTGTCTGTCTGCGTCCCTCTTGGTGATCTTGCCTGCCTCTCTGTCTCTCTGTCAGTAATTCTCCTTTCTCTCCTTGCCAGCTTGTCTGGGTTTTTTGCCATGCTTCTTCTCTGTGTGCTCAGTTCTTGTGTCTCTCCTTCTGTGTTTCCAGGTTCCTCTCTATTTCTTTTAGCTGTCTATTCTGTCTGTCCTGAGGCCTTTCATATGTGCCTGTGTGTCTTGCTCTCTCCAGCTGCTTGTGTCCCTGCCTGTCAGTTCCAAAGTGGGCACCACTCTGCTTTTTTCTATCTTTCTGTACTTCAAAAAATAAAAATAAAATAAAAAATTAAAATACCGTATAACTAATTGGTAGGAGAGATTTTTTTTGTTTTTAATGAGAAGACCATTAAGGAAGTGAGAACGGGAACTCAGGAATACAGCTGTCAAATGCAAACCAGAAATTAGATGCCAACCCCTGCTGCTGCAAAAAAAAAAGAAAAAGAAAATTGTAAGGGACTCCCAAGCCAATAATAAGATTATTTATTGAAAGTAAAAGCTAGAAACATCCAGAGCTATAGTTTCTAACCTTTTTTTTTTTGGATCATAGAAAGTTATAAACCCCTTTCCCCAGAAAAACTGTATCTACACAAAATACCACATATGTTATCCTGAAACCTATGGAGCCCAGGTTAAAACCCTGATGTAGGGAACCTATGAGAATGATTAATAGAGCACAGGCATGAACTCATGCAACAAGAAGATCAAAGGACTGAAAAAGCACTTTGCAGTCTGTGATTTACTACCGAAGGAGATGTTAAAGAGATTCCTAGTTATCTTTTGAAATATAGAAGTTAGTGGTAATAATGAAAGGCATGTAAACGCTGAGGATTTTCTAGGCTTAATCATGGAATTTTAGAGAGAAGGTCATCTAAACCAGTGTTTAGATGGCTAAGTAAGGTTGCCACCTGTCCTTTCCTGGGGAGCTGTGTCCTTTGTTCTGACATTATATATTTCTCATATATTTTTATATAAAATAAATGTGTAATATGCTATATTTATATGAAACAAATATGTAATATATATATGCTAATGTATTTAACAGTATATTATGTTTATTTAAAATGTTCTAAAAATGAGGTAGATCTGTGTTAGAAGGATGTCTATGATACATGTTACAGGGAGAGAGAAGGAGAAAGAAAATGAGTTTTTATACTTCTGTACAACTTGAAAATTTTTCAACATACAGGTACTTGTGTTATAGTTACAAAATAATATTTTTAATATCTTTCTGTTAAATAATGGTGATGGGTATATAGGTTTGGTTTTGTTCTTTTTTTTTTTGGTTTTGTTCTTAATGTCATTAATTAGCGCAATAAAAAGTCAGGAACTCCATGTTGGTCACTAACTTTTTTTTTTTTAATGTTTTACTGGTCACTGTAATCTAAAAGTCTGGGATCTACTGCTTTAATCTAACCTCTTCTAGATTTCGTGAAGCAAGAAACCTCAGTCCTTCATATATCATAGTCATGACTTGCCATATTTACATGCCACCTATACTATTATATGCATACTATTTTCCTTTTCAATTCACTTTTCTTTAACTTAAACAAATGTCCTTTAAAAAGTAAATTTTATATAACTAAGAAATAATATCCGTAAATCCTTGATTTGATAAGGTAATTATAATTTTCCTAATTTATTTTAAAATACAAATAATTATTAAAAGTCAATAAAAATAAAAGCATCTTGCATGCTACCAGTGGTATAGGTACCGTATTTTAGGAAACATCACTTTAATCTAATTTTGTAGGTACAGAAACTGGGGCCCAGATGTCGAAAGGATTGCCTAAGATCAAGTTAGATGTTAGGGACAGAACCGGAATTTGAACCTGTATCTTCCAACTTCTAGTCTGCTGTTCTTTGTTCTATATACTAAATGACTTATAAGTCAATGGATGTCCTAGGGTTTTAAAGGAACTAATATGTAAAATTGATGGTCACATGTATAACTTACTTATAACAGCTGTACTACAGAACTGGCAATGGTTAATTTATCTAGTACATTATTAAACTGACATGTTTTCTGTTACAGAGTTCCACCTCTTATCGTCTACCCTAGAGAAACAGTCATCACACTTGTGCATGAGGTGACACATACAAAGATATTCATTACAACGTTGTTTGTAATAGCAAAAAATTGGAAACACTCTAAATTTCCAACAGTAATGAATAACTAAATAAACTATACAGCAGTCAAGAAAAATGAGTTACATCTACATAGTCAGATTCTTTACTATATTGTTGAATGGAAAAAGGCATGCTGCAAAACAGTATATACATTATGATATCATTTATGTTCAGAGAAACTAAAAACAATACTATGTGTTTCTACAGATACATTTATATGTATATAAATTTCTTTTACAAATTCTGGACATATACATACCAAATTGGTCACAGTGGTTACTTTTAGGAAATAATAGTCAAGGGGGATATTTAGCTTTATTGATAATTTTGAATTTTTACAGTATTGTGTAAACAAATTTATGTAGTGTCATGATTACATTAACAAATGAAGCCAAATGGGACAAAAAGTAGTGTGATTTCTCTAAAGAAATCATTCCTCACTAATTTCTCGTTCTTTGAGGAGAAAAGTACGGAAGCAAAGTATAATCAATGTGTGTAATGTAGTTAGACTTTAGAGGACATTAGTGAGGTTCTAGTTTAAAAAATAATTAAAATATGAAGGGAAAAAAGGAAAGTTATAGAAGAGCATGTATAATATGGTACCATTGATGAAAGGGGAAAAAAATATGAATTTCCATAGAATATTCCTGGAAGAATACACAAGAAACTGTAGTCATTACTACTGGGAAGGGAAACATATTTTTTCATTGTTTTTCATTGTGCATCTTTTAAAGCAACTTGAAAATGTTTTAGTGACCAAGGGATTAGTTAGGTGGAGGGAGGAGAGACATTTGAGATCAGAAATAAACACACAAAAAAGTTAATTAAGGATATGTGGTAGTGATGATTGCTGTGGGCTGTAGAAATCTGAGAGTTCAGAGAAGAGAGCTCTTAGGGAGAGGAGGGGAGGGGGACTGAAGGACTTTCATATGTAGTTGTACTTGAAGTAGGCCCCAAAACATAACTAAGGCCTATATAGCAGAGAGGAGGAAGAAGGGCAGTTTAGGTTGAGTAAGAAACTATTCAGCAAGTAGTATGTGGACCTCATACAGCTGGAGTGGTAAGTTCATGATAGTAAGGAGGTTTGTTTTGTTTTGTTTGTTTTTATAAATTTATTTTATTTTTGGCTGCGTTGGGTCTTCGTTACTGTGCACAGGCTAGTTGCGGCGAGTGGGGGCTACTCTTGGTTGCAGTGCGTGGGCTTCTCATTGCGGTGGCTTCTCTTGTTGCAGAGCATGGGCTCTAGGCGCGCGGGCTCAGTAGTTGTGGCTCGCGGGCTCTAGGGCACACAGGCTCAGTAGTTGTGGCACACGGGCTTAGTTGCTCCACGGCATGCAGGATCTTCCTGGACCAGGGCTCGAACCCGTGGACCCTGCATTGGCAAGCAGATTCTTAACCCCTGCGCCACCAGGGAAGCCCAGAAAGGAGGTTTTTAATTTAAAAAATTATATCTATTATTGAGAACTATTTCACAGGTCCAAAAGAGTATGTATAACATACATCAACCACAAAGAATATTAAAATGAACACATGTATTCAGTATCGGTTTAATAAATATAACATTAGTAACATCTTTGAAGCCTCATAATGGTCTTCCATATTTCACATTCCTCTCCTGCCCCCTGCCCTACCAGTATCCTGAATCTTGTGTTATCATTCACTTGTTTTTTCTTTGTGATTAGTTCCCTTTCCATCTGTAACTTTTTTCTTTTTAATTTAAGTACAGTTGATTTACAATGTTTCAGGTGTACAGCAAAGTGATTCAGTTATATACTTAGATATATATTCTTTTTCAGATTCTTTTCCATTATAGGTTATTACAAGATACTGAATATAGTTCCCTATATTATACAGTAGGTCCTTGTTGTTTATCTATTTTATATATAGTAGTGTGTATCTGTTAACCCCAAATTCCTAATTTATCCCTTCCCCCCACCTGTAACTTCTTAATTTTGAAAAACTTCAAGCCTACAGAAAAGTTGAAGAAGTACAGTGAGCACCCATATACTCTTCACCTGGATTTACTGATTGTTGACCTTTTGCCACACTGACAGAATGACATGAGCAAATGCTTATGATCTAATGTTAATTGCATAAAACAATATAAAGCCATATATGTAGTATAATCACAGCCATGTAGGTACTAGAAGGAAGTGGTTAAAATGTTAATACTGGTTTCTGCTGAGTGGTAGGGATAAGAGTGATTTTTGTTTTGCATCTTTATGCTTCTCTACCTGGAATTTTCTGTAAGTAACACATATTCTATAATGAAAATTTAAAAATCTTTTCAAGTTTAAAAAAATAATCTTAAAAATATATGGAGAGAGAGAGAACAGGAGATAGTATCTAACATGTGTTCATCAAGTTTGGTAGTCCCAAAAAGTTTAAAACACAGTAATATGGAAAATAAACATAGGTACAGACCTCATATCTGAAGGAATCTAATTCTTTTTCTGCAAGGTTGTTGCCCATCTTGTGTGAAAAGGCCCTATTTCTTTAAGGCTCCAGCAGTCTGGCTGTTTACCCCTCCACTTCTCTCCCTGGCTGTCATCTGCTTTCCTCCCGATCATTCCCCTCATTCATCGAAGACTGACGCTTGGCTCAGTCCTGCCCTCGACGCTGTAACCAGAGACCTTTCTCACCATTTCCACTTCTCTCTCCCACCTCTAGGAAATAGTAGATTCTTACCTGTTCTGAAATATTAAATTCAAGCCTCCTACTTTGGCTACAGCTTTCTATCCTTCCAGCTCTCTCATTTATTCACTATTTTGGACCCATGAGACCCTGTAATCCCTTAATTCTTCCATTTTCTCCTAATCAGCTCTACCATGTTCTCCCCTCCTTCCCTGTCCAACTTAGATTCCATGGTCTGTCATTTCAGCCACTCTGCTGCCTGCGTCTCAGCACCCTCTTTATTTACCTCTTGCAGACCCCCAACCTTGGATCACTTCGGCTGTCTGTTTACACTCAGGAGCACTTTGCATGACCACATGGTGTCAGAACACCATGACCACTCCAGATTAGTGTCCCTGCTCAGAAATCCTTTTGCCTAGTCAGCTTCCTTTCGGTTCTCCGTGGTGACTTTTTCAAACCTTCCTCAAATTCCTCAAACCTCCTCCACCTTATGCTTCAGTAGAACATCTTATCGTCTCCCTCTAGGAGACAGATCATCAGATGAGAACTCCCTTGAAATACTGACACTAAGACTACATATTTAACTGTATTCATATTTGTCCTTTCCTCCCTCCTATCCTGTCCGAAGCTAATGCCTACACTTGGGCTCTGGCTCCCAGCCTTGCCACCTTCTCAGGGTGTAATGGTTAACAGTGATCCCCTAACTCTCCTTTATCTCCCATCCTCCTTGCTGCTTCACAACCACATTTAAATGTACTCAAATCTCCCCAACTTTAAAAGAGACACTCTGGACCCCTAAGCTGCCACCCTACCTCGCTGTGCCCACTCACAGCCACGCTTCTTGAAAGAGTTGTTTACACTCAGGCTGCTTTACTTGCCTACTCATTTTCCAACCCTCTGCCCAGCCTCTCTACAGAAACTGCTTTCGCAAGATGACCAACAACCTGGTTACTGAACTAAGAGGAAATTTCTGAGTTCTTAACTTGAACACCCCCTTCTTGAAATAGTCTTTGTGATCTGTGTGAGTCTGTGATCTCACATCTGCTCATACTTCTGTTGCTGCCTTTTAGCTAAATCCTTTCCTTTGCTATTCATTGAGTAAAGGGGATACCTTAAGAAGAAAAGGAAGGGATTTCCCCGGCGGTCCAGTGGTTAAGACTCTTCCTCAACCAGGGATCGAACCTGCGCCCTCGGCAGTGAAAGCACAGAGTCCCAACCACTGGACCGCCAGGGAATTCCCTCCCAGTTTCTTTTAGACTTGCTTTGATTGACCACTATGATGGAAACAATATAACAGTCCTATACAAAATGGCAAAAACCAAACATTTTTTTCCCCTTTGACATTGCCTTTTAACAGTTTCTTAATAGGTTTTCACTGACTGGCCAGCCAGAATGCCTTGCTTTCCACCTACTGTTAAGCCCTGGTTATTTCAGCAGAACTGCCCTGACACCTTTCCTGGCGAGCCCCAAGCTGTCATCCTCCTGCCCCTTTGCTTGCTCCTGGGCCCTTTCCCCACCTATCTCTCTGGATAGGGAGAGTTAATTTCAGACTAAATTGGATATGATTAGTAAATTAAAATTGACTAATTTTTTTTTAAAAAGATGCTGTATTCCCAAACTATATAACTTCTAAAATGTATTCCAGAGCCAAGTAATGAAGTTATTCACTGCCTCCCTCAGAGGAAGAGTTTGAGCTGTGGATTCAGGTAGCACCTGGAATCCAAGTTCTGCCACTTACTAACAGTAACCCTGGGCAAGCAGCTTATCCCTCAAGTCTCAGCTCCCTTATCTGTCAAACAGGGATATTAATGCCTACCTCACATGGCTGTAGTGAAGATTTTGAGCTAA
Organism: Lagenorhynchus albirostris; assembly: GCF_949774975.1. Classification (NCBI taxonomy): domain Eukaryota; kingdom Metazoa; phylum Chordata; class Mammalia; order Artiodactyla; family Delphinidae; genus Lagenorhynchus; species Lagenorhynchus albirostris. The sequence continues at coordinate 8,834,838 of NC_083114.1, forward strand.
CTTACATAAAGCACTGGCTGTAAGGCACTTGAGAGTTGGTAGCTAGTGTTCTGAACAGTCACGTTTACTATTCGCCATTTCTCACTTCAGAGGGATTCACTTAAGATGCTTGTAAGGTGAGAGGATTGACAACCTGGGTTATGAATAACACCTTAAACTGAAGGAGCAAAGGGCCGACTTTAGTTATTCTTGTTCCCAATAGTTGCCCCATTTCCTTGCTTTCCCCTGCTTTATTTAAATAAGATCAACTCTGGTATGATATGAAACAAACCACATTTTACTATACTCAGTTCTCCCAGTAGAGGCACAAACACTGTTGTTAGGTTAGAAACCAAATGTTAGTCACAGATACGGTCTACTAATTTCCTAATCATGACAGATGTTCCCTAGATGCTGAATAGTGTGGAATCTCAGGAAATCCCAAGGGAAGCATTCATTACTAAATAAAGAATGGCTAGCACAAGGAGAGGGAAGAAAACTAAAAATTTCGAGTGCCTGTCCCAAGGGCCTTTAGTACTGCTGGGCATTTCCCCATACCTTATATTTAATCTTCTCAACCACAGTGTAAGGTAGCTTCTTTTTAAGTGACCTTGTCCTAGTTTATGCCTGTTGCCCTTAGTGAATCCTTACTTCTATTGTTCATATTTTGTGATTGAAGAAATGGAATCTAAAAGAAGAAAAGTATTCTGTCCATAGTTACAAAGCCAGAAAACTCCTCCCTGTGCAGCTGGATTTCTTCTGTGAAGCCCTCATTCATACCTCATCCATCTACTGTCTGACTTCTCTAACACACCACTGTTTTGCTGTTCACTAAATGTGTGGATGCTCAAGTCCTCACCTTACTTGACTGTGTGACATTTCACACTGTTTACCATTCCCTCCTCTCAAATACTCTCTCTTTCGCTTCCCGGGCACCGTTTTCCAGGGTCTCTCTCACCACTTTGGCTCGTACTTCTGAGTCTCCTTCTCCTCCCCTCCCTTAGGTATTGTTCCTCCCAGGCCTTGCATGTAGATCACACTTTATTCTTGAGGTGATCTCATCCTTGACTTTGGTTGACAGTTACTCACTGCGGGTAATTCCCAAACCTTTAACTCTAGCCGAGAGCTCTATTCAGGATATCGTACCACATATCTGGTAAGATCTGGACATCTGTGTTTCCATGTCCTGGAGTTACTTCAGATAGCTAACTAAAAACACATCATCTTCCTTCCCCATGAAACTCTTCTTCCAAGCATTTCCCTCCTCTGTCAGTAGATTCATCATCCTCCACCCAGGCCAGAAACTTGGGTGTCATTCTTGACTCCTCCCTCTGCCTCAGACCCCCTCCCAATAAATTATTGAGTTGTGTAATTCTCTCTTAACTTCTGTTTATCTCCTCTGATCTCCACTGCCACTAACTCACCTCATTCCGGCCACCTTCATCTCTTTCCTGGACTGCTGTAATAACATCAGTCTCCCTGTCTCCACTCTCTCCTCTCTTTTTCTCCCCTCCAATCCATCCTCTCTTGACATTCAAAAATGCAATTCTGATCGTGACATTCTCCTTATAAAACCCTTAACCTTGAATTGTACACTTTAAAAGGGTGAATTTTATAGTATGTGAACTGTATCTCAATTAAAAAAAAAAACCTGATTTACAAAGTCTCGCAGGACCTAGTCTGGCCTCCATGTCTCTTACTGCCCACTCTCTTCAGGCCTCCCATCTCCTCTTGGCTTTACCGTTCTGCATTTCCTTCTGCGTCTGAGCTCTCCACATACTCTCACTGCCAAACTCTGCGCTCTTCATGCTGTTTACTCTCCCTCCTTACCCACTCTCACTTCTTCGCTTGGCTGCCTCCTCGTACTTCCGGTCTCAGCTTTAGATGATGTTCTCCAGAAAGCCTTCCCTCATCTCCCCAGACTGGGTGTAGATATTCCCAAGGCATTTCTCTGAGAAAGTGACATTTAAGCAAAGCCTTTAAGGGGCAGGAGTTGGCCAGGTGATGAGTGGAGGGTGGAGTGTCCCATGCAGAGGAACAGCATGTGAGAAGGCCCTGGCAGAAAGGAGCTTGGGGGAGTATCAGAAACTGAAAGGCCAACAGGGAGATAAAGAAGGGGCTTGGGCAGGGGGGAAAGGATGGATTGGGTGTTTGGGATTAGCAGATGCAAATTATTATAAGTGGAATGGACAGAAAACAAGGTCCTACTGTATAGCACAGGGAACTATATTCAATATCCTGTAATAAACGATAATGGAAAAAAAGATGAAAAAGAATGTGTGTGTGTATGTGTGTGTGTGTGTGTGTGTATATATATTTACATACATGTACACACACACATATATAACTGAATCACTGTATAGTAGAAATTAACACAACATTGTCAATCAACTATACTTCAATAAAATAAATTAAAAATATAAAAAAAGAAGAGCCTGGAAGAGGCAAATCATGCAGGGCCTTGTGGACAACCGTAAGGGTGTCCTATGTCCTCTTAAGAGGAGTTGGAAGCCTTTGAAGACTTTAAACGGGGGAACTTTAAAAGCTTCCCCTTAAGGACCTACTGTAGAGCACAGGGAGCTCTACTCAGTACTCTGTCATGACCTATATGGGAAAAGAATCTAAAAAAGAGTGGATATATGTATATGCATAACTGATTCACTTTGCTATACAGCAGAAATTAACACAACATTGTAAATCAACGATACTCCAATTAAAAACAAAAAAGCAAACAAAACTTCCCTTGGCCGCTTTATATAAGTAGAAGCAAGGTGAAAAGAGGCTCACAAACTTCTCTGAATCTCCCACTAACCTGTAAGCTCCTCGAGGGCAGAAATTATGTCTTCTTATTTAGTGTATTCACAGAGTCCAGAATTGTGCCTGATACACAGCAGATGCTCAGTATTAGGTTAATGAATTGAATAAATGGATGGTGGGGCCAGGATTCCAACTTTGGTTTTCAAGAAAGACTCAGCACTCCGCTCCTACCCGAGACTGATTGGATATCCCTCCTTTTGCCTCCAGTGCACCTGTGGTCAATTGTATTTTCCAGAAATGGCTACAAAAACAACTCACATCCAGCATGCTCTTATTACAGTGTGACTTTGACACTCTTCCCACTGAAAAGTGAGGTCTAGTTCTTTCCCCTTGGATTTGAGGTGAGGTTATAAAAGGTGCTTGAGGCTCCTCCTGGTTCTCTTGGGACACTTGCTCTTGGAACCCAGCTACCATGCTATGAGGAAGCCCAAGCTGCCCTGAGAATGGGGTCTTCATGGAGAAGAATCCGTAGACAGCACCAACTTGCCAGCCATTTGTGAGTGAGCCATTTTGAAAGTGAATTCTCCAGCTTCTAGTAATCCAACCAGTTGATGCCTTTTGGAACGGAAATGAGCTGTCCTCACTGAACCCTGCCCAAATTACAGACTCATTAGCAAAATAAATGATGGTGGTGGTTTGAAGCCACTTAAGTCTTGGGATGGTTTTGTTAAGCAGCAGTAGGTGACTAGAACAGCAGCCTATGTTTGTCATGCAGGGAGGTGATGCCACTCAGTGGTTAAGTGGGTGGCCTATGACTGTCTTGTTTCAAAGCCCACCTTTGCTGCTTAGTATGACCTTTGGCAAGTTACTTAACCTCTCTGTGCTTCAGTCTCCTTCTTTCTTCAGTGTAAGTAAAAACAGTATTTAAGTTAGTTATGATGATTAAGTGATTAATGCAGGTAAATGCAGAACTACAGGTAATACAGATCAGTCTTTGTGATTATCTCAGGCAAGTCTCTGATCATTCAGCCATCACTGTCTCTTGTAATTCTGTTTCTTTGTCTTTATAGTACTTTTGGTATTTGTGTGTGTGTGTGTGTGTGTGTGTGTGTGTGTATAATGTGTTCATATATGTATATGTGTATATACACATACATAATATATAGCTTTTAGCACTATCTGAAATGATCTTGTCTACATGTTTTTTTATCCCACCAGAGTATAAGTCCCAGTAACGCAGGAACCTTGCCTGTCTCATTCACTGCTGTATCCCCAGTACCTGGAACGGTACCTGGCACAAAGTGCTTATTAATAACTTTTTTGTTAATGAATGGATGAATAGCACTTTCATACTTCTTGTGGAAGACATCACTAGTTCCTACCCAGTATTCCTTCTCATTCCACAGTAGTGGTCCCTGGTTTTGTTGTGGATGTCAATACAAAATACTGTCCCAGACTCCCTTGCAGCTAAGGGTCATTGTGTAATACATGTCCTATCAATGAGACGTAGTCAAAGTTCTGCTAAGGATGTCTGGGAAAATTTTTTGCTTTGATTTAGGCACTGCCCTTTCATCCTTCCCCTCTTCCTCCTTCCTGCCCACAATACGGACAGGAAGTAGAGCAACCAAAAAGGAGATAATCATGAAGACAAAAACAGGAGCAGCCTGTGATGTTGATGAACTATCTAGTGGAGTCACTACACCACAGACTCTCTCATTATGTGAAAAAATTTAACCCTTTATAGTTAAGCCCCAGCTCAGCCTTCTGTTACTTGCAGCCAAATACATTCTCACCTGATACACTGTGGTAGAGTAATATCTACTCCTATAGGCTGTTCATTAAGGGCAAGGAAATATTTCCTCCTCCTTACTGTTCTCTAGGAGGACTGGAAGAATTTATCAGCACAAATGTCACTCACTGTCCAGATCTCTTCTGCTCTCTTCAAATAGTGAGAGTGGGCAAGTAGCAAGGGACACCACAGTATCTGAATATATTTGACTCCTGAGTTCACATATTTCAAGTAGTGGGGGTTACATTTGCCATTCATTCCTGAAACAAACATGTATTTATTGCCACTCTGTGCCAGACATTATATGGCTGTTGGTGATACAGAGATGATTAAGTCAGATGATTGAAACTGGATGCCCAAGTTCCCACTAAACATTAAGCTCCCAAAGGGTGGGAGCTGGGCGGCTCCCAGTAAGAAAGGGACTTAATTCTAGCAGTGTCTCATCCATATTGTTCCTCGTCTCAACCTTCTTGACCCCTGATCCCATTTTAATGGCCTCAGTTCACTTATTCACTCACCACCTTTTGTGTGTGTGTTTCCCTGGGAAATAGATATGGACTGCATATCTATTTGTATTTTGAATGCTTAATCTTTGACTTCCAAGACCATTCAGGTTTCAGATTGTCTGCTTTCTCTACAGCTAAGCCTCCATGCACTCTTGCTGCTCCATCATAAAGTGGCTGTTCTCCCATTATCAACACATCTATGTAGTTAATCTAAACTCAGCTGTGGGGACTGGGTACATTAACCTTATCCTGATGTCATGACTCGGTGTTATGGTCCCAAGTCCAAATGATAGATCCCCTCACTCAGCTCCAGGGTATGTACAGATCAGAATTTGGGGCAGTAAAATGTTTCAGACTAGTTATAAACTTAGCCCCAAGGCTTCAAGTTTTAGGAATTGCCGCCATGGGAACACAGGTGTATCAGGTTGAAGTAGACCATTGAGGCAGGTGCCAGGAATCCAGGAACCACATTGTATTGTCACCTTTGATATTTTACTTTTGAGGGTCTTTATTATTGTGCTTGTGTGTGTACTATTTCAGGGGCAGGGGGTGGGCCATTTTGAGACTGATGGAAATTACAGCACCCTTCTCCAAGATAATACACATCTGCACACACACACACACACACACACACACACACACACACACACACACACACTATTTAGAAGTCATTTCTGGAGGCCCAGGTTAAGAACCCAATTGTGATTTGCCATGAAGGTGGAAACTTTTCTGTACCCTAATTTGGTCCTTTACCATGTACTATTTTCATTTACCTTTTCATGTGTGTATGTTTTAGCCCATTGAGTGAGCAAGCTTCCTGCAAAGAACATACACCTTTTTATGACCCCCAATGATACTTGATATAGTGACTGAGCCTTGTGGGAAATATTTGCAAATTGAGTTCTTTGAAGCTGCTACGATTTACTGAGGACAGGCAACGTTCCTTTCAATATACCACCCACCACCCGACCTCCCTACGAAATGGAAGAGATCACTACCAAAGGACCTACAGTCATGTTCTATTTACTTCCTAGGTTTTAGGACTGGGCACTATTTACATACTCCTCATGCAAATATACAGTCTTGGATATTTAGAGAACCAAGGTAGTGCCTAGTAGAAAGCTTTATACAAACAAAACAAAACAAAACCCTCTAAGAATAAATGAACATACTCTATTATCTTAAAAATCTGTGATCTTTATTCCTTCCATAGTTCTGTGCCTCACCCTGTACATACCCACACCTGTAATCAGACCCCTTACTTGTCCTATCCCGTGAGTTTTATTTCCCAAACTACACTCCTTTCCTGGCATGTGCTTATGGAAAAAATTAAAAATAGGAATAAACCTAATGCTAATGGAATAGTGCCCATGTTGTTTTCCCTTTTTTCTGATCCTTCCCTCTCACCTGTACGTTTCCACAGGCTACCTTTAATCCTAACCTGTTTAGAACTTGGAAGTGTTTTCCCTCATCTGGGCCCCTTTCCCTTCACTCTGTAGGAGACTACAGCCACCTGGTGGCCATGTAGAGAAAAGACAGGTCGATTGCCTCAAAAATCTGGTGAGAGGAAGAACCTCTATGGAGTAATTTTTGGTCTTGGATCTATGGCGAACAAGGAAAGAGAAACCTGTGGATAGAGATGACAGCATAGGATCCAGACATCCTATTTCTTGGTCCCACCTTGCCCCCCACCAAGGACACAACATCCCATCCACTAGTTATTAGAGGCAGAGGAATTCACTTAACATTTGAGTTCATTCAGTCAAAATTTATTGAGCAGCAACTGTGTGCCCAACACTGGCAATACAGCAGTGAACAAGATGGACACGATCTCTGCCCTCATGAGTTTACAATCTAGCAGCCAGCCAGCCAATTACATCCATAATTTTAACATTACTATTGTAATAAGCACTCTGAAATTTAACAGAAAGTCCTGACCTGCATCGAGAAATCAGCAAAGTCTCTGTGAGGAAGAAACATGTAGGATTAGCAAGGTGGGAGATGGAAGAGTGTTGTAAGCAGAGAGAACAGCCTGTGTGCCGGCTCTGAGGCAAGAAAACCTTTAGTGAACAGAAAGCCAGTGAACAAAGAGGGGTGATGCAAGGTAGAGGCTGATATATACAAGGTCTTTGGATTTAGCACTTGATTCCAAAAGCAGCTAGAAGCCACTGAAGAATCTGAAGGAGGAAAGTTAGATGTTTAGGTTTGTTTTTCAGAGCTCACTCTGCTGTGTGTGGAGGACAGAAGAGGAAATGGGAGGACTGGTTAGGAAGTTATCGCAGCAGTCCAGACCAGAGGTGATGATAACAGCTTCGAGAAAAGAAGATGGATTCCAGAGATGTTTAGGAGATAGAATCTACTTGGAGAGTGACTGGGTGTGTGAGGAAAGGGATGTGTTTCTGGCGAGAGGTACTAAAGTAGGAAACCCTGGAGGAGGGATGAGTTTGGGCAGATCCCATAGGCACAGGCCCTGAGGCTGGGGTTACAGCAACAGCATAGCTCTGGTTCTCAAATAGTTTAGGGTTTAACTGAGCAAACAAGATACACATGAAACAACTGCAGGTGGATACAGATGTCTTCACCTCTGTCCATGCCGTTCATAGTCAGCCCCTCAGCACACTCCTCTGCAGCCTACCCAGTGTCTCATAGGGGGCCACCTTCCACAAAGATGCGCTAACATCTCTCTGCTGCTTTTTTAGCCTGCTACTGTCAAGAAATTCACCTGTGATTCTCATTCCCCTTCCCTCCTTAGGTCATAGGGGACCAAATCTGGCCACTGCCCTACATGGTTGTTCTCTTTTGAACACCAGGAGTTTTCTGACTTAATTAGCTCCTCTCTTTTTTTTTTTTTTTTTTTGCGGTACGCGGGCCTCTCACCGCTGTGGCCTCTCCCGTCGCGGAGCACAGGCTCCGGACGCGCAGGCTCCGGACGCGCAGGCTCAGCAGCCATGGCTCACGGGCCTAGCTGCTCCGTGGCATGTGGGATCCTCCCGGACCCGGGCACGAACCCGCGTCCCCTGCATTGGCAGGTGGACTCCCAACCACTGCGCCACCAGGGAAGCCCCAATTAGCTCCTCTCTTTACATCACCTCTGTCAAGCCCCTTCTTGCAGAATCACCATCTGGCAAAGTCGACCCTGTCTTCCTCATCTTTCCCTCAGAAGCACAGGCCCATCATGAATATACATGCCTACTTTTTGCTCCCCCTTCTAAAGTGTCCCAATCCAAAAGCCCTTTCCCACTCTAATTTTCCTGGAACCAGTATATACCCACCTCTTTGCCTCAGAAAAGTCAGAGGAAAGTTTTCCTACGGGATTAACCATGAAGTAGACTCATCAGCTATTACTCAGCTTACACTTGGCCTTCCCTGTGTCCTCTCTACCACTGCAGAACTGTGCTAAGTCCCTTCCAAAGGCAATAACTAAAAAAACAAAACAAAAAAGCACAACACCGCGGCTGACTACACAATAGGCCTACAGGTTCCCATTGTGCAGTGAGCCTGGACATTGAGAAGAACGTAGACTTTGGAATTGGGAAGACCTGGGTTTGCAGTCTGGTTACTAAGTAGTGTGGCTTTTGCGCTATTAAATCTTACTAAGCTTCAGAAGATTTATCTGTAAGTAGTGGTAATGGTATCTGTCTTATGGATAGTTGTATTAAATGAGGTGTATAAAGCACATAGCATAATATCTAGCCTGAATTACCTGGTGGCTGCCGAATACTAGTCAGAAGAGAGATTAGCCAGTTTTATATGGCGAGTGATATAGACACTTCCTATTCCTGTCTTTGTAGATCCCATCTTCCTACAGTCATCCCATTTCCATCATTGCCAGAAAAGTTCTTCCATCCCTCATCCCTGTGTAGGACTTCTCTTTCTCTTACTATCGAAAAGTTCTGCCTGAGCTCTATCTGACTATCCTCTTCTACATCTCCATGATCTAAGATACTTTATTTTCTTGTATCATTCCTAAAAATTAATTCACTTCTAGCGTTCTTCCTAACTTTCTCAGAGTAAATTGTAACTAACCCGAGGAATAGGACCTTTACACTTCAGTAGGGAAGGGGAACCTCAGGCCAGCTCCCAGAGTAGAATGGAGGTCTAGGTCCAGGTACCGCCCTCCCTGCCCCATCCCCATCTCTTTTCCTACAGGTCACAGAAACAGCTAAACTCAAAATATGTCTTGAGCCTACATGAGCATACATCTCTCTTTCTATAGCTCTGTGAGGTCATCACTGAAGTACAGCAGTACTGCAGGTGTGTAGAGCGTACTGTCCATATTGAGATAATCAAATTCTTCCTCCTCATCCCGGATACCATTCTCTTCCAGGGTATAATCCATGTTCAGGTTCTTCCCTTCATATTTCCATGTGTAGCTGGCAGCATGTGCGTTATAGAGGAGGTAGCGGTGTAGGATTTCCCACATTGATTCCAGGGCCCCCACCTGGAGAACACGAAAGCACCCCACCCAGAATTGTGGGTTGAACGAGCACACACACACACACACACACACACACACACACACACACACACACACACACACACACACACACACACACACACACACACACACACGCAAAGGCCAGGAACCCAAAGCTGGGATCAGAGTGCCTCCTTTGGCAGAGAGCAGCTTAAGGCGCTCCACAGTCCCAGAAATAAAGTTGGAGCTCCAGCATGCAACGAATGGCCCCCAAGTCCTACCTGCCTTTATGGCAGCCACTTGTAATAAACAAATGGCCCTAAAGTCACTGCCCCCTCACCTCATCCCCACAATAGAGTAGACTAATAAGAGAGCCCAGTTGCAATTGCTGTACAAAAACACAGCGTGTAAGAGCTTCCGAGGACAACCATCACTAAGGTGCACAAACTGTCACCCTGGGCTTAAGAAAAAGTCTCTTGTACCCTGTGGCCCAGCCACACCTTTAATTCCTAACCCTGGGGATGTAGGTGGTCTTCTTTCCTCAGTTACCCCTAAAAGGAAAGAAAATACAGCTCCCACCGGTTGTGGAGAGCTGCTGGCCTGCAGATCTGCTTGGAGATTTGCTGGGATTCTCGGTTCCCTCTAACCTGCCCCCGGGCACCAGTTCTCACCTCCAGAGTGTGCTCTTGCGACGTGAGCGTGTTAATGATGCGGATATTCCGGGTCTTGGCGGACAGCCGCCCCACCTCGTAACGCGACCCCTGCCACCAAGGCTTCCCGAAATCATTGGCCCAGTCCGAACGGGGCAGCTGAGGCGGCACGTGCAGAAAGCGGCCCCACGGGGTGCGGTATCTCAGGGAACCGGTCAGCGGATCTATGTGCTTGCGGATCTTTTAAGCAGGGTTTGAGGGAGGAGGGTCGGAGCAGTCACTATCTCGGGCTCTGTTTAGCCTCTGCTTTTCCTCTTCATCCCGCTCTCCAGTGCCCCTCCCCCCAACCCCAGGTTCCAGCAGAACTCACGTCTCTGGTGTCTGGATCAAACCAGTGACTGATGTCCTGGCCCGCAACTTCCACGATGGGTTTCAGCAGCAGGTCTCCTGGGAAGGAGAAGCTGCCGTCAATGCTACCCATCCAAGAACCAAGCACCCCCCAAACACACCCTCGACGCTGGCCCAAAGTGTGGCGCTTACCCTTGTATTCCTGTGCCAACGGCGTTAGGTCGTACACGTTTCCCAGGTAAGACACCCAGAGGTCTTCGGGCTGGTTATGTTGGGCCACCTCAGCCGGCGTGAAATAGCGACGCTGAAAATACTCAAAGTCTGGCCCGGCCACTAGGCCCCGGCGTGCCATGGCTCTTGCTCTATCGGTCACCGACTCCTTTAGTTGCTTCCTCGCTTTTCGGCACGCACTCTCTGTTTCATCCTCCCTCTGGTCCGGGAGCTAAGGCGAGCGCGTTTATCCGCTGACATGGAAACCATTGTCCCTTTCCGGCCACCGGCCACTGAGATCAAACGCTGTAAATGGGCGAGAGGAGCGTGGGCTGCGCGTGCTCACGGGAAACGTAGTCCGATTCAGGCATTCAAGTAATTTGAGTTTTGTCCTCAGGAGTTCCGCGGGAAAGAGAACACACTCCGTTTTCATTCACAGTACCCTAGGCTACAGGGAGTATTCAGGACATACTGTCTCGCGAGGCAGAAAAACAAGGGAGGGGAGGAGTGTGATTATGAAAAAAGGTATTCTCGCTAAATTCCAGGGTTCCTTAAAGGATGTGTAAGAAACTAGAGTTGAAAATTTCTCGCGATATCTTGGTACATCCAACGTAATAGGCCTCAGTGAGCCTCAGCGCCGAAATAGAAGCTCGCGATACTTCTGCAGTTGCCGGAGACGAAGAGGAGGAGGAGGAGGAGGAGGAGGAGGAGGAGAGGTGATCTCGCGAAAGAAAACAGGTCGGGAGCGCTCGCGAGATCTCAGACCACCGGACACCAAAGGTTCTTAGGAAGTTGAAGGGCCTGGAGGAGGCCCGGGAACAAATGGCCGCAGCTGGACCAGCCATGCTGTTGCGAGAGGAGAATGGCTGTTGCAGCCGGCGTCAAAGCAGCTCCAGCGCAGGGGTTAGCTCGGGTTCTGGGATTGAGGGGCCGTCGGGGAGCAAGATGGGGGGACGGAGGGGGAACTGCAGCTCCCGGCAGCCTCTGGGCTTCGTGTGAGCGCCCCGCGGGCTGTCGGGAGCTGTGGTTCCGCGGGCGGGCAGCAGCCGAGGCGGCGCGGTCTGAGCGCCTGTCCCGCCCCGCTCAGGACTCAGATGGGGAGCGCGAGGACTCACCGGCTACGCGCGCTAGGCAGCAGCTGGAGGCGCTGCTCAACAAGACTATGCGCATTCGCATGACAGATGGACGGACACTGGTCGGTTGCTTCCTCTGCACCGACCGCGACTGCAATGTTATCCTGGGCTCGGCGCAGGAGTTCCTCAAGCCGTCGGGTCAGTGCCCGGGGAATGCACACCCGCCTGGGAATGCGGCGAAGCCTCACGCAAAGCATTTCCCCTTAAGTGCCTGGCTGCACCCCTTATTTTCTGGGACTAGAAGTCGTGGCACAGAAGGGGCGGGGCCGACGCTGGCCTGCCTCTCTGATGCTCTGACTCTTCTTTCCAGATTCCTTCTCTGCCGGGGAACCCCGTGTGCTGGGCCTGGCCATGGTACCTGGACACCACATCGTTTCTATTGAGGTGCAGAGAGAGAGCCTGGCGGGGCCTCCCTATCTCTGAACACGATCGCGCATGCCTTTCGGACTTCATTAAATCTGTAACCGACGTGGCTTGTGTCTGTGTGTAGCTGGGTTTCTGGGACAGGAATTACACACCTCATCCCTAGAGGAATAGGTTTCTCTGAGGTCGGGAGCACTCTCAACCCTCCTTCCACAACCTGGACGTCCAGGACTGCCAAAGGTTCCCTCAGGTTCGGGGTGGGGATGGGGGGACAGGCTGAACTTCGGATCCACGGGCCCCAGGATGGGCCCCTCCATCTTCCCTCCCACGCAGCTGCTCCAGAATTGTGGCGGGAGGGGGTGTCATCCTGTTCCGGAAGGCCCATTGTTTCTCTCTCCGGCCTGGCAACACCGAGTTCCTCTAAGCTGGGGTCAGAGAACAGGCTCAGGTCCCCAAGGGGAGCAGCACAGGCTACAGAGGCCGGGCTCCCTCCACTCCATTGATAAGGAGGTGACAGGGACAGAGCTCTGGGGTCTGGCCAGGAAGAACGGCCTAATGCGATAAGGGAAGGAAGGCCTCCTTCCCAGGAGGCTGAAGGATGCTCCGGTCTGCGCAGTAGAGCCACGCCCCCCCCACCCGCATGTTGTTTCCTGCTCCTGGGCACGTTGCAGGAGTGATTGATAGTATTTGTGCCGCCCTTCTGTTCACAGGATCCCAGGATCGCGTTCAGTTCATTAATTCTTTATTGATGTGTGATGACTCCTTCCCCTCCAACCTCGCCCACCCCACCCCACCCCACCCCACCCCACCCCACCCCACCCCATAGCCCGTAAATACTAGGAGCAGCACCGGAAAAGAAGGGCACCAGCGCACCACCGAGGTTCAGTTGTCCTGTTCACAGGGGGGTGGGGGATGCAGGGTCCAGCCCAGATGTTCAGGATTCAGATATGGGTAGAGAGGGGAAAGTAGGTTTTCCGGGGTGTGGCGAATTTTCACCAGAATTGGGTCCACAGATGCTGCCGTTCTGTTCCTCAAGAGGATGCTGGGACCCGGCTTAGGCAGGAGCGGGGACAGGGTAGGTCGGGAGACCCCCGGGCTTCAAGTCCTTGGGCCGACCGGGAGAGAGGGCACTCCTCGGGGTTGTTCTTGACTCGAGGGTCCTCAGACCCAGACCTTTCCTGATGTTGGAACGGCCTGGGGCCCTGGCGAGGACCGGTTTTGCCGCGGCTGCGGGGTGCGCCGGCGCCGATAGAGGGCTCGGCTGTAAGGCACGAGGCAATCGGCCAGGCGGAGGCGGAGGCAGAGGCGGCGGTAGCTGGCCAGGGCAAGCACGAGCAGCGGCACGAGGAGCAGGAATCCGGTGACCAGCAGGGCTGTGAAGCCCGGGTCCCGCAGGTGCGCGGTGCAAGGGGGTGCCTGGGAGCGCAAGAACTGTGGGAGGAGAAGAGGCATGAGGCCCAAGCCAAACAGCCCAGGCCGGGAGAGGTTGTGGCCCACAGACCCCACCGCCACCGTCACCAGACACCCACACGCACACCGCGGGGCGCACACTCACCTGGGAGTGGCAGAGGAAGCCAAAGCCTAGCATGGTGACAGCGGGCAGCAGGATGGTCCCCAGCACCAGCGCCAGCAGGAGAAGATTGAAGGCAGCCACCAGCAGATTCTGGGCGGTGACCAGCACAGCGCAGGCCCAGCAGTCCAGGGGGTCCCGGGGCTCTGGGCCGCCGCCGGGAACCGGTCGCTGCGCCCCGGGGACATCCGCCATGGCCCGCCTGGCTCCCTCCCGCCTGGGCCACGGCCCTTATAGCCCTCTTTCCTGCCCCTCCCCCGGCCCAGCCTCTCCCCACCCCACCCCCCCTTATCCTGGAATGCGGCTCCGGGATTAGGCACCCCCCATAACGAGGAGCAACCGAGCTCTGGACATTCCACAGGCGCCTCCGGGGAGGGGCTACCCTCCCCATCAATCACGGATTCGCCGCCCTTTTCCCAGTGTTCTCCCTGCTTACCACCAGCACTTATCGAAAAGAGATTTTTTTTTCTGATTTTATTTTTAATATTAATATTCTCACACAAAAATCACCGAAAATAAGGGTAGGGTTGGGAAGACCCCTCTGCCCCTGGGGCAGAAAGACAGTGCAGTGCGAGGGGGCAGGACTGTAAACCCCCCACCCCTCCGCAGCCCCAGCGTGGAGGAGAAAAAAAAAAAACGACAAAACGAAAATAAAGCCCCAGAGAAACTCATCCCGGGGTGTCCCTGCCCCAGTGAGGCCCTGGCCCTGGGCTGTTTCACGCTTAAAAAGAAAAGGGGGGTGGGTTGTAAGGGGAAGGTCCGTGTTTTTAAAATTGGCCGGGGCTGGGAAGGACGGGGCTCCTTTTCCTCATAGTTCTTTCTTTAAAACTTTAAAAATTTATTTTATTTATTTATTATTTTTTTTTTTTACAAAATACCATTTCAGTTCCCACTTCTTCCCCTACAGTACAGGAGTCGCTCACCCTCAGGCGGGGTTGGGGTCGGGTCGGGAGTGGGGGACTGGTCCGAGAAAGTGCAGGACGTAGGGGAGGGGAGCAGGTTTGAGCACCATGAGAACCCGGCTGGAGCCGCGGGCGGGCGGACGGGCGGAGACGGACGGGCCGGGGCCGGACACACACTGGGGCGCAGGGAGGGTCCGGCGGCGGGGGGTCCCTGGAGGGGCGGGCGGGATGGCTTGGGGGTGCGGGAGGTCGGGTTTTCCCAAAAATGAATAAATAGAGGTGAGTGGGACTGTTATAAATTAAAAACCAAAACAAACAAAAAACCCAGAAAATACAAATCATAACCAAGTGAATAAACAAGAGACATGTACAGGGGTCACAGCTAGCACTGGAAGTAAAAAAGGAGGTTCTGGGGGAGGGGTAAAGCCCATACAAAGAATCTCATTAAAAACCTCGGCTGCCGTAACGTCTATGTACATACACGAGCCGCGTGCATCTGCGCCGGGCGGGCGGCTGGCAGGCGTGAGGGAACCCGTATGTGACCCCCGCCGCCGCCGGAGCCTGGTCCTTGTGTCTGTTGCTAGAAAGGCCAAAGTCGGTGAGGGGAGCCGCTGGTGGGCGAGGGGCTACCAGCCCCCTTCCCCGTCTCCCATTTTTTTTCCTTTTTTCCTCATATTTGTTTTTTAAAAAATTTTTTTCTTAATAAATTAGGTGAGGGGAGCTGCCAATGGGGTGGAAGGGCTGGGCCCGACCCCCTTCCCGGCCAGAGGCGGGACCTAGGTCCAGCCCAGGCGTGTGCTGGTGGCCCCGCGGCGCCCTGCGGGCGGGCAGGCGGGCGGGGCGTCCGGCCTCATCGCGACGTGCTGGCCGGGGCCTGCGGGAGAGAGCAGGCGGAGCTCAGGATGCGCGATCGCCCACCCCCGGCCCGGCCCGCCCCGGCGCCCCCTCGGGTCCCCGCCCCGCCGGGCCCTCACCAGCGTGAAGGCGTCGTAGGCCTGCGCCAGCTCCTCCGTGCGGTACTGCTCCAGCACCACCACGCCCTGCAGGCCTGCGCTGCGGCGCCGCGCACAAGCCTCGCAGTGCACCAGGTACGTGTTACGGCTGCCGTTCTCACTCGTCACGAACAAGATGTTGAACACCTCCACCTGCGGCGGGGAGGAGGCGGCGGTCAAGGGGAGGGAGGGAGGGAGGGAGGGGGGGAGAAGGAGGGGAGAGAGGGAGGGAGGCCGGAGACGAGCGCCTCCCTCCGAGGAAGCGCGCGAGGGAGAGAGGGCGCACTCACGTCGCACTCGTTGCAGTAGTAGGCGGGCTCGTCCTTGACCCGGCCCTGGTAGGCGATTTTCTTCCCGGCCCGCACCAGGCTCTCCCGCTGCACCTGGCAGTGCTTCATGGACTGCAGGAGGCAGAACCTAAGGGCGGGGCGAGGTGGTGAGGCGGGGCGGGGCCTCCCCGCTTCGGGCCGGGTCACAGCCCCCGACACATCCCCGTCACAGTGGAGGTTTTATGTGGTTTTTGTCTACTTGGACCACTGGAAAACAAAGCTCCTCAGGGCAGGGGCCTTGTCACCCGCCCAGCACGGCAGCCCTGCATGGCACGCGGCAAAAGGTGGAGCGGTGGGGGAGGAGGGGTTGGAACAAGGAAGAACAAGGCGGGCCAGGTCGGATGGAGATGGGCTCCCTCCCAAACAGGGCCCTCCCTCACTTGATCATCTTGAACAAGTCGGGGTCGCTGATTTTGACCGTGCGAGCCACGTTCCAGGACACGTGAATCATGGGCACGATGGATTTGACGTTCTTCACCTCGTTCCACTCGTATCGTTCCAGGGCCAGCTGGTACTGATAGGCTGCGGGCCAGAGAGGGTCATGACAGGATTCCCCAACAGCCCGAGACACTTGGGCCCCCGCCCCTTCCCTCACGGCTGGCCTGGCGCCCTCCAAACCCGCCCCCCCCACAGGGCTCACTCCCCAGGGGCCCCAGCCCCTCACCGCTGAGTGGCTCACCCCACCACCGGCCCCGCCCCCTCACCGGTGAGGGGCCCCACGTTCCAGGCGATGTTGTTGCACCAGCCGGTGGCCTGCACCCAGTGCACGGTCCCCGCATTAATCCACACAAGGTCTCCGGGGCGCTGCACGAAGCGGTACACAGGGATGTTGGAAGCATAGAGGTCATCCAGGATTGGCCACCAGGAACCCGTCAGGTAGTCCACGCCATGCCTGGAGGGTGGCCACAGGGTCAGATGGAAATCTGGGAATCCAGGGACAGGGCGTGGGGGGTCTATCTACCCGAGGAGGGCGGCGCGCACCGGTCGCAGAAAGCGCTGATGGTCTCCCAGTAGTGCTCGTGCACCGCGAACCACTCGCAGTCTCCTGGGCCAATGTTGATGTTGACCGAACAGAAGTTGTTGTTCTCCTGATGGCCTGAAGGGGGCAACAGAGAACTGCACGGTTGGTCGGAGCCAGGCTTGTCGCGCACTCATTGGTTGACGGAGGAGCGCTGGCGGCAGCCCCGCCCCCCGCGCTCCTCGCGGCGCGACGCACTCCGCAGCCCCGTGAAGAGCGCACCTGGCGTTCGACTGCCTGGGACCTTCATGTACAGCTGCACTGTGTTCATGCCCAGGATGGTGTGGCCCACGTGGCTCAGCATGTTGCCCGTGGAGGTTACCCGCATGAAGGCGGGCAGCTTCAGCAGCTCCTGCAGCTGGGGCTTCCACCTGCCGTGGCGAGGGAGGCAACAGAAGTGAGCAGCTACCCCGACTCTGCTGACCCATCAGCACTCCCGCCCCAGCTTGCTGGCCTCAGCCCCACTGACCGCTTGGCATCGGACAGGTCGATGTTGGTGCCAAACTTGATGATGTGATGGTTCTTCGGATCCGGTGCGCTGCTGCGAGGGCAAAGAGCACAGGTTGGTGGGGAAGCGCAGGGAAAGGAAGGAGTTCTGAAGGGCAGAGGCAAAGCATCCCTACCTAGGAGGGGTTCCCGTGGTGCTGTCCGGCTCCTCGGACTCCTCGTCCTCACTCTCCTTCTCCTCCTGCTTGGTCACAGGGGTAGGCAGACCTGGGTCAGCGGCCTTCCAGGAGCCCTCCCACCGCAGCTGGGGCTCCAAGTCCCCTGATTCCACACCCCCTACCTCTGCCCGTGCGCGCCTCTCACCTGCAGGGACTCTTGGAAGGATGAGGCCTGGTACTGCGCGTACTTGGCAATGGTGGTGTGGGAACGGGAGCTCTCGCAGGGCCAGATCTGTCGCGTGCCTGTCAGGTCCCAGTTCTCATCTGAGGGCTGCTGCACCTGGGTGCGCACCTCCACCGTGTGCTCACCACTGGCCTCCACCAGCGTCTTGGTGGAGAAGAGGCCCAAGTCTGCAAGGGAGGGCCGAGCAGAGTGTTGGGGCAGGGGCAGAGGGCGGGGAGCGAGGCCCCAACTCACCCTCTCCCTTCTTGCTCCCCAAGACTCTGACGCGGTGGACACAGGCTTCTCAGAGCTCAGCCAAGGAAGAACAGGCGAGAACCCCAGCCCCTCATCAAGCTGGGAGGGTTGGCCCTCCCAGGGCCTGGCCTTTACCTGCATCATAACCAACCCCCTCTCTCCCACTGATGCTCTGAGTCCCAGCCCCTCCCCCAGAGTCCTCAGGTGTCCATGAGGCCACATGTGCAAAGCACCTGGCACACAATAGGTGCTCAATGAATAACAGTTTAAGTTTTCATTGGATCCAATGAAAGATTTCATCAAGTAAAAGCCTAGACCGTGCTTCAGTAACATTGGAGGAAAGGGAGGATATGTGGGTAAGAGAAGGCTACAAGGAAACAGAGGAAACAAGATTAATTTTTACAGGAAACAGGATTAAGTTTTATAACTCAGTATGGTTTCCTTTTACTTTGGAAGGTGTTTGAAATTGTGCACAATAAAAGGTTGAAAAAGAGAAAGCCCCAAACCATGAGTCTCCTTGGATTTTACACAACCTTAATCACCAAGAAAACCAGAAGTAACTCTAAGCAGATCCCGAGATACATCCCCTTCCCACCTGCCTACTGCTGGGGACAGACAGATGGGGGGAGGAAAGCCTGAGGTCAGCTGACCCATCACTCAGAGCACTCTTCAAATATGGCTTACACGTGACTGAGGAGAGCTCACTACAGCTGTGGCCCTGGGTCTTCCAGAGCGGGGGCTCTCCGAGGGCCCCAAAGCCCCAGATCCTCGCAGCCCTCCCCAGGTCTTTCCACCTCCACACTCACTGAGCC
This sequence comes from Lagenorhynchus albirostris, assembly GCF_949774975.1. NCBI lineage: Eukaryota > Metazoa > Chordata > Mammalia > Artiodactyla > Delphinidae > Lagenorhynchus > Lagenorhynchus albirostris. Next base: position 8,853,696 of record NC_083114.1, read on the forward strand.
GCAGGGAGCCTGCCAGGCCCCGGATCACGGTGATGGGATTTCGAGGGTCTGTACAGAACTGCAGCAGCACCGGCGAGAAGGCATCCCGTTTACTCTCCAGCTGCGGGACAACCAGGAGACAGGGCTGAGGTCAGAGCCCCGTCCCAGGCTCAGGGCCCCCCAACAGTTCCAACACTGTCCTAGAACCCTCAGGCAGGGGCGGTTCTGAACACGCAGGGCACTCATACATAGATGCTGGGTGTGGGCGGGTTCAGTTTTTCCCGGGGCAGCTTCTCCTCCGAGTTGATCTTCGGTTTCACAGACTGGGCAGGGGAAAGGTAGGACTCTCGAAACTTCCCTTTCACCTTGGCATTCCTGTAGAAGGACAGTGAGATGAGAACAGGAATATCAGAGTGCTGGGGGAAGGGAGTCTCCCGCAGGGCCAGGCCAGCAGCCTCAGCGGTGACAGCCCCCCCCACTCACTTGCTGGCCCTCACGACGTCGGCAGCACAGTGGCTGATGGTGAGGTCTGCCATCCGCAGCCTCCGCTCTTCCACCTCCGAGGCGATGAAGGTCTCCTTGTCACCACTTTCTACTTTGATGAGCCGGATCTTCAGCTCCTTGGGGGGCCCTTCACTAAGTGAGCGCAGCTTCAGCATGTCAGCCCGGCTGACACCCAGTGGCCCCGGAGCTTCCTCCCGAGCCTTCTTCCCAGGGACAGGGGCCGGGGGTGTGGGCTGGACAGAGGGTGCAGGAGCTGGCGGAGGGCCCGGAGCTACGGGCGGCTTGGCCTTGGAGGCCCCGCCCAGATCCGGCCGGGCCTTCTCACGACCCTGGATCTCCTCGCTCTGCAGGTCCAGGTTCCCCAGCACTCGGCGGCTCTTTTCTTTGGGGGCCTTGGCCTTGGCCTTGGCCCTGCCCTCCCGGGGCCGCCGACCCACACTGTCCTTACAGGCCCGCCGGTGCCGCCGGTGCTCCTTCTGCCGCCTCTTGCTGCTCCCTGGTCGTGCTGCGGCCGCCACCCCACCGCTCTCCTCCTTGGCCTGAGCTGGGGGCTGCAGTCGCTCAGTCCCGCTGTCCGCTCGATCTGCCGTGTCCACTGGGTCGGCCGGGTCTGCGGTGCTCCGGCCCACCCGCTCCACAAGGGTCTCACAGGCCCGACTTATCTCTTCTAGCACCTCAGACTCAGAACGAGCAGGGGGCAGCGGCAGGGGTGGGGGCGGGGGTGCGGGGGTCATGGGGCCCGGGGCTGGCTCTTCGCCCGCCCTGCGCTCCCGGGCCCAGGGCCCGCCTGAGGTAGAGAACTGAGATGACGAGGAAGCGGAGGGCTGTGGGGAGCCCTGGGCGCTCGGGGCCACGGAGGTGGGCGGTGGGGCGGTAGCACCTGAAGAGGAACTGGGGGAATACTGAGTGGTGGGCAAGGGCCCAGGCCGGGTGGGAACAGCTGCTCCAGTCCCCCGGTAACAGTACTTTTGTCCTTCCAGCACGGAAGCCAAGGACTTGAGCAGGTTGGCCGGGCTGGCTGGTGGGGCTCGCGCAGTTGGCGGTGGCTGGGGTGGTGGCGGGAACTTGGCTAGAGGCGGCGGTGGTGGCAGGGCTGGTGGTGGCTTCTTCTCCTCTTCCTGGGTGGCCGGGGTGGTGGCGGCGGTGGCAGCAGTGGTGGCTGGGGCTGTGTCAGTGGGGAATGGAGGCTGCAGAGATGTAAAGGGCTCCTTCAGAGGAGGCGGGGGGACCACGCCTGCCTCGTGTCGTTGCTGCTCCTCCTCCTTGCGAATGGATTCATCCAGCATCTTCATGATGTTGGCCAGCCCATCAGGTAGGATCTTGAATTCAGCTGGCTCCTCAAACTGGTCCTCCAGTGGGGTAGGGGGGAAGTCAAAGAGTCGAGGGCCTCGGGCAGGCAGCTCCCCAACCCTGGGCGGCACAGGCTGGGGGGCTTTATTCAGGGGGCCTGGGGATGGCCCCGGCCCCCCCTCGGGGGTCTTTGGGAAGGAGACCCTGGGCCGAGGGCTCTCCGGGTGCCTGAAGCTTCCTGAGGTATTCTGGTGGCAAGAGGAGGGAGGGGCTGGAGGCAGGGCAAGAGTCAGGGGTGCAAGAGGTGGGTCCTGGGGGCTCAGTGTTGGGCTGGGGGGGCGGGGACGGGGGTCCATACTTCTGGCCAAATAGGAAGGTGTAGGGAAGGACACAGGCCCAGTAGGGCTGCTGCTGTGGCTGCCACTGTTGCTGCTGCTGGTGGTTGGGGGAGCGGGAGGGGTGTGCGAATCCTGAGTGCCCACAGAAAAGCGGGGGGCCGGAGGTCCCAAGAAGCCCTCGCGGTGGGGGAGGGGTGGCGGGGGAGGGCGGGGGCGTCCCTCAGCCCCAAAGAAGAGCTCGTCTAAGATCTCTCCATCCTCACGGGCTGCTCGGCAGGCTGGGCCCTTCAGCCAGGCAGGGGGGGGTGGAGGGCGTAAGAGGCGGGGACAAGGGGGAGGAGGAGGTGAGGAGGGGCCGGGTGGCAGGGACAGGTGGGGAGTGGCAGCGGGAGCCGCCAGGAATGGTTTCCGACTACTGTGTGCTGAGGGCCCAAGGCGGCCTTGGTGAGAGGAGACCTCCAGCGCGGGAGTTTGGTAATGGTCAGCACCGGGCTGCAAGTGTAGGACGGCGGTGGTCAGAGGGCTGCTCCAGCCACCCTAGACCAGCTCCACTCATCCCCCCCACCGCTCCGCCCACCACCTGCAGTTGTCACTCACAATGCCTGGGCTTGGCTCCACGCCCCGGAGACCAGGGTTGCTGCTGCTGCTACTGCTGCTGGTGGTGGTGCCGGGGGGGCCAGGGGGCCGGGAAGGGGCGTAAGGCACGCAGGCGGTGGTTGCTGCTGGTGAAACGCTGGAGTCCATCCGCGACCTCTGAACTCTGCTCTCTCTAAGGTCACTTCCAGGGGGACGGGTGGCAGGCGGGCAGCCATGGCTCTCTGCTCCTGGGGGGCGGGGGCCTGGGGGTGCAGCCGGGACCAGCCGGTGGCCGGGGGGGTGCACAGGGTAGGCCGGAGCTGGGTATGGATATGGGTGAGGCAGCGAGTGCCGCTGCTCCTGTGGGCGAGAAAGGAGGACACTGCGTGAGGAACGAAGGACACAGGGGCTGGAGATAAGAGGTGAGGGGGCCACAGAGAGGTGCTCACCTGGCGCTCTGGGGGTGCTGAACCCTTGCGCTCGGGGCCCCATGCATCTCCATGCGGGGTACTCCACAGCCCTGGCTTGGTCAGCTGGAATGGAGGGCTGGTGGCTAGGCCAGGTGGGGGTGGGGCTGGGGGTAATGGTGGCGGAGGCAGCGGCAGCCCTGGGGGAAGGCCAGTCTGGAAGAAAACAGAGTGTGAGAGTCCCACTCCTCGCCCCAGCCTGCCCACTCGCTGCTGGCCCGCCCACATACAATCATACCTGCTCAGAGTTGCAGCCTCTCCTACGTTTGCCTCCAGGGCTGAGGCCCTCCTCCCCCGAGGGGCCTGAGAGTGCTGCAGGAGGCATAGGCTGCACCACCGGGGGTTCGGCGGCTCGCTTCACCGGGGGACCCCCCCGCTTGGCCCCATAGTTCCGTTTGTGCTGAGGACGGAAACAGAGAGAATGGCACCGGTGCAGACCTGGCCCGGCCCTCCTCCCTAGCCCGCCCAGTCCCAGCCTCACCTCAAGGTGCAACAAGTTCCACACTTGCTCCAGGGGAGGCAGAACCTTGGGTCGGTGCTGGCAGGAGGCGGCATGAAAGTTCCAAAGCTGGGCCTGAGGAGGTGGGGGAAGCGTGCAGAGCACAGGGCAGAGGCAGACGTAAGATGAGGGCACTGAGTCAGAACGCACAATCCTAGCCCCCTGTGTCCTGCCTCATCCCACCTGCTGTAGTCGGCCGACGCGGGGCCCCAGCTCAGCCAAGCTTCCTCCGTATCGAAGGGCGCTGTGGTAGCAGCGTACAGCCTCCTCACTGTCGTGCTCTGACTCGTACAGCTGCCCAAGCTGCTCCCACAGCCCCGGCTGGGCCGGCTCCCGGAGCAATGCCTGCACACAGCCATGCAGGGATTCCAGCTTCCCATGGAGGGGTCTTGGGGTGGGTGTCCTACAGAGCAGAAGGGGGGGGAGGTGGCAAGGCTTGGCGAACTCTTTTAAGGCCCCAGCCTTACCTCCCATCCCCAGCACCTTTCAATCCTCACTCACCCTGGAGCATAATACGGTTTGTTGGGGTGGCCAGAGCTACTGCCGTGTGAAGGAGGTAGGGGAGCAGGGAGTGGGGGCTGCCCGATGCTGGCAGAGCACCTGGAGAGAGAAGGGCTCTGTTAATGTACAGCAAGCTGTAAGTCTTGTCCCTACCTAGGAAGGAGAGGACTGAGGAAACAAGAGAAAGCAGCTGAGGACTGCACTGAGGCCCACGGGATGGCAGAAATGAGAGACTGAGGAGCAGAGATGGGAAGAGGAGTGCCTGGAGGCAGAGAGACAGACCAAGTTCTCACCTGCCTCCAGGCAGCCATGCGCTCCGAGGAGGGGGATGGGGCGGGCAGGAGCTCCAGGCCCCAGCACAGCTCAAGCCCCCAAGGGCAAAGGCTTCCCGTGCAGCGCGGGCCCCTGCAGGGTCCACTGCCCGATGCATCCAGCCTGTGTCAAGGAGAAGAGATTATGATCCTACTGGGAACAGAGACTGAGCTGTCAGGGTACACACAGCCGACGCGGCCCCAGTCTTCCCTTACCAGGTCAGCAGTGGCCCCAGAGATCGGGCACGGCCCCCTGCCCCAGCTCCTTGGGGCGATGGTCCGGCTCCAGCCGCTCTGACAGGAGTGCCCACTGCCCCCAGATGGTCGCCCAGGGCCTTTCACAGCCAATTCTACGGAGAGGAGGGGGAAAGGAGTAAGGTGAGCGGGCCAGCACACAGTCGGGGCCGCAGGCTAGGCTGGGCTGGGCTGGGCTGGGCTGGGCTGGCCTGGCTGTGGCGCCCACAGGTCTGTGATCTGCGCAAGGCTGGCTATCCCTGAGGAGCGGCCCACCCGGCCTAAGGAGCCTCAGGGGAGTGGGGGCAGCGGGAGGGCCAGTCGGTGCGATGGGGTGGCTGCGCTGCTAGGCTTCCAGCAGGGAGCCCCGCGGGCCGAGCTGCAGCGCTGCGGCCGCTTACCCGGCCTCCGTGGGAGCTTTCTCTCCCGGCGTCGGCGAGCTCCGGAGACCTGACCAATCACAGGACTTCCTCTCTCCCCAGAAAACCAATCATCACCCGTGTCTCCGCCTCAGTAACAGCCTGGCCGGGACCAATAGGAGCGAGGTTAGCCCGGCCGCTGCCGGGGGAGGAGGGGCGGCGGAGCCGGTCAGACAGGCTCTGCCCGGGGTGACCCCGACGTGACCCCGCGGCTCCCACCTAGGGTCTCCATCTCCAAGCTGACACTAGGCCGGTCGAGGCAGGCGGAGCCTGAAACCCGTGCGGGTGAAGGCGGCGGGTCGCACGTTCGGGCCGACCTGGGGCATGGAGCTACCCGCAAGTCCCACGCGCCCACAGAGCCGCCGGTGGTCCGCGCTAGACCGCCCGAAACGCCCCCTACCCCGCCGCCTAACACCGACGGACAGCAGACGGATGCACAACGCCGACACAGGTGGCGCTCCCCCTCCTCACTTCACCTCGCCCAGTGCCTGACCTCCCCACCCCCTAGGAACTGTTTAGGGCTGGCCACTCACGGCGACTGCTAAGGCACCCAAACCTGCCCGCGCCGCTATCTGAGCGCTCCACCCACCACGCCTGACCCCCATCCCAAACCATGGTCAAGCCCCCAGTTTCATACCCAGTTCCTTCAGCTCCTCCACTTCCCCTGGTTCTGTAGGCCTTCAATACCAACCGACCCCCAAAACCAAAACCGTCCTCTAATCCCCCAACTTCTGAGAAGTCGCGCACAGCGGTCCCGAGTGGCCCCTCTCGCGTGGCTCCCGTATCCTCTATGCCCTTCCCCGCCGGGGCCACGCGGCTCCCCACGGCCCACGTGGCCCCCGCCCCCCAAGGGAGGGGGGATTTCGGGGGTTGCCCGTGACGTGGCTACTTGCGCAGCGGAAGCGGCGTGTGTAAGAGTACGGGGGGGGGTCCTTCGGGAGGGAGGAAGGAGGGAGGAAGGAGGAGGGCGGGGCCCGCCCGGCGGTGACATCACCCTTGTCCCACTCTCACCGCCCACTCCCTTAAAGAACCCAGAACCCGTTTCACTTCCTCCTTCACCCCCCCCAACCCCTTCCCGTCGGTGCTGGCTCGACCCACGACGGGAGCAGCGCTCCCCTTCCTGGGCACCTTCCCTTTAGCCCCAGTTCTTCCTTCTCGCCTCTCTGAGCCCAGGATCTCGGTCCCCGCGCGTCCTGCTCGCCTACCCCGCGTCCCCGCAGGTAGGAAGCCGGCTCCGCTCCCGGGATCGGTCCATTGAGAGTCTAGAGTACAAAGAGCTGCGAGAGGCGAGTGTAGAGTACAAAGCGGCGGGGGCGGGGCCAGCGCTCCAGCTGGAGCTAGCGCCGGGCAGGAAGCCGGGGGAGAACGCGCGACGAGGGGCTGGGGGCGGCTGGAAAGTTCGCCTTCGCCGAGAGAAGTCTGAGCTGTGGGGAAATTTCCACCCAGCCCACAAGGGCATTCGGGTTTCTGGTGAAAACAGTCCTCGATCTGCAGGGCAAGGTCGTCTGTTTGCACGCAAGCGCTTGGACCCTACAGGTCCCGGCGTGCCACTCCCCGGCGAGCCCTAGTAGGCGCTTGGGCTCTGCGGACCCTCTCCGCGGTTCACGCGGAGTTTCGGTCAGAACTCTCTCTCCTCACCATACAGCCTTTATGTCAGTTACCGAGCCCTGGGCCAAGCACAGCGCTTAACTGCGGTCAAGCATAGCCCTGGCCGGCTGCCCCCACCTAAGTCCCGGGACCCATGGACCAGACATGGGAAAACGGGGAACCCGGGGTCCAGACATCAGAGGAACAGATCCCCGATTGGGAAGTGGTGCCGAGGGCGCTGCCAGTTACCAGGAAATGCAGCTTCCCCTTCTGCGATGATGACACTTCCCCTCTACCACTTCCCCTTTCCCACGGGGAACTGACTCAGCTTTCCCTAAAACAGCGAGTCCCGTCGGCCAGCCCCTTTCCACCTCTATCCACAAACCCCTACGCCGGTACTCGGAATACAGCAGCCCTCACTTGAGAACAAAAACTTCCTGTACACTAAACACACACTCACTCTCGCCAACCACCTCGAATCCTTGTCCCCACCAGGGACCCAGGCGCCTGACTTCCCATCCGCCTCCTGTACAAAGCCCTCCCTCGGGGTCTGATTCAGGCTTGGGGTGGGGGAGCATGAGTCACCCAGAAAACCTTCCCCTATTCCCACTGACTCAGCCCCCGCCTCCCTGAACACACACAGACACACACATTCAGAGGCAGACACAACTCAGCCCACACACCGCTCCCCACCGGTCCCGCGGAATTTCCCCTCTCGTCTTCCCCCATGACGGCCCCTCCCCGCGCCGGGCAGCCCCGACGCCGCGGTCACACCTGTTCCCCGGCTCGCGGTCCACTCTCACCTCCACTCTCGCTTTGGGGCAGGAATAGCCCTCCCCGACTCTTGGCGTCCGTACTAACCCAGGGGAGGGGACAATCACCGGCAGGCACAAAGACAGACACCCAGAGACTCCTCAAAGACAGATGAGAGGTAGACGCACACGGCCAAAGAGGACGGTATACTTCTGGGGCAGGCATTCCAGCCTCTCCCGTCGGACCCACAGTACTGGGAGTCAGCCGCTCAGAAAGGGTTAATTCTTCTCCTGCCGAGGCCACGCCCTCTCCATCCGGGCACTCCCGGCTAAGCCCAGCTCCGCCCCCTCCATCCGGGCTCTGGACTCGGGGACTTTAACCGGCCCCCTCCCCCTAGCGCCCCGAGAGGGACCCACTCTATCAAACACACCCACTTAACTCTCTCTGGGCTCCAGGCCGGAGGAGCCCCTCCGCACACCGCTCCCTCTGCGCGGGATGAGGGTCCAGACGTGAGCACGCAGATTCACGTGCCGGCCAAAGACAAGACCCCGCAATTAGGGTATTACCGAGCAAGGAGTTAGCAGGCACGCGGCACGCGCGAGGAGGTGGGGCCGGCCCGGAACCCCGCCGCGTCCCGCTCCCTGTCAGGCTCCGTTCTGCCTGGTGGAAGCGAGGGGTTACAGCTCGCTTCTTACCTGGGGGAGGGGGAGGCGTAGGGGAGGGCCGCCGGCTGGGGCTCCGCTCTGACTCAGCCACCCCGGGCAGGCCGCCCGCTCGGGATTCCCTTCCCCAGCCTTCCCTCGCTGCTGGCCCCTCCCCGCCCCCCACCGAGAAGTGACAGTGCCGGCCCTGGCCCGCTATGTGTCACTGCGAGCCTTGTGTCTGCCTCTGACTGGACCGCTGTGTTCACCAGTCTCTCTGACAAGGTCGGCTGTGTATGAGTCCCGGTGTCTGTCTCCGTGTGCACCTGCATATCTGCTCATCTTGTCTCCATCAGTGCCTGTGTCTGATGCGTTCCTGTCATTATGCCTGTCTACACGACTCCGAGGGGCTGTCTCTGTCTGTGTGTCTGCCTGGCTCCTGTCTCGGTCTTTTGTCTGGGACTGCCTCTGCATCACTTGCCGTGATCACGTGTGTCTCTCTGCACATGCCCTTCTGTGTTTGCCTTCATGTTCCTGAACAGAGTCAGGGAAACACTGGAGCAGGCTGACCCGGCAGACTCCTCGCCCCACTCCCCTGAATCCTGATGTCTTACTGGATCAGTGATCCTTCTGTTTGAGTCAAGCATTTGGAGGTCTGGGTGCCTTCATTTAAGTTCTGTCCTATTCCTCAGCATCCTCACTTATCCTCACAGCTCCCTGTGGCTCCCATTGTGATGGTAATTGCTAGCATTTAGTGAATACTTATAACATGCCAGGTACTGTGTTAAACACTTTATATACATTTTAAAAAACTCCTCTCCAGAACCTGACCTAGTACTACCCCATTTTACAGATGAGGTAATTGAGGCTCAGAGAGGTTATATAACTCTGTCAAGGTCATTCCACAAGAGAGAGTAAGAGCTAGGCTTCTTTCCAGAGCCTTATTCTTACCACTCTTCTATAATGCCTCTGTACTATTCTCTGTTGGTTTTATCCTCACAGGACATTTCCTAGGTCAGCCTGCCCCTCAGCTCTCCCCCACAGTACCATCCCAAATGTCTTATGTCTCTAGAGAAGGTGTAGGTAGGAGGCTGTGCAGCATTTCTCAGAAGCCATTGGTTTCTTGGCCCTGAAGCTCATTCAGTTAACACATTCATTCAACGCAATTCCACTGAGGCACCCCAATGTGCAAAACATCTCGCCAAATAGTGAGAGATACATAGAAGAAAACAGTCCCACTCAAAACTTAGTGAGAAGTGGAGAAGAGCAACACACACTCAGAGAACTTAAGTCTCTGGCTTAGGTACCCTCTTTTCTCCTACAGAAGAATGGGGGATGGGATGGAGCAGGGCCTTAGGCAGAGAAGTGGCAGAAAGAGAGAGGGAAGCACAAGAGGAGTAAGATTTAGGATGTATGGGGCAAATGCTGTGGTGCAGTAGGGAGAGGGAGGAACCGAAGGGATCTGGAAGGGTGGGAATGCCAAGACTGCCATGGCAACGGCAGGTTTTTGTGACAATGGCCTCCAGTATCTCTCCAAATCAGTTCCCGATCACCCTCCATAAGCCAGGCTGTTCAACAACTATTACAGGGGCAAAGCCCTCCTCATTCCAAAAAAATATCTTATCTCTACTTTCTGGCCTGCAAACTCCAGGTTAATTCAATTTAGTAACTGAGTTGTAGCACTGGTGGGGAGGGGGAAGGGGGGTGATTTTTTGGTGGTAGTTGAGAGGCTGGTGAAGTACAGGGATGAACCATTCATAGGCAACAGAGGGGAGCTCCATAAATGAGGAAGACTGAACCACTCAATCACCTCATGGTGGGGGGGATGCTCAGAGTTGGACTGGACCATTCTGAGGAGTGGGCATGATCTAGATCACATCAATCCTTCTTGCATATGGCGCAGAGCTGGACTGTTGCGGGGAGGCGCTGCATTGCTCAGGGGCAGGACTTACCAGATGGGAGTTTGGTGTGCCCTGTCTCATTGGAAGCAGCGCCCCAGCAGTAGGGTGCAGCAGACCACAGTGGGTGGGGTGGGTGGTACTACGGGGCTGGCATGGTGCCTGGGGGAACCTAAAAGAAAAAAGCCAGTTAGAGGTGGGATCTCCCAAGCTGGAGAATTTTCCTATGCCCCCTGTCCCCTTATTGAGGAGAAACCTGGCTCTGGTGGTCAGATGGGATGAGAGAATCTGTTTCCATGGCAACCAGAAAAAGCCAACCCAAGAGTGGTCCTCCAGCCTTCCCCTTTAGGAAGCAGCCTGGACCAGGGAGTGAGGGGAGCATGCTACAGCATCTGCGTTAAGTCCACAGTGGACACCCAACCCATGATCCCTCTTCTGACTGGACCCTCCTGCTGAGAGTCCTTGGCCCCAGGGTAGCCCTAACTGCCTCTGACATCTGCACCCAGGTCAGCTTCAGTCCTGGCCTCAGGCTCACAGAAACTCTTCCTTCAGTTCTGCCTCCTCCCTAACCTTATCAAGACACCAGACAACCCCACCTTCTGGACTCTGCCCCCTCTCCTTCCCTCAGGCTGGTGCAGGCAGGTCTTGGTGAGCAGCACAGGTGGCCAGACTAGATGAACGGGCCCAGCAGGGAGGAGTCTTCCTCCTCAGCAAGGACTGTGAGTCTGGGCCTGGGTCTGGAAGTGGCCTCTGCTGCAAGCCTCCCTTCCATCAACCCATCAAGGCCATATCCTGTTTCTCCATCACCTCCTTCCTCTATGTGGCCCAATTAGGTGATAGAGGCCCACTCCCTCCCCTCCTAACTTTAAGAGACAAGAAGTTAGGTGTCTAGGTCCAGGGCCAAGAATCTGGTGTCCATCCAGGGGTCAGACCTAAGTCTGCCTCACCTCAAACTCACTCCTCAGGGACCTATGTTTTCTGCCCCCTCTTAGCCATAGTTCTCTGCCCTTAAGCACCCAGACACTTGGGCTCCCAGTCTAGCCTCTCCGCTCCCTGTCCTTCCAGCCCCCATCCTTCCCCCTGCCCCAGAGGCTCAGGCCTCCAGCCCCCAGCCTCCATGATACAATGTGCTGCAAGCTGCCTCAGCTGCTGATGACACTGCCCCCAGGGGAGGTGCTATTTCTGACCCATGCAAGGCCCCTCACCTGGCCAGGGTAGTGGTCAGCTGCAGGCTAGGGAGGCCAGGCAGGCAAGGTCCTTCTGCTGGAGAAGGGAGCTTGAGGCTGGAACCCTCCAGGACAGGGACACTCAGAATGTGAGACCAGAGAGTGAGTGAGTAAGAGAGAGAGAGAGAGAGAAACAGAGAGAAACAGAGAGAGAGGGAGAGAGAGAGAGAGAGGGAAACAGAGAGAAAGAGAAAGAGAGAGAGAGAGAGAGAGAGAAAGAGAGAGAAAGAGAGAGAGAGAAACAGAGAGAGAGAGAGAGAAAGAGAGAGAGAGAGAGAGTGAGTGTGTGTGTGTGTGTGTGTTAGTCTGTAGCATTTGTATTTGTGGTTGTGTTGGGGAAGAAGGGGATGCTGGGGAGGGGCCTTAGGACAGACCAAGAGGAGAAGTGAGGGGCAGCCAAGGGGGTCAGCCAAGGGGGTCAGCAGGGTGTGTATGGGGTGTCTGGACACCAGAGTGGGGGAGGGGCCAACAGCCATTTAAAGGGCCAGCCCCAGAGCTTTAATCCCTCAGCAGCCCTGGCCCCAAGCCGGAGGCTGTAATTCATCTGTCCAACAGCTGGGGTGGGTGTGTGTGTTGGGGGGGGCATGTGGACGGGAAGGGGGAGCTGGGGGAGGGGCTGGGGCTTTCTTGTGCACAGAGCCAAACAACAAAAGGGGAAGCTGAAGGGCCAGCTCCAGTGTGCCCAGGACAGGCTGCTGACATGCAGACCTGCCGGTGGCCCCCACCTGGTGGCCGACAGACTCCGTAGTTTAGACTCAAGGATTCTTGGCCAAGGAGTCCATGAACCCAAAGGTGGGGCCCTGGAGAAGGCCCAGGTTGAGTGCCCCCCAGGCAAGCTGTCACCCCTCCGTGCAGGTCCCATCCGCAGCACTGTCCCAGACCTGGCAGGCCCCGAAACAGATTCAGCCTCAAATGCCCTGCTCGCCAGCCAAGCCTCCCCAGACAAGGCCTGCCGGCTCCCCCCTCCCGCTGGCGCAGGGTGGCAGCGGCCACACCGAGGCTGTCCCTTTAAATCATTACCACCCCTGATTGTGTGGACGAACAGAGGGCCCTGCCCCCCAGGCAGAGGCTTGCCACCTACCCCCACGAGTCCCCAGAAATGTGAGGGCCATTTAAAGGGACAACAGAGAGGCAGCCGGGTCTCTAACCGTCCCCGCCCCCACCCCAAACACACTCACAGACCCTTTCGCCCGCGACACATAGCCCCTTGCCCCTCCAGAGGGCCCCCCAAATTCCGGTTCTCTCCCCACCCCTAGAGACTGCTAGAAGGAGAAAGGGGCCAGAGTTGGGGGGCGGGGAACTGGGGAAACGAGAAAAGGACAGGGACTCCCTCCTTCCTCAGAGCCCCAGGGGACAGGTCGGAAGGAAAGCAAAGCCTGGAGAAGCAGCGAGACAGAGCCCCGAAAGGTGCCGCGGGCAGACCTGGGGCGCACAGGCTGTCGGTCGAGGGGAAGGGAGTTGGGCTGCACGAGACAGCGGCGCGGCCAGCGGGCGACTAGCCCAAGTGGGGAGATGGAACAAGGAGGGCCGGGGGCAAAGAGGCAAGGCCGGGGGAAACGGGGAGACGGAACCGGGGAAAGGGGTCATCTGGGAGGGTGTGGAGGAAAACCCGAGAGGGGAGGGCGAGCCAGGCCGGGGTTACCTGCTGGGTGTCTGTCCCCCGGCGGTGCCCCCGGAGTCCGGGTAGGGAGGGGGGGGAGCAGCGGGGGGGGGGGAGTGGGGGCTGGGGGGGCGGGGGAGACGGTCCCTCCTCTGCCTCCTGGGCCTGCCCCGGCGCTTGCAGCCTCTGCCTCCCTCCCTCCTCCTCCCCGTCCCTGAGTCCCGGAGTCAAACAAAGAACTGTAGCAGGCTCTCCCCAACCCCCTCCCTCCCCCCTCCTCCTCCTCCTCCTCCTCCTCCTCCTCCTCCTCCTCCTCCTCCTCCTCCTCCTCCTCCCTCCTCCTCCTCCTCCTCCTCTTCCACCTCCTCCTCCTCCTCCTCCTCCTCCTCCTCCTCCTCCTCCTCCCCTCCCTCCCTCCCCACCAGCAGGCTCCCTCCTCCTCCCTTCCGGTCTCTTCCTTTAACTACCCGCCCCCCCCCAGCCCCCAGCACTAGTCTCTCTACCCACCCACCCGAACCTTTTACACACCCCTCAGCCAGCCCTGTCCCCGCAAAGGAAACTGTGGAGTCCCTCTGTAAAACTGAAAGGCTCCAAAGAGCATGGGAGGGGATTGGGGTCTTGCTCAAAAATCAAGAACCACAATACAATTATTTTATTTTCACAGCCAGAGGAACAGTCTTAGCTGTTTCTTCTGCAAGAAGGGGGAAAAAATAATCGCAAAGAAAGCAATACAAATCTGACTAAAGCCCTCATCAAATAAAGTGCACAATGCAGTGGAAGCTAATCCCCAGCCCCCCCCGCCCCCCCCCCCCCGCCCTACCAAATTAGCACAAACTCTCCACTCCTCCCTGGAGAACTCCTAAGGTCTTGGCCAGTTTGAAGCAGGCCTACCAACCATAATAATAAAAATAATAACAGCGTTTAACAATAATAAGCATTTCATAACAAGCATTCATTCAGTGTTCATTCTGTGCCAGGCACTGTGCTAAGTGCTTTGCATAAATTATCTCATTTTTTTCCCTATCAACTGCCTAGAAGGTAGGTATTAATATTTCAATTTTCCAGATTAAGAATATGAGGCACGGGGAGGTTGTGACCTTTCCAAGTGTCTACAGCCACTAAGTGGCAGAGCTGGGAATGGAATCCAGGTCTGATCTGACAGCCCAAGCCCTAAGGTACACAAAAAGAGAAACCAATTTTTTGCAATACGATAACCAATACCATGACTTAATAGAGAAGGGCAGCCATAGCTATCAACTGAGTCCCCTTCCTTCAAGAGACAGAGATCCACCCACCTACACAGAATAAAGGCCCTGACTTTTCAGTCTAATACAGTTTCTTGACCCTTTTCCTCACTGTTGGGACTGGGGGTGGGGTGCCATTGATTAAGGTCAGGGCTGAGCTGGTATCCAGCAGTATACCACACAGCAGTATACCACAGTTTGCCTCCTGGGAGGTAGCTATCTGGCAACCACTCCTACTTCAACTCAATATGGGGGCAGGGGCGGGGGCAATGAGACACTTGGTAATGCAGCAGGTGGGAAAGTAAAAAGACTGCTGGGGGGCTCTTTCCAGGAGGGACGGGGGTCTTGCAGGAAAAGCTCTTCTGTGCCAGTCTAGGGAAAAGTGACCCAGGCTTCGCTTCGCCCAGCGAAGGGGCAAAGTCCACCACACCACACCCGTGCCCCTCCCCCTCACAAGACTCCAGGCCAGGGTTTCCCACCTGCAGGACGCTAAGGCCAAGGGAAGGGAGAGGGAAAAAAGATGGCACGGGGTTGCAGCTGGACTCGGGGCGGGGGGTGTGGTAGGGGGAGAGGGCCGGAATGGAAAGGGCACGTGCACTGGTGACATCATCCCAGGCCACCTTTAACACAGACCTTTGACCCCGAGGGGCGGAGAGGAGCCTCAGGCTAAGCTTCCTGGGAAATATCCTTAAGAATTCTGGGAACCCAAAAAGGAGAGGAAGGAAGGAACCCAGGCGTCCCGCCCTTATCTTCTGCCCCCAGCGCGGCTCCAATCCCTTGGACTCGGGCCTCTCGGCTCCTCCTCTCCGCCTCCAGCCCTGACCTCCCAACCCACATTTCTGACGGAGTCCCGACACGCCTCTCAGAGATACTGTGCCTTCTCTCTCCTGGGCGAGATCTCGGGTGGGGCGCGGGAGGTGGGGGGCGGGGGCACCAGGTCCCGCGGGGCTCCGTCTCCCATCAGCGGGATCCCCCGTGCCCCAGCCGGCCGCCAGCCGGAATCTGTCTGGGTCCCAACTCTCCTGCCCCTCCCCGCGCTGTTCCAGGGCGGAGTCTGTGGAGTTGAAATCAGGACACGGCAAGAGGAAGAGTTATATAACTGGGAGAAGACGAGAAGGACGAGTGAAGATCGGGAGAGGCAGCCCGAAAGGAGCCGAGGGAGGTGCAAAGAGCACCAGGGCGAGGGGGGGAAGAAACGTTAGGGATGAGAAGGGTTTTGGTGCACATCAAAGGGGAGGAATTCACGCGAAGACGGGTTGTGATGGTCCGGGAAAAGTCACCTGGCCCGTCCGGGGCTTCCCCGCAGCGCCCTCCCCAGCCACCAAGAGCAGCTGAGCCCGAGCGAGTGAAGCCTCGGGAAGGGGTGCTGATACCCGTTCCGTTCGTCTTGGAGAGGAAACCTTAGCCAGAGCCCGGGAAGGCAGCGGCGAAGCATATGGGGCCGGAAACCACAGCTCCGCCCAGCCCACCTGGGAGAGTGGGGCGCCAGCTGGGGGTTGGTGGGGAACAGGTAGCTGGCTCCTCCCACGCCAGGCTGGGCAGTAACGGCTTGAGACCCAGAGAAAGGCTAGCGGACCCATACGTCTGGTTCCCCCTGGGGCTGAGGAGTGAGTGCAGCCCAGTACTAATTTGCGAACAGAGTCTCTAGATGGGGGTAACTGGGGGAAACGGCAAGCGCTGACTCGCCGCGCAGGCGCGGGGGGGGGTTACTCGGGCTCGTGCGGCGCGGGGAGGGGGAGTGGGCGCGAGCGTGTGGGAGTGCACGTGCGGGTCCCGGGCAGTTACCCCCTCCCAGCCTCCACCTCTTCCCCTCCCCTTTCCCTCTTCCTGTCGCTCTACGATGCCTTCTCCACATTGGCTGCCAAGGCGCTGATGTCAGAGGCAGCCGCTGGAGCGGATTGGGCGGACGCGAGAGTTAGGGAATCCAGCTCCTGAGTCTAGCTCTCCAGTTACTCTGGCAACAGGGCAAGCAACCCCCGGGAGGGAAGGGGAGCAGAGCTCAGCGCCGCGCCTGGGTCCCGCCTCCCTCCGGACCAACGCCGAGTCCGTTTCTGTGGCAGCGCAGCTCGCTCGCTGCTCCCCTGCTTCCTCCTAGGGATCTCCCTGTCTCGAGAACCAGGCGACCTGCCCTCGACCTTCGCCGCAGTCTCCCAGCCCCCCACTCTGCCAACTCCCATCCTAAATCAGCCACAAGCCGCGGCAGACAGGAAGCGAATCTGCGTTGCTTAGCAACCTGCCCGCGTGCCCCCTCCCCACTATTTACCCCAGCTCCGGGAGGCGGAGTCCCTACCCCCTCCCCCGCCCATGCCCTTTGCCCTCCCGACCACAATTTCCTGTGAGGGGGACCGAGATGACAGGAAGTCAAACAAGCACCTCAGCCCACCTTTCCCTCTGGCCGGGGCGGGGGGCTTCGGCTGCTTTCACGGCCACATCCCCCACCCTGGCCCCTGAGGCGCGCTGTGCGTCTCGCTCTCGCCATCTCGCGGCTACGTCGCGAAGGTTCAGCGGAGAAGGTCCCGAGAAGGGCGAGAAGCTAGGAACGGGGGGTGTCAGAGTGGGGGCTGGACCGGGGATGAGGAGACTATCGGGGTGAGGCCGAGTGCAGGGAAGTGACGTGTGGTGGAGGGGATGGGGGCGAAGGCTACCGCTGGGAAGCTGTCGGGGCTCCCAGTGTGAGGGTCAGAGCTGAGGCTACATACCTCACCCGTGGGAAGAGCCAGAGGGAGACTTGGCGCGGCCCGGGACCTGAGACACAACCCTGACTACACCCGCCCTCAAGAGGCCATCGCACTGACCTAACTGCAAACCCTGATCTTTGGTCCTGCCCTTCGGTTAGGGACCGCCGCGCCCCGCCCCCGCCCTAGGGTCGGGAAGGGGAATCCCAGCCCAAGAGGAACAGGGAGTCCTTTCAGGCCCCTGTCGACATCCGGAACCCAGGACATCTGCCGCCCAGCTCTTCCCTCACCCCCGCCCTGCTCTTTTCTAGGGGACCCAGATGTCCTACGCCCAGTCTTCTTCCCAGTGCCTTCCTTTCCAGAGACCCGAACGTCCATCCCCAGCTCTACCCTTCCTGCGACTCAGGCGTCCCGCCCCACTGTGCGGAGATGGTTTCCCTTTCCAGACGCCTTCGCGGCTCCCCGTTACCTGGTTCTGGGGTGTCCCAGGTGTTCAGGTTCCCCAAGGTCACCCAGGGGGTCGAGCGGCCCCCCCCTCTCCCAGGCCGGGGCTGGGGGGGCCGCTCCGCCCCGTGGCGCAGTTGGATTTTCCAACACAAACACCGCCCCCCTACCCCCCTCCCGCGCCCCAGCCCCGCCCCCTTCTCATGGTCCCGCCCCTGCCCGCGCCTAAGTCCCTCTCTCAGGCTCCGCCCCGCTTTCTGCCGGTCCTGCTCGCCTCAGCACAGGTGCCGAATAGCATGCCGAATGCGGGGTACAGGGTTCAGGGTGCAAGGAACGGGGGTCCAGCACCGATCCCTGCCTGACAAACCCCGATTCCGTTTGGATCACGCGCCCTTCCAAAGTAAGCCCCGCCCCACTCGCTCAAGTCCTGCCCAGCGATTTAGCCACATCTTCTTTAGGCCCCACGGCCCTGCCCATTCGTTCAACGCCACGCCTCCCCTCCCTCTCAAGACCTCCCACTTCCCTTGCTCCTTTCCCGGTCCAGTAGCTACTCATAGGAACTCTCATTCTCCGTAAGGCCTGGGCTTCCTCCTTCCCCAAACCCCCAGCATCCCATTGAGAGACTTAAGGCTTGTGGTTGTGGGTGTTTTAATGCACTGAGCTCCAATACAATTCTCCCACCTTTATGGCTAGCACAACCAGATATTACCAGGGCCCCCTCAGACGACAAATTCAACCAAGGTCAAGGCCAGAGTGAGGTCCAGCGTCTGTCCGAGGTGCATTATCAGCCTTGGCTCTTAGAGTCCTCGACCCTCCCTCAAGCGGTGAAGAAGGGGAGGTCCTCTCAGTTATCCAGGCTCATGAGTAGAGCAGTGCCCCTCTTGATCCAATGATCAGATGTCATGGTCCCAGAGCGGAGGTCGATGCCAATGACAAACGATGCGCGCTCTGAGCTGCCTGCCCGGTTGGGATAGTAATAGCAGGGACAGGAGTACATGCCTTCGGGGAAGGAGAGGAGAAAGAGTCAGACCCTGGAGCCTCTGGCAGAGCAGGGCAGGAGCAAGTGTGGGGGAGGGGTGGGGCAGAGACTGGGTTAGGATCCAAACTAGGGATGGAGCCGGCAAGCTTGAGGGCACTGTCCCACCCTTGGCACTCTTCTTGCGGCTCTCTGTAGGCCGGAAGTGGATCGTGGGCATGAGGCAGACAAGCTGCATGGGCTCTGCCTCCACCAAGCAGGAGTTCTTCCGGTCCCAGCCAGCACCCTCCAGGTATAGGCCCCGAACCCAGACACCATCCTGGGGAGACATGGGGGCAGGTTGGGGGGAAATCTAGACCCTCAGTTGCCAGCACCCCTGTCCTGCAACCTCTCCTTTCCCACCTTTGCTCCCAGCACCCTCCTTCTCCACCAGAACCCCCTCTGCTCGGAACCCCGACAACATCTGGCTCCCACCTTGGGTGGATACACTAGGTTGCTGTCGTCCACAGTGGAAACAATAAACTCCCAAGAGAGGCTGTCCACTGAAATCTGGGGATTGAAGGTGAGAATAAGGGAGGACCCCCAAAGAGGAGAGCAGATACATGTCCCCAGCAACCATCCCCGCCACACTTTCCACATTGCTCACATTGTTTTGGCGAGCTGAAGACTGCAGGACAGCCGTGAGGAAGCCAGTGGGAAAGGTGAAGCCAGCCAGCCAGAAGATCACAGGAGGCCGTGTGCGGCTGGCCCACAGCTCAAACTGTTCCACACGCATGGCCAAGTCCCGGGTCCATGAAGCCAATGGCTTTTGTGAGGGATATGCCTGGAGGAGGAGAAGGCAGTGTGTGTTTAGTCATTCACTTATTCATGCATTCAAATCCTTGTTTCAACACCTGGAGCAGCTATAAGAAGAATATATGCTGTCAGCCCCTGTTCCCCAACCATAGATCGGCACAGCTCTCCAAAAGCCAACTCCCAGGAAAGAAGCATAAAATGACAACTATTAACAATAGCACCAGTAATATTAACCAGTTACCATTAATGAAGCACCTTCTAGCATTGTGCACAGCACAGGGGATCCTTGAAACATCCTTGGAGAGGCTAGGAACTTACCCTGAGTAAGTTTCTAACTAAATAACTTTTCAAAGTCAGTAAAGGGCAGAGTCAGATTTCAACCTTGAACCTGTCTGGCCCCAAAGCCCAGGCTCACTGCTTTTTGCTATATGCTCCCTTAAAACCAGGAGGTCGCCGGCCCAGGGGTGAAAGGAGAGTTCATTGTTGGATTAGGATCAACAGTAATGTAATCTTGCCTTTCCCCAGAGTGGAGGGACGTGGGCATCAAAGATGCAACTGAAAACCTCTTCCAGGCTTGTAGACATGACGATGAGGCCCTGGATGCCTTTTTCTAGGTCTGTCAGTGAGAACCTGAACAGGGTAAGGTGGAGGGTTAGGGATGGGGTGGGCCTGGGAGAGCCATCATAGGCAGGGAGTGAAGGCCTTTCCTCGTGCTCCCCCACCACGTTCCACAGAACCGCCCTCCATCTTACAGGATGGTCTCCAAAAGCTTGTTGTATCTCTGAATCTCCTGAAGAAGCACCACATTGAGTGGGGAGGGGTCCATAGCCAGCAGTTTTCGGGTCCTTTCATAGTCGATCATTTCAGGGATCTTCTGTTTCACATCAGCAGCCAACTCAAGGACCTGCCGAGGCAGGAGCTCTGAGCTCTGATGCAGACCCCTCTTCCTCACTGCTTTCCCTCCCCCAGGTGTCCGTCTGTCCTTACCTTCTCTTCCCGGCTCTGGTCTCCGGCCCTGCTGGGTGTAATCTGGGGTTGCAGGGAAAGCAGAGTCTCAAAGAGAGTGTGTGCCTCAGTGATCTGGGAGGCCACATCTGCATTAGGGTGCTGGCCAAAGGTCTCGGGGGGGTCCATGCCGGGCAACATGCTAATGTACTCCTTGTATGAGGCCAGGCTCCCATCCTTGGGGATGAAATAGGTCTCCAACACTGACAACCTGGGGAGCCACCGCATAATTATCACTGTGTCGTGGGGACTCTGGGGCTCCCATGCCAGGCCGAGACCCCATTCATCCAGCTCCCTGCTCTTGCTCCAGCCCCCGCCCCACAACCCCACAAAGCCTGCTTCTCCCATGTTACATTCTCTCCTCACACACTTCCCCTACCCCCAGTGCTGCCCACTGCCCCCACCCCATTCAGCGCCCCCCTCACCTGTAGGAGGGGGTTGACAGAGCCTGCTCACAGAAGTAGTCGTTGATGTAGGTGGTGAGCAGGCGCCGGTCCCAGTCGTCCGTGACGTGTCCGCCATAGTTGACACCAGCGATGAGGTATTTGAGCGCATCCCAGGGCGTCTCCTCGTACTCGTCCAGGTAGAGGCTCAGCAAGTTCTCTGACACCTGTGTGTGGGCCCAGCCCGAGCCCCCAGCCCCACACACAGTTATGGAAGGAACCCTTCCAGGGGCGCTTTAACACAGGCTTCCTGTCAGTGGCTATTCCTGCAGGGCAGCCATGGGGCAGGAAGTGTAAGGAGACAGGGCTGGGATGAGGGACCCTGGTTAGCACAAACCTCAAAGTCGGAGTCATTGAAGCCACAGATGATGTTCCAGCCAAGTTGCAGGAACTTTCTGCGTTCAAGTAACACAGAGTGGAAGAAGCACAGTGCAAACAGCAGCTTCTTATACTTGGAGGGTTTGGAGCAGCGGGAAAACTGTGGTTCTGTCATCAGTTGGTAAAGACGGGTCATGTTGGCCTTTAGGCCCTGGGGACAATGAAGTACAGAGGTGGGATGACATGCATCTTGCTTGGCCCTGCCCCTAGCACCGTCGTGTACAGTTGTGGAGGTTGCTCACTGCACAAGGGCACTGGCTGAAGGGATGAGTGGAGGCTGAAATCCAGCCCTTGAGCTGCATGCCAGGACGTGCACTCATTCACGGGGCTGCGTGCCTTTCTCTAATTCACACACAGGCACTGTATGGACTAGGGGCAGCCCTGTCTTCTTGTCTCCGCCCCCCCGCCTTTTGATCCCCTCAACCACGATGTTCTCAATGGTGGGTAGGCCAACTCAATTTGGAAATGCCAGAAAATACGAACAGAAACATAAACGTGCACTACTGATGAACAAAAATGTACACAACTATGGGCAAAGGGTCAGTAGATAGTGTCTCATCAAGGAGGAATGTTCTATGTGATTGGATTTATCAGGCTTCATGAACAGGTTGGGATTTGGCCTAAGTCTTACAAATGGGAAGGATGTGACGAGGCTGAGAGGAGGGCCTTAGTTTCCCAGAGATGGGAAGAATTGAAGGAATAAAGGCACAAAGGGGAGATAAAGTGAGAAGAGAAGTCTAACTGAAATCAAGTGCAAGTGCTCAGGTGGGGAAAGAATGGCCATGAGCAGATGGAGTGCAATAAGAAGGGCAGTTTGAGCCGTTTGGACCAGATTCACCAGGTATCCTGGAGCCATTTCTGTCTTAAGTACGACAGTGATACGCTGAAAGAGTATTTTAAGAAGACTCATATATGATGGACAGAATAGAGCAGGGAGAAAACAGAAGTAAGAACATTGGATAACCAATAACAAAAAGAAAATATTATTAAAAAAATACCATTTATAACCATCATCAAATTATGTAAAATACCATGAAACCACCGAGTCCTAACCACTGGACCACCGGGGAATTCCCTTTACACATCTTTATAGCAAAACTTACAAAACTTTATTGAAATAAAGAATAGGGACTTCCCTGGTGGTGCAGTGGTTTAGAATCCGCCTGCCAACGCAGGGGATACGGGTTCAGTCCCTGGTCCGGGAAGACCCCACATGCTGCGAAGCAACTAAGCCGGCGCGCCACAACTACTGAAGCCCGCATGCTGCAACTGCTGAAGCCCGCGCGCGTAGAGCCTGTGCTCCACAACAAGAGAAGCCACTGCAATGAGAAGCCCGCGCACCACAAGGAAGAGTATCCCCCGCTCGCCGCAACTAGAGAAAGCCCGTGAGCAGCAACAAAGACCCAACACAGCCAAAAAAATAAAAAATAAATGGAGAGACCTACTATACTCATGGATTGGGAGGCTCAATATCCTAAAGATGATGATTTCCCCCAAACTGATCAATAGAATTTTTCTGGTGAAAACTTGACAAGCTTGTTCCAAAATTTATGTTGGAGAATAAAAGGTCAGGAATAGCCTGGAGAAGGACATTGGTGAGGGGACTTGCCTTCCCAGCTATCAAGAATTATTATAGGGCTATATAGTAATTAAGACAGTGCACACTGACCCCAGGATAAACAAGTTGACCAGTGAACAGAATAAAGGGCCCAGAAACCCATCTGTATATATATGACATGATTGAGACATTTAACAAAATTGGAATATATAATACATTTAGATTAAAAGAGTGTATCAATTTACTGAAGTTGGCAACTGTGCTTGCAATTATATAAGAAAACATTCTTATTCTTAGGACTGAGCCCTTTACACTGACATATACTGAAGTATGTAGCAGTAAAGGGCCAGGATACATGCAATGAACTCTCAAATGTTTCAGAAGAAGTGTGAGTGAGGAGAGAGCGAAAAACAGAGAGAAATCAAATGATAAGGCAAGTGGGACAAAATGTTAACAACAGATGAATTTGGGTAACATACATGTGAGGGTTCTTTGTACTATTATTCTTACAACTTTTCTGTAAGTTTAAAATTATTTCCAAATAAAATACTTTTAAAATATTGGCCTCTTTGTCTGCTTCCAAAAGAAATCTGGTTGCACCAACTATACCCTGAATGTCCTACTTTCTCTGAAGGTTTGGTGGATCCCAGGAAGGTTCTGCATCACCAGCAAGCAGCATTTCACAGAAGGCTCTCCTGGGCTGAGCTAGAACAAGGCCCTCTCCTCTGGTGACCCAACCACGGCAGAGCCATCCTCTCTGACTCCTCTCTCCTCCTGGGTTTTGCTCCAAATCATCATTGCCTCCACGCTTACTGCTTATCATGCCGACCTAGACAGCACCCACCTCAGGGCCAACACATCTCTACCCATCACAGAGGGTGGGGCTCAGCCAACAGAGGGCCCACGGGCTACCAAGCCACACACCTCTCTTAGAAGGCAATAAGAAAGGCTCTTAAAAGATGAACTAAAAAAAAAAAGTAATGTTTCTTTGGCAACACATTTCTGGACCGTTTGACATTTTTAAATGGGAGTACAGAATACTTTTGTTGGCAGAAAAGAATATAAATAAAAATCAACTTTAAACATATATTCTAAAAAAACTAGTGGCGCCATTAACAAAAATGGGATGAGGAGATAATCTACGTGGAGGATGACTTGTTTAGAGAGCGTGGGATTTATGGTGCTGGTGTGCCGAAAAGAAATGCTTCGTAACCGGATGGAATTCAGACCCTGCAGTGAGTTTGATACTGGAGCCAGAGATGGGGATTGGGGTTGAAATCAGGAAGAGGACAATTTCTCCATCAACTTGTGAAAGGAGGAAATGTAGAATGAGGACAGGACAGGACGAGAAAGAAACACAGAAGTAATAAATAATGTGGCAAGAAACAGAGGGGGGACCAGGAGTGTGTGTCGGGGAAACCAGGGAGAGGGACAGTCAACTATGCCAGCTGCCTCCAGGTGGTCAAAAAGGATTTAATGATGAAAGACATCCACACACCTGTGCATTCATAGGGTCCTCATTTATTGAGCACCTACTACATGCGTGTCCCTGTGTTAGTCACAGGGTGAGCAAAACGGTGAGGGGGAAAAAAAGGCATGGCCTCTGCCCTCTTCTTGGAGCTTACAGTCTAGAAAAGAAGTCAGGCATCAGCCAGGATCACACTAATACGTGTAAAATTCCCCACAGTGGGAAGACCAGAGGGAGTGGTGAAGGTTTTAGGAGTGTTACCTAGACATGGAGGTCAGAGTCTTCCTGAGAAAGTGCTGGTGGGGCTGAGACCTGAAGGGGCAAAGGAGGGGACGGGGAGGAAAGCAGGGAGGGCAGCACATGCAAAAGCCCCAAGCAGGAGAATACAGGGTCTATCAAGGAAGAAGAACAAAGCAATTTAAAAATCAAGGTGTAGGTAGAGCAAAGAAAGTGAAGGGGAGAGCGGCGACCGACAAAGCTGGGGAGGCGCCCACTGGGGCATGTGAATAGGGTTTTGATCTTGATTAAAAGCAATGAAAAGTGACTAAAATAGTTTTAAGTAGGAGGTAAATGGGTAGGATGCAGCAACATGATCAGATTTTAAATCTGCAATTCACTGATTGCATTCAATGGTGACCTTATAATATTGGAGATAAAATTTTCAATAGAGTTGGAGGGAAGGAAGGAGAAAGGCCGGGAAGTGACATCAGGGTAAGAATGTAAGGAAATGTCAGGAGGAGGAAGGGTCTGAAGGGTCCAAGCGCTAGTTATATACACTTCCTTTGTCTCCATTTCCTACCTGTAAAATGGGGGCGGTAGTATTTACCTGATAGGTGTGTGTGTGTGAAATGGATTAATAAATGTAAAGCATTTAGAACAATGCCTGGCACATAATAACACTCAAGAGATGTTAGCTATTACTATTATGTTCTAAGAGTTTGGCACACAGAAGAGGGAAAGGAGGTGAAATTTTTTAGAGGACAGCAGAATCAAAAAAAGCCATGTTGTTGTTAAGGTTAAACCCTCTCTCTGAGGCCTGGAAGATGAAAGGTAGGCCAGATGGCATGGTCGCTGCTGGCTGTCAGCTGCCCATACCTTTGGCGGCTCTGTGGTCATCTTGATGCTGGCCTGCAAGATCGAGATAGGGAAGTCTGGGTGGGGGCTGGAGCTGAGCCAGAGGCGGAAGGAAGGGTGTGGATCCTCCACCTGCAGCTGTTCCACCAGTTTGTCCAGGTTAGGCATCCATGACAGCGACAGGTGGCAGTTGGCCAGGAACACCCAATGTCCTGCAAGGAGATGCTGGATGCAGTGGGAACCATTCCCTATGCCCCACCTGTCCCCCCACTTTCCACCTGATTGTGTGTGTGGTGGCTGGGAGAGATGGGGTCCAAATGCTCAGGTGCCGCCCCTGGGGCCTTCTGGAGAAGTGGGAGCTGCAGTTACAGCAGGGCGAAGGAGGTGGGAGGTGGTGGGCAGTCGGGCCAGGGACACAGATGGGGGCAGAACAGGATGGATACTGACCCTGAACCACACCCTCTCGGAGGAGCCGAGCCGCGATGGGGGCCTGGCCCTGGCCCAGAGACAGGGCATGGAAGCGCTGCGCCATGCCTGTGTGCTCTGCCAGCTGGAGCAGGGTACTGGTGGGGTCCACGCCGGGGGACAGGATAAATATGAGTGGGGTCCGCGGGGCTGAGTCTTCCATCACCTGCCGGCAGCACAGGGCGTGGGCTCAGGCAGAAGGCCGGGTGAGGCAGTGGGACAGAGATTGAGGAAATGCGGGCGGCCGCCTGGGACAGGGAGAGGGAGGCGGGAAGGAAACCAAGCCACTGACCAACTTCATGTTTAGCACAGGCGGCTCAATGAAGCGGGAGCCAAGGTTGGAGACGATGAAGGAGGTTACGCAGGACGCCACGCGGTCCTGGCGCAGGGAGCGAACGATCAGCATCCGTTGCATTTCATTGCAGGCGTTCTCCCACTCACCTGGGGGTGAGGTGAGTAATCGCAGGGAGAGTGAGTCGGGAAGAGCTGGGAATGTAAACAAAGGGGCACCTGCAGGAACGCCGGGTCAGGAGGCAGATGCGCTGAGGGAACTTGGGAGAGAGAGGGGAGGAATTAGAGAGGGAAGAGCGGGCACGCGGCTGAACGAGGGCAGGAGAGAGGCAGGAGAGGGAGGCCTGGCGCCCAGGCACCTGGCAACATAGCCTTCTCCGGGGTGGCACTGGTGTACCACAGGTTCCAGTCACGAGGATACTGTTCAAAGGAGTTCATGAGCCCGTGGAAGTTGGTCAGTTTGTCCAGCTCTGTGATGTTATCCCAGTAGGCGTCTGCGAGCCAGCTGGTACAGGGGTTATCCATTTGGCCCTCGCGATCCAGGACCTGGGGGTGGGAGGGTGGCGAGAGGAGAAAACGATTGACCGGGAACACCCCAAAAGGAGCATTATCTCTTTTTTCAAGGTGGAAAAGCCATGATGAGTATTTCATGAAACAAAATGAAGAAATAAATACAGGAATCTGAGGTGGATCGGAATCCACCTTTACTGGGGAAATAAGTGGGGGGGCGGGGGCGAGGGTGGGGGCTAGGTCTCTGAGACGCCGTGCGGAGGTGCCACAGTCCGAAGTTAAGAAGCGGGCGCCCTCTGGTGGTTGCCTGGCAATAATGCCTCTTACCCGAATGATTTCAATTGCAGCCTCACCCTTGAGAGAAGCACAAACTAACTGTTCACTCACTCATTTACCCTTTTTAACAAATATTTGTTGTTCACCAACTATGTGTTTGAAGCACCTGGGACACACCACTGAACAAAACAAACACCTCTGCCCTTGAGGAGCTTATTTTCCAACATGAGACAGCGGATACTGAACCAAAAACATAACAAGTAAATTATCTAGTACGATAAAGGTGGCAGTGCCATGGAAAAAGAGAATAGGTTGAGGAGGATAAGGCAGATTGGAAGTGCTGGGGGGTAGTCTGAAATACTAAATAAGAAAGTCAAGGAAATCTCAGTGAGGTGAGATTTAAATCAAGACTTGAAGGAGGGGAGGGGGAACAATTTTCTGGCAGAAGGAACAGCCAGTGCAAAGGCCCTGGGGTGGGATATGCCTGCGACAAGAGGAGGCCTGTGCAGCTGGAGTGGACGGAGTGTGGAGCTGGGCAGCGGGGGATGACATCAGTGATGGGGCATCCATTTTCAAAGAACCTCTCTGGTCGCTGTGTTGAGAGACTAGGGGTGGCAGAGGCTCTTGCTAAAATCCAGATGAGAGGTGAAGTGAAGGTGGCAAAAGGAACGAAACTGTTGTCCAAGGAGGGTGTGCTGACGGCTCAGGGAACCGTGGTATGGTTGGCAGCTTTAAGGGCCCACCTGAGGTGCACGGTCATGGATTTAAAGTGAGTCCAGTCGGTGTGGGCATGTTTTTCTCCAGTCAAGCTCAGCTGCATGTGTCACACTGGGACAGAGGGGAAGGAGAGCTGGATCCTACCAGAGCGGTAGCTTCAGCGAGCAAATGCCACACCGTGCCGGGGTGGGGGGGTGGGGGTGAGGGGGGGCGGTGTGCAAAGGGGCTGAGGGTGTTGACAAGGGAGAAAGTGTAATGGTGGCCACGAAATTAGGCTGGGGAAGGAGTGGCCTGAGAGGCAGTGAAAGAGTGGCCAGCTCATACCAACCAGCTGGTCACAGGTAAGGGGCCCAAAGCCCCGCCTGTAACTCAGGCAAGGAGGCACAAGGCAAGTCACCCCCCGCGGCCCCCCCCCAGGAGCTTTTCAGGCGCCTGCTCCTGCCAGCGTCCCTCCGCGCACATGCACTCGCTGGAGCCTCAGGCCTTACCCTCTGGGTGTGGAGTCCATCCCCAGCCTTGTCCGCCCCACCCTCGGATGTGCCCTCCGCTCCACTCACCACGCCCCCGCGCAGAAAGAAGTTGTATTCATCCATGTTGAGTTTGCCGGAAGTCTCCAGGATTTTGGCGCACATCTGGAAACTGAACAGTAGCTTGTGGCGCTCGAAAAGGGTGCGGCAGGTGTACCTGGGAGGGACAGGGGATGGGGGGGCGGGAGGTAGGGTACTCAGCATGAATGCTTCCTGAGAGAGGACCGGACCATCACACAGCCCTACACAGAAGGAGGGCCTTACTCAGCTTCGAGTCCAAACCTCCTGTAAACAGCCAAGCATTCGGGGCACTAGAGAGAGGACGTGGTTTTCCCAGAGTTTCCTCAACAACGACTGGACCCCTGCTATGTGCCAGGTACTCTGCCAGGTCCTGAAGACACAAAGATGAACAAGCACGGTCTCTGTGCTGGAGGAAGTCAGGTAGAGTGGGGAGGACAGGCGAGAGGCCATCAGCACAGGACGTGATGAGTCCTATACAAGGGTGGCAGCCCCCACCCTGCGTGGAGCGGAGCTGCCTGGAGGTACAGCTGAGTTACCGAGTGATTGGCAGAGAGGAGAGGGAAGGACGCCAGGGAGAGCTCAGAGCACAAGCGAAGCAGGCAGTGGGGACGGGAAAACCAGGGCGTGCAGGCCGGTCAGCGGTGCTCAGGCATCCAGCGTAAGGAGGGGAAAGGTGAGGCTGGGAGGCAGGTGGTGGCCAAGGCATGGAGGACTTTGTGGCCATTGGACACGAAACCACCACCAAAGAGTGTAAACCGGGAGTGGCATGGCCAGATTTCTGTGTTTGAAAGACTCACGCTGGCGCCTGCAGGAGGACAGATTAGAGAGGGACAGACTTGGAGGCAGAAGGACCTGTTGGGAGCCCGTTGGGGAATTCAGAAAGAAAGATCACGGCGGCCTCCACTGAAGTGCAGTCATGGCACTGGGGAGACTCGGGTGGGGTGGGGGAACAGTTTGCAGAAAGAATCATGAGCAAAACCTGGTGACTGATCTGAGGGGTGAGGGACAGCGAAGAGTCAGGAACATCTCCTGGCTTCTGGCTTGGGTGCCTGGGAGGCCGGTGTTGGTGCCACTCAGGGGTGTGGCCCCGAAGAAAGGGGGAAGCTAACGAGTTTGACGTGAAACAAGCTGAACCTGAAGGCTCTGTGGGAAGCCCAGGCAGAGGCGTCAGGAACCTCGCTACTCAAAGTGCGAGCCACAGACCAAGAGCCGCAGCTTCACCTGGAGCTTGTTAGAAATGCAGGCTCCCAGGCCCCAGCCCAGACCTACCGAATCTGAGTCTGCATTTTAACACGATTCCCAGTGCGTCGTGGGCACGTGAACCGTTTGACAAGTGCTGGTATAGGAGACGGTCCTACACACAGGGCTAATGCTCAAGGGAGACCTGA
This sequence comes from Lagenorhynchus albirostris, assembly GCF_949774975.1. Taxonomy (NCBI): domain Eukaryota; kingdom Metazoa; phylum Chordata; class Mammalia; order Artiodactyla; family Delphinidae; genus Lagenorhynchus; species Lagenorhynchus albirostris. The sequence goes on from NC_083114.1 coordinate 8,882,774, forward strand.
AGAGAAGGTACACTGGGACAGGGACTAGTCAGCCCGTGGATGACGGTTAGACCCCGAACGCGGACGCCACCCAGGGGAAGTGCGTGGAGAGAGGAGCAGGGGGACAGGAGCGGTGGCGTGGGGCAGCACGAAGGCACAAGTAGCAAGAGGCGTCGGCGTAGAGCCACTGGGCCTCCCGCCGAGCTCGCGCGGCGCGCGGGGCGGTGCGCAGACCTGTAGACGGCGTAGGTGTGGTACTCGTTCAGGTAGTCGATGCGGTCCTCCAGCTTGTTGCTGCGATGGCTCTTGTCGATGCTGAGGATAAAGAGGCTGATGTAGGCGTCCAGCGAGAACTGGTACATGGGGTCGATGCGGCCCATGTCGTTGAGCACGAAGAACAGCACCGAGGCCCGCTGGGCGCATGGGCGGTAAGCCTGTGGAGGGGGCGGAGTCAGGGCCGGAGGGGCGGGGGCTCGGGCAAGGAGCGGGCTGGGCCGGAGGGCGCAGGGGCTCACCTCGCGGGCCAGGTCGATGTTGATCTCCGTGGTTTCGCTGGTCTCTAGCTGCTTTGTCACCTCCGTGGCGGTTATCTTGGAGGTCCGCAGCGTGTTCACCAGCTGCACGTCGTCTAGCAGGGAGCCTGTGGCCTCGTTCAGCAGCCTGGAGGGAAGCCAAGAGGCACGTGGGTGGAGAGGCTTTAGGGGTACTGGGCTGGGGTCGGGGAGCGGGGAGACGCCCCCATCAGCCCCCCGGGGCTGTAGTCTGGCCTGCGAGCAGACGAGCGGGCCGCGGGTGGGGGGAGGCAAGGTCTCACCGAAGGATCTCGTCCTCCAGCTCCTCGAGCTGCCTCTTGCCAGCGGCGATATTGACGACCAGTGAGTCCTTCTGCTCTTCCAGCTCCGGCCGCTCCTTCCGGACCACGACGCCCAGCAGCTGGGCCTCCAGGCCCTGGGATCGCCAGGACTCGTGGTGAGAATCCCACCGCGGTGACCTTTACCCATTTCGTCCCTTTACCCCTCTCACGCCCCGCATCCGCATCCGCAGGTGCCCGACACAATCTTAGCCTTTTCTCAATCCTGCCGGGCTCTACAGCCCTCCCGGGTTCACCCTAGTTCAGTCTAGGCATCAGCCCCCACCCACCTGTTCTTTGACGGCAAAGTTGACAATGGTGGTCTTGGCTGAGGTCTCTGGGCCGTAGTGGGGGTTGGAGAGCTTGGTGGTGATGTAGAATCGGAAACTGGTATTGTATTCCACCTCCTTATCTCCGATGCGCATCAGCAGGTGGCCACCTGCACCCACAGGAGGGTCAAGGGAAAGGACCCCACGTGACCAGGTGTGGGCTGACCCGTTGTTCCCCAACTGGAATCCAGTAGCAGCGACTCAGCCTGCCCTAATGTCCCTGGCCCAGGGCTGTCTGAATACAGGGACAGGTAAGTAGAGGACACAGCCAAAGGCCCAGCCCTTTCTTCCCCTGTGTCCGACTCGGCTGGGCTCTAGGATTTGTCCTCCAGACCAACCCCACAATAAGCCTGGGCCCTCACCAGTTCGAGCTACAGATTTGTTGAGCACAGGGTTGAGTGTGGGGTCCAGATATTCCTGCACGTTCTGGAGCAGTACTGGGTGTCCAAACTGGATGGCCTTTTCTAGGACTCGAAGGTAATCGCTCATCTGCAGATCGATGATCTGTAGGCCCTAGAGAGCAAGGAAAAAGATGCAAGAACTGCTGCAGGATCCAAGGGGGGTAATGGCCTGAGGGAAGGACCTCAGGAAGAGTCAGGCTTGGGAAGAGAATATAAGGGGACAAATCAGTCCCCCAGCCTTATACCTGACTTCCTTCCATGTTCTTGATCCATTTCAGGGCCTGGGCCTGAGGATCAATCATCAGTGCCCACCTGAAGGAGGAAGCGTGAGTCAGAAGACAGGCTCTCTGCCCTTACTCAGCCTCGTGCTCCCAGCAGCACCCTTACCTGTTGCCACGGGTGACAATGATGCCATTCTCAGTGGAGAAGGCATCCGAGGGCAACCCTTGGAGGTTCCAGTCCCGAACTTTGGTAGGATTGGACAGGAATTTATCAAAGGTGAAGTGGGGTGAGCAAGGAACTTGCAGCTCCGAGATCTGGGTGAGAAGAGCCCCAAGCTTCAGCCTGGAGATCCGAGCCCAGCACCCCTGCCCCTTCCCGACATCTCTGTTACTCCCAAAGGCCACAATCTCAGAGCCCACGAGCTCACTCATCACGCCTAAGCCCTGCCTCACCTTCCTGATCCAGATTTGTTTGACGATCTCATCCCGGTAGTTGGTCAGGAAGGGTCCCATGTAGGACAGGAAGGCAGCTGCCAGGAGACAGTCTCCCACCAGGTAGCCCAGATCCTCCTCCAGGCCCTGGAGGACAGCAGGGGAGGTGTAAGGCTGCCTGGGCCCCCAGCCTGGAGACATCTGGACTGCTCTGAAGGCACTCTCCTCTGGACACTAACCAGATCAGAGAGTTTTTGCCTCTCCTAGACCCTTGCACCCTGAGAACTCTAACCTACTCTCACAACTTTTGAGTTCCCCATCTTTTTTTCCCTTTTCTTCATATTTGGGCCACACCATCCAGCTTACAGGAATCTCAGTTCCCCAACCAGGGATCGAAGCCGGGCCATGGCAGTGATAGTGCCGAACCCTAACCACTAGGCCACCAGGGAACTGCCTTGAGTTCCCCATCTTTAACAGCAATGTTTATTTCTTACGATAAGGCCTAACCCTCTTGTGAAGCCAGGAGCTCACCGAGGGTAGAGACGAGATGCCCCAGCTCGGTTTCAATCTGGCCAGTGGGCTATGTCAAGGGTCCTCGTGTGTGCTTTCCAGCCCTACCTAAACACAGAAGCAGATCCCCCACGGTACAAAAAGTCTCTCCTTCTACTATTCTCACCAAATGTCAGGAGGTGGAGGGGAAGAACTCCCATGCCCCATTCTTGGATGTCCCTTCACCCAAGTATCCCCATTTCCCCCGCCTGTCCCTCAACCTAAATGGGACGGGAGCTCTTGGCACTGGTGGGCAGGGAAGGAGGACAGCCAGGTGGTGCAATGATCTCACCTTCACCGTCTCCTCCCATCGGGCCTTCTCGCCAGCCAGCCCAGACACCAGCATCCCGGCTCGTTCCAGCTTCACCTCCATCTCCTCGGACTTCTTGCGAAGCTCCTCCTTCTGTACCAGCTTCTCATCGTACTGTTTCTTCAGCATCTCCAGTTTCCCGGCCACCTGGGAGGGATCAGAGTACAGGGATCAGACACGGGGCTTGAGGCCAGATTGCCCTGGCTTCGGATCACCAGTCTGCCGGGTTGTGGGAAAATGAACCTCGGGGAAAATGATCTCCTTGAGCCTGTTTCCTCACGTGCAAAATGAGAACAATCAACACCTGCCCTACAGGGTTGTTGTGAGGAGAAAAACAAGATCAAATGTGTGTGATAAGTTGCGTTTTCTTTCCCATCCCTCCACCACCCTTTCCTTGAGCCTGGAAACTACTTGGTAACGGACTCAAGGCTGAGTAGGAGACAGACCTCTCGTAGCATAGTGATAAAGCACACAGGATGTGTTGGCAAGAGAGGACCAGATAGCACAGAAATAACGGCCACTCCGTGCCAGAGGCCACACCTAAGGTGAGACCTTGAGAGAGGAAGAAGGAGTTAGAATGAACCCAGGAACTCTTGGAGGGAGGAAGAGGGAGTCCATTCAGGAAAAAGGCCCAGGTCCGAGGTCCCACCGAAGATGGGACCTGGGAAGAGCCTTACCTCTTAGAGAAGCCTCCCTCACCTCGACTCATTGCCACCCTGTGGGCTCTGCTGAGGTTGGAATATATCACTCAAATCTTTTTTTTTTTTTTTTCTTTTTGGCCGTGCCGTGCGTCTTGTGGTATCTTAGTTCCCAGACCAGGGATTGAACCCGTGCCATTGGCAGTGAAAGCACAGAGTCCTACCCACTGGACCGCCAGGGAACTCCTTATCACTCAAATCCGAAGTCAAGAACTGACTGTGTGGTGATTGTTTTGTAATGTTTAGAAATATCGAATCGCCATGTTGTGCACCTGCAACTAACATAGTGTTGTAGGTCAATTATACTTCAAACAAACAAACATAAAAAAGAAGTCAGATCTGTGATTACCAAAGGCAAAAATAGGGGGTGAGGGAGGGGAACTGGATGAGGCAGTCAAAAGGTACACTTTTCCCGTTATAAACTAAATAAGTATTAGGGATGTAACAAACATGATTAATATAATTACACTACTGTATGTTGTACATGAAAGTTGTTAAGAGGGCAAATCCTGAGTTCTCATCACAAGGAAAAAGGTTTTCTTCTTTTTCTTTTCTTTGCCTCTATATGAGATGATGGGTAGTCACTAAACTTATTGTGATCATCATTTCATGATGTATGTAAGTTAAATCAATGTGCTGTGCACCTTAAACTTACACAGTGCTGCATGTCAATTATATCTCAATAAAACTGGAAGGAAAAAAAAAAGAACTGAGGGCTTCCCTGGTGGTGCAGTGGTTGAGAGTCCGCCTGCCGATGCAGGGGACGCGGGTTCGTGCCCCGGTCCGGGAGGATCCCACATGCCGCGGAGTGGCTGGGCCCGTGAGCCATGGCCGCTAGGCCTGTGCGTCCGGATCCTGTGCTCCGCGGCGGGAGAGGCCACAACAGTGAGAGGCCCGTGTACCACACACACAAAAAATAAATAAATAAAAGAACTGAGTCTTTTCCAGGACCCGCTATGTGTGCCTGACTGGCGAACAGTAATCGTGTCTGTGAACACACCGTGTCACCTGTTCTCTTCATGAAGAGGAACGGGGGGCTGGCCTTACACTAAGTGTCTGCCACAGGGTGTGCACACGATAAACATTAGTTCTCTTTCCTGCTGCATCCCCACTGGGAGAGGCAGTCTGCAACCGTGCAAGGAGTGCTCCGATCACTGCCCCACTTTCCTGAGTGATGGCTGTAAGGATAAATGTGGGTTGCAGCACAACGCCTACTGTGTAATAAGCAAGCAGGACCTGGGCTCAGCTATTGAGGTTGACCTCCGAGAACTTGGGAATGGGAAAGGGAGCTCTCCAAGGAATATTTTTTAAGGCAAAGTGGAGATTCAAAATGTCACCCTTGAGTGACAGGACGGCTTATAGGTCAAGCCTTGGTAGGAATCTGTTGGAAGCCATTAGCATCTAAAGAAAGAAGGTGTCACTCAGTGATCAGCTGGGCCACTTGGAGGCTGGGGACCTACAGGGAAATGTAGGTCCCCTTGCACACGCGTGTTGGGTTATCTGGCAGGCTCTACCGCGTGACCCCTGTCATCAGGTTTACGCGACCACCTCCGTGCGCTGAGGCCATGCTCATCAGCAACACTCTGATTATAATTTGGCTTCCCATGGAGACTGACTGGTCTCTGGGGAGGCAGCCAGCCCACATGACGGATCTATATTTCATTATTTATTTTGCGTGTGGTGTTGTCTTCACTGTTTTTATTTTTCATGTAAGAAATATATGCACAAGGTTAAAAACCTAAATAATATAATAAAAGGGGTTATAATGAAAAGCTACAGTCTTCTAGCCCACTTTTCCTACTCAGTCCCATCCTTCAGTAGCAAATTATTTTTTAACCATTCCTCTTTTTATGTCTTCTGGTAATTACTTCCATATCTGACTATTACACTTATGCCGTTACTATACACATATATATACATACACACAGTTTTTACATTTTTGCAGTTTTAATCTTTTTTTTTTTTTTTTTTTTTTTTGGTGGTACGCGGGCCTCCCACTGTTGCGGCCTCTCCCGTTGCGGAGCACAGGCTCCGGACGCGTAGGCTCAGCGGCCATGGCTCACGGGCCCAGCCGCTCCGCGGCATGTGGGATCTTCCCGGACTGGGGCACGAACCCGTGTCCCCTGCATCGGCAGGCAGACTCTCAACCACTGCGCCACCAGGGAAGCCCTTAACCTTTTTTTAATTAAAAATTATTATGAAACATTTCAAACCTAGAAAAAAGACTAATATAAGCAATACCTATATACCCATCACCTAGATTTAACAGTTGTTAACATTTTGCTATATTTATTCCATCAACTTGTTTTTTGCCAAAGTATCTTAAATTGCAAACTCATGACATTTCAACCTTAAATACCTCATAAGGCATCTCATTTTTTAAAAAGGACATAATCATGGCATCATTATCACACCTAACATCATCTTTATCTTTTTTGAAAATAACTTTTCCCATTTATGTCTTTTTTTTTACACTATTGAAATTTTATTTTTTTTCAAGAAACAGGATTTTATAATAATTTCTTTTGCTATGTAATACAGCTTTTATATTGTATGATGTTTTCTTCTTTTTTTTAAACATCTTTATTGAGGTATAATTTTGAATAGTGAATATGTTTCACATGAATCAACATTCTGAAGGAACGAAAACATATAGAGTGAAGGGACCATCTTCCTCCTACTCCAGCCCCCAGCACCCAGCACCCAGCCCCAGCCCCAGCCTGAGAGAGAACCACTTTCGCCAGTTTCTTTTCTTTTTTAAATTTATTTTTGGCTGCGCTGGGTCTTCGTTGCTGTGCGTGGGCTTTCTCTACTTGTGGAGAGCGGGGGCTACTCTTCTTTGCGGTGCGCGGGCTTCTCATCGCGGTGGCTTCTCTTGTTGCAGAGCACGGGCTCTAGGCGTGCGGGTTTAGCACGCCGCATATGGGATCTTCATGGACCAGGGCTCGAACCCATGTCCCCTGCATTGGCAGGCGGATTCTTAACCACTGCGCCACCAGGGAAGCCTCTGAGTGAAAGTCGTTAAGCCAACCCTGTGATATTCTGACCTTGGCAGGTGGCTGCAGCTTTTTCCAGGGGTGAGTGGCTATTTCTATAGAGGCAGGATGTTTGAAGGAGGGCAACTTCTAGGAAACTGGACTTGGGCAGAGGAAATACGTAGTCTGCAAGGGTGGCCTTAATTAAGAGCATTGCAGTGGGCTTCCCTGGTGGCGCAGTGGTTAAGAATCTGCCTGCCAATGCAGGGGACGCGGGTTTGAGCCCTGGTCCGGGAAGATCCCACGTGCCGCGGAGCAACTAAGCCTGTGCGCCACAACTACTGAGCCTGCGCTCTAGAGCCCGTGAGCCACAACTACTGAAGCCTGTGCGCCTACAGCCTGTGCTCCACAACAAGAGAAGCCACCACAATGAGAAGCCCGCGCACCGCAATGAAGAGTAGCCCCCGCTCTCCGCGACTAGAGAAAGCCCGCGTGCAGCAACGAAGACCCAACGCAGCCAAAAATAAATAAATAAATTTTTTTTAAAAAAAAGATAGCATCAACCAAGTTAGAGGGCAAGTGAAAATGAAAAACTTGGAAGCAATGAATCTGTCTTTCCAAAAGGGAAATGGTTAAATAAATGATGGTCTACAAAAAAAAAAAAACACGAAAGAAAGACTTCCTTGGTGGTCTAGTGGTTAAGACTCCGCGCTTCCACTGCAGGGGGCACAGGTTCAAACCCGGGTCAGGGAACTAAGATCCGGCAAGCTGCGTGGCACGGCCATTTAAAAAAAGAAAAATGATGGTCTAGCTATCTACTGGCATAACATGCAGCGGTCAAAAGAAAGCAGGAACTCTTTATACACTGATACAGAACAATCTTCGATATATAAGTCAGTAATATAGGAAGGTGCAGAACAGTGTGTGTAAGTAATGTAAAAAAAAAAAAAGAAAAGAAATTTTGCCGAAACAATAATCTGTAATATGGGTTGCTTTCAAGGGAGCAGAGCTGGTGGCTAGAGAGTAGAAGGTGGGAGAGAGAATTCTTACTGGATATGCTTTTGTACTTTTTAAATTTCAAACCATGTGGATGTATTTATATTACCTATCAAATCAATGATAGAAAATTAAATGATAGACTGAAAGAATTTTGAACTCTTGATAATAACATATTCTGCCTGGTTAGGGAGTTACTTGTGCATATATCTTGTAGGAAATCACCTTCTGGATCGTCTAGCCCACTCACAGGAAATACCCCTCTCTACCTCCAGACGACCCCATCCCCTCCCCAGGCTCCAAAGCCCCCACATTCCTCCAGGTCCAAGCAGCAGTGTGACACCTTTGTCCCATCCCCCCGGCAAAGACACATTTGCCACACGGATTTCATCGGCTACTGTCTCAGGGTCCCTCTCCAAAGGGCCCCCAACGAAGGATGGCAGACATTGCCGGCTCCCCCGTCAGTCTTGGGAAGGGCTCCTTGGGGACAGTGCCCCTGTGTGTTTGTAACCCTCTCAGTCAGCTTAGCTTTCTGAGCCAGAGGCAGACTTGTCTAAACAAGGCACAGACAGGGAGGCAGACAGGACTGTAAGGGAGAGGGGAGTAGAATTTGACAGGGAAAATTAAACAGTCAGGAAGCATCCCTCAGAAATCTGGGAGAGGGACCACCTCGGAAAACGGAAAACGCGGGTGTGAGGCTCACCTCACGCAGCTTCTCCTGGGCCTCGGCCAGGGCCGCTTGCTTCTCCTGAAGCTGGGCCAACGCAGTGTTCATGCGGATCCGCTTGGGCTCCACCACCCGGTACAGCCGCCCGTACAGCTGCGGGGAGACAGCAGGCACCCTCTTACCCGCCACCCACTCACCTGCCCGTGATCCTTCCTTCCCACTTGGGTCTTCCATCCCCCCTCCTCCTGGGCCGGCCTCACTGCTCCCCCCTCCCCACTGGCCACCGCTTACCTCCATGGCGCGAACCCACATGCAGAGGGACTTGGCAGCCAGCGACACGCGGCCGATGATGTCAGGCTGGAAGTCCGGCTGGGCGCAGTAGGCCCCGATCTTCTTCAGGACCTTATCTGAGATATTGTCCTTATCAAAGTTGATCAGTGACTTGATGAAGTTCTGTTCCCCTGTGGGATGAAGGTAGGGGGCCTCAGCCAGAGGGCCCAGCCCCCCTCCTCATCCAGGCCACATGCTTCCTGGGCTCAGTTCCCAAGGCCAGCATATCTGCCCTCATCCCGAGCTCCTTCTGCTGACCTTGCTCCCTTCTCTAGACCCTCGAAGCTCCCAGGGCCTCCAGGACCTCCGCAGCCTCAACTCCCATCACTTACCTTCAACGCTCTCAGCCCGACTGCCCCACACACCATTCTTTCTATATACTCTGCACCTTCCTCTAGGGCAGGGGCCACCAAACTACAGCTTACAGGCTACATCCTACCACCAGAACTCAGAGCAGGAAAACTATCGCAAGAATAAAACAGAAAGACTCTTTATATCCATTTTCTGATTCTTGTGTTTTTGGAGGATGGGTGAGCGAAGACATTCCTGTCCTTGGATTCTGGGATATATTCCTATAATTCCTATAGCTTTATGAAATTTTTTTTTTTTTTTGCTTAAATTAAGATGAGTCATTTTCTGTAACTTACAACCAAAGAAACTTGACTGACATTTATGCCTTCTCTTCCTTCCTGGGCTCTGTGCTTTGAGGGTTGGTACAATGCATCCTTCATCTCTGTCTCTCCAAGTGCCTGACACCCAGCAGATGATTAGGGAATGCTGGGTGGACTCACGTTAATTACCTTCCGGATCCCTGGCTTACCTAGCTGCCTCTTGGCCTCTACCCAGGTGGGCTCGTTGCCTCGGAGAATCATGACTGCCTGCAACACCATCTCCACTTGGGCAGGGGGCCGTCCATAAGACTTGATCTCTCCTATATCCTTCTTGTTCAAAGACTCCAGGGCCTGGGAAAAGGGATTAACTTGGGGACAAGAGTCAACTCAGGTGGTAAGACAGCTTCCTTTATGGAGATAGGACCCAGCTGAAGTTCCCCTCTTCTTCCCTACTTCCCCAGGGACTTTGAGAACAAAGAAGGCCGGCCCCACCCCCTTCCTGAGCCCTCCCACCCTGATACCCGCATGGCCTCTTCCAGGGCTGGCAATGCCTCTTCTAGATCCTTCTGGGCATTGTCAGCCAGTGCCTTGCACTTAACTTCCTCAATTGCAATCTTCTCACTATTGGCTGTGACAGCCTACGGATAAAAAGAAAACGAGGGTTTTGATTTCACCTTGAGCAAAAGTGGCGGTGACGGTGCTGGCGGCAAGAGAAAGAGAAAGCTAAAGAAAACATGAGGAGTGGAACTCCCATTCCCTGCTCTGTAACCAGTGGAGACTGGGAAGCCCCTGCCCAGTGGGTGCGGGGTGTAGGGGGCACGAGGGGCAGGGGAAGGGGGCGGGGGCACCTTCTGCTGCTCATCCGCTTCCCGCTTCTGCTGCACGATGATGACCAGGTACTCCTCGCACTGTTTCTGGAACTCAGCCACCTTTTTCTTGGCATCCTCCAGCTCCAAAGACATCACTTCCACCTTTTCCCTAGTTTCATCGATCTTAGACAACCCCGTCCGCAGCTTATTGGCTTGGTCCAGCAGCTCCTGCCGCTTCTCTGCCAGCAACCTAGGGGACAGAGTAGGATCGGTGCCTCAGGAGCCGGGGCACCCAGAAAGGAGAGGCCCATTTAGTCTCTTCCTTCCCAGAGCGGCTCTGGGCCCTGTCTTCCCGCCCGTTGCCACCAACACCATCCTGGTCAGATTTTTATCATTTCCTGCCTGGATCATTGCCAGCAGCCTCCCAACCGGTCTTCCTGCTTCCAGACTCTCGTGCCTCTGATTTATTCTACACACCGCTGTCAGAATCCGCTTGCTTGCTACTGTTTTCATCACACCACTTCCCTACTTGAGACTCTTCCCCGCTGTGCAGCAGACAGGGGGGCTGCAGTGAACCAGAAAACACAAACTTCTCTCAAGGGGGCGGCCATCTCTGGGCTCCAACCTGTTTTTTTCCATTTGAGAATGAATGTGGGCTCAGTATTGCCACAATTTCTGATGCTTCGAGACAGACTGGAAATCAGGAGTTTTCTAAGGCTCCCCAAGTTTTAAATGTTGGCGACTCACTCAAAAATGAGTTTTAACATTGTACAGCCAAAGGAAAATGTCTATGCAAGATTGTTTTCTGGATTAAGTAATAATAGGCATGTGAAGAGCTTAACGCAGTGACTGGGAAATCCTAAACAGGATGTTAGCCTATGTACCCAGGGAAGGCAAGGACTTTATTTTGTTAACTGGCATATGTATTACAAGCATCTAAAAGAGTGCCTGGCACAGAGTAGGTGCTCAAAAATATATTTTATATGAATGAATATTGGCTATCATTATTATTACAAATGGCTTTTTCTTCACCTTTGAAATACTAAATCCAATAAATGAGGTTTTTTTTACCTTACTCTTATATCCTTCAAAGCAAATTATTGTGTTGTGCACATAAAAACTCAGTCAGTACAACTTAATGAATGAATATACAATTCTTGGGAATGGTGGAAAGTCTAGAAGATGTTAAAGGCAGAGAGAAGAGGACCTACATTGTCATATATACCCATAATATAATGTCACAGTTGTATTGTGGTTGGGAAGAGAGACATCATTCTAGAAGATAATGACAGAGAGGTGTATAAAGTGGTCACAGCCAGAGGGCCCCTGAGATGGCCATGTCCCCTGGAAACCCCATCTCTCTGTTTAACTTCCTGGACAGAATCAAGGTCTCTGGCATCTCTGCCATCCCACATCAACATCCCAGTCCTCGAGCGGGTCCCCTTGGCCAGCTCCCGGATATTTTCCCTGACTTCATTTCACCAAGCACCCTCGAAAGACACCAAGCTCCCTGGCCCTCTGTGCCCCCTACTCTTCATCGTACTTTTTATATCCAGATACAAGTTCCAGGTAGTTGGTGGGTGTGACGTAGTTGTATCTTCGAAGTTCCAGCAGCATCTTCTGGGAATACTGAGCCACTGACCAGTGCATGGTGACGAAGATCTGGGCCACCTTCCTGTGGATCTGAGGCCAATTCATAGAGGAGGCGAGACAGAGCAAGAGTAAAGGCAGACAGAGAACAGAAATGGGCGGGAGGTGCAGGGGGGGAGGAAAGGTGGGGAGGAGGGCCTCACATTCTCCTGGGTCCCCAGGTCCGCTCCCACCAGATACTTCTCAGCCACCTCCAGCAGGGCCTCGCGGGGCCACTCTGGGAACCAGTTGATGGTTGTGCAGTTCACCAAGGCTGGGTACTGGCGGATCCAGTTCCTGGCGTGGGTTTCGAGAGGCAGTTAAGCCCAATCGCAGACTCAGCCTCCAGCGAGGGGCTTCGTCACAGCCCCACCCACTCCCCAGGAACCTAAAAGCCCCACCCCCGTGCCCCTGTGTCTCCTTGTCCAGGTTTTGCTCCCCTCAGAGCTGATTCAGTGCAGGGTTTAGAAACAGGTTCTGCGGTCAGAAAGACCCGATTCCACACCAACTAGGTGTGGATCTTGGGGCAAGTGATGTAATCTTTTGAACGTCATTTCCCTTAGCTCTAAAATGGGAATAACAAAACATACTAACTAGAGTTGTTAGGGGATTCAATGGGGTGACACATGTAAAATGCTTAGCACAGAGCCTGGTACATGGTAAATATGCCATAAAGCAAAAAGATGAAAAGATAAACAAAATGGTAACCCAAACCGCCTCTCTGCACAAGTTCTCTGTCGTCCTATTTTCCAATGCCCTTGAAAATCTAGTCATACCAAGAATGGATCAAATGTGGTGTATACACACGATGGAATATTATTCAGCCTTAAAGAGGCAGGAGATTCTGACACCTGCTACAACATGGATGAACCTTGAGGACGTTATGCTAAGTGAAATAAGCCAGTTACAAAAAGACAGATACTGTATGATTCCACCTCTACGTGGTATCTAGAGTGGTCGCTCACAGAAACAGAAAGTAGAAGGGTGGTTGCCAGGGCCTGGGGGTGGTGGGGGAAATGGGCAGTTGTCCAGTGGGTATAGAGTTACAGTTTTGCACAATGAGAATGTTCCCGAAATCTGTTGCACAACAGTGTGAATATACTTAACACTGATGAGCTGTATACTTAAAAACGGTTAGAGACTTCCCTGGTCCCTAGAGTGGTTAAGACTCTGCGCTCCCAATGCAGGGGGCCCAGGTTCAATCCCTGGTCAGGGAACTAGATCCTGCACGCATGCCGCAACTAAGAAGGCTGCATGCCACAACTAAAGATCCCATGTGCCACAACTAAGACCTGGCAACCAAGATAAATAAATATTTTTTTTTAATTTAAGAACTTCTCTTTAGCAAAAACAAAAAAACGCCAAAAACTTAAAGAAAGTGAAGAGACAAGCCACAAACCTGAAAAAAATATGGCTAAAATGATTAAATTTTATGTGTGTTTTTAACCACAATTAAAAATTTAAAAACAAAACATAAAAACCACCTCCATCTTCCGGAAAAATAAAGAAATCTGATACACCAAAAGGCTCCCATGTAAGCAGCAGGAACGTGCTGAAGGAAACACAGGCTATGTCCAGGAGACGGGGTGTACAGGGCTGGAGAGGCCAGCGCTATTCCGGAGTCTCGCCGGAAGAAGGCACAGGGGCCAGAACCGGGGAGGAGGACCCCGCGATGAGTGGGGGCCTCGAGGGAGAAGGCTGTAACAAGTCACCTGAAGGGGTCGCCCACGGGGCTGAGGCAGAGGACGATGTGCAGGTTGTTCCGCACGCGCTCGGTGAAGTAGGCGAAGAGGCTGTCCGAGGACTCGGGCACCTGCTCGGCGCGGGCCTGCTCTATGATGAGCGTCTGGATCTGCGTGGAAGCCGCAGTCAGAGGGCTGAGGTTCCAAGGGCAGAACCCAGGGCTGGAGGGAGGAGGGAGTAGCGGGTGGCGCTGGGCTCACAGGGTGTGGGTTTTAAAGCAGCTCGGCCCACCTAGCGTCCCGCGAGGGAGGATGGCAGAAGAGGAAGCACCACCTAATGGGGGGCTGGAGGGAGGGGGTGCTACGGCAGCATCCTCTGGGATTAGGTGAGAAGGGGTTAGTTAGGAAGGCCAAAGAACCAACTGGTAGTGGGTGTGGAAGGATCGCACCTCTTCAAATTCATCCACCTTGTAGAGATTGGGGACCTCGCCTGAGCTGAGGATGTTGTTAATGTCCTCTAGGAATGATTCGTCAGCAACCTGGGTGTCCACAAAAAGGAAGGACGTGGCCTTGAGCTCTACCCCAGCCTGGAGATACAGACGCTTGATATCTGGGCCAGAGGAGACAGAAACACTCTTCAGATTCAGCATCCTGTCCCTCCTTCCCCTTCTGAGATTCAGGAGCCCTCCCCGAGCTGGCAACACATACATGACACCGTCCTGTACCCCACCCGGGGCCTGGCGCGGCTCCCTACCCGGCTTCCATCCCTCCTCTCACTTGTCATCACAGGAAGTTCAGGCATCTGATCTTTCACTCCCAGCCCCAAACCCTCTTCCATCTCAGAAACCCAGCGTTACCGTCTCGGAATTCCTGCTTTCGATAATGTTTGGTGACCTCAATCTGGAAGGTGATGTACTCGCAGATGGATGAGGCCAAGCGGGCCAGACTCTGGCGTCCGCTGCCCCCAATGCCCACCAAGAGCATGTTGCCCCGAGGCTGTCCAATGACCCGCACAATCCGTGTGACTGGAGGGTAGGGGGTAGGGGGTGGGGGTAATGAGTTGGTTGAACAACCTCAGGGGACCTCCAGGCCCTAGGCTGGGGACTGGGATGACTAAAACTGCAGTAGAGGAACCAGGCAGCGTGGCAAGAGGTTGGTGCCTGAAGCACTCGTAGCAATTCAACTCGCAACGTCCACCATCTCTGTTAAACACCATCATCAAGGAAAAGCCCACCCATGGCCACAAGCACATCTGGGGTTAGGGAGGAAGGCAACTTCTGAGACTTGATTTGGGAGCAACCTGGGAAGAGATCCCCATTTCCTTGGAATATCCCATAACTGGGAGGCTGGAGAAGGGATGGGAGCAGGAGGTGCTCACTGTGTTCAATGGCCTCTCGGAAGAGCACCAGCTGCATTGGCACGACGGCGGGTGACAGGTTGTACTCATTTAGCGCCGTCTCCATGGCTGTCCTCAGGACCGTCAGATCCGTCAGGTCTTCGTACACCTTGGGCTCCCGCAGGAAGTCCCCTGGGTCATGGGAAGAGGGGGGCAGATCTCAAATGCCTGGTCCTCCCCAGGCTTCCCCAAAGGGCCCTACGCATCCATGGGACTTGGTGCCCCGCCTCCCCTTCTAACCCATCTCCTAAGGGTCTCCAGCCTAGAGGGGCCACAGCTCCCAGCTCACCAAAGATGGGAGAACGTTTGTTGGGACAAAGGTTATGAAATGTGAGGTCAAAGAAGGAGCCGAGTTTGTCACTTATGATGCCCACGAAGGCTTCCATGTCTGCCGTGTCAACTAGTCGGTCAGAGAAGACTCTGTTGGGAGGGAGCTGGGGTGAGATCTGGGAATGAAGAGGAGCGTGGCCTTGGGGAAGGGACAGGCGGGTGGGGGGTGGAGGCTTGGGCTTGGGAAGGCCTGGACCTGGCAGGCACAGCTACCTCACCTGAAACATTCATGGATCCAGAGGCGTGTGATGCTGGACTTGGTATCGTGAAAGTCCTTGCTGGCTCTCAGCATGCCCTGGAAAACCTAGGGAAGGGGCGTGGCTAGTGGGATGGAGGGAGGGAAGAGAGTCCCTCCAGAAGTTTTAGAGAAAGCAGCATTCCCGGATGGGGGTGGTTTGGGGTGTGTGGGCTGCTACTGAGCTCCAAGGCTTACTTTGAGGAGAGGAGAATGCCTCCAAGGAGGCCGTGCTGGGCCAAAGGGGCAAGGTCTGACAGAATTTCACCTTGGAGATGTCTCGAAGGTTGAAGAGGTAGTGGATCTTGGCAGGCGTGGGCAGGAAGCGCTGTACCACAGTGTTGTACACATCCAAGGTGGCCTTGGTCACCACATCCCCAGTGGGCTTCACCTCTTCCTCAAAGTCCTGGAGCTTCTGATTGATCATGGTGCCGAATATCCGGAGGATCTGCGACTCCTAGAAACAGGCTCTCAGGCTCAACATTGCAGGCTCATGACCTTTCACCCAAGGGGGGGGCTAGGGTCAGGGGAGAAAAGCACTTGTCTTGGGGGCAGAATTTAAGGGGGGCACAAAAAAACCTCAGAAATCAAGAGAAATAATGCTTTAGTGTAGTATTTAAAAATCAAGATTAATGCAAACGGTCCACGATGAACAAATACGAACATTTTAAATAAAGACGGGATCCGTATTCCTGGTTTTTCCTTTTGCCTCAGGCTCTCATGAGGCTCAGCACGGTACTATACTGACCTTGTACTTATTTAAAATTTTGGCATCTTGTTCATTGTGAATTTTTGGCATAAATTTTTTTTAACGTTACATGAAAATATTATCTCTCTTGACTTCTGAGGGCTTTGGGTGCCCCTGAGTGCCTCCCTTGCCTCACCCCAGCCCTGGGCCGCTCCCAGCTCTCTGCTTTGGAGGCTCTACCTTCCTTGTCTGTTTGGTCCCCACTCTCTGCCCACTGGGACTGTTAGGCTTCACATGCCGGAGCCAGGCTACACTCTCACCCTGCAGCTCTCCTAGCTCAGCAGAAGCAAGGCTCCTGCAGAGAGCGGTCTCCCCTCCACGTATCATAGCTCCCTGAGTACAACTCAGCCCTGGGGGTCCTTGGGCCCCTCTGTGATCTGCCCCATCGTTCTCTGAGCCAGAGATGGCTTGGCCTTCTACAGTCCCCTCCCCCAGCCCTCAGGATGCCCTCACCGTAGGGAAGGTCATGTTGATGATGTTGAAGCGACTCTGCAGCCTTGGGGAGATGACGGTCCGTCCACCCCCGGAAGGGCCCATGGCAGCCATCAGGAACATGTCCTAGAGAGCAAAGACCAGATGGGGTGGGGGGTGGGGTGGGGGGTGGAGACAGGCGAGAGGATGGGAAGAGAGGGAGCATGGAAATAGGGAGGATGTGAGAGGAGCCATGAGGAAGAGAGGAGATGGAGGGACAAACAGGAAGAGGGAAGACAGGGACGGAAAGAGCAGGAAGAAACACGGAGTAGAAGGGGCAGGGAAAGGTGAGGGGAAGGAAGGGATTTGGGACACTTTTACAGAATTACTAAAGTAATGTAATTGTTCTTATTTCATCATTATAATCCATGTTCCCAAATTGGAAAATAGAGGTAAGTTAAAAAAACAACATTTGATTACATCTTCTAGACTTTCTCTTCTTTTCTATTTTAAATAAACAAATAAATATATATATATACACACACACACACACACACATGTATCTGTGTATGTATGTGTGTGTTTTTTCTCAGAAACGTATGAATATGTTATTAGGTGAGTTTTGGACCCCGAGGGCCAGACAGATGAGTGCCCCAGATATCAGGCTGGAATGGCTGCCCATTGATTCAGGAAAAAGAAACAAGACATTCAGAATCCCATGGCAGAAAAGCCAGGACTGAAGGGAGACACCTGGATTCTGGGTGGGGAGCGGAGGTGGTTACTGAAACAGTGGGAGGTGGAGAGGCCTGGCGACGGGGTTATGGGCAGCTCTGGTTGGCATCAGCGTTGCCATGGGAGCAAGGAATAAGAGGCCTGGGAAAGGAGTGGAAGTTGGAGGACAGGCTCCCTTGGTCAGGAAGCACAGGACAGTCAGTGAGGAGGGTTACTAACAGGAATTGATAACCTAGGAGCCAGATGTGTGGGTCCTGAGAAAGGCAGGACACTCCTGTGCGGGGAGGAACATAGGCTTACAGGATTCTATCCTGGGGTCCCAGAGGAGCGGGGACTGAACCCATCATGGGCGGGAACGGAGGCCTGAAGAACAAATTTTCGGGATGCTTACTCGTATGTACTTGATGGTCTGCTTCGTTCGATCATACCAGAAGCCATAGTCAATCCAGAGGCGAATCAGCTCCAGGGGGGGCTGGGACCCAAACGTGTCCTTAGCTGGCATATTTAGGTCATCCATGAAGGTGATCATGCTTTTGCCTCCAAATGGCACATAGACACCCTTGGTTCGCTTCTCCACCCTGCTCTCAATGATGCTCTGCACATTATTGGATGTGGTCTGGTGAAAAAGGCACAGAATGAATGCTTGGGTCCCCCAGGAGAAATACGGGGTTAGAGAGGAGTGTCGACCAGGCACTTGGATCCCAAGGGGGAGCAGAGGCAGGGAAAGAGCAGGGAGCTGGCGGCCTGGCCCTGGGTCCTACCACACACCTGCGCAGACATGTTGACAGTGAGCACTGACCACTGGCTGGAGGGCAAGGACTGCAGGACACTCTGAGCGATGGACGTCTTTCCAGTCCCCACGGGACCCACCAGCAGGACGGGGTTCTGGTTGGCCACCAAGGTGCTCACCAGGTAGTTGTAGCGGACAGTGTCAACGGTGGGCACCGTGATCTTGTAGAAGGGGAAGCTGGTGGGGAAAGGGACTGTGTCTCAAGATCGTGGCCCGCTCCTTTCTAACTCCCGCTTCTTTCTGCCCCGCAGTGTTTATCCTCCTCCGGCATCACCACTCTCTAATCGCCAAGCCTGCCTCCTGCGGGGTCCGGGGATCAGGCATTCTCCTGAAGGACGCTGTCCCATTTCCTCTAGATCCCACTTCCTGCACTGGAAAGCCATCTCTGCCTTGGGATCCACCCTCTCTTCCTACAGCTCACTTTTGCACCCCTCTTTGGCTCTCTCACCACATCGCCCACCCACCGCAGCCCCAAGCCTGACCCACCCCCCAGGTCCGGCTCTCACTTTGGAGGGTAGCGCCAACTCTTTGGGAGCTTCTCCTCAAATGATGTCCAACTCCGCATCTTGGGGTCCACAAAATACTCGTACACTGTGTCCTGAGGAGGGAACGTGTGGCGGGTTACCAAAGCCTTCCTTTAGCTTTTCCCTGCCCAGAAAAAGCGCTCACAGACCACTGGGCAGAAGAAAGAGAGCTGGGCGGCAGGCTGAGGCTCAAGAAGAGTATAAGGATCAGGGAGGCAGAAAAGCAGGGCAGCTGGGTTTGAGGGCCCTGACCTTGTTGGGGAAAGTGCCCTCAATCTCTCGGAGGTAACTGTCGATCTTCTTGCGGCCCTCCTCATCCACGGAGGCACACACAGACCAGATCATGCTGAACACAAATGTCAGCTCTACCATGGAGACGAAGTTCTCACCATCAGCTGGGTTCACCTGGGTGCAAAAGGAGAAACGGAAATACCGTAAATCTGTAAGAGGTGGAGGCGTCTAATTTTGGCAGCTCATCACAAAGGCTTAGAGTTTCCCTCCCTTCCTGGTTCTGTTTGGAAAACCTGTATGGCTGTAGATAAACCTAAGTCAAAACATTTAAATTAAACCTACGAAGTTACAGCGACACGGTGGGAAATTGTGTTGAGACTCCACTGTCTACCATATTGAATCCAGAATCTTTAGTCTGTCCTTCCAGCTCAACACACATCTCACCATCCTCTTCTCGGGGTCTCTGCTGCAGCGAAGAGGGGTTGTAACACCGCCAACACCATCCACCCATCACCCACCCTGCCCAGCGGGGACTGACTCTTGTGTCTCTGTGTTTTTGCAAAAGCCATTCCCTTTACCTAGACTGCCCTCCTCTCTTTGTTTTGTTCATCAGCGTTCTTCCCCCTACCCAGTCCTCCTTAGCAGCTGGGTGCCATTGACACTATATTACTGTCCTTTTCCCCTATGTCATTTTGCAACTTCACCGACATGGTTTTAATTTATATTAACCATACCAGGAATGGCACACACTGTTATAGATCTTAATTGTCATATAACTTTATATTAATAGTTGAGTGATCTGTCAATGTCCTTAAAGACAATAGGAACCATTTCTAGGCAGTAACTTAATCTCAACAGAAAAATACTCAATTTTGGTCCTTACTCCAAAATTCTAAACCAAACAAAAATTTTCTTAAATATCAGTTAATCTGAAAATTTCTAAAACCCCTCATCAGATTAGGTGGGGAGCTCCTCCCAGCAGAAACAGTATCCCAGGGTCTTCCCCAGCGGTCCAGTGGTTAAGACTTCACCTTACAATGCAGGGGGTGCGGGTTCAATCCCTGATTGGGGAGCTAAGATCTCACATGCCTTGCAGCCAAAAAAACAAAACATAGGGGCTTCCCTGGTGGCGCAGTGGTTGAAAGTCCGCCTGCCGATGCAGGGGACGCGGGTTCGTGCCCCGGTCCGGGAAGATCCCACATGCCGCGGAGCGGCTGGGCCCGTGAGCCATGGCCGCTGAGCCTGCGCGTCCGGAGCCTGTGCTCCGCAACGGGAGAGGCCACAACAGTGAGAGGCCCGCGTACCACAAAAAAAAAAAAAAAAAAACATAAAACAGAAGCAATATTGTAACAAATTCAGTAAAGACTTTAAAAGTGGTCCCTATCCAAAAAAAAAAAATTCTTAAAAAACAAACGAAAAAGAAACAGTATCCTAAGGTCTCACAGATTCCAAGACTTAATATTTCATTTTTGAAAGGATGGAGAAATGAGGAACCAAATGAACTATCCTCAGCTCCCAGATATGGGCAGGAAATTACAGTGAGACCCATTGTGTACTATATCTGATTTAGAGTCCTTAGTTTGGCCTCCCAGTGTGCATGCACATGTGCGCGCGTGAGCACACACACACACGCGCATGCAAATGCACACACGCGCACACACACACACACACACACACACACACACACACACACACCGCTCGCTGCCTCCACGGTTGGTGAGGCCTCCCCTTGGAGTCTCTGCTCCACTCAAGCCTCATGTTCCAATTGTGTCTCAGACACACCATTTCCCTGAAGTTGTCCCGGGAGGTCGAGAGCCCTTCCTGCCCTGGTCCCCACTCACCCCATTCTCCGGTGTGGCCAGGGCTGAGTACAGATTGCAGAGGGAGATGATGCCGCTGTATTCCGGGAGGGGAACCAGCTCGTGGCAGTTTTTCTTCTTAAAGGTCAGCATCTTGTTGATGAACTTTTCGAACATGCGCTGAAGAGGCTCTGCCTCTACCTGGAGTTGAATAAGCAGGGGCTCTGAATTATTCTTGTGTCCCCTCCGCAGGCCCCACCGGTTCCTTTCCTCTCCTCCATTCCCTTCGTACCTTTGGCCTCTTCTCCAGCCATGACTGAACGTAGGGCTTCCAGCCCAGGTCAGCGTAGTCAGTGTACACCACCCCGCAGCGAGACACGGTGGCTGGGGAGGCTGCTGCCAAGTTTTCCACTTCGAACAGGAGAGACACCTATGGATATACTTGGTCAGAACCTTGTCTTTCCCTCAGTAATAAAAACACCCAGAATTCTGATGCCCCAAGGTGTCTCTACTGAGTACCACGTGTGGCAGGATGAATAAAGACCTAAGCTTTACAAATGATTTGTTTGTTAAAAGAAATCAGGGTTTATTCAAGGTCATCCTTATGAAAAATCACTCTCTCGCTCACATTGTTTGAGCGGGTGGGAAAGGGTGGCCTTTACAAGAGCCCACGAATTGTAACTCTGGGTGCACAACGGAAGGTCATCCCTCATATGTCAGTGGCAATGAGGCTGCCTCAGTCCACACAGTGCGTCCTAATACATCGTGTTTTCTATACAGTTGTCCTCAGAGTCTGTGGTAAGACAGGCATTTCTTCTTCAGTCACAGGTTGCCCTGAATCCAGGCATCCTCCTCCTAGGCGTTCCTATAGAACTTCCCCTTCTTGTTGGATGCCCCTGCTCTTCCCCTTAGCCCTGCCCCAGGCCCTCCAGTTTCCACTCCCGAACCTGCTCAGGCATCGCGATGCGCTCTCCGTTGATAAGGGTCAGCACTTTGTTATCGTCCATGACAGAGTTCATGCTCTCAATCCACAGTGTGTCCACAGGGCCATCGAAAAGGATCCACTTCTCATCCGGCTTCTCGTCTTGGTCGGAGGTAGATGATAAGGAAACCAGAGCTTTGTTACCCAGCCCTCCCTCCACACTCATCTCCCTGGAGACGCAAGCAGTTGCTTCCTGGTGATCTCCGCGTTCCCCAAGCATTTTTTCCCCCCAAAATGAGCTTTCTATCCCCAGACTGCCCACCCACACAGGAGATTTAGGCATCTGCTCTCCCTGCCCCAAGATCCTTTGGGTACCTGCACAAGCCGTCCGCATGACACTGGACAGGACGCCGTCTGTCCATTCATTACTGTTGAGGTCATATTCCCCATACAGCTCCCCTAGGGACAGTGCCTTAGGGTTCAAAGGGAACTCCTAAAAATGACACAGGAAGGGGGATTTGAGCTGCTGGCTGACACAAATCCCAAGATGTCCCTTTATTTCCAGGTATTTGTATTTGGCCCCTGTCTCTCTCATCCCTCCCAGGCTGCCCTCCTGGTCTGCACCACCCTCCCAGACACCTACGCACCCCTGTCCCCAGCCTCACTGTCTTCCTGCTACTCAAGTCTCCTCCAGTGGCCCCACTGTCCCAGGTCCGTACTCTGACAATGTTGAAGTTGGGCTCTCCGGCGCGGCACAGGGAGGACAAGGACGACTGAAGAATTCTCCACGAGGCAGTCTTGCCGCTGCCTGTGCAGCCCACGATCATGGTGGAGTGACGGGAGTTCTTGGTTTCATACAGCTGGATAACCTTGGTGAGGGTGAACGGGATGGTCTGCAGGCCCATATCCCGAATCTCCTGCTCAATGGCCTCCCGCAGCTGAGAGAAGGGAAAATACAGGAAGCGGAAGAAAAAGGGTGCGGCTTGTAAGGGACTTTCAAAAGCTCACCGATACCTGGAAGGATAATGTGCAAACCATTAAAAATTGCACCAGGGCCCTCCGCACCCTGACAGTTGTTTGTTCCTTGGGAGGCTGGCCAATTGCAGAGTTGAGAGATTGGGCTCTGGAGTCAGCCAGCCTGGGGCCCCAGCTTTCAGCTATATGAACCTGAGCAAGTTAACTTCTTTGAGCCTCAGTTTCCTAATCTGTTAAATGGGAGTAATGATGGTACTTCCCGCATAGGGCTGTTGTATTAGGTAAGATAGTCAATGTAAAACACAATGTCTGACACGCAGCTCTACACATCTTTTCTAATATCATTCAACAAATATTTATTAAGCCTCTAAAGTGTGTGCCAAGCAGTGTGCTGGGTGCTGAGAACAAATTAGTGTTCATCCTATCGCACAGCCCACAGTCTGGTGGGGGAGCCAGACATTAAACAAATCATCACCTAAGTTAAAAAGATGAAAACTCAAATTCAAAAAGATACATGCACCTCAATGTTCATAGCAACACTATTTACAATAGCCAAGACATGGAAGCAACCTAAATGCTTGTCAACAGATGAATGGATCAAGAAGATGTGGTATATTTATACAATGAAATATTACTCAGCCATAAAAAAGAATGAAATAATACCATTTGCAGCAACATGGATGAATCTAGAGATTATCATCTTAAGTCAGAGAGAGAAAGACAAATATCACATGATATTACTTACATGTGGAATCTAAAAAAATGATACAAATGAACTAATTTACAAAACAGAAACAGACTCATAGACATTGAAAACAAACTCATGGTTACCAAAGGGGGAAAGGCGTGGATAAATTAGGGTTTGAGATTAACAGATACAAACTACTATATATAAAATAAACAAGGACCTACTATATAGCACAGGGAACTATATATAATATCTTATAATAACCTATAATAGAAAAGAATGTGAAAAAAAATATATATATATAACTAAGTCACTTTAGGGCTTCCCTGGTGGCGCAGTGGTTGAGAGTCCGCCTGACGATGCAGGGGACACAGGTTCGTGCCCCGGTCTGGGAAGATTCCCACATGCCGCGGAGCGGCTAGGCCTGTGAGCCATGGCCGCTGAGCCTGCGTGTCCGGAGCCTGTGCTCCGCAACGGGAGAGGCCACAACAGTGACGGGCCCGCGTACCACAGAAAAAACTAAGTCACTTTGCTGTACACCTGAAACTAACACAACATTGTAAATCAACTATACTCCATTAAAAATTTTAAAAACAAAAATGAAAAATAAAGAAATGCTTATAGAACCATGACCCACGTGGGTCCCAGAAGAGTGTGACATTTTTAAATACACAGCCAATGCAACCAAGTAAGTTCAAACAATGCAAGATTTTACTTGTATCTCTCAAACACCACTAAGAGGCCTCACCCCTACTACTTCCCTCCACTGTCTGAGAATTAGTTGTATTAGCATGTTTGGGTGTATTTGTGTGTGTGTGCGTGTTTAGCATCATGCCAAAAGTTTAAAATGTCATATTTTCTATTTACTCAGTTTAAAATATCCTGTAATTTCTTCTTTGACCCATGAGTTACTTAGAATTGTATTGCCTAATTTCCAAACATTTGGAATAATTATATATTGTGACGAATTTCTAGTTTAATTCTATTGTGGTCAGAGATCATCCTCTGTGTAATTTTCAATCATTTGACGTTTATGAGACCGCTACTTAATAATCCAGCACACAGTCAATTTTGGTAAACGCTCCTTGCATACTTGAGAAGAATATGTGTCTGCAATTATATGCATATAATGTTCTACATGTGTCAGGTCAAATCTGTTAAAAGCATTCAAATCCGCATCTTTTAAAAAAATATTTATTTACTTATTCATTTTATTTTTGGCCATGTCGGGTCTTAGTTGTGGCATGCGGGAACTTTCCCTGTGGGGCACAGGCTCTTTGTTGCAGTGCTCGGGCTTCTCTCTAGTTGTGGCACGCGGGCTCAGTAGTCGTGGCTCACGGGCTTAGTTGCCCCATGGCATGTGGGATCTTAGTTCCCTGACCAGGGATCAAACCCATGTCCCCTGCATTGGAAGGCAGATTCTTAACCACTGGACCACCAGGGAAGTCCCTCAAATCCGTACCTTTATGGATTTTTTTTCTTTTTTTTGGCCACAACACACAACTTGTGGGATCTTAGTTCCTGGACCAGGATTGAACCCGGGCCATGGCAGTGAAAGCACTGAGTCCTAACCAGTGGACTGCCAGGAAACTCCCTTTATGGATTTTTTTATCCGCTTATTTTATCAATTTCTGAGAGAAGCATGTCAAGATTTCCCACTAGGGTTGTGGATTTATCTGTTTCTGCTTTTAGTTCTGTCGATTTTGTTTTATGCATTTTCTAGCTCTATTATTAAGTGCATACAAATTTAGAATGCCATATCTTTCTGAGCATAGGCCCTTTTACCATTATGAAATGTCCCCCTTTATCTTTAATATTCTTCTTGCCATAAAGTCTACTTTGCCTGATATCAGTAGAGTTAACATTGTGATCAGAAAATGTGTTCTGAATTAATTCCCTTGAAATTTTTGAGGCAGATTTTTGACCTTTACATGGTCAAGTAACCTAAATATTCTATGTATGCTTGAAAAAAATGGTTATTCTTCAGTTATTGAATGCAATTGCTGTCAATGTCTTGATTAACTCAAGATTGATTGTGTTTTTCAAATCTTCTTTAACAAAACTGATTTTTAGTCTGCTTGGCCTATCAGTTACTGAGAGATGTGAAGAGCGCCACTACGATTGTAGATTTGTCTATTTCTCTTTGAAATTCTGAAAAATTTTGTTCTATTTATTTTGAGGCCATATTATTAGATGCATGCAAATTTAGAATTGTTGTATCTTCCTGGTGAATTGAACTTTTTATTATTATGAAGCGACTCTATTTCTGGTAATTCATTTTGCCTTAAGATCTATGTTGTCTGATATTGCTACCCCAGCTTCCTTTTGATTAGTGTCTACCTGATGTATTTTTCTAGTCTTTGACTCTCCACCCTTTGTCTTTACGTTTTACATGTGTCTCTTGTAAACAGTATTAAATATTAGTATAACAATGTATATGACTCAATACATGATTATTTTTCCTTTCCTGCACAACTTTTTGGTTTTCCCTAGGGGTTAATAGTTGCTCTGGTTTTTTGTTTGCTTAGGGTTTTTTTTGTTTTTTTTTTTTGTTTTGTGGTATGCGGGCCTCTCACTGTCGTGGCCTCTCCCATTGCAGAGCACAGGATCCGGACGCGCAGGCTCAGCGGCCATGGCTCACGGGCCCAGCCGCTCCGTGGCATATGGGATCCTCCCGGACCGGGGCACGAACCCGTGTCCCCTGCATCGGCAGGCGGACTCTCAACCACTGCGTCACCAGGGAAGCCCTGTTTGTTTAGTTTTTAATATACTGATCTTTAACTCAACTCCAAACTCTGCCAGTTGACTAAGTCTCTCAAAACTTTTATTCTCACCAGGTATCGATTTCCTCTTCTTAAAGAAGTCTGGGGACTTCCCTGGTGGTCCAGTGGTGCAGAGTCCACCTTACAATGCAGGGGACGTGGGTTCGATCCCTGGTCAGGGAACTAAAATTCCACATGCCACGGGGCAACTAAGCCCACATGCCAGAACTACTGAGCTCGCGTGCCTCAACTAGAGAGCCTGCATGCCGCAAACTACAGAGCCCACGCGCTCTGGAGCCCTGGAGCCCACGCGCCACAGCTAGAAAAGAGAAAGACCCGTGCGCCACAACGAAAGATCCCGCACGCCTCAACAAAGATCTCATGTGCTGCAACTAAGACCCAATGCAGCCAAAAATAAATAAAATAAATAAATAAATCATAATTTTTAAAAAACCTTAAAAAAAAAAAAAAGAAGTCTGCCTGAACCTTCAGATTTGCTTCAGTTTGGATTGGCTTCTCTCTTTGTCTGGTGCACAACTGTCATCCCGTGTCCTCTATCTTCCTCTTTCTTGGAATGCTCCTGCATTGTGGTAGAGCACATCCTCTGGTAGCTTTCTGAGAAAAGGATGCAGTGGAGGTAATTTTTTGGTTTTTTTGGAGAGTCTGCTTGTCTGAAATATCTCTGATCTAGCTTCCTATGTGACAGGTTGTCTGGGTATAGCATTTGAGGTTGGAAATAATTTTCCTTCAGAATGTTGAAGCCTGTTTCATTGTTTACAGAGCCAATATTGCTATTGAGAAGTCCAACATTCTAATTCTTGATCTTTTGCATGTCATCTCTTTTTTTTCTCCCTTTTTGGAAGCTTGTTAAATCTTCTCCTTTTCCTAGTGTTTTAAAATTTCACAATGCTGGGCCTTGGTAAGGATTTGTTTTATCTATTATGTCATGCATTTATAGATCCTTTAATTATGGAAACTTAGATGCTACAGTTCTGGGGATTCTTCGTGAATTGTTTCATTACTGATCCTGGCCTCCTCCATTCTCTCTGTTCCTACTTTTTTTGGAACTGCTGGTATTTCAGTGTTGTCTTTCCTAGACTGGCACTTGAATTCTTAATCTCTTTCCCGCTTTGTCTGCTCTGCTCTATTCTCTGGAATATTCCTTTTCCAATAGCATTTCATCAGTACTTCATGGATACAATACCTTAATCTTCTCTCTGAGTATACTAATGATAGAGTTATTTTAAAAACTTTTCTTCTCTCTGCATTATCTATTATCTATTTTCTCCAGTTTGCTTTTTCCTATTTGTTTTGGCTGCTTTCATGTTAGAGGCCTTCCTCAGATGGGTGGTGAGCCTTGGTTTTCGGCTCATATATAAGGGTGGAGGACTAAAGAGCTGAATGGAAGCTCTGAGTGTGTGAGTGGGGCCTGTAGACTGTGAGTGTCACTGTAGATGATTTATCTGGGACTTTCGTGGGGACATTTCCATTGTCGATGTCTTGTTCGTTCCTCTTGGGACAGAGAGATTCCCCAGAGAGAACTCTTCCAATTTCCTGGCTGGCTGGCTGCCGGCATGCTGGGGGCTTCAGAGAAGGCTAAGGGTCTCAGCATTCAATGTGTAAACATTCACTTAATCCCCATTTTTAATAGAGTTTTCTCCCGCCCTCAACTATACCATGTGTCCCCCAGACCAGAGACCTACTATTGTTACCCTCTAGCCTTCCACCAAAGTGGGAGAGGCACGGCTATCCAGGGTCGCAGAGAAGGGGAGACCTGCTCCCAAGACTGTTTGCTGCCAATCCTTCTCATTTCAGCTACACCTCCTTTACTCACTCCCCCCACCTACTCCCAACTCACAATTCTCCCCACTTCCAGCCTCTCAGGTTTGCTGAGTAAGTCACAACTTGATTCATTTATTTCCCATGTCACAATTTTGCTGTCATTGCCTCTCCCATTCTCCCCACCCCTTCGGGTATAGATGCCTTATTTGTAAAAATCTCTTTAGAGTAGTTGTAGCAGGTTTTCAAAAGGAAACAAAATTGTTTTTAATCCACCTTTTTATCTGGAAGTCCTCCCTGTGAGTTGCTGGATTTTTAACATTTCAATTATAATATTTTTTCATTTGTAGGAACGCTGTTGGTTCTTTTCAATCCTACTTTGTTTAGAAGTCTCTTGTTCCTGGATCACAGTTTCAAGCTCCTCTCTTGTTTCTTTATTTTTATTTATTTCTTTATTTATTTTGCTGTGCTGTGCGGCTTGCCCTTGCGGGATCTTAGCTCCCCGACCAGGGATCAAACCCTTGCCCTTGGCAGTGAAAGTGCAGAGTCCTAACCACTGGACCACCAGGGAATTCCCCTCTCTTATTTCTTTAAACATATTAAATTTAGTTATTTCTAGAATTCTGTGCTGATTATTTTCCATCTTTGAAGTCTTTGTGGATCTGATTCCGTTTTGTTGTTCTTTGGCAACCCATTCATAGTATCTTGTTTCCTTGTGTGTTTTGTGATTTTTGACCAGAAGCTGCTCATTTTCTTGGACTTTTATGAGAATTCTTTGAGGCTTAAGTTGAAGCTTCATTATTCTAGAAATAATTTGCATTTGCTTCTGCCAGTCACTTGGGGGAGACACTAACAAACTGGAAATACTTTAAATTAAGTTCTAAATTTGAGATTTGGGGCATTACACATTAAAATAAATTATGACCAGGAACCATGTGAGGGCTGACTTGTGGTTAGGAAATCTCAAAGGAGATTTTGCCCCTTCCTCTCATCATCAAAGGTCACGACAAGCATGTTTCTTTACTGCATGGACCCTCGTCAGTGGTGGGTTTCTCATTTTCCCACTTACTGAAGGTGTTTTCCTTTGTGGATGGAAGTTTATGCATGACTGGGTTTTCTGTTATACCTCAAAATGTGGGCTGCTTCATCTCCTACCCCCAGTGCCTTATGTTCAACAAAAACTTTCGGGGAGAAATCCAGCTTTCTCATTCACTTGCCTCCCTGCTTTTACTCTCCCTCCTCATCCCAGGATTCTTTCTTTCTTGCCAGTTTAGCAATACATTTTAAAAGATGTATTTTTATTTTTTTATCCAGCATTTTAGTGGTTTCAACCGAAAGAATCATTCAGGGTATCTAAACTACCATACTGCCAGAGAAGAAAATTCCTACACTTTCTAAAATGCTCCTTCCTTGGCCTCTTCCATCCCACTCCTCTCACATATCAAAGAGCTCCTAGCAGTCTCTCCTCAAAACTCCCTGAATGAGAAGACAGGTAGAGACAGGAGAGGGCTACCAGGTAGAAAGTAGAAAGGCCAGGGGATCAGCGGTCTCAGTGAAGTCAAGGAACTGATGAGTAGAAGTACTTGAGCTGCTGAGTCAGGGAGTAGGGAGTTGAGGTGAGAAAGTAGAATGTTTGAATAGGTCTGTATGGTTTTATAGATAAGGAAGCCCAAAGAGAGGCCAACTGTGTTGCTCAAAGTCACAGCCAGTGAATGGACAGCTAGTGAAGGGCAGAACAAGGCCTGGAGGCCAGGTGTCCTGTTTCCAGACCCACATTCACACATGAGGTCAGGGAGAGTCTTGAGGAGCAAATACCTTGCCGTAGTCAATGACCGGCAGCTCGATGCTGGGGAACAGATCTTGCACGATGGCATTGAAGAGTGGCACGTCCACTGAAGTTAGCTTGGCGATGTTCATGTCTCTCATCGAGAGCAGCAGAACCTGAATGGGAAAAGACAGAGACTCAGGCTCGCGAAGCCAGGGCCGAGGTACTCATTAGGCCCTTCCTCTCCAACTGGGTGAGAGGCAGGAGCTAAGAACCATGGATACATCCGAGCTAGTCTTTAGCGATAGGACAGGTGGAACTCAGGCAACACCTGAGGGGAGGGGCAGGAGGGCGGGAAGCCTAAGCTAGCGAAAGTGAGGATCTCAAAAACTTCAGTGAAGGCGCATAGGACCAGTGACAGTGGAGGTTAAGGTCCGACGGTCGTGTCCTCAATCTACCTCTTCATCAGACAGATCCGGCTGCAGGCGGCGCTTCTTGCCAGCGCAGTGCAGGAGGGAGGTGAGAGCACGTAGGCCAAAGTCATAATGGTCCTGTCTGGAGAGCTGCTGCACGGCCAGCGAGTAAAGTGTGTACACCTTCTTGGCCAGAATCTGGAGAACAAAATAGAGGAGGAAACAATCCATCTCCCCACCAATCCCTCTGCTTCATGTAGGGACAGTTACAGATCCAAGAAGCTAGGTCCTGGGACTTGGAGCGGCTGGGAAGGGCCCTGTGCACAATCCTAATGAGAAGATCCTGGGAATCGCGCCATCAAGGACCAGTGACACCACAGAGGGGAGACCTCCCTCCATATCCCACTGACAGCCATGTAAGTTCCTTGTAGGATAAGCTGATTATGAGGCCTCCAGGGGGTTCTTCGGTCCAGAGAATAATTACGGAAGGGAAATAAAGTGTTGGAGAGAAGAGGTTATCAGAATACCTTGCAGTTGCCAAATCCTTCC
The DNA here is from genome assembly GCF_949774975.1 of Lagenorhynchus albirostris. Taxonomy (NCBI): domain Eukaryota; kingdom Metazoa; phylum Chordata; class Mammalia; order Artiodactyla; family Delphinidae; genus Lagenorhynchus; species Lagenorhynchus albirostris. Next base: position 8,913,291 of record NC_083114.1, read on the forward strand.
CCAAAGAGAATGATTTCTGCAATGAGGGTAGCATCGGGCACCACCATGGCAACTGGACGGAACATGGATTTAAGATTATCAGGAAGCTCTGTGCGACCAGCATAGCCTGGAAAAGAGCGCCATTTATTCAGAATCCATACTGCTTCCCAAAGACCTACTTCCCAATCAGTCCCATTTTCCCCATCCCCAGCTCCATCCCTAACTCTCTCCCCAGCTCCAACTCTGAGACCTCTTCCTTTCTCATCTCATCCCTGGCTCTTCCCACACCACTTTGCTCTTCTTTCCTACCCCTGGTCCTTTCCTTAACCTTCTGCATGGCCCTGATTCAAACTCAAATCACAGAGCTGTCAAGTTCCCATCTCTCCAAGTTCCATGTATAACTCATGTTAGTGCTAATAGAAATTGCACCTGTTTATCTGATTCTTTCAGTACCGGAACCCTTTCCTGTTTTCTCCTAGTTCCTTCCCCCAGAGCTGTTCTCAGGCACCAGTAATGAGAGACCCTAGGCCCTGCACTCTAGGGGAGATTCTCCCATTCGGCAAAAGGGATGGCAGACACATCAGAACTCTGGGAGCTAGTCCAACAAAAGAAGATGGCTAAGCACTTTAAAAGACTAGGGCTACATGTATGCCTGCAAGCTGTTATTAATCCCTTTAGGGAGAACAGTAAGATTGCCACCCCTCCTCCCAGAAATGTGTGTGTTTATCCTTCTCTCACACTTTATGGTCTTTAGCCACATTTCACTTGGCTAAAAACACTGGCAGGGGGTGGGGGGATGCACAGTTATTTGCCCTGAACACTCAGTTCTCCCCCCAGGAGCCCCATCCACTCCCAGGCCCTTACCAGGGTTCATGGTGATGAAGATCCCACAGGACCACACCAGATTTATTTCAAAGCCCTCAAAATAGAAGCGGGTGAGGCCGGCAGCCAGGGCTGAGAGGATGGACAGGATCTGCTGGGCCACCACGGATAGCACTTCCACGTTGATGCGGTTAAACTCATCAAAGCAGCCCCAGGCGCCCATCTGTTGGGGTGGGGGAGTCGCTGGGAGCAAGAAAAGTATCCCCAGACTGGGAGAAACTAAAAATTGTGACTAACATATTCTCCCTGAAATGTTTGGATAGGAGCAGCAGCCTCTAAAATGAATGTGTGTGTGTGTGTGTGTGTGTGTGTGTGCGCGCGCGTGCGTGCGTGTGTGTGTGTGTGTGTGTGGTGGAGAGGGCCCCATAGCACTGTTGTGGTTTCTGGCCAGAACTTTCCATCAGACAGGAAGGATCTAGGGGAATGCCTGAGAGGTGTGGGTGGGAAAGTGACCAGGGTAGGGAACTTGTGGGTGTTGAGCGTCTCCAGTGTGCGTAAGTTATTGGATCCTTACATAATCTTGTGATTTTGCAAATAAGCAAAGTGAAGCTCAGGGAGGCGCAGGGACTTCCCCAGTGGTAAGAACCAACTGAGGCGATGCAGTGTCGTCAGCTACAAAGCACTGAAACAGATCTGGGTTTCAGCTGATTTTCTAGAACTAAAAGATATCAAAGGGGCCTCCTGGCCAGGCTGGCAGGATGCTAACCTGGGCCAGGCCTGAGTACATCCGGCCCATGGACTTATAGTCCAGACCCTCAGAGCAGTTGACCACGATGACATATATGCCGAGGGCCTTGCCCAGGTCCTTGACGGTCTCGGTCTTCCCTGTGCCTGCAGGACCTTTGGGGGATCCACCTCGATGCAGGTGCAGGGCCGTGGTCAGTGTCATGTAACACCTGGGGATGGAGGACAGGACTCAAGCCGGACTCCTGGAAGCCTTGGCTCGGCATTCGATGCCCCTACCCCAAGCCCCCTGTTTGCCTCCCCACGGCCGACCTGTCTGTCAGCGGGGTGATGACAAGCCGGCCAGAGTTACCCAAGTACTCATAACCATACTGGAACTGTGTGTTGGTCTGGCGGATCATACAGTCGTCGAGATCCTAGGGAAACAGGGCAGAGTAAGAGAGGCGCGGGCTTGGAGGAAGACACAGAGCTGCAGCGATGGCCAACAGGAGGACTGGAAGCGGCAGGGGAGTTGCAGGGAGAAGACTGGGGGCTCCGTTTAGAGTTAGAAGGAGGGACGGGCTTACGGCCAAGATGGAAACTGGGGGTCACGCTGCACGTGTCCAGCCCAAACTATTGCAGCAGCTGCTTGGAGTCTTTCTGAGTCCCGATCAAGCGACACCCAGAGTGGGCACTCCCTGGAAAAGTGCCACTTGCCACTCCTTACTCGGCAGGTTCGAGAGAGAGTTACCAGCTGGATTAGGTGCTGTGATAGGACTAAGGGGTGGGTTGGGATATTACTGTATTTAGAGAACATGAATTTAGTTAAAGCATTAGGATCGGGTTTAGGGTACGGGAGTGGGAAGCTGGCCCTTCGGCACCTTCTCCCAGTAGAAGCGCAGTTGGCTGAGCCAGTCGAAGGAGCTGACGTCCATGAGGCCACTCTTATAAAGCTTCTCCAACACGTCCCGGGCGTGGACTTCTATTGTCACCAGAGCCACAATTTTAAGGCGCATAATCTTGGTCAGGTTCCCCCTGATGGCTTCCGAGTACTTATTCAGTATTGACACCTGTGGAATGAGGTGCAAGAGAAGAAGGCGGCCTGAGCAATGCCACCAAACCCTAATCATGCCGCGTCCCAGCATCATTCCGCATCCAACCGCAATGCTGACCCCACCCCCACTGCAGCTCCTGGCCCCCAACACCACCACAGGGAGACATACTTCTGACCCACCCAACCTCTTCTTGCTGGACGCCTCCCACAACGCACCCTCGCTCGGACCCTTCCCACCAGCTCATCGCTAATTCTGACCCAACGTATTGCCCCCTTCCTCCAGCTCTAACTCCAGGCCTCTCCCGTCCTGGCAGGGCTCCCCACCTGCTTCTTCTTCATGACCTTGAGGATTTTCTTGTCTCCCCGCTCCTTAGCTGTCAGCAGGCACGTGGTGACATCAGCCGTCCACTGGATCTGACTGGCAGTGATCACCACCTGGGGCACGTGTAGAGGCTCTATTCCAAAGCCCTGTCCCCGGCCACACACACAGCCCGGCTCCCAAAACCCAGCTTCTTCCGGGACCAGCTGCTACTCCTCTCACTACGCCTAAACTGCTCTGAAGGATGGGCACGTGCCCAAGTCAGGAGCTGAGGGTCCACGGTGCAGGCTTCTGGGGCCGCAGCCCAGAACAGGGGGCAGGAAACCTGCCTTTTGTGCGCCTCAAGATTCTGTCCTTAGGGACTTCCCTGGTGGTCCAGTGGCTAAGACTCCACGCTGCCAGTGCAGGGGGCCTGGGTTCTATCCCTGGTCAGGGAACTAGATCCCACATGCTGCAACTAAGACCCGATGCAGCCAAATAAATAAATAAATATTTAAAAGAAAAAAAGAAGAAGAAGATCCTGTCTTTACACTGGCTGCTTCCTTTCGGCTCGGTCCTCCTTGTTCCCTCATTTCCATTGACCCCAGCTCACCTGGCCAGCCCACTCCTTCACCCACTTGTCCCTCTTGTTAAGAAATTTCTTGAGGGCCAGGCGGCAGTTCCGGAGAAGGTCGCGGAGGGTCACCCTCATGGTCCGCTCCACATCACAAAGCCAGGACTGGGGGGAGGTGAGAACAGGGTGGCTCGCCCTCAGGGCCAGAGTCAGGAGTCCCCAGAGTGAAGGTGCTTGGGAGACAGGACTCCGGGGCTTTGGGGCCCAAGAGAAGAGCAGGAGCTGGGAAGCGGCCAGCCTGCGTCCCCGAGGGAAATGGAGACTAGGGGCAGACTGTCCGACGTTCGGGTGCAGGGTAGAGGTTAAGAGTTTTAGGAATGGCAGGGGGGAGGGCAAAAAGTGACTAATATCCCTTCACAGAGATGCCCTCTCCGCACAGAGCCAAGCAAACTCAGAAGAGTCAGCTTGCTTCTCAGGCCCTCGTTGCAGCTCACCTCCACAGGCCCTTCTAGAAGTACCGAGTGGAGGAAATCAACATACTCGCCGTCGCCCGAGAACATTCCCACCGCTTCCCATTTGCTGCTGGGTCCCCCGATCTGCAGAAACAGGAAGCTCTTGAGCCCTTGGAGGGTAATTTCTGCTCCTCCCCCCTCCCCTCTGTATTACCAATTCTAGAAAGTTCTGTCCCAGATACCCAGAATCGTTATATCCCCCTCCTGCTGGGAGGGCACGGTCCCCTCCGAGGCCTTGAACACCTTGGCGTCACCATCCCTCCCCTGCCCTCCTTTGCATCATGGCCACCTCTACTGACCTTCTGCATTCTCAGCAATTTGATGTTGTCAAAGCATTTTTTGAGGTGTGGCTGCACAGCCTCTGGGTTGCGGGACTGGCCCAGAATCTCCAGGAGGTCATCGTTGGACAAGAAGTAGAAGCGGGGGAAAATATGGCGCTTGGTCTCTAAATACATATCCAGAGACTTCTGGATGTCTTCCAGGATGGTGTTCATTTCTATCAATGTGTCCAGGAGGCCTGGAGAAGAGAACAGTGAATGATATTTGGTGGCCCTTGTACCATTGCCCTGAGTAGATCTGGAGCCTCCAGCTATATCCACTTTGCCAGCTCTTGAGTGTTGGGGCACAGACTGCCATATGGTTTTTGGAAGCAGATGCAGTGTCCCCAGTCACTCTTTTCCCATCCTCTTCATTAATTCATTATTAAGTATCCATTATACACTATTGTACGCATTATACATTACGTATTAATTATACAGTTCCATTAATATAACTACATCTCCCATCAGTCCTTTCCCACCAAAAAAGTGGGGCTCTGCCGATCATCCCAAGAGCTTCTGAAAATTAGAGCTTGTTGGGCTTCCCTGGTGGCGCAGTGGTTGAGAGTCCGCCTGCCGATGCAGGGGACACGGGTTCGTGCCCCGGTCCGGGAAGATCCCACGTGCCGCGGAGCGGCTGGGCCCGTGAGCCATGGCCGCTGAGCCTGCGCGTCCGGAGCCTGTGCTCCGCAACGGGAGAGGCCACAACAGTGAGAGGCCCGCGTACCGCAAAAAAAAAAAAAAAAAAAAAATTAGAGCTTGTTCTGCACATAAACAATTCAACAAGTTAAAACATTAGATTTGGGACTTCCCTGCTGGTGCAGTGGTTAGGAATCCACCTGCCAACGCAGGGCACAAGGGTTTAAGCCCTGGTCCGGGAAGATCCCACATGCCGTGGAGCAGCTAAGCCCGTGCGCCACAACTGCCGAGCCTGCGCTCTAGAGCCCGTGAGCCACAACTACTGAGCCCACGTGCCACAGCTACTGAAGCCCGCGCCCCCTAGAGCTGGTGCTCCACAGTAAGAGAAGCCACCGCAATGAGAAGCCCACACCCTGCAACAAAGAGTAGCCCCCGTTCACCGCAACTAGAGAAAGCTCGTGTGCAGCAACGGAGACCCAATGCAGCCAAAAATAAATAAATTGGAAAAAAAACCCATTCGATTTAAATACATATCACACGCACACAATGAAAGGGGTCTGCAGTCACTGGGGTTGCCAGTGTCCCTCGTGACAGAGCAAAAAGGGCACTAGAGAGAATTCCCTGGCGGTCCAGTGGTTGGGACTACGAGCTTCCACTGCAGGGGGCGCAGTTGGGGAACTAAGATCCCACAAGCTGTGCGGCGTGGACAAACAAACAAACAAAAAGAGCACTAGATTGGGAGGCAGACGATGGCCATCCAAACTGCGGCTCTTTCACTTAATTAGCTTGTCGGTTAACCTCAGGGAGCTTTCACCTCTTTGTAAAATGGTAATGAGATCCACCTCAAAGAAAAATTCGAGACATAAGATAAAATGTGTTCCCATTTGTAGGTTCTTGATAATGTTAGTTTTCTCCCAGCACTAGATTTTTTTTTTTTTTTTTTGTGGTACGCGGGCCTCTCACTGTTGTGGCCTCTCCCGTTGTGGAGCACAGGCTCCGGACACCCAGGCTCAGCGGCCATGGCTCACGAGCCCAGCCGCTCCGCGGCATGCGGGATCTTCCCAGACCAGGGCATGAACCCGCGTCCCCTAGCATCGGCAGGCGGACTCCCAACCACTGCGCCACCAGGGAAGCCCCCAGCACTAGATTTTGATTAGCTGATCTCCTGGTCTTCCAAGTTTCTAGCTTTCTGAAGAAAGCATGGATGCCACGGAGTCTGAACTCTGAGGTGACCCTCAGGCCTTCAAGTACAAAGCCTACGGGCTGTTAGAACCTTTGAGCGACCACCTGAGTAGCCCCAGGGAGACCCGGTAGCAGTGGACCACACAGCTTTGTTCTGTGGGTTCAACGAAGAGATGGCTCTGCTTATAAATTGTTCTAAAATGTAATTATGTCAATTATCTCCAATATTATTTCTAAAAAATTCATGTTGTCACTCAATTTTGCACATCTTAATACTTATATTTTACCCGAGTAATTGAATAATAATTTTTTTTTGATGTGTATACTTAAGGTTCTTGGGAAAATGAAGAATTGTTAGATTGGCCCTTGGCAAAACAAAGGTCCTCCGTACCCCACGCCAAAGCTCTTCTCAGGACATGCACTGTAGGTACCCGTCGCCAAACGTGACTTCCTGATTCTTTACCCCAATCGAGCACGATCAACCAGACCTCACTATGTGTACATCTCTCCCCCATCCCCTTACCCAATCCCCATGCCTACCAAAATGTCTACATTAAAGACTAGCTAATCTGATAAACCAATTAAAGTCACAATAGCTCATAGTAACCAAAGGTTTTCTCTGTGCCGTTTAATGTGACAAGTGCTTTATTTGCATTATCTCATTCACCTGCATCATCTCATCGAATGAACCAGCTAGAGAAGAAGAGTGACTCCTCGATCAGTGTTTCTTGAGGCGCAGTACTAAGGATTGAGCACTAACTTTACGCCAGACACTGTGCTGAGTGCTACATACTCCTCTATTATCCTTACAAAGACCCTGAGAAATAGCTATCGTTAACCCCACACACATTACAGGTGAGGAAACTGCAGTACGGAGGAAGCAAGCTGCCTGAGAGCACACAATCGGTAAGGCATGAGTCAGGGTTTGAACTCAGGTCTGTCTGATTCCATATCCCATCCTCTTAACCACTACATTGTACTCTGCTCAAATATGTGTTGAGTTTAATTTACGGAACTACTATTTAATGCTGAGAAGAGGTGGTGGTGATGGTAGGACAGCCAGGTGCAATGGTCAATCTTTCAGTAAATGAAGAATGTGGCCATGACTTCACATACGTATAGCGCCAGCTGAGGTTACGTCAGGGCTCAGACCTGGATAGTGGGTGCTCCGGAGAGCATTGGGGTCCTTGTTCATCCGGTCCATGATGTCTTTCCAGTTGCCGTTGACCTGGTCAAATAAGACTGATTCATTGGGCAGCTGCTTGCGGATGTCCTCTCCTAGGAAGATATTCTGAAGGGCCAAACAAATGGCGTGAGAGGCTGTTTCTCACACACTCTCCACACTCTGCTCCCTGCTCTCAGACCAGGAATGACAGTTGAGGAGAAGATAAAGAGCATCAGAACCAAAGGGCAAGATGCTCAAGTTCTAGAAGGAAACTTGGGATTGGGAGGCTGGGTATGTGGGTCCGAGAAGAAAAATGGAAAAAGAACAAAGGCTTTTCAAGGAGGGGGCTGAAGATGAGAGGTAATAACCAAGAGTCAGATGCCTGGGTCCCAGATGAAGAATGGCTTTGGAGGTGGGAAAACGGGGCCGATAACAGGGCAACTATCTAGGTCCTGTACAAATAAAGGAGTCAAAACAGCAGGTAGGGGGAGCTTGGGCAGTGAATCCTGACCTCTAGGTACATCCACTGACGCTGCACCGTGAGCACCACCTCAATAACTTCCAAAATGAGGGAGAGGCAGCGTTCCCAGTGGTCTACATCCTTCTCAAAGGCCTTGACGAAACGAGATGCCTTCATGGTAGACAGAGCCACCTGGTTATCTTCCAGCGCCTGAAATACTTCTTCTGTGCCTCTGCGGTGGAAGGTATCAAAACCATAGTCCAGCCCCACCTGCCAAGCCTCAGTCCCCACTCTGCAGCCCGGCTCACACAGCCCTGTCTACCTGAGCCGGTGATGGCCCTTATCCTTGTAGGGGACTATGTCTAGCTGAATCACATCCCAGGTCTTGGCGATGTTTTGTAATGCCTGCAGAAAGAAATTGGGGAACAGATCAATCAGGTATTTAGTCCCCAAGGGTAATAGGAGCGGGGAGGGGCCATCAGATGATGAAAAGCTGGGAGCCTTTGTTCCAGGAAGCTTAGCAAATGAGGGACCATGGGAAAGGACTCTGTCGTACCAGCTCTAGAGCCAGCGCTCTGGTTGCTGAGGCAGAGATCTCCCCAATTTTCTCCACATGCTGATCCATCCCAAGCTCCACGATCTGCTCCAAGGTGAAGCTTTCAGATTCCTGATCAAACTCCCGTTGGATCTCATCCCTGATCTGATCCCAGTGCCTGTGGCCAGGGACAAAAGGTCAGATCAGGACGCTGGAACACCAGAGCCTACTGGAAAGTATCAGCATCACCCCCTAGTGGCTTTCTCCCATTGGGATATTATGATTCCGTGTATTTATTAATTCACGATTCAACAGATATTTACTCAATAGCCTCTAACATACAATCTGAGGCACTGTGGGGAATACGGAGACTGAGGCGCTGACTCTCTGGAGAGGGAGTTAGGACGGACGGTTGCAGGTTCACTATAGATGATGCCTTGGGCCAACTGCTTTACATGAACCATTTCATTTTCACGGCCACTCTATAAATGAGGACCACTCTATACATGTTATTCCATTTACACATGCAGAAACTGAGGCTTAGAGAGGGTAAATAACTTAAGCAAATAAAGCGGTTAGGTGACACTTAATTGCATAATACTTATTAGAGAAGCATTGCCAAAAACATTATGCTGGAGGCAACACCAAAGAAGTAAAATTACCTACTCCTAAGTGAATAGAGAATTATTAAAACACCATTTATAAAATAGTTTATTCTAGCCTCAATGGTTTCAAAGCCCTCTTCTATCATGTGATAAATTCCAGATGCACTAAAAGAGGTAAACTTGAAAAGCAAAATTATAAAGTATGAGAAGAAAGTGTGTCTATACTTTCTGTGTCTACGGAGAGAGTATGTCTACAACTCTGGGGTAGACGGGGTCCTCTTAAACAAGGCACAAAAGCAAAACCCCTAAGGGACAAAAGTTATTAGGCTTGGGGCTACACTGTGCAAGTGTCTGTAGGACAGAAGACATAAAGCTTAGCTCTGACAGACAACATAAATTGAGGGGCGACGGAAGGGAAGGAGCCAAGAAGGCCGGAGAACCCAGGACGATGTGACAGACAGAGGACGGCGGTGGGCTCTTGGGAAGCCTTCTTCAAGGCGTGTGTTGGTGAACAGAGGGGCAGAGAGAGCTAGGAACGCCATGGAGGGGACAACCGGGAGAACCAGGTGACGGCCAGGCCAGGGGGCGACCCCCAGGAGCCGAGGGGCAGCCTCACCGCTCTCGAAGGGCAGGGTTTCGCAGGTCCGAGATGAGAGGCATGGTCCTCTTGAACTGCTCTATTTTTGAGCGAGTGGTTTCAATAATCTCCCAGTTTCGGTCCTGAGCAAAAGCGAGAGGTGTCAGAAGACCTGACCATCTTTCCCACATGGCCTCTTCCTCAGTCAGCCTGCCAGCAGCCCCCCACCCTCTCCCCACGCACCTTGTACTCTTTGGCCAGTCTGGTGAGGCGGCGAAACAGCCCGTGGGCCGTGGTCTCCATGGCCTCCGTCTGCAGGGTCAGGAACCGGCCGGTTTTCCACTGGTTCCAGTTTTCCTCCCAGTCTCGGGTGATCTCCCAGACTTGCTGCAGCGCGTCCAACTCCTTCGTGGCCAAGAGCAGACAGGTGCATTGAGTGATGTGACTCTCGCCCTCCTCCTCCCTGGCAAACACGCAGGGCCTCTCCTCCTCTCGTTCTGAGAAGCTTTTCCCTCCTGGCAACATACAGCTGCCTCCTCAGTTCACATTTCTTTTTCCTCCACTCTCTTGCCTTAAGAGAGCCTCAGGGCAGTGGTTGAGAGTCCGCCTGCCGGGGACTCGGGTGCAGGGGACACGGGTTCGTGCCCCGGTCCGGGAAGATCCCACATGCCGCGGAGTGGCTGGGCCCATGAGCTATGGCTGCTGAGCCTGCGAGTCCGGAGCCTGTGCTCCGCAACGGGAGAGGCCACAACAGTGAGAGGGCTGTGTACCGCAGAACAAAACAAAACAAAAAAAAGAGCGCCTCAGGGAACAAGCACATGAAAAGATCCTCTGACTTCCCTTGTGGCGCGGTGGTTAGGAATCCGCCTGCCAATGCAGGGGACACAGGTTCGAGCCCTGGTCCGGGAAGATTCCACATGCCATGGAGCAACTGAGCCCGTGCGCCACAACTACTGAGCCCACGTGCTGCAACTACTGAAGTCCGTGCACCTAGACAGAGCCTGTGCTCCGCAACAAGAGAAGCCACCGCAATGAGAAGCCCGCACACCGCAACGAAGAGTAGCCCCCACCCACCGCAACTAGAGAAAGCCCACGTGCAGCAATGAAGACCCAATGCGGCCAAAATAAATGAGTAAATAAATAATATATAACAAAAAGAAAAAGATCCTCAACGTCATTAGTCAGTAGGGACATGCAAATCAAAACCACAGTGAGATACTTCATACCCAGTAGCATGGCTAGAACCAAAAGTAAAGGCGGGGGGGCGTGCTGGCAAGGATGTGGAGAAGTAGGGACCCTCGTACGCTGCTAGTGGGAGAGTAAACTGCTGCAGCTGCTGTGGAAAACAGCTTGGAGGCTCCTCAAAACGTTAAACATAGAGTTATCCTATGATCCAGCAATTCCACTCCTACGTACATACCCACAAGAACTGGGATCGGGAACTCAAACAGATACAAGTACGTGCACAGTCACAGCAGCACCACTTAACGGTAGCTAAAAAGCGGAAACCACCCAAATGTCCATTGACAGGTTAATGGATAAACAAAATCCATACAACGGAATATTATTCACCCATAGAAAGAAATGGGGCACTGACACATGCTACGACATGGATGATCCTTGAAAATACTACGCTACATGAAAGAAGCCAGACACAAAAGGTCACATAGCACACGCTTTCCTTTACACACAATGTCCACAATAGGCAAAACCCATGTTCAGCTGACCATTAAAAACCAGAGGGTTTAGGGACACCAACCCTCTATGCGATCGAGAGAGCCTGTGCATAACTTATAGTCTGCCCTCCACATCCGCAGTTCATCCGTATCCATGGTTCCCCATCCGTGGATTCAACCACAGACTGTGTAGTGTTGTAGTATTTACAACTGAAAAACATCTGCGTATAAGCGGACCTGCTCAATTCAAACCCATTGTTGTTCAAGGGTCCACTGTACGTAGAAAAGAGATTAGCGGTCGACAGGGGCTGGGGGCAGAGGGAATGGGGGGTTACTGCTAATGGGTATAGGGCTTCCCTTGGGGGTAATGAAAATGTTTGAGAATTAGAGGTGTTGGTTACACAACATTGTGAAAGTGCTAAATGCCACTGAACCGTTCACTTTAAAATGGTTCTTTTGTTACCTGAGTTTTCCCCCCATTTTTTAAAAAAAAGCTCCTCGTGTACCCATCTTCCTGGCCCCGGCTGTTTTCCCAGGCCGGTTGGGACCCACTCTCCTGCCTCCTGCCCCCTACGCTTGGTCACCACGAGGGCCTTGCTCGGCACACCACCTTCTCCAGGTTCTGCAGGTCCTTGGAGGCTGGCTGCTCGATCTTGAAGATGCCCAGGTTGGCATGGAGATTGCTTTCTTCCTCCCGCATGGCGTTCAGCACAGCCCGTACGTGGGCTATCTGCTCCAGGGCCGCCTGGTGCCCCACGTTGCTGGCGAAGGGGCCTGTGGGGAGTCCAAGGTGAGCTTCTCTCCTCCCACAACAGAAGGAAAACGAGAGGGAACGCGTTGAAAGAATGCACTGAAACTACTAACTGCGGCTCGAGAGTCAGAAACGGGTGGGACGTGAAAAGTCAGTGTAAGAAAACTGGAGAGGCTATGAGCTGGGCTGCTGCCTTCCAGCCAAGACTCGGCGACAACAGGAGTGTCACCGACAGACATGCCAGGCTCTTTCCCATGCTCAGCCTTGTCTGCACCTCCCCTGGGACCTAGGCTTTGAAAGACTGGGTCAAGACAAAGGGGAAGCCAGGGGAGAGGTTACAAGACGGGTACCTTTCAATTCAAATTCTTCCAGAAGGTTGTGTGTTTTCTTCTTGAAATCGTCAGCTGAGTGAATGAGGCCTGTCTTGAACTTCTCCTTGTGCCTCTTCAGCATTTGTTCACCGTCCAGCACAGCTTGCTGGAAGGCGACCCACTGCCCGCTGAGACTGTCCAGCATCTCCAGCACCTGGGGACATCACAGAGTGGAGGTGGCCCGCGAGCAGGAGCTCTGCCCGTCCCACCAACACTTCGAGGAAGTCTTTTCCGACCCTCTGGACCAGCATCTGTGTCCAAGTTCCACATGCAATGAGGCCCAAAGAAATCGAGCAGTTGCTGGGCCTGAAAGAGATCCTCAGGGTGACCCGAAAGGCCATTCGAGTTAGCTTTGGCTCTCAGAGGCTTTGGGGCCTTGGGCCTTCTCCCCCGCTCCCTTCTCTGCTCTCCCTCCTGACAGCCGAGGGTCTCCGACGTGGGGCGTCAGTGTCCCTGGCAACCTGGGGCTGGAACGGGCCGGGCTCGGGCGGGTGGGCCGCACGCCTTAGGAACTTACGCTGTCCTGAACTGGCACCTCGTACTTCTCGAGGATGGTGAACTGCTCGTGTAGGGGAGGGATCTGGGTCTCCAGGTTGGGCACATCGAGCTGCAGGGTCTCCATGAGGTGCAAACTGACCCCCAGTTCCTCCAGCGTCTGGGGAGGGTGGCTGATTCTGCAGCGTGGGCGAAGAGAGCATGGGCGGGCGGTCGCGAAGGTTGGGCCTACCCACCCCCTGCGCGGCCTGAGCCCACGTCCACCCGCCGTACTTCTCCGCGTTCTCCTGCAGGTAGGTGTGCAGCTCCAGGAGGTGCCTGGCCGCCATCTCCTTGAGCAGGGTCGTGAACTTGTTCTGCCACTCACTGCAGTGCTGCACCAGTGAGAACTTGAGGTGCGAGCAGTCCAGCAACACAAACTGGATGTTGAGGACCGTCTCCTCCTTCTGCACGTTATTAGCCACCTCCGTGTAGCTGAAAAGGCCCACATCCCCGCTAGGACGTCTTTTTCTTGGCAGACGTGCCAGATGCCCTGCCTGGGTGACCTTTTCCTCCCAGCTAGCAGCGCTAAAGCATTCTTCTGCTCCCAGGCGTCTCCCACTTCAACCCGTCCCCCAGCAGACGGCTGTGAACAAGTCATTTTCCCAACCACTGCTTTCAGACTCCTCGGTTTGCATTCAAGGCTTGAGAGGCTCAGAGATCTGGGCGGAGTTCACACTGTGCTGCTCACTAGTTCTGTGCCGCCGGGCAGGTTATTTAACTGCTCTGAACCTCAGTCTTCTCATCTGCAACCTGGTGATGGTAACGGAACACACCCTGTGAGGCTGCTGAGAGGATTAAGTTGGCTGCTGTACATATATCCCTCTGCTGACTTCCTTTCTGGATACTCACTATTTGGCGAACATGCTCACGTGGTCCCATCTTCGTGCTGTTGTCTCTGCCTGGACTGCCCTCCCTCTGCCCATCTCTGCCTGCTGATGTCCTACCCATCCTGAAAAGCCCTGCCCCAAAGTCACTCCCTTCATCCACGTCCTCCTTCCCCTGATGCCCCCAGCTGAAAATTCTCTCTCCTCTCATTGAACTGCCCCGCATTTGCATACCTGACTCACAGCGCTGATCACATGGAAGCTTGTATAAGAACACTGAGCACATCAGCACATTAGCGCTTCAGAGTTCACACAGTGCTTCCACATATACTTAACAGTCCCACAACCTTATGAGGTCGGTAGTGTAACACCTATTTCACAGGAAACTGAGGCCCAGAGAATGTGAATAACCGACCTAAGATGACACGACTAGTAAGTGGTGGAGCTGGGATTTCAACTGTCCTCAAGGTGCCACAGCCACTGCTGTTTCAGCAATATTCTTATCTTCCCTACTGCACTAGAGCCCTTGGGAGGAAAAAACTTGTTCATTTCTTTGTTTTTAATTCCTCACAACCCATCATAACAATGGTGTTTTTTTAACAAATGAATGAATGAATGAATGAATGACTAGAGGACAAAGAGACGGGAGTTCATATCAGAATTTAAGAACCCTCTTCCATTTAACTCTCATCTGCGTTCTTAAAATGAAAGTGTTCATATCTCTCACTTTTCAGATCCCTAGCGTCTCTCCTTTCCCAGCAGGACCCTGTGGTACTCCACACCAAAGCAGCTTTTTCCCTAAATCTTGCCCAGCTCTTTTTTTTTTTTTTTTTTTGCGGTACGCGGGCCTCTCACTGTTGTGGCCTCTCCCGTTGCGGAGCACAGGCTCCGGACGCGCAGGCTCAGCGGCCATGGCTCACGGGCCCAGCCGCTCCGCGGCATGTGGGATCTTCCTGGACCGGGGCACTAACCCGTGTCCCCTGCATCGGTTGAGGCGGACCCTCAACCACTGTGCCACCAGGGAAGCCCTTGCCCAGCTCTTATCGGATCGCTATCCCCTTGAGAAACAAAGGTCCAGTGCCCTAGGTCCGGTGCTGGTCCTCTAGTTTTCTGCCCCTCCCCCAGGCTGCAGGTCAGACCTCCTCCTGCAGCGCTCCCCCTCTTCAAGACAGACCCTCACAGCCACCTTTGCTCCTTACCGAGCAATGTCAGCGTCAAAAGAAGAGACCGGCGGGTTGAGGCGCTGGTATCGACGAATGAAAGAGTCCTTGTTGATCTCCCAGATCTCCCGGTACATGTCCCAGGTCTTGAGGTAGTTCTGTAGCAGGGCTGCGTTGTTGGTCATGCCGCTGCTGATCTGGGCCTGGATCTTCTTGATGTCTTCATCCCGCGCTTCAAGACCCAGCAAAATGCTTCTCACTGACTTCCACCCCAGCCCAAGCTGCAGCCCAGCCCCTGGCCACTGCCCCAGAACCTCCCCTCCAACAGCACCTTCCCAAAGAAATACAGCTCAAACACGAGCATTAGAAAATGAAGGAGGAGGCCGAAAGTAAAAGAATGACTCTACTCTGTAGGATTCAGATGTCTCACCTGTTGGTGTCTAGGGCTCTTACAGCCCAGCCCCAGTCCCAAACAAGCCCTTCCTGGTCTCCCAACCCCAAACCCCAAACCCCTTGAGCCTCAGTCACCTAGTTTTGACCCCCCTCTGTGGCCCTTCTCCCTTCCCCAATCCAGCCCTTTAACCTGGGTTTTCCACCAGTCATGGAGATGACTGGCCCAGTACGTCTGGAAACAGCCCTGGTCTCTCCTCCTGGCTCTGCCAGGTCCTAAGCTTTGGCTACCCCTGCACCTGGTGCCCTCCCACTGCCCACTCACCCACGATTGTGTAGATGGGCTCACGAAGAAACTTGCACTTGATGAGAATTTCAGGGAGGTGGCAGAAGACAGAGATGGTGGAGAAGAGGTGGTTGCCAATGTCATTGACCACACTTGCCAAGGTCTGCAGAGTGGGTGAGAACTCCACCTGTGGGAGCACAGTGGCGAGGGCTTAGCACAGGCCCGGAGGACACAAGCTCAGGCCTGGGAAGGCTGGACACCGCAGAACCAGGCCTGGAGGCTGTAGGAGAAAGTCAGGGCCTAGAGCCAAGTTTAAGGATTGACGGAAACTGGCAAATAAAGTGTGATGATTTCGGGCTGTTGGGGGCAAAGTGGTTCCCACCTGTGCCACACCTCCCTGCATGTCATTCTTCAAAATGACAAGGACTTGGAAGAGTGGGTTGGGGGTGGTCTTTCCATCCCCATTGATAGCCTTGGACAGTTCCAACAGTGACATCTTCACGTTCAGGCGCAGGGCATCCTCCATCATGCGGTCCAGCCGAATCGTATACTGCAGCCACTGCTGCTGAATCTGGTGGGAAGAGCAGGGGGAAGAGAGCCCCTCAGGGAAGACGAGGCAGGTCCTGGGAAATGAGAACCAGCCAACAGGGAGGGGAACGAGCTGGTTCAATAGAAAGACGGGACGCCGAGTCCTGAAGGAAGGAGGTTTGAAAGGCCGAAGGTTGGGTGAATCCAAGACTAGAGCAGGATGTTTGAGAAGCACGTGGGGGTTGGGGGGGAGGGGGAAGACCAAGAGAAGGGTCTGATGGGACTGGGGGAGCGGAGGACCTGCCCACCCACAAAGCCCTGGCCACAGGACCCCCTACCTCGGGGCCATCGTTCTTGAAGACTTCATAGGAGTTGGTCATGATGGCCACCACATCGTGGTGCAGGCTCACCAATTTCTGCTGCACCACCGCCCGATGCTCTCTTTGGTCCTCCTCAAATTCCAGGTCCCTGTACACCCGTTTGCCACTAATGCGTACCAGCAATGTCTCTGACATCACTTGGGCTCGCCAGCCAATGGTCAGAGTGGACGCCTTGAACTCATTCACAATCGTCTGCACCTGGAGTCAGACCCCAGCCATGGGGGAGTTTCAGCTTGGGAACAGACCCTCTGGGCCTAATTCTATCCTCCCACTGTCCTCTAGCTAGAATTGCTGACATTAAGAAAAAAAAACTTCCCTAAGCACACTTCATTTCTTTCACAAGACTCCCTGGTCTCTCCACCACTACCCATGACTCAGGTGTTAATTACCCACATGCCAGCCTTTCAGTCTGCCTTGCAGACCTTTAGGGTCTAATGACCACGGCCCACCTTGCTGGCGTATACACGGCACTCTGTGATGAAGATGGCACTGGCCCCCTGCAAGGCCCAGTGCAGTTTCTTGAGCCCAGGGTGGATCTTCTTATCCAGGAACCGGATACGTTCTTTGAACAGGGCCTGCTCATCTGGGGACAGCATGGCAATAATCCTGCGCATAAGAGGAGACCGGTAGCTGATAGGGAGCTATCAGCTCTGACGACTTCTCCTCCACACCAGGACACTTGGTGGAGAACTGAAAGTTCCTGATTCTAGGCTAGAGCTTTCCAATAAAACTTTCTGCGATGACAGAAATGGTCTACCATTCGTGCTGCCTGGTACGGTAGCCACAAGCCACGTGTGGCTGCAGGGCCCTTGAAACGTGGTCTGTGCAAACGAGTAACTGAATTTTAAGTTTTATTTAATTTCGATTAATTAACTTGAATAAAAATAGCCACATGCACCTAGTGGCTGCCACGTTGGACCGTGCAGTTCTAGACACCCAAACAAGTCTGCTGCTCCCATCCCCTCGGACTTGAACTGGGCTGAGAAAGGTACCCAACCCCGAGCTAAGCCTCACTCCAGAGATGAGTACAAAGGGTGTTAAGCATGGCCTTGCTTGGTTCAATGAATCTTATATTGTTCTGGGCCCATAAACCTAACGCCATCAACTTCCTTCCTAGAGAAGTCACCCAGGCCAACAGTATATATGGTCCAAGTGCCCAGTGGGGTGAGAGGGGACGTGGTGTTTTTTGCTCTCTACTCTAAAGCTAGAAGACAACACTGAAAGGGACAGGAATAATCGTAGGGCCTTACGAGAGAGCATGGGAACCTTTTTTTTTTTTTTTTTTTGAGATGGACAAAATGTGAAGGACGCATACTGTAGGAAATGGACAACATCATGGGGCGAATAAGACAAAGAGGGAGCATGAAGTGGCATTCAAGAGGGCTGCAGCGAGGGCCCCACCTGTTGTAGTCCCGAGCGAGGAGCAGCAGGTTTTCTCGAAGAATGCGCAGGTCCTCGGCGTGCTCAGCCACGTTCGCCACGTAATGCGGCGTCTCGAAAAGCAGCCGCTCCCAGTAGTCGATCTCCACAAAGAGGATCAACAGGGACCTTGGGGAGGAAGAGAGGCAGAGCAGCTGCGGGGCCGCCCAAGGGCGTAAACCGGAACCAACACCCGACCAAGAGGTACGGGGCTGGGGCGCATGGAGACCCTTAAAGGTAAGCAATGAAGCAGAACCTCCGAGTAAAGAAGGCGGACCGGACACGTTGACTTTTGCTCCCCTCCCCAAATAACCAAAATAACAGTAAAGGGGGGTTTCGCTTGTCCAAGGCATAAGCCCACAAATACAAGAAGACAACAACCGAAAACATCTGAAAGTGCAAAAGCAGATGGATAAGGAGAAGAGGAGTCCTCAGCGGGCACTGGAGACAGCTGGGAAGCCTCCTTAGAGGCCTGGGGACGGGTGGCTCCAAGTATCTCAGGAAAGGGGTGAAGGTGGGACTATATAACAGGAAGAGCAATTGAAAGTTTAGGAAGCAGCTCTACCCGTGTCCCCTCTCCTACTCTACGTAGTTAAGCAAGTTGCCCTCCCTCACCCCAGCCTAAGACTGAAGGCTTCTTGTCTCAGGAGGCAGTGCAGAGACAAACAGAGGGTCTTTGGACTGGGAAACCCCAGGCCCAGTTGAAGGAGAGAGTAATACACTGGGAGCAGGGGTGGTGAGTCACCATGAACCCACTGAATGTTAAGATCCCCGCCTCCCTCTCCTGCCCAGAAACCAGCACTCTGGCAGCTGGATCTACACCCTCCCGAGCAAAGTTTGAAAGATGGTTCTCTGTGACCTCCGACCAGCCTAAATAGAAAAGCCCCACGGATGATGACCTCTGGAGTCGCCAGGAAACAGCGCACCTGGACAAGCCTGCAGTGAGGCTCCCAGTTGAGAAGCCCCCCTTTTCCTGCTCAGCAGAGCTGCCGGTCAGCTTTCCAGCCCCTGTCCCTTAAATATGGACAGACAACCAAGGGTTACAGAACACTGGTCTCTGTCTTTCCTAGCACAAAAGGTGGGAGTCAAAACAAACAGAAAAAAGCAACCAGAAGGGAAGGAGAGGGGACAGAGGTTGTGCAGAAAGAAGACGGTCTACCTGCAAAAGACAAACAAACAAAACCACCTCGAACATCCTCAGAGAGAGATAAGAGACAAAAGAGCATCCGTGAAACAGAAACAAGATGCTAGAAAAGGGACACCAGGAGAGCTCTTAGAAGTTAAAAATCAGAGCAGAAAATTTTAAAATCAAAAGAGATATATAGGGCTTCCCTGGTGGCACAGTGGTTGAGAGTCCGCCTGCTGATGCAGGGGACACGGGTTTGTGCCCCGGTCTGGGAGGATCCCACGTGCTGCGGAGCGGCTGCGCCTGTGAGCCATGGCCGCTGAGCCTGCGCGTCCGGAGCCTGTGCTCCGCAACAGGAGAGGCCACAACAGTGAGAGGCCCGCGTACCGCAAAAAAACAAAAACAAAAAAATCAGCCTGGGGAATAATTTTTGTAAAATATTTTCTGATTTGTCCTCAGACAAGTGGTCAGGCAGTAGAGGTAGGACAGGGAAGCTGGCTGGGTTTGGTGCTGACACCCCAGAATGAACTGACAGGATGGAGAAAGTGCTGTCAGAGCAGGAGAAAAGGAGGAAGGGGAAGTCCCATACGCAAAACACGGACAGACGCCAATGTCCCCTGTCCTGCTCTGGAGAAGTCCCACTACACAGAGGAGTCTGCTGCATACACAGCAATAACACAGCTCTTTTCAGCCAGGGTACAGACGACATCTGGAATATGTTTGTGTTAAGTACCATCTGTAAGGCTGGTCTGGCTGTAAAACGTGGTAAAAGCCAATTTGGACTTCAGAGTTCAAATATTTGGGCTATAAGCTGGGATAACAAAACCCCTTGTGAGATAAAATAGGTGCTATTAGGGACTGGAAGGCTCCCAGAACTAAGGGAGAGTCAGGTAGTTCCGAGGACAATCAGGACATTTGAAGAGCGTGCTTATTTCAAGATCTTATCTAGACCATGAACACAAAAAAGTAAACCTGATAAAGTTATCTGCCCCTCCTTGGAGCCTTCAAACGTTTTGGAAAAGCTGAAACTGTCTTGGATGTCTTTACTGGTTTAACGAGCCCAAACTTTTCAAAGTCCTTCCCCGTGATCATGGCTTTTTTTTTCCCCCCCACACACATTATTTACTGGATTGAGGTAGTTTATCATAAAGCCACAAAAAATGTAAAGCAGCTTAAAACAGATCTCTCCAGACAACAGCTGTCTAAAGGATGGGGGTAACTCTTCTCTCTGGAAGAAGTGTTTCAGCCATTATTTGGGTTTTGGCTAAACCCAGGCCATAAATATTTGGCCCAAAGTTGTCTTGTTAAGCTCTACTGTAAAGATTATGCAGTGGTGCTTGAGATAAATATCCGATGTGTCCCTCGACAAGAGATGATCACGGCAGACAGAAAAGTTGTCTCCTAAGTTTATCCTTGCTACGCGGGCACTAAGCTCAAACATCAGGTGGACACACCACTGTGGGGGGAAGGGAACAAGATGCAGGAAGCCTAGCTGAAAGCCCCCAGCACAGAATATTCAAGAACCTTATGGAAACGGTACAACTTCTAAGTCCATCAGTAGTGGGTTGATGGATTAAATTACACTACAGCAAAATCGTGGGATGCTATAAGCCGTGGAAAATAATTATGTAGCTCTGTACATACAGAATGGAAAATCTCCCACACATATTGTTAACCTTAAAAAATAAAAAAAGCAAGTTGCAAAAATACTGTTTATAATGGGATCCTGTTTTACGTGTGCAGTGTGTATTTTTGATTACATGGTAATCATGGTTACCTCTAGGGAGTGGGGCTGTGCGCTGGATTTTCAGTTTTTCCTTTATATACTTCTACATCAATCTCTTTTTTTTTTCTTTCACAGTGAGCATGCACTACTTTTGTAGTTTAAAATTTTTAATTAAAAAATGATTTTAAAAATTAAAAAAAAGCAGCCGTATGAAATGGGTGGGGTGGAGTGATAAAAAATATACCAAATCTCTAACAGTGGTTATCTTTGGGGGAATTTTTTTCTTCCTTCTACTTTTCTGCATTCTGCAAATCTTCTAAAAGGATGAAGAATTTTATAATGGAAAAATTAAATAAATCATTTTGAGAACACTTTGAAAGTATAGAACAGTGAGGACAGTATGCTACTATTCATGTTAAAAAGTATACTTAGACAGACATACACTCTTATCCCTGGGATGTTACACAAGAAACTGGTAACCTTGACTCTTTCTTTTTTTTTTTTAAATATATTTTTAAGGGCTTCCCTGGTGGCGCAGTGGTTGAGCGTCCGCCTGCCAATGCAGGGGACACGGGTTCGTGCCCCGGTCCAGGAAGATCCCACATGCCATGGAGTGGCTGGGCCCGTGAGCCATGGCCACTGAGCCTGCGCGTCCGGAGCCTGTGCTCCGCAGCGGGAGAGGCCACAACAGTGAGAGGCCCACGCACAGCAAAAAAAAAAAAAAATATATATATATATATATATTTTTAATTTTATTTCATATTTTTTAAAATTTTTGGCTGCCTTGGGTATTCATTGCTGCGCGCGGGCTTTTCTCTAGCTGCAGCTAGCGGGGGCTACTCTTCGTTGTGGTGCACGGGCTTCTCACTGCAGTGGCTTCTCTTGTTGCAGAGCACAGACTCTAGGCGCGCGGGCTTCAGGCTTCTCCCTGGAGCCTGCATGCCACAACTAGAGGAGAGAAACACCCACACACCACAACTAGAGAGAAGCCCACGTGCCACGACAAAAGATCCTGCATGCCTCAATGAAGATCCTGCGTGCCGCAACTAAGACCTGATGCAGCCAAAAATAAATAAAATAAATAAATAAAAAGAAGGTTTGTCATCTCTGTAGTCAGCTGCCTTACATAGCTCCTTCTTTATTTCTCTCTTCAGCATCTTATATGGGAGGGAGGCATGGCTCCAGGGTAGAACTGTTCACTTACAGAGCCTCAAAGGGCAGGGACTTCGCCACTGGACACATTCCCCGTGCCCATCTCGGCTCTTAGCATGTGGAAGGCACTCGCTATATATTTTTGAATAATTAATAAATGGATTAATTAGATTTAAAACAGTGGTGATATGAAAATGTCATGATTCTAAAGCTGTAGACGAGGACATGATCTGACAGCCCATCAGTTCTCAGGAAAGGCCCCTTGGTGGCTCACAGTTTGGAAGGTTTCGCTGAGCCATCGCGGCCACCTAGTGGCAGAACACCTACATCACTGGTTGAGTAGGTTACTGGGGTTTTTCTGTTTTCAATCAGTTTTTTTGAAGATAGAATGTGAAATTAAAATTAAGAAGTGGTAGTAAACATATTACGGGATAAGAGAGATTTAGAAGAATGGGGAGAGAAACCAAGAGATAGGAGTTAAACTCTGGGGAGGGTTGGGGAAGGGAAGGGTGCTAAAGACAGGACAAGCAGAATGGGAGGGAGTCACGGAGGGTGTCGTACTTGTCAAAGTTCACATCCAGCATGCCCGCCTTCTCCTGGTTGATTCGTAGCAATGGCGTATCCAGCCGCCGAATGCAGTCCTTGTCCAGCGTTGATGTCCAGTCTTGGAAGGTTTTTCGAACCAGTTCGTCAATGGCCTGAACCATCTGCTGATAGGTGTGTACGCTCTCCTCTCCCGTCCCGATGTGGGGCAGGAAATGAGCATTGGAAAGACACTGCGGGGGAAGAACCAGGGATGGTTGGAGTCACCTGCCACATTCCTCCATGTCACCATCTCCCTGAGACCCCCATCCCCGCCCCCCAACGCACACACAGACACTCCGACAATATGTGGAAGACTCGGAGGGAAGGTGGAGCCCAAAGGAAAGGTGAGAGGAAGAGGCCACGGCACAACGAGAGAGGGAGTCCAAATGAAGAAAGAGAAGCACAGAGATTCAGCTCGAGGAAAAAAGTTGGGAAGAGGAAGTCCATCACAGGAAGTGAGGGATTTAAGAGGCACAAGGTCGAAAACTAGCATGAGCCCTTCCTCAGGACAGATCACTACGTCTGCCACCCCCTGGACAGACCCAGTCTCGGTCAGGAAACCTCTCCAGGGAGACTCTCTGGAGGCAACCCCCCGCCCCTGCCCCCCACCCCACTCCCGCCCCAGCACTGGGCTCAGCCTGCAAACTCTACCATTGCCGCACTGAGAACAAGTCCTGGAAAAGGCCAGACTTACGTTCATGACCCTGTCGATGCGACGCCGTAGGATCCGCACCCAGTGCGCCTGCCCCGAATGCTGGGCCATGTAGGGCTCCAGGTACGGCCGCTTCTTGCTCAGCTCACGGTTCACGAGGGCCAGTTCGCTATTGAACAGCATGTAGAGATCCACCGCCTTCTTGTCATATGTTCGCTTGATAGTCTGACGAAGAAGAGGAAGTTGACAACACACCCAGGGATGCGGGTTCCCTGCAGCTCCACCCTGGAGGAAAGCTACACCCCTGCCGTGGGAGTCCCGCTCCCAAGGCACCCGGGCACTGGGGGAACAGCGGAAGAAAAGAGGCACTGGCCATTCAGGACATGGGACAGAGCATGAACGGAGGTTGGATGGTGTCTGGAAGGACCAGGAGGAACTGAAGGAAGGCAGAAGAGAACCAGGGGTGTAGGAAGCAAGCGGGCAGCCACACCTCTCGGGCTGCAAGCCTGCGGAAGGTGTCCAGCAGTAGCACCCCGTGCTCCACGTCGCGGACTAACTCGAAGGCGGAGCTGATCAAGTTCTGAGTCATCACCTCCAGGTCCTTGACTCCAGCCCGGAACCTGCACCGTTAGAGGCATGTTGAAGGGTGGGTGCCCTCGCCTGCCCCCA
Organism: Lagenorhynchus albirostris; assembly: GCF_949774975.1. Taxonomy (NCBI): domain Eukaryota; kingdom Metazoa; phylum Chordata; class Mammalia; order Artiodactyla; family Delphinidae; genus Lagenorhynchus; species Lagenorhynchus albirostris. The sequence goes on from NC_083114.1 coordinate 8,936,965, forward strand.
AGGACATCCCCTGAGTAAGACTTCTATGCGTTATGTACTGAGGGCTTCCTAGGTGCCAGGCACTGAGTGTTGTACACGCATTAGTCCATTTATCCCTCAGAACAGTGCAGTGAGGTAGGCTTTATCACTAACCGTATTTTATAGATGAGGAAACAGAGGCCCCAGCTGGTAGAACAATGTACGTAACTAGTTTGTGGCAGAACCGGGATCCAAGCCCAGGAAGGCTGACTCTGGAACCCTGAGTCTGAGCCACCACCTCCTTCCTAGCACTTCCCCTGCCCTCCCCAACCCTGACCTGTGGCCTCCACGCTTCCCCAGTACACTCTGCTCTCACCTCCCTGACCTCCCTTCCCTGCTCAAGCCTGGGGGCCTGCCTGTGATGCTCTCACCTATTGTAGTCTTCGTGCCAAGAGGTGTTCTTGACGTCCAGGATGCCCCCGCGAACAGCTCGCAGCACGTGCAGGTTTTTGTGGAAGATGTCCTCAATCTCCAGCAAGTTCCGTGTTATCTGGGGCCCCTGGGCGCCAGAGAAGCAGGGAAGGGGACCTTGCTTGCCATCTTCCCAGCGGGCAAAATGGAACTGACAGTCACATACCTGCAAAGAAGTCAGCGTGAGGCTTCCCGCCCTCCTTTCTGAACCTCTCTGTCCTGAGCTCTTTGGTTTAGCTTTAAATGGCTAAAAACTAAGGAGCACCAACCAGATGCAAGGGGCTACCGGGGTGCATTTTAGCTGCAGAATGAAATATGAGATACTAAGGCAGTGATAACAGGCCAAAGTCTCAAAGCACGGGATGGTGGTCAGGCACACAGGCATGTGAAAAGAACCAAAGCAGCAAGTTCTAGGTGTAGCCTCAGCCCCAGCTCCCCCAGCTCCTGGAGCGTCTGCTGTTGGCTTTGAGTCTCCTTCCCTGACCGTCTTCCCACCTCGATAAGGTCCTTGCAGCGTTGCACAAAGGCATCGACCTGGGCAAATATGCTGGTCTGGTCTAGGACCCAGCCCCAGCGGGAGAACCTGTCGGAAGAAAGACTGACCAGTCAGAAGCGGGAACACGAGGCATTAACCAACCTGCCCAGGCCAGGCTAGAAACATGAGTCCTAGTTCAGGGGGAGCCTTAGAAAATGAGACCCCAAGAAACAGTTTTCCTGAACCCCAAGAGAGGAAACTCAAGGTGAGGAGAGCCAGAGAGGAAACAAAAACATCTCAGTTCTAAGAGAAGGTTTACACACAATGGAATTTTAGACTTCAGGGCCAAGAAAGGAGGAAAACACCAGGAGGGATTCCTGGGATCAGGGAGAAGGTTATTAGAGTTAGGAGGACCTACGGCTGGGAGCTAGAATACCCGAATCCACAGAGAAAACTCGGACCCATGTAAAAACTCTAGAAAGATATAATCCATAGGCTTAAAGTGCAAGCAAAAGGACTCAGAATCTACCCGCTATAGGAACGACAAGGTGGGTGACACACAGGATATTAGGGGAGGCCCGTCGTACTGGGTATGCATCTGCACAGCCTGTAGGTAGTGGTCTCTCCAGGCGTGACAACAGGAGATGCAGCCTTGTAGGTCCTCCTTGCTAGAAATGACGTATCCCTCAAAGATCCGGTCCAGGGAGATGGCATGGCAGCACAGGCGGATGATCTCATTGCTCATCTGCAGATGGGGTCCCAACAGCCTCAGTTCACAGCCTTAGTTGCACCCCACCCTCTCTCGGAGTCCCCAAGACCACGCCTCAGGTCTCAGCCTCCTACTTCTGGATTTGCCTCCCGATACCCCTCTCGCCCCTGGTCCTCCACTGCTGGCGTGGCAGCACCTCTGGGTTCCACCTCCATTGCCTGCCTCAGACCAGCTCTGCAGCTGCATTTCTAGCCAGCGATCGGCTCAGCGCCCCTGCCCCACTCTTTGGCTCCACTGCCCTCCAGGAAGTGTGCCGGCTCCTGCTCCTCAAAAGTCGGTGTTCTTGGGCTTCCTTGGTGGCGCAGTGGTTGAGAGTCCGCCTGCCGATGCAGGGGACGTGGGTTCGTGCCCCAGTCCAGGAAGATCCCACATGCCGCGGAGCGGCTGGGCCCGTGAGCCATGGCCGCTGAGCCTGCGCGTCCGGAGCCTGTGCTCCGCAACGGGAGAGGCCGCAACCGTGAGAGGCCCGCGCACCGCAAAAAAAAAAAAAAAAAAAAAAGTCGGTGTTCCTTCCTGAATCTGCCTCTCGCCCACTGCGAGTTCCATCTTTGGAAACGAGAAAGAGTGGGTCTTCCCCTTCCATACAGCTCTGCCTGGGAGTCTGTCCTTCGTGCCCCCCTCCTGCCCTGCACCCCATCTACGCCTCTTTGCAAAGCCCGTCTTCCCGCCTGGGCTACGTCCGTCTGGAAGCAAAATGTCCAGTCCAGGCCCCAACTCCAAGCATCACTATAGTTGATGATGCAGGCAAAAACCTGTGGTCTCCGTCCGACCTGAAGGGCATTCCTCACTACCTTTTCACCGCATATGTCTGCTGGTGAATTCCGCCTTCTCCAGAAATCTGCGTCCTATTAACACGGCCACCCCCTCGTGACCCTCTGTCCCACCCTCTGCAGGCACACACCTTCCGGAAGAGGGAGGTCAGTCTCTCCCGAGTGTTGTAGTGGGGAGAGTTGACCCAGATGATGCGGATGAGACTGATGAGCCTGGGGAGTTTACTAGAGATGTCCTTAGGCCTCATGAAAGCCAGCTCCTGGTAAGGTTCCTTCAGGATCGACAAAAAAGTCAGGTTTGACTGTGCTTGACGAGATCCATCCTGGCAGTAAAGAGAAACCAGGAGAAGGCTTACCCCCTGGAAAGAACCGGTTCAAAGCGAGCGCTTTTGATCCTCCTCAAACCCTACCCCGACTTGCTCCTCCCGGGAAGCATTCCCAATTAACCCTACCTGGTGCCAATCACCTCAGGTCTCTGCCACCCTTCAGGACCAGAGCTTGAACATACCTACTTTTATTCACTTACTAGTTTCTACAAAAATATTTTTATGTCTTTTCTCATGTGTGAGTCCCATCTCTCCCACTAGACTGGGAATTCCCCAAGCTCAGGTTTTGCGTCTATTTCTCTAGTTTTTCCCCTTGAACTCTTAACTCTGCACAAAGGAGACGCTCAATAGGTGTTGATCAACTGACTGGATATCACTCTCATTCAGCCCAGTGGCTGTCACCCAGGCCTCTTCACTGCCCTGTTCTCAACGAGGGTTTTAGACTTCTCCACCTAACGGTGGCTCAGTTCCCTCAATACCAGCTTCAGATTCCACCTAGGAAGACAGGGCCTCTCTCTCTGTATTCTGCAGACCACTCTGATCTCTGTGCGTCAGCTTGTCATATAATACCAAATTTAATTTTTTTTTTTTTTTTTTTTTTACCAAATTTAATTTTTTAAACGTGTTTCTCTTGCAGCTCTCTCGGCTGAACCGCGTGGGTGTGTCTTTGACCCCAGGCCATCTAGCCATCTCTTTTGTGTAAGTCTTATTTCTCAGCTGGACCGTATGGGTGGGGCTCAGAGAGGGCACTCAATGTCGTACACTTGTTGAGTAACCAGAAGTCTCCCTAACTAAACTATAAGCTCCTTGGGACCTTGTGTTCTACCACTTTTATACTCTCCCACAAGTCCAAGTCCAAGCACTGGGTGCATCTATCTTTGCCTTTGATGACTATGTTGACTCTCTCTTCTTAGCACCTTACAGTGTACCAACTGCTGTCTACTTTCTGGCAAGCCTCCATCCTTCGATCCACTCACAGACCTGTATCTGCTGGGCCAGCTTCATAAAGGGCGCCAGGTAGGATGACTTGGCAAGACTCAGGATGGACTCGACGTGTTTCACTCCCGGCTTCACCAGCTGTTTGCTGATGCCAGACAGGTCCATGCATCGGTTGCGCCAGAACTCAATCTCCTCCAAAGGACCTAAATTTTCTCCTGTGTCCACAGTTTCCTGGGCACTGAGCACTTCCTTTATCTGCCGTGTCCAGTGGATCATGGTGGCTGCCGGCGAGAGGACAAAACCTCTGGCGTTTCTTTGCAGTACTCCCCAGTTGTGTCCTTCCCTGTTCCCCCTACAGAGCCCTCCTAACCCAACTCCTGTCCCAGCCTCTGGGCTGCCCCCCACCTCTCCCCTAGGAGCCCTGACACATGGGCAGTGCCAGCCACTCACTCTCCAGTTGCTGTACCAGATCTTTGTCTTTAACCACCGCCTCAGGCTTCATGTTCATGGCCTCTGTAGGGATGTAGAGAACAGTGTGCCCCTCCAGTTTGTACCGAGTATCTAAGGAAAGGAAAGGACCATGAGAGTTCACAGAGGGCGATGGGTGTATGCCACCCCACTTCCAACCGTGGTTGATGATCTGGGGCCCAGGAAGTGTACGCATTTCAGGAGAGCAGGCAGGAGAAACTAAGACTCATGCTTTTTTGATACCAAGCGGGAAAATGACAGAAGGCAGAGATACCTCACTGAGATATAATAAGAGATTGTCATAAAATATGGTCAAAGATCTATACCATGCCCTCAACACTCTCTTCTATGACACATGTACTCCCCCTACTGCCCGCCCCCATCTCCCCTTACCCTACATGTACTCTTGGAAATTTCCAACTCTGAGCAGGTCTGGCCAACTGTTCTACAGCAGGAAACTCTACCTGGATTAGAAGGCAAACTCTGTACCCTGTTCCACTCATTCAGCAAACACATTCCAAGCACCTACTCTGTGCCAAGCAACGTGGGTACTCAGGATCAATCTTCCCCCCTGCCTCACTCTCTCTGCTGTTGGTGGGGACGGGGGAGAAAGTAGGCATTCCAGTCTTTCCACTCACCTGTCAGGCAGGCCAAGAACCTGTGCAGGTGAGAAGCAAAATGATTTCGAATGCTCTCGGGCCAGGTTGTGTTTGTAAAGATCTGAGGGGCAAAGACGCCGTCGAGCAGCCGAAGCAGGGCTGGGATGTAGGAACCCCGCACTGTCCCAAAATGCACAGTCGCCTCAAAGTTCTCTGGAGTGATGGGAACTGGCGCTTGGCGAATGAAGTAGACAATCTGGTTCTGGGTCTGCATGAAAGACAGTAGATCAGACTTCAGGGTCCAGGCCCAGCCATGATCCCCAAGGGAATCTGAGGCTCCAATCATGAAAGCCTGGCTGAGTTCTTCGTCGCCTTCCCTTAGTGTATCCAATCCTTCTCCAAATATAAGCAACATGAGGTGCTTCCTGTTCTTGTCAGGGACATAACAGAGTCTGTATACAGAGATGTGGGGAGGAAATGGAGAGAGCATGCCTTGAGGGTAGGGACTGTGTATTTTGTCCAACTTGGCTCCAGACCTAGCACAGTGACGGGGACATATTAGATGCTCCATAAATGATGGATGGATGGATAAATGGAAAGAAAAGGATATAGGAAAACCAGAAAGGAGAAGGACCTAAAGTAAGAGACAACTGTCTAGGGTTTTCCATTTCACTTGCATATACTTTTCCCCCAATTTTTCACTTATCCTTCAGTTGTGTTTATGCTGAGTTTTTGTTGTTGTTTACATTCAGAAATGTATAACTTTCCTGTTGTTAAAACTTCTTTAAGTTTCTGACTTATACATGCTTAGAAAAGTCATTCCCACTCTAAGATCAGATTCACCTGTCTTTTTTTCTTTAGTACTTTTGTAGCTACTCTTTATACTTGATTTAACTTTAAAAACTGAAAATAAAATGCAAAGAAGAAATTCATAACCATTCATCTTCCCACTACCCAGAATTAAATTTTGGCATTTTTTTTTTTGTTTTTGGTTTTTTTTGTCCATGCCATGCGGCATGTGGGATCTTAGTTCCCTGATCAGGGATCGAACCTGCGCCCCTGCATTGGACGCACAGAGTCTTAACCACTAGACTACCAGGGAAGTCCTTGTATTTCTTTTTGTAAAAAAAAGCTTAACAATTATTATTTTTGTTAAAAATGATATGTTAATTATAAATAACTGAAACAATGCAGAAAAGTACAAAGATAAAAGTTTAAATGTCATCTAAAATTCCACCACCCAGACATTAATTATGATCATTAGAGAAAATACTATTCCAGACATCTCTCTCTCTCTCTCTCTCTTTCTCTCTCTACCTATCTATCTATATATATATATACAGGAAAATAAATTAAAATAGTTATTTCAAAATAGGATCATGCTATTTTTTTTTACATATAATTTATTTATTTTTGGCTGCGTTGGATCTTCGTTGCTGTACACGGGCTTTCTCTAGTTGCGGCAAGCGGGGGCTTCTCTTGTTTTGGGGCACGGGCTCTAGGCATGCGGGCTTCAGTAGTTGTAGCACACAGGCTCAGTAGTGTGGCTTGCAGGCCCTAGAGCGCAGGCTCAGTAGTTGTGAGCACGGGCTTAGTTGCTCCGTGGCATGTGGGATCTTCCTGGACCAGGGCTCAAACACGTGTCCCCCGCATTGGCAGGTGGATTCTTAACCACTGCGCCACCAAGGAAGCCCCAGGATCATGCTATTTGTAATTAAAAGTATTAAATTTAATTTTACTTGGATTTAATAGAATAAAAACACATTGATGTGAATATAGTAAGTGGTTGAGCTTCAAATAAATGTTTCTTTATCTCTAAGAGAGATTTCTTCCTAAAAGACCCCTTTCTAAGGTCATAAGAAAGCTTATGAAAAATATTAAGAGGTTAGGACTTCCCTGGTGGTGCAGTGGTTAAGAATCCACCTGTCAATTCAGGGGACATTGGTTCGAGCTCTGGTCCATGAAGATCCCACATGCCGCGGAGCAACTAAGCCTGTGTGCCACAACTACTGAGCCTGCACTCTACAGCCCGGGAGACACAACTACTGAACCCGTGTGCCACAACTACTGAAGCCCACGTGCCTACAGCCCGTGCTCCACAACAAGAAGCCACCTCAATGAGGAGCCCACACACCGCAACAAAGAGTAGCCCCTGCTTGCCGCAACTAGAGAAAGCCCATGTGCAGCAATGAAGACCCAATGCAGCCAAAAAATAAATAAATAAATGAATAAAAAGAGGTTAGTTTTCTCACTGCCTCCCAATTTTAAGTTCAGTTGACTCGCTGCTTTGAACGACAGGAACATTGGCATCCTCTTACTCTCTTGCATTCTCTCACCACTTCCCAATTTTTGTTATACTATTATTTTTTACATTGTCCAGTTTGATAACATTCACATTCAATAACATAACCATAATTCCCATGGTTATTTAGTATTAGTTCTTTATTTAAATGAATTGAATATTCACAGAGTCTCTATTCCTGAGTTTTCTATTTGGTTCATTCCTCTTTTTTTTTTTTTTGGTTCATTCTTTGATGAACTGGATTTCCATTGATGACGTCATTTTTGCTTTTCAAAGTAGGGTTCTTTCAAGACTAAAAATGACTGCCTATTTGTTGCCTCTATACTTGACCATCTAGGCTGGGAATTATACCCTTGGGTTATGCTATGGTTCCTGGAGAACTTGTAGGTGTAACTTCTGGGTGTTCAGAGAAGTCTGAGATCAGCCTAACGGTTCCCCTTGGTAGATAATCTGGGGTTTTGACTAGAGGCCTAAATAATTATTTCCCTAATTTTTATTTTGAAAAAAATTCCAACCCATAGAAAAGTTGCAAGGAAGGCACAATGAACAATAACATGCCCTTCATCTAAATCCACTAATTGTTAACATTTTGCTGTACTTGTGCATGATTGCACTCTCTCTCATTTTTCTCTCCTTCTCTCTCTGCTGAGCCATTTCAGAGTTAGCAGCAGACGTTATAAAACTACACCCTTACATACTTCAGCATATGGCTCCTAAAAGGGAGGATATTCTCCAACAGTCTCAACACTGTAATTATCACACTCAGAAAATTTAACTTCATTTAATACTTTTATATAATACACAGTTTATATTCGATTTTCCACAGTGGTCCAAATAATGTCATTTACAGCTGGTTTCTTCCCATCCAGGATCCAATACAGATCACACATGGTTGTGTCCCCTTTAATTCCACATAGTTTCCCAGTCTTTTTCTTTCTACCATGACAGTGATATTTCTAATAGTCCAGGCCAGTTGTTTTCCAAAATGTCCCTTAATTTTTTTTTTTTTTTTTTTTTTTTGCGGTACACGGGCCTCTCACCGCTGTGGTCTCTCCCGTTGCGGAGCACAGGCTCCGGACGCGCAGGCCCAGCGGCCATGGCTCACGGGCCCAGCCGCTCCGCGGCACGCGGGATCCTCCCGGACCGGGGCACGAACCCACATCCCCTGCATCGGCAGGCGGACTCCCAACCACTGCGCCACCAGGGAAGCCCTGTCCCTTAATTTTGATTTATTGGATTGTTTCCTCATTATTAGATGCAGGTTAAATATTCTTGGAAGGAATACCACATAGGTGATGTTCCCAAAGAATTAATTTCCCCGAATTTAAGTAACCTAACTAAGACGTGTATTGACATTAAACACTGTGCAACAAATTTTTGTGGAATAAAGTATGTCCTTTCAATTCCCACATTCTGTTCCTTCTGCAGTTCAGGGAAATTCTCTGTATTTTTATTATTATTTTTTGTTCCACCGGGTCTTAGTTGTGGTAGGCAGTCTCCTTAGATATGGCATGTGAACTCTTAGTTGCAGCATGCATGTGGGACCTAGCTCCCTGACCAGGGATTGAACCCGGGCCCCCTGCAATGGGAGCTCAGTATTATCCACTGCACCACCAGGGAAGTCCCTCTGTATTTTAGTTTTAAATTTATATTCTGTTTCATTAGTTGGTACCCTATGTTAGATCACCTGTGTCTGTCTTTCACATCTATTAACTTCTCTCTACTTGTATTGTCATTGGTTTTTTCTTCTGCATACGCTGTAATTATCTCAAGCCTCTCTTCTACATCCGTTCAGATTTTCAGTGGTAGCTATTCAGTTCCTTGCTGTTTCTAACCTACTAATTTTAACATGTAAACATGCTGCTTTCTTTATTTCAAAAATCTGCAGTCTCCCTCTTATTTCATTCTCACATTTTATCATTTCGTCTCTCAGCTTATTAAAAAATTAAATTCGTGTTCTTATTAAGTCGTACTGTAACATGATGCTGTTGTGAGGAATTGCCTTCTGTTCAGTTATGTTTTCCTCTTTTGCATGTTTCGTTCTGTTCTTTTTCTCCCTTGATGTAGTATGCTTGCAGTTGCCATGCAATTTCACTTGCCTCATGCTTGCACAGCTCTCTGAATTCCTTCTTTTTGCTTTAAAGTACTGTGGGTGACTTCCTGATGTCCCACTGTGAGAGCCCAGTTTCATTTCCCCCTCGAAGTTAAAGGGTTGGGTATTTTATGTTTCATTCACTTTTCTCTAGCCTAAGATAACTGCATGAGGGGATGGGCAGATGGTTAAGGCTAATTTAAAACTGTAAAATCTTTGTTAAAATACATGGGCTCTTTCTTTTCAGATTTTGTAAAAAACCAAGGTTCACTCCATCTCACTAGGGGGCGTCCACCATTCCCGCAGGGAGGACGGTTTCCATAAGTTAGTACATAGACCTTTCATTGGCCCCCACTTTTAAAGTTTATTAGATTAGATTTTGCTTCTTTCCTTGTTTGTTTACTCTTGGGTGTTTGTGGTTTTCTCGTTTTACTTTTTACTATTTTATCAAGTATTCAAGAGTAATAATTTCTTAAGGAAGTTTTTCAATTTCAATCTTGCCCCAGGAGAATACGATTAAATCCATGATCTATTTAGAATATTTTTTGGCATGCTAAATAGATGTTTTTCAGCTTTGTCGAGGCATAATTGACAAATAAACATTGTATATATTTAAGGTGTACACTTTGCTGTTTTGACATACATATACACTGTGAAATGATCACTGCAATAAAGTTAATTAACATATCCATGATCCCATACGGTTACCATTTTCTTTTTCTTTTTTCTTTTTGTAGTGAGAACACTTAAGAACTACCCTTTAGCAAATTATACATTATAGTATTATTAACCATAGTTACCATGCTGTATATTAGATCTCCAGAACTCATTAATCTTGCATAACTTAAACTTTGTACAATTTTCCCCCAGTTTTATTGAGATATAATTGATCTATAACATTGTATTGGTTTAAGGTATACAGTGTAATGATTTGATATGTATATTTATTGCCAAATGATTACAATAAGTTAACACCTATCACCTTACATAACTACAATTTTTTTTTTGTCACAACTTTTAAGATCTGTTCCCTTAGCAACTTTCAAATATACGTTTTGTTAACTAGAGTCACCATGCTGTATGTACATTAATCCCCAGAACTTATTTATCTCATAATTGGAAGTTTGTACCTTTGACCAACTTCATCCATTTTCCCTACTCCCCCATCCCCAACTCTGGCAGCCACCAATCTGTCCTCTGTTTCCCTCCATCTGAATCTCTGTTTCTCAATCTGTCCTGTTCTCTGTTTCTATGAGTTAGTTTTTTTTTTTCTAGATTCCACACATAAGTGAGATCAAACAGTAATTGTCTTTCTCCATCTGACTTATTTCACTGAGCATAATACCCTCCAAGGCCACCCATGTTTTTGCAAATGGCAAGGTTTTTTTCTCTCTCATTGCTGATTATGTGTGTGTGTGTGTGTGTGTGTGTGTGTGTGTATTCCACATTTTCTTTATCCACTCATCCAATGACGGACACTTAGGCTGTTTCCATACCTTGGCTATTATAAATAAACTATAATGAATGTGGGGGTGTGGATATTTCTTCAAGATCGTGATTTCATTTCCTTTGGATATACACCCAGAAGTGGGATTGCTAGATCATATGGTAGTTCTATTTTTATTTTTTTGAGGAACCTCCATACTGTTTTCCATAGTGACTGCACCAATTTACATTCCCAGTACACAAGGGTTCCCTTTTCTCCACATCCTCATCAATATTTGTCATCTCTTGTCTTTCTCATGATGGCCATTCTAACAGGTATGAGGTGATACCTCACTGTGGTTTTGATTTGCATTTCTCTGATTAGTGATATTGAGCACCTTTTCACGTACATGTTGGCCATTTGTATGTCTTCGTCGGAAAAATGTCTTTTCAATTCTGCACGGTTTTTTTTTTTTTTTTTTTGCAGTACGCGGGCCTCTCACTGCTGGGGCCCCTCCCGCCGCGGAGCACAGGCTCCGGACACGCAGGCTCAGTGGCCATGGCTCACGGGCCCAGCCGCTCCGCGGCATGTGGGATCTTCCCGGACCGGGGCACGAACCCGTGTCCCCTGCATCAGCAGGCGGACTCGCAACCACTGCGCCACCAGGGAAGTCCTTCTGCACGGTTTTTAATCACATTGTTTTGTTTTCTTGCTATTAAATTGTATGATTTCTTTATATATATTTTAGATATGTATTCATCTCTTATCAGATATATGATTTGCAAATATTTCCTCCCATTCATAGGTTGACTTTTCATTTTGTCGATGATTTCCTTTGCTGTGCAGAAGCTTTTTAGTTAGATGTAGTCCCACTTGTTTATTTTTGCTTTTATTGCTTTTGTTGTAGGGACAAAAAATTTGTACCCTTTCACCAACATTTCCCTATTTCCCCCTTGCCCCACTAGATTTTTTTAATAGAAAACCTTTGTTTTCCATGTTTCCCTATTCATCGAATAATCCATCTTTCCCCACAGATTTTAAAAGCAATTTTTGTAGAAAATGCTTAACATATATGTTTCTGGACTCTCTCTGTTTCTTTACTGTTGCTTATATAATACATATTCGTGCCCCAATCTAACTATTTTAATTACTGTAATTTAATAAAAGATTTTCATAGTCACAGATCTCCTACATTACTTTTCTTCTTCATCTTTTTTTTTTTTTGCTATTTTCATTTCATTTTTCTAGATATACTTTAAATAATCCTTTACACTAGGGATCTAGGGTCTGTGGCACTTTGATTGGAGTTGCATTAAAACAGTACAGTTTTTTGGGTGGAATGATCTTTATAATATTAAGGTTCCCACTCAGAAACAGGATAGGGCTCATCTTTTTTTTTAACATCTTTAGTGAAGTATAATTGCTTTACAATGGTGTGTTAGTTTCTGCTTTATAACAAAGTAGGGCTCATCATTTATTTAAATCTTCTTTCTTGGCCTTCAACAAAGTTGTTTTCTTTCGTATAAATCCTAAATTATTTTTTGTAAATTTTTGTTCCTTTTGTGAATGAAATATATTTTTCATGATGCTTTATAGCCGATTGTTGCCAATACACAGGAAAAAGCCATGGCCTGTTTTGGGTTTTGTTTGTTTAATGTGGAAGCTTCACAAATTGTGCTGCTGAGCAGGGCCATGCTAATCTTCATTATCATTTCAATCTTTGTATATGTGCTGCCAATAAAAGCAAAGCAATAGCCCTTCTTCTTTTCCAGAATTTTATTTCTAAAAATTTCCAACATACAGGAACACTAAAAGAATTTTACAATAATGACCTGTACACCCACCACCCATATGCTACCACCAACATTTTACTATACTTCTGTCTTTTAACTGTTTCCCTACCCATGGTTTACCTTTCACTAATGCATCCTCCCCATTGTTGGAACAGTTATCTATCTAACCCACGAAAGCCTTCAATAGTTCCCTCTGGGATAAAGCCAAATTCTTTAGCATAACATACAAGGCCCGTCACAAGCTGACCCCAACCCACCTTTCCCGTATCATTTCCCACAACTCCTCTTTCTTTGCACATAAAGTGTTCTTTACCTGGATGCTCTTACTCAGCCTCGATGAAATCCTACTTACCCTTCATCCCCAACTCAAATATCACCTCCATCACCAAGCCTTGACAGCATTCCACTGGCTACATTAGTTGCTTCCAAAAAAGCTCTTATAAAGCTTTGCCCAGGCATCATAATATACTGTAAATATTTTTTATATGTCTGTCTTCCCCACTAGACCATGAGATCATCAAAAGCAAAACCTTGGGGCTTCCCTGGTGGCGCAGCAGTTGAGAGTCCGCCTGCCGATGCAGGGGACACAGGTTCGTGCCCCGGTCTGGGAAGATCCCACGTGCCGCGGAGCGGCTGGGCCCATGAGCCATGGCCGCTGAGCCTGCGCGTCCGGAGCCTGTGCTCCGCAATGGGAGAGGCCACAACAGTGAGAGGCCCGCGTACCGCAAAAAAAAAAAAAAAAAAAAAGCAAAACTTTGCCTCATTCCTCTCTGTATCCCGCTGCCAAGCAGGGTGTGTGATGCTCAACAGACCTTCTACACAGGAGATGAGACTCACAGATGACAGAGATCCTCAGAACCTTCAGCCCCCTGGGAGAACACCCTGATGTCTGGACCGCAGAGTACGCACCTGCACAGGCATCCCCAGACCTAGCTTCAGCCCCAAACAGGGGTCGATGAAGATGGTGAGGATGGGCTCCGAAGGGTCCTGGGCAAAGTGTTCCAGAATGGTATCGTGCTCCTCTGTCCAAGTGGCAGCTGCCAGTCCTGTCAGCATAGCTCGGGACAGGAAAAGGGGCTTCTGCAGAAGGAGAGCAGAGGGCCAGAGCAGGGACAGCTGTCAGGATGGGTCACTTCTCCCAACCACTGTCACGTATGAGGACGTGGGGGATGAGGGAAGTCAGACAGCTTCAGAACGGGGAAGGGAAAGCTGAGAACGGACTGAAAGACAGGTTTCAAGCTTTCGAAGAAACAAGACAATAAGATTCTCTTCCCTCTACCAGTAAAAATAGAATGGATCATGAAGGAAGACTGAGGGATATCATCTTCCCAAGATACTTCATTTATGCCTGTGTTTGTAAAAATGTCTTATCAAGCAACCCTCAACCTCACAGTAAAACTAAATCAAGGGAACATGTAGGATATTAGCCTAAGTCAAACAATTAGGATTCCATATGTATGTGTTAGCATATGGTATTTGTTTTTCTCTTTCTGACTTACTTCACTCTGTAATGACAGACTCTAGGTCCATCCAACTCACTACAAATAACTCAATTTCATTTCTTTTTATGGTTGAGTTATATTCCATTAAAGCTGGGACAAAGTGAAAGAGTGGCATGGACATACGTACACTACCAAATGTAAAACCGATAGCTAGTGGGAAGCAGCAGCAAAGCACAATGAGACCAGCTCGGTGCTTTGTGACCACCTAGAGGGGTGGGATAGGGAGGGTGGGAGGGAGGGAGACGCAAGAGGGAAGAGAGATGGGGATATACGTATATGTATAGCTCATTCACTTTGTTATAAAGCAGAAACTAACACACCATTGTAAAGCAATTATACTCCAATAAAGATCTTAAAAACAAACAAACAGGGCTTCCCTGGTGGCACAGTGGTTGAGAATCTGCCTGCCAATGCAGGGGACACAGGTTCAAACCCTGGTCTGGGAAGATCCCACATGCCGCGGAGCAACTAGGCCCGTGAGGCACAACTACTGAGCCTGTGCGTCTGGAGCCTGTGCTCCACAACAAAAGAGGCCGCAATAGTGAGAGGCCCGCGCACCGCGATGAAGAGTGGCCCCTGCTCGCTGCAACTAGAGAAAGCCCTCGCACAGAAACAAAGACCCAACACAGCCAAAAATAATAAATAAATTAAAAACGAACAAACACCAAAAAAAACAAACAAACAAAAAAAACGAACAAACAAACAAAAACAATTAGGAGCAAGGGGATGACAAGCTGGAAAAAGGATAAGGGTAAAAGAGCAATTTCTCCATGATGTGGCCTCCACAGGATACTGGAATAAGTATGTGATATTGGGCAAAAGTCAACTGGCATATCAGTGAGGAAAAAAGAAAAAGGGAGGTGAAAAGACAAGACTGGAAAACACCAAAGAACAAACCAATTCGATGGAAAATAAATCATAACTGGTGGCTAGAAAAAAGACAGCATTATTTTGAACACTACTAAATAAATTAAGAAAACTAGAGGATATAAAAATCTAGCTCGGTGAACTTGAGAAGTCACCCCGTCCTTCTTCCAGTACTTCTGGAAGATGATAAAGAATCCCTCTTACTTAAAGTTTCCAGGTCAAGAAAATTTAGCTAGTGATCTAAAATCTTCCATATATAAATACATACATGAAGAACCAACGAGAAAAACACTAGGACCCAGATAAATGGATGAAAGGATATGAACAAACATATCATGTCATAAAAAAAGAAAAAATGAAAATGTGAAAATATGAAATAAATGTTCAATTTCATTTGAAATCAAAGAAATACAAATAAACATAGCAAAGGTGTATCATTTTTTAAAAAATCCTTGCTAGGTTGGTACAGCCACTATGGAGAACAGTATGGAGGTTCCTTAAAAAACTACAAATAGAACTACCATATGACCCAGCAATCCCACTACTGGGCATATACCCTGAGAAAACCATAATTCAAAAAGAGTCATGTACCAAAATGTTCATTGCAGTTCTATTTACAATAGCCAGGAGATGGAAACAACCTAAGTGTCCATCATCAGATGAATGGATAAAGAAGATGTGGCACATATATACAATGGAATATTACTCAGCCATAAAAAGAAACGAAATTGAGTGATTTGTAGTGAGGTGGATGGACCTAGAGTCTGTCATACAGAGTGAAGTAAGTCAGAAAGAGAAAGACAAATACTGTATGCTAACACATATATATGGAATATAAGAAAAAAAAATGTCATGAAGTACCTAGGGGTAAGACGGGAATAAAGACACAGACCTACTAGAGAATGGACTTGAGGATATGGGGAGGGGGAAGGGTAAGCTTGGACAAAGTGAGAGAGTGGCATGGACATATATACACTACCAAACGTAAAATAGATAGCTAGTGGGAAGCAGCCGCATAGCACAGGGAGATCAGCTCGGTGCTTTGTGACCACCTAGAGGAGTGGGATAGGGAGGGTGGGAGGGAGGGAGATGCAAGAGGGAGGAGATATGGGAACATATGTATATGTATAACTGATTCACTTTGTTATAAAGCAGAAACTAACACACCACTGTAAAGCAATTATACTCCAATAAAGATGTAAAAAAAAAAATCCTTGCTAGGGAATTCCCTGGTGGTCCAGTGGTTAGGACTCCACGTTTTCACTGCCGAGGGTGCAGGTTCAATCCCTGCTCGGGGAACTAAGATCCCACAAGCCGCGGAGTGGAACCAGAAAAAAAAAACTGCTAAACTGCTAACACCTAGGCCTGGAAAGTGTTTGTTGCTAGTGCGAGGGCAAAAAAATGCAATTTGTTTGAAAAACAATTTGGCATTATGTATTAAAGGTGTTAGAAATGTTCTTTACTCTTTGATTCAGGAACTCCATATACAGGAATCTAACTTAAGGAAATATTAAGTATTTCAAAATGTGTTAGTTTTATTTACAATATTCATCACTGTATTATTATGAGAGCAAAAAAATCATAAATGGCAAATGTCCAAGAGTAAGGATTTAACTGTGATACATATATCTTACGGAGCACCATATGACCATTAAAAATGGCACTTAAAGGGGCTTCCCTGGCGGTCCAGTGGTTAACACTCCACGTTTCTATTGCAGGGGGCACAGATTCAATCCCTGGTCAGGGAACTAAGATCCTGCATGCAGCACGGCAGCCAAAAAAAAAAAAAAAAAAAAATGGCACTTACAGAGAATTCCCTGGCGGTCCAGTGGTTAAGATTTGGTGTTTTTCACTGCTGGGGCCCAGGTTCAATCCCTGGTCAGGAACTAAGATCCCATAAGCTACGCAGCCAAAAAAAAAAATGCTGCTTACAAAAAGTATGTAATAACAGTAATGAAAATACTACATATCAAAAAAAAAGAGGTATCTTGTGATTTACATATTTGTGATTAAAAAAATAAAGGCAGCCTGATGTATTTTTTTAAGTATATAATAACACGAAGAATAAAAAAATGTTTTGTGAGAAAGCCTAATAAAAAATTATAATGTGTGGTACAGTTGGGATTGTTAAAAAACAAAAAAACTTGCAAATCTACACAGAAAGAAAGGACATATACCAAATTAGTAACGTTGGATGTACATATACCAAATTAGTAACGTTGGATGTGTTTAGGCAGTAATACTATGACTTTTATTTTCCCTTTCTTTGTTTTACTTTTCTGTCCCTTCCAATTTTTTTCTTTAATGAGTAGTTGTCACTTTTCTCTCCCTTTTTAAAAAAGTTCAAGGTCACCATTCTATTCTTCTAACCCAGGTAACTGAGGGTGTGCCTAGGCTCTGATGCAGCTTGGAAATGAAAGTGTAGAGGTTACTAAGTGCCAAATTCTGAAGGTATTTCAAGTGGCTTCTGTAAACTCTTCAGCCAAAGGAGGGAACTGAAGGACAGGAAGAAAAAGGATGTCTTGGAAATTAGTATCCAATTAGGACAGTGTCCGCCCAGCTTGTTCAGATGTTCACCCATTCAACGGGTATAGCTTGTTGCAATCTGACCCAAGGTGGAGAGATGAGGAAGGGCCTTCTGAGAGCCCTGTTCCCCACTGAAAGCCCTATTCTTTGGGAGGGGTAGGGGACACGGATAACTTTGTCCTTTACTCGGTGTACTGGATTTGCAGTGAGCAGGCTACCAGTAGAAAGTAAAGAGAAGGTAGTGAGAGATTGAAGAGAATTCCTCGTACTCCATTCTGCAACTGATCCTTTGATTCACCAGTTGTTGGGGAGGAATATTTGTCTCAGAGAAAAGCCAAACTTACCACGTCTATCTCACACTCCTGTAATTCTTCTTTCTGTAATTCTACTTTCTGTATTTCAGGTTCCTCCAATATTGGCTCTGGGAAGAATGAAAATTCAAAAATGAAGGCATTCCATTAAAAGTTAAACACAGAGACTTCCCTGGCGGTCCAGTGGTTAAGTCTCTGAGCTTCCACTGCAGGGTGCACGGGTTCGATCCCTGGATGGGGAACTAAGATCCCACATGCCAGACAGCACAGCCAAAAAAACAACAAATAAAAGAAGTTAAACACGGAGTCACCATATGACCGAGCAACTCCACTTCAAGGTACTTGAAGTACCTTGAGAAACTGGCACCCCATGGCCCCTGTATCTTCCCTTCTAAGTTGCACCAGAGCCTAGCCTCTCAGCAGGCACTCCCTATTCCCCTTTCCTCCCAGATCCTGGTGACCACGAATCTACCTTCTGAGTCTATGAACTTGCCTATTCTGGACATTTTCTACTGGTGGAATCATACAATATGCGGTCTTTTGTGACTGGCTTCTTTCACTTGGCATATTTTCAAGGTTCATCCACGTTGTTGTATCGTAGCAGACCTTCATTCTTTTTATGGCTGCATAATATTCCGCTGCAATTTGTTTATCCATTCATCATGGATGGACGCTTGGGTGTGTCCGCCTTTCGGC
This sequence comes from Lagenorhynchus albirostris, assembly GCF_949774975.1. NCBI lineage: Eukaryota > Metazoa > Chordata > Mammalia > Artiodactyla > Delphinidae > Lagenorhynchus > Lagenorhynchus albirostris. The sequence goes on from NC_083114.1 coordinate 8,955,255, forward strand.
TGCTGTGAATAGCACTGCTGTGAACACGGGCGTACAAATGTCTGTCCGAGTCCCTGCCTCCAGTTCTCTGCAACTAGACATGCCACAGCGAAGGTCCCACGTGCCACAACTAAGACCCAGTGCAGCCAAATATAAATAAATAAATGTACATTTTTAAATCTTTCTTTTAAAAAGCTGACTGGGGCTGGAGGGGGCACAGAAGGAGGCAGGGGAATGAAGGCAGTCAGTATTAAGGTCATTCTAGGCATTCAGCTTCTGGCCTGCCATTCTTCCCCCATCCTGTTCCCACATGGAGAAGTTGGGGCCCACAGAAATCAGCCCCTCTCCAAGCAAACCGTCATCCCCACTCTGGACTCCATAAAACCCAGGGGGGTGTCCCTCTCCTTCCTGATCTGTTGCTCACACAGGAGACTGGGGTAAAACTGGTGGGCCTCCCATCTCCTGTGGGCTGAAAGGAGGAAGGAACAAATGAGGTGCGACCAAAAGACCTTGGGAACAGGACACTCCAACTTCCAGAAAGAAACCCTAAGAGGGGAGTGAGGCACACAGGCCAAGGAAGGAAATCATGAGAAAGGTGGGACAGCTGATTCTAGGAGCTCAGTGGTGAGTGGGATGGGTAACCAAGAAACCCAACGCCCTTCGAGAAAGCCAAGGGCATCCAAGGTTTCAGACAGGGACGAGGCGGGGGAGGGAGACTGAGACAATCTCAAGAGTAAACTGGTTTTGTCCTCTATTGTAATACAATTTATATAAAGTCTAAACCATGCAATACGATACTAGTATGTGATGGTCATGTATACACACAGTAAAATTTTAAGAAACAGGCTTGAGAATGACAAACACCAACTCAGGATAGCGGTGACCTCTGGAGAAGGAGAGAAGGGCTTGGGGGGGGGGCGTGTAGCAGGGGGACAAAGGGATTCACTTGTTGCCATCATGATTTATTCTCACACTGGGTGACGGGTACATGGGTGTTCATTATCTCATTCTCTGTATTTTTTCTGATTTGCCTGAAATACAGGTCTACAATCCCTTAACCAAAACCCTTGGGATCAAGTATATTTCAGAATGTAGACTTGTAATAGCGTATGGCATATGAGACCCCCACCACATCTTGGGGCCTCTAGAACAGCACTCCACAAACTTTTAATGTCAGTATTTCTGCAGTAAAACATGAAAATTTATACTAAGTGGTTTAAATAGACTATAAATACCTTCATGTCAGTTTAGGTTATGTCTCACCACCAAATAAGTTTGGATGCCAAATTTTGGGGGAAAAAAACCTTTCAGTTCTTAGGGCTTTTTAAAATTAGAGATATGGGATTATGAACCTGTACTTCTTTTCTTAGTGGGAACGGAGGAGCACTTAAGGAAGCAAAGGATATCAATAAAGACCTCAAAAGGGTGTTTTGCCCTTTAACCCACCATCCTTCACCAAGAAGTGTTTTAGGCCTGGTCTTAGCCCGTTTGGACTACTATAACAAAACACCATAGACTGGGTGGCTTCTGAACAGCAGACATTTATTCCTCACAGTTCTGGAGGCTGGAAGTCCTAGATCAGGGTGCCAGCAGGGTTGGGTGAGGGCCCTCTTCTGGGGTGCAGACCTCTCTTTGTGTCCGGCGGAAGGGGGCAAGGAATCTCTCTGGAGTTGCTTCTTTTAAGGCACTAATCCCACTCATGACACCTCCACCCTCATGATTTAAGCAACCTCCCAAAGGCCCCTCCTACTAACACCATCATATTGGGCATGAGAATTTCAACATATGAATTTAGGGGGACACAAACATTCAGACCATGGTAGGCCCCCTCTGTCTCCTGTGGGACAGGCCTCAATCCCTCCCCAACTCCAAAGAGTACAGGGATTTTTTTTTTTAATATTTACTTATTTGGCTGCGCAGGATCTTTCGTTGCGGCACACGGGATCTTTCGTTGCGGCATGCAAATTCTTAGTTGCGGCATGCATGTGGGATCTAGTTCCCTGACCAGGGGTGGAACCCAGGCTCCCTGCATTAGGAGCACGGAGTCTTAGCCGCTGGACCACCAGGGAAGTCCTGAATACAGGGATTAAGGCTCATTTCAGGGCTGCCTTGGAGGCCCAAGTCTTCTCTGAACCTCTATCAAGTGTCAGCTAGAAAGCTCCACATCAAACAATAAAAAGGCTTAGAGCTAAAAGGACTCAGAGATCCTTGGTGTTTGGGGGTCAATGCTCTCATTTAGAAGTTCCCTTTTTTTAATAATTTTTATCGGAGTATAGTTGATTCACAATGTTGTGTCAGCTTCAGGTGCACAGCAAAGTGAATCACATATATATATGTATACACACATCCACTCTTCTCTGGATTCTTTCCCCATATAGGCCACCACAGAGTATTGAGTAGAGTTCCCTGTGCTGTACAATAGGTCCTTATTACTTGTCCACTGTACACACAGTAGTGTGCATATGTCAATCACAATCTTCCAATTTATCCCTCCCCCACTTACCCCCTGGCAACCACAAGTCTGCCCCCTACATCTGTAACTCTATTTCTGCTCTGCAGATGAGTTCATCTGTACCCTTTTTTTAGATTCCACATATAAGCAACATCACATGACACCCTGACATTCCCTTCCCACCCCAGAGGAGTCTCCAAGTTGAACTTCACTGCCTTCCGTCCTCCCTCCCCTTGCTCCTGGTACCCAGCTTCTAGGAGCCAGTCCCACTTGAAACTGCTCTTAAGAGAGCTCAGAAGAAAAAATTTGCATGGTTCCAATGTCCAGATCCCAGGGCAAGGCCCTGTGTACCCTGGACCTTTCTCCCATGCCCACGCTTAATCTCTCAACTTTTAGTTAAAAGGAGATTCTATTTCTCTCCATCTTGACAGGCTGCTAGCAGTGGAAAGAAGCCCCAGGTAAACGGGGAGGACTATTCTTAGCTAACAGTCATAGCTACACTGGCCAGTGCTCTAAGGGGCAGCCTAGTGACAGCAGCAGCTACCAAAAACCTTCCAACCCTATTGGCCCCAGCTCACCCAACAGGAAGGAATCCCTCAGATCAAAGCCACAAGAGGCAGCCTCTTTAAACTCTTTTCTTCCTCAATCTAGACATCAGGCTTCTTTTCCTGTGGCCCTGAACCTGAACCTCCTTAGTCTACCAAGGCCCTGACGAAACGAGGGCAGAGATACAAGAGCCTTAAACAGATGGGAGAAAGATTCAGTCAGGCTTAGGATTCAGAGGATGGCAAAGCAGGCTGAGTCTCCATGGTGATGGGCTTAATGGGAGGAAAACATTATTTGTTTTGCCACCCAGGGTGAAAATGGGAAAAAGGAAGAGATCAAACCCTCTCCACTGGGGTAGGAGCAACCAGGAACACTTGAAATAAGGAAGAAGAGGCTAGGGTAGAGGATTGGCTGGTGAGCTCTTGGTGCACTGGGGGGAAATTTTAAGACAGAAAGAACAAGTATAAGGCTGGACAGGAAGAAAACACAAAACAAGGGACCTAGCAGCAGGCCTGAGATTCCGCTGAACCCCTTGCTTCTTACCCAGAAGCAACAGAACCTGCTCCCCGGCCCTAAGACCCTCCTTCAATACAAACATTCTGCCTCCAAGCCTCTCCCCAGCAGGTACCCACCAGGCTCCTCCTCCTTGAGAGACTCGGGCTCTGCCTGGGACTCACTGCTGGCCGGCAGGGTGGTCTCCACAGCCTGTGCGGCCAGAGCAGACTGAGCGACTCGCCAGCGGGCGCTTCCCCGGCTACTCGCTTCCCGCTTCTTGTCGGCTTTGCTGGGCATTGTGTTGGCAAAACCTGTAGACACACGGAAGCTGGGGGACCACCACCAGATGCACCCCCAATCCTCAGTCCTTTCCCTGGGATAGCCCACTTCCTTCAGGGCGCTGGGTTAAAAATCAAAATCAGTCCCTCGAGGCATGAGGAATAAATGGAAGCTAAACATGAGAGCACAGGGAATTCCCTGGCAGCCGAGGGGTTAGGACTCGCGCTTCCACTGCAGGGGGTACATGAGTTCCGTTCCTGGTCGGGGAACTAAGATCCCACAAGCCCCAAGGCGCGGCCGGGGGAAAAAAAAAAAAGATGAGGGCTCAGCAGACACCCACTCATGAGGATTTAGGAACCCCTATCTCTGCCCAGAGGTATGAGAACGTAAGATAATCAGGGAAACATCTACCACGCTGAGGTGTGGTTGCACACACCCTCAAGCACTCTAGCTCTCAGGGGCCATGGGTGAGTGAGAGAGGGCCCAGGGAAGGGAAGACTGTCCCCAGGTTCCACACTCTCTGTCACGTCACTGAGCAACCAAGATGATTTTCCTATGTACCTCCTTTTCTCCCAAGTTACCCCCTGGAAGCGGGGGAGAAAGAAAAATGCCCCTCCTACCCACACTAAAATCTGTGACCTCCTTAAACAAGGAAGAAACACTATTTGCAACCTGTCTCTTCAGCTTCTCAATCCTGGGGCAGAAACCCTGTTCTGTGTGTACTGAAAAGGTGTCTTCGCACAGTTGGCTGAGTCTGTGCTAACCGATTACTGAAGACCAAGAGCGTTCGATTCCAGATGTCCTGAGAACAGACTGGAAGAGGAAGGACAAAGGTCATCCAACAATGAACTTGGAATTGTGTCTGGGGGAGGGAGAAATGGGGCGATGAGGAAGGCCCAGTAGTGTCTCTCTCAGAAAAGCAGGAGGGCGGGAAGCGGGGCATCTCTGGCGGGCGCCCAGGGCAATGTCTGATTCGCTGGGCAGTTCCTCTTCACTCAGCTCTAGCCTGACAAACACCTGTGGCTTTTCTTCCTCATCCCCACAGACTGCCACAGGCATTGATCATACGCTATGAGTTTCACACTTGAAGGATTTGTACTTTGCTCCAAGGAACACCGTTCTATTAGGCCAACACATCAATAAAGCCAGGTGCCACAGCGCGGCTTCTGCCATCGGTCTCCAGAGAAGCGTCAGGCTGTGCTTCCCTGCCTCCGGCTGGAGCCTCAGGAACATTCCGGTGGCAAGGCTGGGAGCCACCTTCCCATGGGGTTCGCCCCATGGTCCCACACCGAGGCCCCGGGAGGAGCCTTCTACTAGCCTGGGGCTCATTTTATTTCTCAAGAAACACCGTAGGGGGCCGGCTCTCTCCTCCAACCACCAGTGGCTACCAGTGGGCAAATTTCCCCTCACAGGAGCTTCCTCACACAACTGTCACAACCGTCGCCGCTCCTTCCTCTCAGCTGCCCCTTCCTCTGCCCTCCCCCGCAACTCTCCCTCGTACCCCTCACCACTGCCCCTTCTCCCCGTAGCTTCCCACTCTCCCCGGCATTCCTCCCTTCCTCCCTGGTGCCCTCCCCCGCCAACACACACCTCACGACGCCGACCCTCTCCTCCCTACGCCGACCGACCGGCCACTCCAGCTGAGAAGTTGCCCCGCGTGGCCCTCTCGGGCCGGCGCTTGCACGCGTCGCCTTGGCAACCCCGGGCACGGGCAGCGGGGGGGTGGGGGGGGCGAGTGGCGGGGGCCCGAGCGCGCCGAGCCAGCGTCCTCGGCGCAGACGCAGAGACGCCCTGATCAGCCGCTCCCGGCTTGACTGCGCTCGCGTCACCCCGGCGGGGAGCCGGGGCAAGAGGGCTGGGGGGCACGGGGAAGCCGCTAAACCTGGCGGGCTGGAGGGGGGCTGGAGGGGGACGGGAGGCCTGGTCTGAGGACGGGCGGTAAGGACTGGGGCTGGAAACAATGAGTGGCCTCCCGCAGGACACTGAAAAGGCTGGGGCAACCCAAGCGCCCGACCCCGCGCGCGGGTCTGTGAGCTCCATTCCGGGCGAGTCCAGCAGATGGCGCCCGAGGTCCCGTCTGCGAGGCTCACGCGCGCTCTAGAAGGCGTTCCAGGATTTCGAGACAGCCGTGGCTGCAGCTGAGTCCGGGGAAAAAACCGGGGCTGGAGCACCCCTGCCCTCCCGCTCGTTCCCCCTTCTTAATTCGGACTGGGGTCTAGGATCGCCGGGCAGCGCTGGGTGGGGGAAGGAGGGAAGAACGGAACTGGAATTTTTGGAATCTGAGGATTGGCTTTGGAAAGCGTCGCTCGTTTTGGGGGGGACAGGAGGCGGGGACTCTCTGGGGAAGGTGACCGGGCCGGGGAGGGGCTCGGCTCTCCATAAGAACAAAGACAGAGTCGTGGGGAAGCGACAGGAGAGGGGTGTGAGAGGAGGGGCAGACGGCAGCCGGTGCTAGGGGGCGCTGCGGGCCGGGGTGCCAGAAGAGGCGCCTGGAAGACTGAGCCGTACCTGGGGCTGGTGGAAGCTTTAGGGAGGCCTGGGAGATGCAGGGAGGAAGCGAGTCAGGGGGATGGGAAGGCACCCTCCCTGCTTCCATCAATAGTGCCTAATTAAGACAAAGCCCGCAGCGAGCCCACTGATTACATTTCCATGAGGAGCTAAATTGATGACATTTTCTTTGCTGGAGGAGAGAAGCTGGCACCTCAGTTCCCCCTTTTCCTGGTTGATGTTCACACCTGACGAGTCTCATTATGCCAGTCTGGCAGGGCAAGGACTGGCAGTCCCTGGTACTCCTGAAGGGCCTGTGGATTAATCCACACCTGAGCCCAGCTCTGACCTCACCATCCTACCTACCCCATTTTTATTTCCAGAATTGACAACCCCTGCCCTTGGCACCCCCCCATTATCCTTCAAGGAGGTTTCTGAGCTCCTGCCCAGCCCACATTCCTGTTGCTGAGGGCAAGGATTGAAGGAGAGAGGGGTCCTGCCACACCCCAAAATCAGCTGCACAGCAAGCAGGGCTAAGTGGGTGATCCTCAAACCAGTTAGGCAGTGGGTGGCAGAGGGGTGACATGATTGGTCAGATCCCCCAGGGAGAAAGTCCCAGAGGAGTGAAGATTTGAGGGGAGGCACAGGATGGGGAGACTTATAGGCGGAGCTCATGGCTCCCTCAGGGAAAGGAATGTTGTGTAGCCCCCATTTCTTTTCTGAACCACCCCCCACCCCCACTGGCCTTGGCTGTGCCTAGGAATCCCAGCCTCCTACATTATGCTAAATAGGTAATCAAACATCTTGCTTTGCTAATTACTGCTCAATCCGATTAAACGCCACTGAAGCTCATCAACAGAGGTGGAGGTAGGGAGAAGGGATGAAAAGGGGGGCAGCCACAGCTGTGATGGGGGTCTTGTCCCCAGGAGCTCTAGGGGACAGCTAGAGAAGCTGTCTAGGAGCTCTGAGAAACAGCCAGGGTAGCAAGACTCAGTACCTCGCAAAGGAAATGGGCAGAAGGGTTGTACGACAGAACCCTTCATCTCACTGCATCCTCCCGGCCTCAGGCACTCCCTCCTCCCAGAACCTTCATTACTCTCAGAACCCAGGCATCCGGCCATTCCCACAGCTCCCCACACACACCCCTGTCCAGCTTTAATAAGTTCTGTTCTCTCACTGTCAATATTTGATTTCTCAGAGCCATCTCCACGGAGAGAGGGAGCTCTTCCCTTGCTTCCCCCCTACCTTGGCCCTTTTTTGCCCACCCCAGTCTCTTTGTGCCCCCAACCTTCTCTGAACTAGCTGACTTAATGAAATGATATTAAAGTCTTAAGCAAATCCAAAAGAATGGTTGTTATGGTGAAGGGAGTGGGCAGGACGCCTGGGTCCCTGAGGGGAGCAAGGGCTGAGGAGGGGGGAGAGTGAGCCAGAGGCTAAGGTCTGGAGGCCCCAGTCCCCAAGGGGGAGCAGCAGATTTAGGGTGAGCTGGGGGCTGGCCCTTTGGATTGTGGCGGGAAGTGGGGAATTGGGGCTGGGGGCTAGGAAAAGGTGAGAAGAGGGAGGACATTTCTGTGGTCCAGGTCTCAGCCTGCTGTCCAGAGCATGCGTCAGGGATGGAGAGGCCAGCGGGGGGCGCAGAGCCCCTGTGTCAGCAGCCCCCCTGCTGAATGTGCCCGGGGCCGGTCCCGTGAGAACCAGAGTAGATTCCTCGTCAGCCCTGACTCATCCCTCTTCCCCCCGCACCCCCCCCACGAGAAGACCCCCACAGGTGATTTGTAGTTGATGCCCTCACGATGGTAGCACCGGGAGGGAGTCCGTTCCATGACACGAACCGCCGCCGAGAGCGTCCAGGAGGGGAGAGAACAGAGGCCAAGAGATGGGGAGCCAAGCACCAACCCCCCTGCCCCCACCCATCCCATCTCACTCCCCTGGGGACCCTGGCCCAGCCCCAGTCCCCTTGGGGTGGTGGGAATGCAAGGACATTTGGCTGGGCTGATTGATGAGGGAGGAAGCAGCCACTGGGCACCGAGGCTGCTGTTTGCTGAGCACACAGATTCCTCCCCACTCACCAGCTGCCGCCCCCTGAGGCTGCCGAGTCTCCCCACCACCACCACTAGCCACTTGGATCGGAGGGAGCTGATGCCTGAGTTTCTGATGGCAACTGAGCGAAGTGGGAGAGCCAGGCCGTGGAATGCTTCGATTCCTTCTGGGAATCAGGGGACCCTAGGACCTGGTCCCCTCAGAACTCCCTACAGGACTCCACCTTTGCTGCTGCCTTTCAAACATCTCTCCTGTGCTGAGTTTTCACTCCCATTTATTCTGTATCCTTTTCCCTACCCCCACCCAACTCTCTGAGCCCATCCCAGCCAGCCCCCTGCCTCCAAACCAGCCTGCCACATTTCTCCCAGCCTGCCTACAGATCTCTAGGGAAGGGGATGCCCCATGTTTGTGACTCCACTTAGGAAGCTCTGTTTTTCATTCTAACTACATTTCCAGTTGGGATGTCAACCATTCCCCATCAGAAATTCCCACTGCAACCCTTTGCTCTGTTCTCCTTTGCTTAAAATCCTCAACATAGACCACAGACACAAACATACATACCTCAACCTAATTTACACCCTGCTTCTGTTTGGAAGGATGGAAAAGTGTGAGCTTCTGTCTGCAGCACAGCCCCCAGGACAGCCTCCATCCTATGCTGGGTTTACGTTCTGTGGTCCCCAGCTCTCTCAGATCCTTTGCTCCCACTCTGCTCTAGACTCTGTACCAGCAGCTGTACCACAGCCCCAAAATCTCAGAGCATTATCCCTGCCCTCCCAGAGCATAAAATTTAGTTGAGGAAAACACAGCTCACATCCACACAAGAAACAAAGGGGACCCCCTCCCGCCCCAGACCTTAAAGTAAATGTTTATATCTTTTTCTATAAAACTGGTGTGTTTGTCTGGAAATGTATTTTGTGTGCTGATTTCTTTGTATTTGTTATAATGAAGTAAAAAAGCATGTTTTTAGGTCAAAAAAAGAAAGAAACAAACAAACAAACAAAGGGGAAAAAAACGGAAGACGGAGTTAGATCAACTTCCTAAATGTGGATTCTTCCTTGGTCACTTGCTACCCTACACGCTGAGGCTGGGGAAAGACAGGACGCATCTAGAACATGTGTGTGGTTGTGATGTCTTTCTCACTATTCCCAAGCCTGTCGAGATTTCACCTCTCTGCTTTGCACTTGCTGTTCCGTCTTCCTGCTCTGCCCTTCCCCATAGTGCCTGCCTTCCATACTCCTCATTATTCAAGGTCCTGATCAAATGTCACCTCTTCAGAGGGACCCTCCTGACCTCCTAACTTAAAGCATCTTCCTGATACTCTCCATCCTCTTCACTCTGTTTTTTTATATCACTTATCACTACCAGAAATATTATTATGTTGTTCCCCACCAAAATGTGGATTTCATGAAAGCGGGGGCTTTGCCTTATTCACCTCATACTACCAGTGCCTGAAATAGTACCTGGAACAAAGCAGACATTTAATATGATGCTGAGTGAATGAATGAATGAATGAATGAATGTCTTCCTGCACCTCTTCTTGCTTTGTTGTACTTGTTACCCTAGGAGTGTGTTTGTGTGTTTGTACCTAGAAAGCGAATAGGATGGCATGTGTTTTTCTGTGTGGAAGTCACCTGAGCTTTCAAATAGCTCAAAAGATCACTACACATGTGGAAGGCTCTAGATCTTGCATTGTTAATGTCTGGGGAGAGAAGAGCCTATAGATGCCAGTTCTCTGAAGGGGTGTGTCCCAGGGTAATGTGCAGAATGTGCTGTTCCTCTCCCCAGCTGTGCATCTGTCCCCAGGTGTCTTCCTGTCTCTCAGCATGTTATGATGTCTCGGTTGCTTTGGTGAGATGTTTGTCTGTCACGGAGACTATTTATCCCCACTTCTCTTCCCTCTCTTCTCTCCACCTGTGCCTCTGGATATACGTGTAGGGGAGTCTTCCTTGGCTCCCTTGCCCCCTTGCACACACAGCCCTGCCCCAGTTGTGGACCCCTCCCTCTCTCAACTGGGCCCTGTTGCTGGGCTCTGGGTTGCCATAGTGACGGTTGCCAAGTCCCTGAGGCTGATAGCCAGCGATGGGGCTGTCGGCTCCATCCACGCGGGAGGCTGAGGGGGGCTTCCCATTGTGTGAAGAAGGGGATGTTGCCATGACAACCAACCCCCACTAAGGGGCAGGAACCAGCCCTTCCACACCCCCTCCAGCCTCCCCACCTCGGGCAGCTCCAGTGTGGGCTTAGAAGGCAGGAGTAAATGCCAGACAGCCCAGCACCTGGCCTCCCAGTTTTCAACTCCCCTCCTACAGTGCCTGCACCTCTCGGGACCCAGGCATCTTGCTCAGACAGGGGGAGGGGCAGGGATCCCACTGGACAGAGGAGGGGCAGGAGGACCCCTTGACCTCCAGGCAGATGGGAGACAGCGGGAGGGGACCTAAAGTCAGGGGAGGGGCAGGCAGGTCAGAGGTTGTGACCCCCACCGACTGGCTGCAGCGATGCTCCTCACTGCTGCTTTTGTGGTTGGAGAATGGGGCTGAGTCTAGGGAACTGGGCATCTGGGTTTTAGGGGGAGAAGAGCCTGGGTTATGGGTACACAGGGAGCCACGGGATAGGCAGCTTGATGCCTGGATCCCTGAGTCTTCTGGGCACAGGAGTGCCTTGGGCAGGAGTGGGAGGGAATAGCTTGAACACGTGAGCATGTTTTTTCCACTTTGTTTCCGACCCAGACTTGCCTTGAATCTGATACTTGGTTTAGCAATAGACACTTGGGCTTTCCCCCCGTGAGTGAACGCATACTCACAGACAGCCCCATTTGGATGTATTGGCAACCCACTGCCACCTGGGTTCCTCTCTCCCTCCCCTGGCAGGGGCTGCTTTCCTCAGCCTCCTCGCCCAGCCCATGACCACACCCCCCTCCGCCAGCCAGGCCCTGTCCACCTCACCCATCCAACACAACCCCCTCCCTACCCCTTGGTTTCATGCAATTCAACACTCAGCTGGAAAGCTGTTCTAATCACCAGTTCTCTGCCCCAATTCACGTCCAGTCATTCTCATCAACTTTTGAAGTTTTTTATTTTTTTTTTTGGTTTTTGTTGTTCAAATTTCCCTTTTACAGTAAAACTATTGAGGTGACGGCCATACCCCGCCACCTCCCCCATGGCAATATCAACTTCCTGTTCTCTGGAAGGAGTGATTAGAAAAATCAAGAAGGAGCTGGGAACTACAGCACCAGAGAGATAGCTTGACCTCTGGTGGACAAAGCAACCATCTTGGCTGGTGATTGAGGTGGCCGACGTGGTGCCCAAAGGCAGCTCTGACCTAAAGGAAATGAGCTGGGAGGAAACTGAGGCAACACCCAATTGTGCACTAGTGGGCAGGAAGAGGTATCAGCTGGTCACTATGGAAAGACTGGCTGTTGCTAAGGACCACTGTCAGCTAGACCAGTCAGTAGGCCACCATTTTGGTCACTAAGAAGGGAGCTGTGTTGAGTTTGAAGGGAGTAGGAAATGGAGAATGTGATGAACAAGACAGCCATCCAGGTTACTGGGGACAACACGTGGGTTCTTGGGGTCATCCTGTTGAGTAACAGAGATTATACTGGGATATGGAAAGGGAAGAACAAGACAAATTGAGCCTGCCATGGCAGATGGCAGCCACCTTAGCTGTCCTAAAAGCAGCACAGAGAACAAGGGAAGGGAGATCCTGGCACGTGACACTGAATACTAGGAAGAACCTCAGTCCACCCGATCTTCTTAGAGTAAGTTCCAGCTTCCTCCTGAAATGGGAAGTTCTTCCTGCCCGCCCTTCTCCACAGAGTAAGAACCATCCACCTCCCCCCCACCCCCCAGACTAAGCCACTTCCGGTTCCAGCCAGACCACTTCCTATTTCAGAAGTGCTACTTCCTGTCCTGGATGAAGGCACTTCCAGTTCCTGCTGCACTGCTTCCACTTCCCAGGCCACTTCTGTCCAGGCCTGGTTACTTCTTGTCTGGAGCAAGTCACTTCCTGTCCCAAGTGGCCCATTCAGCATCAGACCAAGTCCACATGTGTCCTGACTGGTTCATAGCTTGCTATTGGCCCACTGGACAAAACGGGACACTTCTCATGGTAGCTGTCATGACCCAACCATCCCAAATGGCTGGAGTAAGTATGTAGAGGCCCGGGGCAGGGCAGAGGAGGAGGCCCTGCTACCCATGCCCTGAGCTGGGGTGGAGTGCCAGAGCCTTCCCCATAAGGCCCCCATTTTTGGCAGACTGAGGGGAGTGGTTGGTAAGAGAAGTCAGAAGAGGGAGCTGAGGGGAGAAATGCTTTGATGCCCCCACCCTGGAGATGGGAGAGGTACAGGATAAGAAGCCAAGAGGGTAAATAAAAGGAGGTACAGGGAGGAGGATGCTAGGGAAGAGGAACAGACCTAGAGACAGAAGAGAGAGACAGAAAATAAGAGAGAGAGGAGAAAAGAAGAGAAAAACAGTGAGAGGCAGAAAGAGGTGCCGACCAAAAGACAGACTGTTCCCACCCCTAGCTCTCAGTGGGTGAGGCGGACAAGGATCCCTGGGTCATGGTTAGACGAAGAGGCTGAATCTTTGCCCCCTCCCCAGGGGAATAGGACCCAGGAACACAGAGACAGAGAGGGGCACACACAGCCAACCAGAGGGCAGGCGGTCGTTGGGTGGATGTCTTAGGGAATCCTAAAAGTGGAGAAGAGGCGAGAGCCAGGAGGAGCAAAGGAGCTGGGGGGCAAAGGGGGCCAAGGAGATGCTAGAGGTGTCCCTCAAACCATGAATTAAACTGGAGGAGCACCCCACAAAGGGCTGGATCCAGGAGAGCCAGGTCGGAGGAGCCCTCATACCTTGTAGTAGATGTTTGGAGGGCTCTGGGGGGGCCCATCCTGCACGATGTACACAGGATGCCCATAGTCACCACTCACCTTTTCATAGTGGGGACAGAAGGGGGGGTCTGCAGCCCCACTGCCCCGCAGAGCTATCCCTAGCTCCCCAGGCTCAGCCTCCCTAGGTCCCATCCCGCCTCCACCCCCCAGGCCCAGAGACCCTCCCCTCCCGAAGGAGCCAGGACCAGGGTGGCGACTCTCCGAAGGCTTGGCCCGCCGTCTCCGCCAACACATGGCACCCCCAGCCCCTGCCACGCCCAGCAAGAGCAGCGCCAGCCCCCCTGCTGCCCCAGCCACTGCGGGCATGCTGGGAGGGGGCAGGGGGCCTTCAGCACCCCGGGAGGTTGCATTGCTGGTGGGGTCACCTGGCAGGGAAGGGGTGAAGGAGGAAAGAGGGGGTGGGGCTGAAGGAGCCACCCGGGCATCTGGACACCCATCTTTGCGGGTCCCCATGGGTTTCCCCAGCAGTGCCCAGGCCCTTTGGGGACCCCACTTCCCCTCCCGTCCAAGCCCCACTCGGAATCCAGGTGTGTCCAGCCCTTCAGCTCCATGCCAAGGAGTCCTCCCCCCTTCTCTGACAGCACTGATTGAAGCACTGACTTGGCTAATTAGTTCTGATTGAGTCTTTTCCTCATTTGGCTTCCATTCCCCTCCCACCCTCCCATCCTCTCTTCTCCTCTTTCCTGTATCACTGCCCCCAAAACTGAAGAGGGAGGGAGGGAGAGGGTGAAGCTAGGGCAGCTGGGGTCCGAGAGCAGAGGAGGCTAGGGAAGACAGGAGGCTGGACCCCTGGTTCCTACCTGCTGTGTTCTCCTTCCCAGGCTCCAGGCTGTGGGCCACCCCTCGGTCTTTTTCCATGGGCATTTCAGACACAGGCTTTCGGGGGGCAGCCCCTCCTCGGGGACCTGGAGACGGGGAAGGGCCGAGAGAGGGGCTGAGACAGCAGCCCCCTGACCACGATGGTACTGCCCCTCGGCCCCTAGGAGGTGTGCCCCAGCCCCACTCACTTTGTCCCACTCGAAGAAGCACCTTCATGCCTCTAGTGAGGCACACACCTCCCTGCAAGCTCTCCAGGCCTTCCCGGGTTCCATCCGATGTGGCTGGGAGAGAAGAACCAGAGGGAGAAGTTGGCCCTCCAGAGTCTACACCTATTCTGTCTCCATGCCTGGCCCCAACACCACCCGAGGTGGCTCCAGTGGTCCCCTCCCTCATCTGCCCTCGATCCCAGGAGCACCTCCCCACTCGACCCTGCCCGCTGCCCAGCAGTACCAATTATGTAGTAATCGTGGTGTGAGCGGAACTCGTGGCCCCAGAGGTTAGGGCTATACTCCTGGAACTTGATGGTGAAGCGGAGATCCAGATCTGGCCGGTCACAAGTGAGAAGGAGGTTTGGGGCAGGGGGTGCCTCGCAGCGCCGGCCCTGGGCACCCCCTACCAGATACAGCTTGTAGAACTCGTAATTAGGAGAGGAGTGGGGGCCAGGAGGCCGGGCCCGGGGGCAGAGCAGGTCTAGCCGGTCCCCGATCTGAGGGTAGAGCACGTAACCACCCTCTGCCTGGAACCTATGGGGAGGAGGGCAAGGTGGATAAGGACGAGAGGTGTCAGAGGTCTGGTCCCCAGAGCTTTGCCTCCCTCACCCCACATCCCTGCAGGACAGCCTTTGTCTGAGTGGAGAGTCTGTTCTGACAGAGCAGGCACTAAGGTCTCTGGAAGCTCACGGAAGCAGCAGGAAGCCAGGCTCAGAGGTCTCCTGCCCCTTGGTGTGCCCAAATGCACTCTCAGCCCGCCCTCACCACATGCACACTGCCATCTCTCGCTCCATCGCCCGGTCCTGTTGCCATGGCAACAGGATGCCAGTTACCAAGGAGCTGGCCTCTCTGGAACCACACAGCCCACCCCTCCCGGGTGATTTCACTATTCCATGGCAGTCAACCATGGGGGCAGAGCCTCCCCTCCCACAGGCCACCACTGAACTTCAGTGATTTCAGGGCAAAGGGGGTGGGGTGGGGGAGGGGGTGTGGAGGGTGATCCAGACCAGTGTCCCAAGTACCCAGGCAATGTAACAGGACACAAATGCCTGGTCTGGCAATGGCCCTAAATGGGGCTAATCGAAACAGCTGCCCCAGACATTTCCCTGCTCAGTACCCCACTTCCCCCAGGTCCCACACTTCTTAGGGAAAGTGCCCTATTGCTTTGGAATTGAAAGAGTTGACTTTTCGACCCACAGCTGACACAAGTCCTCATCTCCCTCAGCCCCGGCAGCCACTGGCCCAGCACAGCCACTACTTGCCAACAGCTGCAGACAGGGTCTCAGAACTTGGTCACAGGGGACTGCTGCTTGGTACCTTCCCAGACTCCCAAATAACCCCCTCCCTCCCTGCCCCAACATCCCAAAGAGCTCCCAGAACACCCTAACTCCATTTTCTCAGCTCTATCAGGATAAGCCTAACTTACATCCTCACACTGCTCCTGATACTCCAAGTGCATCTGGGAGTTGGTGGGTAGGAGACTGAGAGGGGAAAAGACATTTGAGATTAGACCCCAAGAGATATGGGAGGGAGGCCAGGGCAGGAAATGTGAGGGAAGCTATGAAGTAAAGAGAGGAAGAATAATTACCCTAGTTCTCCTTTAATGAGCATATAATATGTTCAAATACCTTACCTCTAATCTTCATAAAACCTGTAAGGATTGAGGATACAAACTCAGGAAGGTTAAGTGACTTGCCCAAGGCCACACAACAGAAAGCAGCAGAGCTAGGATTAAGACCTAGGATTTGATGAGCTCCAAAGCACACCCTCTTTGCATGGCCTCACACAGCCTCCCCAGGCAATTAGGAAGTTTTCAAAACACAAAACTCTTTTGCTAACGGGGAGTAGGATCTGCATGGAGGCAAGGGACCCAAATGACCTCCCAAGGGTTCTGTCCTACTCTGTGTGGCTTGAAGTTTCGTCTGACCCCTGGCCTGTTTTCAGAGCAAAGCAAGCATGCCTCAGAACAGCGGGTCTGATGGAAGAGTTTGCAGCAAAGATGGGGGAGGGGGCAACGGAGTCCTCAGGACTCCAGATGCGAGAGGGAAAGTGGGGGCTCTAGGGGGCTCCAGGCTTCTTCCAGAAAGAAATCTCCAAGCCAGGAAGGCAGGAAAATCTTCTGGTTGGGAAATTGTTCCACCAAGGACTCACAGACCCTCTGGCTGTGGGCAAGAGTTAGGAGACGGATGTGTGAAGAAGGGTCAAAAAGCCTTGGGGGAGTTGTCCCCAGAGCCCCCAAACTGAGAGCCCTTCCCTCCCATTTCCACCACTGAGTCCCTTCTGGGGAGGGAGGCACCCTGCCCTTCCTCTCAGCGCCTCAGCAGCACCTACTCAGCTGCTCTCCTGAGAGCTGACATTAACCAGGCTCCGTCTAAGCCCAGCCCCCGACACCACACAGGTCTCCCACAAACCCAAATAACCACTCCACTGTCCTCCCGGCTACCCATGATCTTTCGAATCCTTGCCCCTTGGGGGTCTTTCAAACTCCTGACACATGGTTGTCACCACCCGCATCCAGCTCTGTGCGTGACCCGCGAGTCTGGCTCCCAAGACCACCTCTGTCTGGTTGCCCATCAGCTCACATCCGATCACCAGAACCCTCCCTCCGCCTCCTCCCAGCTCCGAGAACCCAGCCCCCAAAGTCCCTAAGGCTTCCAGACTCCCTGCCCACAGGGTGTGGGGTATCCCCACCCCCGGGCCGCTCACCTCTTATTCGCCGAATTCCAGTAGACGGGCTCCAGGCTGAGCCCAGACACCAGTCCCAAAAAACCGAGCAGCAGCAGGGCCCCGACTCGCACGCCCCCCGGCCCAGAATGGGGGGCCCCCATGACCCCGCCAAGGCCTGGGGGGCGGGGCACCAACTCCCCCAAAGTCGCTCACCCCCTGGGGTGACTGCCTTGGCCGCCCGGGCTATTCTGCCCCGGCCACCCGGGTGGCTGATGCCCCCCGCTCCCACGCGGACCCGCTTCCTGCTCCACCCGCGTCCCCTCTCCGGAGCGCTCCGCCCGCAGAAGCCCTTCCAGGGGCCGTCTGCAGGCGCCCTGCGCCCCCGGCCCACGCGCCGGCACCCCGGTATTTATGAGCGGGCCTAAGTGGGGGACTGGGGGAGCCGGGGACCGGGCGGGGGCGGCATGGGGCGCCGGGCTAGGGAGCGGGGAAGGGGGCGCCGAGCCGGAGCCCCAGCCTCGCCGGGATTGAGGGCAGCGGGCTAAGGGAGGAAACCAACCAGTCCTGAGCCCAGGAGGGGGGAGTTAAAGGAGAGGCGGGGAGGGGGAGAGGATGGCGGAGGGAAAAACCGGAGCTGGAGCCCGAGTCGGAGCGGGCGATCATGCAGCCCACGCCCCCCACACCTCCCTCACCTCGCGCACCTCCCAGCCCTCACCCCGCCGCCCCGCCTCACTCCCCCGCGCGGTCTCTCACGCCCCCTTTGTCTCTGCAACTCTCCGGCTCTGGCTTAGTTTCTGCCCACCTCCCCTCCTGCCCTCGGATCGCCCGAGCGGTTGGAATCTTCCGCTCCCTCAAATCCAGAAAGGCTCTCGCCCTCTCCACCCCGAGGAACCCAGCCCCTTTCGCTCCCGCAGCCCCCTCCTCCCCCATCCCAAAACAACACCGCTGCTCCGGGGAGGTCTGGAGAGAATAATAATAACCTTGAAGGCTCCGCACTTTACAAAGTGGGCTGAGTTGACCTTCTCGACTACCTGTGTGAAGTGGGAAGGGCAGGGCTTAAGGATCCCCGTGGCAGTGATGAAGAAACTGAGGCTCAGAGAGGCCCCGTGACTTGCCCAAGGTCACACGAGGAATCTGGGATAAAGCCGAAACCAGACCCAGGCTGCTGAACTCCCACTCCTGGGGTCTCTTTTGTCACAGCCTCCTAGACCCTCTACTGCTATCTGGAGGTTGACGAAAGGCAAGAGATTCGGGGGTAAACTTGGGCCCTTCTTAGATGGTTGTGGGGAGAAATGGGGCCGGGAGATAGGGAGAACCTACAACCCAAAACCCGCATGCAGCCGGAAGGGCTGTTTCCAATTATCCTGGGGGAAGGGAGGAGGATTTGCCTTTTTGGGTGTAAGAACCCTGGCTTTCAGCACCTCTGGGCAGAGGTGACATTCCTCTCCCCTCTCTAGTTGTCACAGGCCTCCAGGACCTTCCCTTAGGCTGTGAGGTCCAGAATCAAATCCTCTGCTGACAGTATCTCTTCAGAGACCCCCTTCTCAGTGTGTGGCAAGGTGGGGGGAGGGGGGGAGCCACTGCTTGAAATAACATACCCCCCAAAAAGACAGAGCTGATAAATGAAGAAACCAGACCAGCGAGAGCTACTGAATGACTCTCGCCCTTGTCCTGCATCTAACGGGAATACAGAATGTGACATGTGTGTTTTTCGGCACCTTTACTCTTTCATGTGTGCCCTTGACTCTGGCTACTCAGTCACCTGCCTCCTGGGGGAGTCCGGGGGGGGGGGGAGGCGGTCCTCCTGCTCCCCTTCCCCCAGAGCTGACTAATGGTCCCTCTGCTGCTGGATGATGGTAAATAGTGTTGAGCGGGAGTGAGCGGGTGTCTTGTCTGTCACCATCTGCACAGTCTCACACAGTCACACGCAACAGTCTGACACACAGCTCCTGCCACTCCTGCTCAGCCACACTCACCTGACCCCTGCTGCCCCCACCTTGGGAGTGAGATTTCAAACAGGTTCCCCCCTTCAGTTTACCAAGTTGCCTAGCAACCAGCCAGTCAATGGCATGAAGCCCCACCCCCCACTTACTTGACTTCACACCAAGCTCAGCAGCCCCATTGGTTCCCGCCTAGTCCCACCTCTCAAGCCTGGTTTCAGGAACAATATGCCAGTCCCCAGTGCTGCTGGACCAGGGAGCCCGCTGGTACCCCTCCCGGCCCCAGCTCCATCATCTGCCTCCCCATAGAGACACAAAGACTCTAATACCATATAAAACCTTTTTATATAAACTCACGCCCACCTCCCTCTGTCCCTCCCTGTCCCTTCTCGTCCTGGTGAGCATCAGGGACACTGGTATCCGGGCCACCCCCACACCACCAGAGCTGAAGCTGACATTCAAGGTGGACGTGGCGCATGGAGAGCAGGGGAAGGTCCACCTCCTCCTCCCCCTCGTCCCCACTCTCCGTGGGCTCCGGAAACACACGCTGACCGGAGCCAGTGGCCAGCAGAGGCAGGCTAGGGTGCAGGCTGTAGGGAGAGATGGGCGGCGCCAGTCAGCACCATGAGCCAGGATGCTTGCTCCCTCAGGGATTTACCTTTCTCCCCAACCCAAGCCCCCAAATCTGCAGAATTAACTTATGACCTCACTCCATTGGTGCAGTCCTTCTGGGGCAGGAAGCTCAGCACTGGCTCCGGCCTCTCCTCGTGCCCAGCCGCACCGGTGTCCCACACGGAGACGGCCCCGCTTGTGCTGCCGCTCACTAGGAATTGCCCGCTCCTGGGGAAGAGAGGAGAGGCTTGCTGGCATGCAGGCATCACCGGGGGCAGGAACCCTGCACGGTCAGGGGCTGGGACCCTACAGGTGGGCTCTGGCATCCCTGGGGGCATCAAGACCCTGGGCAGGAAGGGCCCACAGTCACTCACGGGTCCAGATCAAAGTAGATGCGCTGATTGGTGGTCACTTCACGACTCAGGGACCACAGTGGACGCCCAGGCTGCCGGAGATCCCAGCACAGAAGCTCAGCATCCTAAGGACAAAGAACAGGAGCCTAGAATCGTTTCCACCCTCCACTCCCCCACTCCCAACACATGCCTGCTTCCCTCCAGTTTTATAAGCACTCCTTTGGCTGGGTTGATTTTTTTTTTCCCATGCCCATCTCCCAACACAGCACAGACTACATCCCCACTCCTGCCTTTTACCCCCCTGCTTTGGGATCTCAGAACATGATCCCTACCTTACGGGCTCCTGAAAAGAAGCGATTCCCATCGGGGTGGAAACAGAGGTGGGTGATGCCCCCTTGGTGCCCTCCCAGCAAGGCAAGAGGGGAGCCATCGTCCCAGGTGTACAGACCCAGGGAGCGCCCGTAGGAGCCACAGGCATAGAGGGGCTGGGTTGGACTGAAGGCTATGCAGGAGATGATGCCGCTCTGGCCCTGCTTTTTTGCTAGAAAGGGAAGGAACAAAGTCGGGGAGAGGGCAAGAGCACCTGGCATTAACCACGCTAATCAGAGGTGCACCTCTGTCTCCCGTCCCAGAGCCCATGTGCTAGACTCAGTGCCTCCCCCACCCCGTTCGTTTTAAGCAGGATGAAGACCTCTGATGCTCCCTAGATCCTTCTATCCCCTGCAAAGCCCCACTTCTTCCCTCTCAAACCTGTTTTTCCTTGAAGGGCTGGAAAGCAGAAGGCTTATAGGAAAAGGGAATCAGCTTTACCTCCAGTTTCCTGGAGATACCAAGATTTTGGAGATCAAAAGGTACAGGGCACGGGGCTCAAAAGCGAACCAGCTCTTTACCCAGAGGTAAAGTTTCGTCGCCTCCCTGAGTCTGTTTTCTTCCCTGCGCACTGGGCCCAACCTGCCCCACAGGTCTGTACTGAGGATGATGTGACCCCCGCCTCAACCCTGCACGTGACCCCCTGGCTCACACAAGGCCCCTCTGCACGTGGCTGGGCCCTTTTCTCTCCTCCTCCCTCAGAGGCGTGGACTGCTTACCAAACGTGGCTCGGACCTCACAGTCGCGGCCGGGCCGGGACGTGGAGAAGATACGCACGGTCCGGTTGAAGCCACAGAAGAGCTGGGAGCCATCCGGGGAGAAGCAGAGTGAGTGGGCTGCCGTCAGCTCGTCCTGGGGGTGGGAAAGGGCTGGAAATAGGCCTAGCAAAGAGCCTCAGCCATTCTCAAGGAAGGAGAGCTGGGCCAGGACGAGCCCTGGGACTGGGCGGGGAGGTCCCTACCAGGTGGTTGTAGGAGCGAAAGGAAGCCCGGAGCTCTCCAGTGAAGGCATCCCAGATGTGAATCGGGTTCTCCCGGCTGCTGCTGGCCACGCTGAGAGAGACACGGACACTGAGGCCCCAGTGCTGTCAAAGGAAGGGGAGGAAGCCAACTGACCGGCCCTCTCAGCTCACATCTGAAGGGCACAGCAAGCTTTCCTCCTCCCGAGACCCCTGACTCTCTCAGTGGAGGGTCCCCTTGAAATGGGGGCGGCGGGGAGGGGAGGCGAAAGACATCACTTACTAGGAGGTGTCTGGTTGGGCTGAAGACATCAGAGAATACCAGCAGTAATCATAGATGGTGTCGCCTTCCACCATTCGAAGGACGGGAGCCTGGACAGAGATGCGGGGATGCCTGGGTCACTGGCGGGAAAAGGAGGCCCACTCGGAAATCTAGCAGTTTTATGGCAGAGGGAGATGCTCTGTGGGCACTTAACCAGGTAGGAGAAGGCAGAAGGCAGATCCTGAAGAACAGGATCTTGATCTCAAAGTTCAAGGTTTAGCTCAGACTTTAACATCAGACTTGGGCCACCAAAAGCCATGCAGATTTACCCTTTTGCTTTTTCAACACTTAGAGAGGAAGAAACAAGTAATATCCCAACCCAGAAACAAAGAACCAACCAATGATACAAATATCTACCGGGTGCCTACCAGGCGCCATTTGATCCTCTAAAAAAAATTACTGAACAGTTCAAACAAGCAAAGAAGTATTAAAACAAAGCCAAACAAACCCTGTGAGTTCTCCACGTAGCTTAAGAAGCAAAATATTTTACCAAACGGTTAAAACCTCTTCCCAGTGAAACCCTCCCTCAGAGGTAAACACCATCCTGAATTTATCACTCTCGTGTATTTCTTTAGGAATACATTCAGACAGAAAAAAAAACAATATATACCATGGTCTTGTGTGCTGTTAAACTTAATATGAAAGGTAGCGAGCTGTATGCATCCCACCGCAATTGTGAGATTACGGTGACACACTGAGCTCAAATTCATGCATCTTCCCTGCTGTACAGCGCTCCACTCACCCATCCCTCTCCACTGACAGTCACTGGTGTTTTCCCAATTTCTGGCTAGTGTGCTGTAACATTCTGGTACCCGTGTGGGAGGGTTTCTCTGCAGTTTCTGCTAAAGAGGGAATCACTGGGGTTCTACAGTCTGGGCTCTGCCAGCTCTACTAGATCATGTCACGTTTTTCCCAAAGTGCTCATCCAAATTTACTCTCCCCCCAGCAGCGTGTACGAGCGCCTGTTGCTCTGCATCCCCTTGGTGTTGTCAGACTTTCAAATTTTTCTCAATTTGAAAGCTGTGAAATGGTATTTCATTACGATATAAACTGGCATTTCTCAATATCTAACCAGTGAAGTTAGACATTTTTGTGTTTAAGGGCACCTTTTCCTAGTTTTTGCTCAGTTTTCTCCTAGGTTGTTGCTTTCTTCTTACTGACTTGAAGGAAATCTTTACATCAGTTGGATACCAGTCCTTTGGCGGGGTGACGTCACCCCTTTGGCCCTTGGGTGATGTCACCCAGCCGTGAATGCAGGGTCCACTTCTCCACCCTGAACCCTTGCATCCGACTGCCTGGTGGAAAGCTCCACTGGGGCATCCCACGGGGTCCTCAAACTCAGTTTCTCTGGAACAGACCCAGCCTCTGCAGCCTGTGAACCTGCTGCTCCTCCTGGGCTCCCCACCCAGTTCTCAAGCCTGAAATGTGAGCACCTTGACTACTACTACCCTTCACTCCCTTTCCTCTCCTGGTCCAACCCAAGGCCAGAGCTTGCCAACTGCACCTCCTAGGTTCGCCTGAACCTGTCCCCTTGCCTTCAATCCCACGTGAAGCCACTGCCTTCTTGCTAGCATTTCTACACGTTCCCCCAGCCTCCCTGCACCCCACACTCCAATCTGCCCCTCCATTCTCCACCCTGCAGCCACACTGAGGCCCCTGGAATCCTGTACAGCGTCACTCTCCTGCTTAAAACATTGCAATGCCTCCCCAAAACCTTCGGTATAAAACCCAATCTCCTATGAAGCCTTCCCTTACCAGGCGTCTACGCCATACCCACCTTTCCAGGCTCATCCCTCATCCCTGTATTCACTCTTGTAATAGCTCCACGTCCCATCATCCTGACTCTCAGTTCCTAGAAGGTGCCAACTCCCTACACTCCTGAACTGCACGCTTTCACGCACACTAGTCTCCAAGTCTGGAATAGTCTTCCTTCACTTCCCCCAGCGACTCTTCCTGGTTGAATCCTAATCATCCTTTGGGTCTCTTAGACACTTCCTCCACTGGGAAGCCTCCCCAATCCCTCGAGCTGAGCCAGGTGCCCTGCTCCACATTCCAAGAGCCCTCTGTGCCCTCCACGCTACAGCGTACCCATCTGAGAAGGCAGGAATCATGTCTGTCTTGCTCACCACTGTTTCCCCAACACCTAGTGTACAATCAGCAGTCAAATGTTTTAATGGGAAAAGGAAACAGAAGACCGTTCCAATAACATAAGGCCCAAAATAATAGCAACTTGAATTAAAACAGAGGCAGTCAAGTAAAGTGGATAGATTAGGAAGATCACAAGAACTTGATGGGATTTGGTAATTAACTGGACATGGGGGTTAGGGAAAAGGAAGATTAAAGGAGGAGACCCTGGCTTTTGGTTTGGATACCTGAGGTCACCAAGATGGTGGAAGGACTTGGGGTGCACAGGAAGGCTATGAGATGCCAATGTCCTCGGTGAGTTAGGGAGAATCGGACAGCATAAGCGTCAAAGGAAAAGTTTTTACAAAGTGAAAGAGCAATTGTCTGGATATAGCATTTAGGAATGAGGACACTCCCTCTCCAACCTGAGATATGTGGGGCACAGAGGATGCACAGTCCCTCCCAGAGAGGGTACAGGAAAGGGAAAGCCTCAGGCAAGAGCCACGGGGTACAGAGAGTACTCAGCGAAGAAGTGGAGAGTTAGAAACAGGAGTTCCAGAAAGCTCTGTGAAAAGGTGGAGAAGGGAGGGGAGGAATTGGGAAACTATGGTGGGAAGAAGCAGTACACAGATGTACGAAAATACCCCAATTTCCCCACCTATACAAATGTTGTCCATTTCCATACTAAACTTGCAGACATTAAAAATGAAAATGCCTAATGAGTATTTAGGTATTTAGGCTATGATAGAATTGGTACACTCATATTGCCAACAGCAATAATAATAATAATAAAAAGAATAAGCAGCACAAAAAGCTTTCGAAAACAAATTGACTATCTGTATCACAAGACTTAAAAAAGAGATATTGATTCTCTCTGACCTGGGGTGTTTCCTACTTGTAAAATTTCTCTGATTCTCTGAAGAATCTCCATCAAAACACATGGAGATGTTCACTGAAAAATAATTTATGATATAAAAATCCTGGAAACAACCCAAAAGTCCAAAACAGGTGAACAGGTAAGAAAACTATCATAGGCAGTCAGTGAAATACCATACACCATTAAGCATAACTATGAACACTGGAACACCGTGAAAAACATTTACGATATGATTGTTAAAAGAAAAAACAGCGTACAAAACCATCTACCAAAGAGTTACAACCACACAGAGAGCTCCAGTACCTGGACAGAGCTTAGAAAGAATGTAGAAAAACTTAAAGGGCTGAATCTTGTAGAGTGGTAGGTAACAATGCCTTTTTTCCCTTTTTTTTTCAGCCACACCACGCAGCCTGTGGGATCTTAGCTCCCTCACCAGGGACTGAACCTGGGCCCTCGGCAATGAGAGCACCGAACCCTAACCACTGGACCGCCAGGGAATTCCCACCTTTTTCCCTTTTTAACATTCTCATTTCTCTCAAGTGAATGTGTACAATAAATATTTGACCTCTCACATTTCCAGTCTCCTCTAACTACCCCTACTCCTGAACTCTTTCAGGCTGGCTGTGCCACGCCCACCCAGCCCTGGTTTCTGGACACCACTGGTTTCTGTTCCAGGAACCAGGGCTAGGAGTGCCTTACAGCTTGCACACAGAATTCACATGTCTGCAGCCTCCGATCTCACAGAGATGCAGGTTAGGCAGGCGTTCAGGACCGTCCCCGGAACGCACCCTTCTTTCACCATCAAGGCCCGGCACTCCCACGAACCTCGGGCACCAAAGAAGTCCCAGGCTTCCGGGCCGTCTGGTCTCACCACCACCTGCTCGCTGCTCAACACACTCCCTGATCGGCCCCAATCCCACACTCCTCCCTGCCCCCCAAAGCCTTACCCCTTGGCCTCTGAAATTCCCACTCTAGAATCTTCAAACTCCCTTATCTTGCATCTTCTCGGAATGCCCTGTCCACCCACCTGGACCTGCCCGACGCTGTGGCTTTCTCAGGCTGAAATGTCTTTCATTCTCACTCCCCTCCTCAGTACAAACATCAAGGTCATTTCCAAATCTTTTCACCTCTCCAAACTCCACCTCCGCTGCAGTTCCTGCCATCACATTAGCTCCCTGTTTTTGTTTCCCTCCCTCATTCACTGAGACTTTCATCTCCTGGTTCAGTCTCTTGCTCCCCACAAATACTGTTACTCTCGGTGACGTGCACTTCCACCAGGACTTTGAGCTTGCAGTTCTCTCTGCCCAGCATATTCTTCCCCAAAATATCACGTTGGCTCACTCCCTGACTCCCTCAGATCTCTGCTCAAATGTCACCTGAATAGTGAAGGCTTCTCCGACCGCCCTTTTTATTTTTATTTTTGGCTGCACCGCACGGTTTGCAGGATCTTAGTTCCCAGACCAGGGACTGAACCCGGGGCCACGGCAGTGAAAGCACCAAATCCTAACCACTGGACTGCCAGGGAATGCCCCCAACCTCCCTTTTTAAAATTGCAATGAATTCCCCCAGTCCTCCTCTCTGCTTTATCGTTCTCCGTGGTACTTGTCAGATATATATTTCACTGTGTTATTTCTTTATTGCCTGTTTCTCACACTAGAATAGAAGCTTCACAAAGACACAGACTTTTGTCTGTTTTGTTCCTGACTGACCCCTAGCAGCTAAAAACAAGCCTGGCACATAGAATGCGCTCAATGAAAACTTGTTGAATGAATGAATCAATGAAAGAATGAATAAAAACACCCAACACCCTGGCCTCTGCCATTCACTTCCTTAGCACCCACGGCCATGGCCCTCACTCTACACCAGGGGCCCACTCCCAGTCGAGTCATCACTACAATCTCTGACCACCATCTCCAACCCACCCAGCTCCCTTGCTCTGCCATTTCCACCACAATTGTTCAGCTTCATCAGAAACCCATTCACAATCCATTTTCTTACCCACTTTACACTCTGGTCAAGCACAACAGGTGTACCCCTGCAGACACTCTCGAAACACCCCTTGTCTTTCTCTCCTGGCAAACCCCAGGCAGACCTCCTATTCCTTCTAGTCCATGCTTGCATCCAACTAACACCAAGGACTACTAGCATGTACTGAACACTGACTACATGCCAGGCAATACTTTAAGCACTTTACCCTAATTCTTTTTTTTTTTTTTGGCTGTGCCACACAGCGTGCAGGATATTAGTTCCCCCACCAGGGACCCAACCCGTGCCTCATGCAGTGGAAGCATGGAATCTGAAACACTGGACCGCCAGGGAAGTCCTACCCTAATTCTTTTAATCCTCGCCACAACTCTATGAGGTGGGTGCTATTATTATCATCCTCATTTTACAAACAAAGAAACTACAGTCAACTTACTGGGGAAAGATGCACAACCATGCTAACTGGTCTCACTTTACATGGTTGACAACAAATTTCTAGTGGCAAATGCTACTCTACACCAAGCATTCCTTGGTGGTTTTGATTTTCTTCTCCCCAGGACCGATCATCTCACACCTTCTGCTCTCTCCCCACAACACTCTGCTTTCAGCTGATAACATCCCCTTTATGCTTCACTGAGAAGCCAAGAGACAGAGACACCCAAATCTTCCCACGACCAAACAGCTGCCTCTGAACGCATCCTCTGCCTTTCTTCCCACGGCAAGGAAGGGTTCTGCGCCTGTCAGTCTAGTCCTTCAATGTGCTCTGGATCCTGTCTTCACCCAGCCATGCAGGGACTTCGTCACCATCCCCGACAACAGCAGCAATTCCTCCCTCTCTTGCGGGGTAATTCTGACCTCACAGAAGCATCTTGTTCACCTTTCTTTAGCCCCACATTCCCTCCGGTCACCATTCCATTTCTCAGCTCCCTTTCACAGGAAAACACTTCCAAAGAATTCTCTCTTCCTCCTACCCTAATTACCTTCTACCTCCAGCATTTCTCTGAAAGTGCTCTCGTCAAGGTCACTATGTCTTCTTGGGTCATTCTCTAAATTTGCCCTCGCTCTTAACAGCATGAGACATGACTCTTTGCCTCCACTTTTATAATTTCTCCTGCACCCACCTCCATGTGCTGGAGTGTTCCAGGCTCTGCTTGAGCCTTCTTCTTCATCTACACTCTCTTGAGATTGACTCCGTTCTCAAGACACAAGATACCATCGACATGCTCTCCCGCTTCCAAAGTATATCCCTAGCGCCCTTCGCAAAGTCTCTCCTTAGCTTTACATTTCACATTTAAAGTATCTAAAAGCCCAGATTTCCCTGATGGCGCAGTGGTTAAAAATCCGCCTGCCAGTGCAGGAGACACGGGTTTGAGCCTGGTCTGGGAAGATTCCACATGCCGCGGAGCAACTAAGCCCGTGAGCCAAAACTACTGAGCCTGCGCTCTAGAGCCCGCGAGCCACAACTACTGAAGCCTGTGTGCCTAGAGCCTGTGCTCCGCAACAAGAGAAGCCACCACAATGAAGAGTAGCCCTCGCTCACCACAACTAGAGAAAAGCCCGTGCACAACAACGAAGACCCAACACAACCAAAAATAAATAAATAAATAAATTTATTTATTTATTTATAATAAAGTTATTTTTTAAAAATAAAAAAAATAACGTACCTAAAAACCCTTGACTTCTGCCCCAATACCTCTTCATATCCTCTGAGTAAACTGTACCCCCATCCACCCAATTGACTTCCAAGTCCTGTGAAATGTACTTCAAATCCACGTACATCTATCTCACCTGATATCACCCTAGCACGAGCCAACATCATTTCTCGCCTGGACCGTGATAAATGCCTCCTAATGAGTATCCACTCTTGCCCACTCACAATCTATTCTCTAGCCATTATTTTGTTCTTCTCTTTTAAAATCTCTCCCACGGCTTCCCCAAAAACACTCCAAGTGCCCTACCCACAAGATCTGACGAGATGTGGCTGCTAGCCACCTCTCCACCCTCACCAGGCTTTCCCCCTCACTGGCCTTGGTCCAGGCACACTGGCTTTCTTTCTGTTCCTTGAACGCACGAAGCTCTTCCCCAGCTCTGGGTCTTTGTAGCATCTTTGCCGCTTCCTGGAACGCTCTTTCTACAGCTCTTCACATGACTGATCTCATCATCCTTCAGGTCTCAGCTCAAATGTCTCTTTTTGAGAGAGTCCCTCCCTGACCGACCGTTTTATCTAAAGCGGCATCCTCTAGTTAGTCTCTCCTCATTCTGTTGATTTCCTTCGTAGCATTTATTATAATCTGTAATGAACTTGACTATTTATTGGACTACGTTTGTTGTCTATGTCCCATACAAGAAAGCAAAGCAGCTCTTCATCTGTCACATTCATTACTTTATCCCAACACCAAACACAGTAAGTGACACACTGGTAGTCATTCAATAAATACCTATAAGTCAATTAAAAACCACCGTGAGGAAAAAAAAAAAGAAAACCACCGTGAGAAATCCACTAGTCTTTAATGGAAAACACATATTCTTAGCTAAAGAAGGACAAACGCCTCTTTAAATGACTTCAGAATTCAGGGTAGAAAATGCTACCTGTGGAACCTCATGGTGAAATGTCCTGCCTGTGAACAGGAAACATGTGGACTGTACTTTCTCCATCTACAAGAAGGAATTAAATGCGCAGTGTCTGATGAAGGGGCAGAGTTAGCCCCTACCCTTACCATTTCTGCATATTCCAGCTGCTCCCCCTCATTGTACAGCTCTGGGGGCAGGTTGTAAATCCGCAGGATGTTATCAGCACTATTGGTCAAGATGCAGGAACCATCAGGGGCCCTAGGAGTAGGAAAGAGTTAGAAAGCTGGACAGACCTGTATTTTCCACGTGTAGGACTAAGGCTGAGCTGACCTCTGGTATAGGTAAGCACCCCCAAGACCTTGAGGAAGTAGAAGACACACAATCACAAATGAAATTTTTTTTTTTTTTTTTTTTTTTTGTGGTACGGGGGCCTCTCACTGTTGTGGCCTCTCCCGTTGCAGGGCACAGGCTCCGGACGTGCAGGCTCAGCGGCCATGGCTCACGGGCCCAGCCGCTCCGCAGCATGTGGGATCTTCCCGGACCGGGGCACGAACCCGTGTCCCCTGCATCGGCAGGCAGACTCTCAACCACTGCGCCACCAGGGAAGCCCACAAATGAAATTCAAACTCAATCCAGAGGAATTCTTACTCCTTCTCCCACCATGGTGGATCCTTCTCCCAGATAACTCGGGTATTTTAAGGTGGAAATCCTGAGCGTGATTATCTCCCTGCCCCATTATGCTTACTTACCACTTACAGCCTTTCAAGAAGTTCTCAGGTTGGGTGCTGAACTCTGACCAGGAACCGCTGAGAAACCGAGGTACCTGGGAGAAGCTGTAGCTCCAGACGCTGGAAGGAAGATGGGGGAACAACAAACCTGGGTTCACCAAAGCAAAGTGGAAATGGGCCTGGAGAAGTGGGGCTGAGGACTGGCGGATAAGATATATCTCACACTTCCAATCTCCACAGATTCCTGAGCCACCTGCTATCACCACTTACGTGTATCCCTCATCCTCTGGAGCGGGTTCCTCAGACACACCTTCCACGTCTTCTCCGCGCCCCAACTCTGGCCTGTTCGTTTCTTCTGCAGGAAGGCTCACATTTTCAGAAAGTTCTTGCTCTTCGACTCGAGGGCTCAACCCACTAGGAATACCAAACCCTGTTTCCAGGGGAATGGAGAGAGAAGCTGGGTCCCCCTCCTCCCGCTCCTGGGACACAGCTGAGACAGCCATGGGATCTGGGGACAGCCGGGGCGGATCATCGCCATCGGGTGTCGGTGGCATCAGTTCAGGGTCCGTATTTTTATCCATCGGGGAAGCCTGAGGAGAGAGAGGGGCTGGAGCTGGGGCCCGGTCTGAAGGAAAGCAGTCTGGAGCTAACAGTGGCGCCTCCGGTGTCTTCATACTGCAGAGGAAGCGCGGCAGACATTGGCCGCGGCCAAGCAGTTCTCTTCCCGCCGGCTACCAGCTGCCGGGCCCGCGGAACGGCCAAGAACGCTTCAAAGTTCGCACGGATCGGGATGCAGAACTGGAGAAACCCACCAGTGCCTTCCTTCTTCCCCCGGGAGGGGGCAGAAGGCCAGGAGAACCGCGGAACAGCAACGTTAGAAAGCACGGCGCTCTTCAGCCTGCTCGGTCGCTACGAGCCACCTCTTCTCGCGGGATTTGGGCACACCTTTCCATTGGACCTCCGCATCCCGGATCAGACTTCGCGGGCGACCCACGGAGGTACAGGGCAGGGACGTAACAGGTCACGGGTTATGTTCCCATCAAGCCCTGGGGCTCCTAGTGGCTGCTGGGAGTTGTAGTCCAAAGGCTTCTGCCTCGGCGAGAAGTGCCTGAGCTCCCCCTGCGGTCTTCCGCGATCATTCTTAAAGCACCTACTCCTCTCCCCCACCTGCAGAGGGCGATAGCGTATGTTTGATTTTACAGGTTTTAAGCCTCTTTTGCATCTCGTTCGCTAAATTCTTCAGACCTCCGTCTCTTTTCATTCATTCAATAAATATTTATTACTGAACTCTTACTTGCTACCCAGTACTGTACTAGGCACTGGGAAATACAACAATGAATAAGATAGTAGACAAGGTCTCTGCCCTCCTAAGGCTTAGGTTGCTGTGTATTCAAGGCAAGGAACAAATCATTTCAGAAAGTGATAGGGGCTGTGACATTTTAGCTGTTGAGTACAAACTATCCAGCTATTTAGGAAGAGGAGTTTTCCAGGCAGAGGGAATGACAAGTGCAAAGGCTTTCTTCCTTTCACCTTCATATTTGACACAGTGGCAGAATTCTACCAAAATGGTTTCCACCAATTGTGCCCTCACGGCTCTGGCTCGTCGAACTTCCCCACCCCAAATTCTCAGTAGCTACAGTACCAATACTGCTAGAATCCTGACTCTCCCCGCAACCTCCTCTCCTAATCTCAGTTCCCATCGCCTCCGCCCGCAGGGGAATTGCTTGCCCTTACTTGTCATGGCGACTGTCCAGCTTTGTGCCAGGAGCCTCGCGAGGGTTGCTGGGATTGGGATTTTCCCCTCCCACGTGCTCCGGACTGGCGCTAAAAGTTTTGAGCTCTTCAAAAGTCCAGAGCTACCATCCTGGCCGCAGGTAGTAGCTGGGGTCCGGGGTCACCTGGCGTCCAGCCTCGGAGCGTGCATCCCAGGACGGTGACACGCTCCCCTGAGCTTCGGGTAAGCTCTTGACTGAGCCTCATGTGTCCTCTGTGAGTCACGGGCTCTCGGCTCCGTGTATTTTCAGCTCGTGGGAATAGAGGGGGCTGGGGGCGGGGCACTGGGGATTTAGCGATTTTGGGGGGGAATGCAAGCTTGGCTAGCGGCACCAACAGAGGAATGCAATGTTGGGAGGCCCGAGTGTAGATGATGGGGATGTTAGGACCAACCGAACTCCAAGCTGAACACTTGGGCGGGGGAGTGGGGCTTTGGGGAAACTTGAGCCGGCCTAAGGGGTTCTTCCAACCATTACCACCCCATCCCAGGGTGTGGGGGATTCCGAAATAAGACGCACAAAGCATCAAGGTCTGAGACTTTGGGATCTCGGAACTTTGGGGATTCGTGGCTCGGGATTTTAGAGCGTATGGCATCCCAGTGGAACCTCGGGCTCCATTCCGAAGTGGTTATTCGGGGTGATCCGGGAAGGCCAAGCTGCTAAGGTCCCATAACTTCCGGATCTTTGTCCTTCCTGGAGTGCTCTTTCCAAATGGCCCGTGGCTCCGCTAGAAGGAGAAAATCCGGTTAAAGACTGTCAGTCGTGGAAGTGGGACGTGCTAAATGAGAGATTTGCCCCCGAAGCCCGGCAGACCTAACCCAGCCTGAGAGGCCCGGGAGTCCTGTTATTGTTTGACTCTACATTTACATTTCTGCCACTTGCAGGAGCATTTCCGGTTTCTTTTTTCGGAACAGACCACTATTCACCCTATGTGAGGGAAGTAGAAAGAGAAAAGGTCTTTTAGACTAGTTCCTATTACTTGCGGAGGGAGGCTGATAACCCCCTTTACTTTTTTTTTTTCCCCCCCTCCTGGACTACTTAGCTACCGCTTTTGGAAAGGAAGAGGTATTCGTTTTCATGCAAACCTCAATCCCTCCCCCCTCTTTGAATGGTGTGCTCCACCCCGGTCGACTGCTAACCAGGCGGACGCTACCATTGCGTGGGATGGTTTGTTTTTTTGCTTTAAGTGTCTGAGGGCAGACCCTGGGTATTTTCGAGAATGGGTACATCTGAGCATTAAACGATAAAAGAGTGTAACGATGGGTCGTTTGTTTGTGGCGGAGGAACAATTTCTTCTGTATTCGGCTTTGGGCTGAGACATTCCCATTTCGGACGCAGAGTGAACGTCTTGAAGCGGAAGGGGCGGGGCTTGGAGAGGGGCGGGGCCCGAGGTCTAATATGCAACTCTCCAGTCCCGGCTAGTTCTGGCCTGCGGGAGGCGGCGAACCCCGCGCGAAGTCCGAGCCGTAACCATTTTTCCCGCATTTTCATCGTTTAGGGTGCGGTCGCCTACCACGCACCTGCTACGAACCAGACACAGTGCGCTGTACTTGCGTGCTTTTTTCTAAATTGGGGGTAGCATTTACACCCGCCGCCTATCAAAATACAAGTTTCTCTTGCTTCTTCCCTATCTTTGACCCCCTACCTTTATTTTGATTTGTGTCACCGTGGATTATTTTTGCCTGTTGGAGAACTTCTTATATCTGTGAAATTCACCCATTTTATTGCATGTATCAGTGTATCCGTATTTTGCTCCTTTTTATTTTAATATATTCCTCTGAATGAATAAACCATCGATTGTTTATGCATTCTTTTGATGGCCTTTGAGTTGTTTCCCATTTGAGATTATTTTGAATAAAGCTGCTATCAGCATTCTTGTACAATTACTTTTGTAGTCATGTTTTTATGTTTCTTGGATAAATCCTTAGGAGTGGAATTGTTGGGTCATAGAGTGAGGAGTAGATCTATATATTTTTTTAATTCTATTAAAAAGTTTTAATTATTCAAAGTGGTTGTACCATTTTACACGCCCACCAGCAGGATATATCCTGTCTTAGGATTTGGTTTGTCAGTCTCTCTAATGTGGCACATCATTGCGGTTTCATTTTGCAGTTCTCTGTTAACTATGTTCAACAGTTTGCATGTGCTTATTGGCCATTTCTGTGTTACATGTGAAGAGAGAATGGGTACATCTGAGCATTAAACGATGAGTCTTTTCCCCATTTTTAAAATTGGTGTATTTGCTTTTTGTGTTGTTGAGGTGTTGAAGTTATTTGTACATTCTGGATAGGAAGAGTGTATCTTTTGTCAGATACGTGTATTTTCTCCTGACCTGTTGCTTGCTTGTTTGTTTAACAGCTCTTAAGAGGAGCAAAAGATTCTTTTTTCTTTTAAGTGGTTGCTGTGACCTGTTTAGGAAATCTTAGCCCAAGGTCATGAAGATATTCTCTTATAGTTTCTCATATATTTTCTTCTAGAACCTTCTAACTTTAGGTTTTACATTTAGGTCTGTGAGCCATAATTAATTAACTGATAATTAAGAATTTTTTCATGATGTGAGGTCAAGGTTCTGTTTTATTTTTTCTTAATGGATATCCAGTTGTTCTAGCTCCACTTGTTGAAATAGCCTTCCTTTCCCCACTGAATTGCTTTAATTGGAACGCTTGGTCCATTTACATTTAATGCAATTATTCTAACATTTGGGTTTATATCTGCTGTCTCAGTGGTATTTCCTATCCTTTGTTCTTCACTTCACATACTTGAGGAAGAAACAAAACCAATCTCACATAAACTCTTTCAGAATATAGAGGAAGTAACATTGCCCAACTCATTTTATGAGGCCAGCGTAATGCTGTCAGCATATATATGCAAAAACCTGACAAACTTTAGCAAATCACGCCTAGTAATATATAAAAATGATAAATATATCGTCCCCAAGTAGAGTTTATCCCTGGACTGCAACATTGATTTAACATTCAAAAAATCAATCAGTGTAATTTGCCACATTAACAGATTAAAGGGTAAAAATCCTATGATCAACTTCAATAGATGCATAAAAAGCTGTTGACAGTATGCAACACCTGTTTGTGATTTTAAAAGAAAAACCAACCTCCCAGCAAACTAGCAGAGGAAACTTCCTCAGTCTGATACAGTGCACCCCCAATCAAGTTACCATTAACAACATACCTAATAGTGACAGACTAGAGTGAATGCTTTTCCTCTAAGATAAGGATTTGACTCTGGCCTCTTCAGCATTGTAAATTAGAGGTCTTAACCAGGCAAGAGAAAGAAACATAACAATTGGAAAAGAAGAAATTAAATTGCTTTATTCACAGATGGTATGATTGTGTACACAAGAAGTCCTAATAGAAAATTCATTTTCACACTATGCGGACTAATAAGTGATTGTAGCAAAGTTACAAGTTTCAAAGGCAATATACAAACATTGTATTTTTATATAATAGCAACCTTGAATCCAAAGTCAAAAACATGGCATACTCAGGGATAAATTTAACAAAAGATGGACAAGAGCTCCATATTGAAAACTGCAAAATACTGCTGAGAGAATTTAGGAAGATTTAAATAACGGAGAGATACCGTATTCATGGATTAGAACACTTATTGGTGTTAAGGTGTCTGTACTCTTCGGAATGATTTAACTCAATGACTTAAAACATTGTTTGTAGAAATTGGCAAGCTGATTCCGAAATGAAACAGTGGTACAAAGTTGGAGGTCTTAAGATACCCGATATCAAGATTACTGTAAAGCTACAGTAGGACAACAACCAATGAATAGAGTATGGGAAAAGACATAAATATGGTAAATGATTTTCTACAAGGGCACCAAAGTGAATCAGTTGGGAAAGGAAAGTCTTTCAACAAACAGTGCTGAAACAACTGAAGCAGAAAAATGGATTTTGACCTCTACCTCACACCATACACACAGTTAATTTGACATGGTTAATAGCCCTGAACATAAAACTTTCAGAGAACACAACATCTTTGTCTTGGTAGGGGTGGGTTACAGAGCTGTATCAAAATTTGTCAAGTTTTGTGATCAAAATAGTATGATGCCATTTCAACCTTTGTACATTTTACCTCAAAAACATTTGTGGGGCTGTGGGGAGTGGCTAGAGGTATAGATGAGACAAAAAAGGCAGAATGTTGATTATTCTTGAAGCTGTGTGATGGTTACTTGGGACATTTTTCTGTTTACCTTTTTATATGGTTAAAATTTTCCATGATTTCTATTTATTTTTCTTTTTTAGATATTTTTTATTTTGGAAAAATACAGGTACAAAAGTAACATAACACATATCCCCACCAAATAATTTTAACACTTAACATTCTGTCTTATTTTTGTCCATATTTTAATTACACAAGTAATGTATGGATACCATCTTTTTAAATTTTTCTTTGTTAATAAAGCTAAAACCTCCTTTGACTCTACCCTCAGTACCCTAAGCATACATCCCCCTCTCCCTGAGACCATCACTATCATAGATTTTGTGAATTTTTATTCTTCTTGCCTGTGTTTCATACTTTTACATACACATGATTATAAGCAATAGTCATTATATATATTCATATTTCTATATATATGTTGTTTTGTTTTGTTCCCCCTGTGCTGCCACGCAGCATGCTGGATCTTAGTTCCCCGACCAGGGATCAAACCTGTGCCCCCTCTAGTAGAAGCCCGGAATCCTAACCGCTGGACCACCAGGGAAGTCCCTCATCTTATATTTTTAAATTCCATGAACCAAATTACTGTGTTTTGCTTTTTTCTTGCAAATTGTATTTTCACCGAGCATGTTTGTGAGCTGTATTGGATTACATATACAGATAATTCATTTCCCTAAACCACTGTAATGAATACACCACGTTTCATTTACCTACTTCCTATTGATGGATAGTAAGGTTGTTTCTTGTCACCTGCCATTAGGAACAACGACATGAATATTTTTGTGCAAGACTCCTTCTGTCGCCCCCTGCAACCACTTTTCTAGGACGTCCACCTAGAAGTGGTTTTGTGGAGTAGTAAAATGTATGTGTTTTCAGTTTTACCAGATGCTGCCTTATTTCTTCCCAGAATCAAATTTTTTTTTTATTTTCCCAATCACATAGCTTTCAGCCAAAAATTTTTTTTACATCAGACTCTGGGTGGAGCCAGAGGAGCATAATTATTTAGAGCTTGGGTGTGGCTTCAGACAGCCCAGGTTCAAATCCCTGGCCCTGCCGCTTGGGAGCTTTCTGAGCCTGGGTAATTCCTTTAACCTCAGTTCCTCTCTTCTGATGATAGCACCTACCTGACTGGCTTTTTGAGAGGATTAATGAGATTAGCCACTGAAAGCAGTGGATCCAGATAAGGTCTATATAAACAGCCACCATTGTTATGATAGGCCATTGTTATGATGGCGATCAGGCCTGCCCCTCCTTTGGGTCCCAGCTGAGTTTATTGCCTTCCCACCAGGGCTGCCAGTGTAAATGTTCTGCCTCCGCACAACCATCATGACCCCCTGATGCTCATACCCATGGGAAGTACCTACTCTGAAGAGGTTTCCTACAGAAAGAAACATTGAGAATTCAGTTGTTGCCGAGGTCTGAGAGAGGGAGACCTCCTATGTCCATGGGGCTGTCTCCCCGCAGTGGGACTGAGACCTTGGCCCACCATCCCAGGACAGCCCCTCCTGGCATGTTTACTAAACAGAGTTGTCTGACCCACCATCCCAGGACAGCCCCTCCTGGCATGTTTACTAAACAGAGTTGTCTGAAGGAGGGGAACTAGCATGAATGCAGGCAGGACCACAAAAGCCCCACCCCCTCGCAATCACAAAGCTCTCACTTTCCAACAATAATAGAGAACAAATAAAATTGGGATAATCATATAAAGAAAAGCATCTATTGAGCTCTGACTAAGTGCTAGGTGCTTTTCTCAACTCTTTATATTTCCTATAACAAGTGGGGCCCTATTTTAGAGCAAAGGACGCTAGGCACAGAGAGGTTAAGCAGCCTCCCAAAGTTACACAGCTATTAGATGGTGAGCTTGGGGTGCAGGCCTAGCCTGTCTGCCTCCAGAGCCCAGGCTCTGCCACGTTTGCCATGGGAGCTTTAAGATAAGTGAGGTCATGCAGCAAATTTAAGTGACAATACAACATCAAACCAAGGGCTTCTGAGCCCCATCTCTGTTGACACGAGCCTCCCTTCCATAAAAGTCTCAAAGTTATTTTGATCATCGATCCAGGGGGAACCCTAGTCCTTCCCCCCAAGGCAGGTGTTTGGGGTCCCGCTGCTGTCCCCTCTTGCCTTCCTCCATGTACGTTCATGGTCCATCCCCCATCAG
The DNA here is from genome assembly GCF_949774975.1 of Lagenorhynchus albirostris. Taxonomy (NCBI): domain Eukaryota; kingdom Metazoa; phylum Chordata; class Mammalia; order Artiodactyla; family Delphinidae; genus Lagenorhynchus; species Lagenorhynchus albirostris. Next base: position 8,993,062 of record NC_083114.1, read on the forward strand.
CTTCGGGAGCTATAATAAGGCCCTTTTGCCAACCTCTCAGTTGGCGGACTTTCATCGCTAAAATCTGCACCTTCAGACTTAACTGATTACAAATGAGAGCTCTGCAGGTTAGTCTGTAATGAAGTAAGCCTCTTAATTCTAGACCTTCGAACAGTCATTTTTCATAAAAGCTCATTCACTCACCTGTGTGTGTTGTCGGCTGGTCACTTAACCTCTGTGAGACTTTCTCACCTGTCAAGAGGCAGGTGTGTTTATCGGGACAGATAAGGTAACCCACGTGAAAGGATTTTTTCACACTCTAAATACACAGGAAAGCAGGTTCTGTATCAACATAAAGGTGCAGGTGAACCTTAAGGGAGATTAGAAAAGAGCCGCTTGCTTGGGCGTGATGCGGGAGGTGTTTGTCAGTGCCATTGAGACAGCAGGAAAAATGTACTGAACAGGAACTTTTTCAGTGGCATGTTTCTGAGCAAAGCTGATGACAAATTTGGCATCAAGAAAGAGGGCATGGTGCTAACAAAAGATCAAGATTAAAAAAAATTAATTACATGGGACTGAGTGAACTGGTGAGGATGATTATAATTTTTGTGACTTTGTTTGAATAAAAAAAAAAATCCCGCAAGGACTCAGAGGCAAAAAATATACAAATCAATTTTCACTGCAAAGTAAAGGAGCTGTTACAGTGGAGGATTCCTGGACTGAATGTCAATATCATGACATAGTGTGAGTGTGTTTTGTGTTTGGTAATTGCAATCATTGTTGCTTTCGTTATGGTGATGCATTTAGAATGCTTGGTGTCAGTCTGTTTATCTCTTGTAAAAATAAAATACAGTGTGTGTGTGTGAAAAAAAAAAAGAATTCACACATGAGGAAAAAAAAAGAACTATGCATAAAGTCTTACTTACTCTAAGGTTCACCTTGTACCTCTCCTGTCATACAACTCGTCACTTTCCCCATCATATACCACCAAATGCCAAAAAGAAATCTGAGTACTCTGCGGTCATGGCACAGGTATTTCTAAAGAGAGGAACACCTGTTCCAAAATCACTAATCCGAGAATAAATATATGGGGAAATGAACTGGGAACAAAAAGGAAAGAAAGAGGGCATGATGAAACCATTTGAAAGCTGGCCTGAGAGACGAGACGATGGCGGCAGGGCCGTGGCCCGGACCGCAGCCACCGCTCTGTCCCCTTTGTTCCCTCGACCGCTCGTAAACCGCTCATGGCCCGGGTACGTCGATTCACTTATTCACCCCAGTTATTGAGCCCAACCAGGTTCAAGGCATTATGCTGATAACTGGTGAACAAGACAACTTCCCTGCCCTGCCGAAGTTTATATTCCAGTAGAGCAGCGGTCCTCAGCCTTTCTGGCACCAGGGCAGCCAGTGGAGCTCAAGCACCAGAGAAAGGAGAGGGTGCTAGGAGATGAGGTCAAAGAGGTGGGCAGGGCCTGGGTCCTGAGGGATTTGTAAGCCGGGGGTGAGGAGCCGTCCCAAGGGAGCAGGTGGGGAATGGGCGGGTCAAGGGAGGTATCTTCCCCCAGATGGAGGGAGTGGGCTGAGAGTTGCTTCAGCCTTATTACCACAAAGGAGAGCAGAAATAGGTAGACACTGAGGAAGGCTTCTGGATTCAGTGGTGGGAGGGTTGGAAGTCCCTCTCTGCGTAGTGAGGAGTCGGTGGGGGGGGGGTGGTCCTGCCCCCGTAGCAGATCCTCAACACCCTGGCGTGGTCTGCGCACAGGGCGAGGTGACCCTGGGCTGGGTACGTCTCACACTGGATCCTCGCCTTTCTCCCCCCAGTGGCCACACTGCCTCCCAGGGAGCTGTAATGGAGGAGTCGCAGGCAGAACTCGGCGTGGAGCCCCCTCTGAGTCAGGAGACGTTTTCAGACTTGTGGAAACTGTAAGTGGAGGTCTGGAGGGAGGGGCAGGTTCACTGCTGAGCCTCTAATAACCCTGCCCCACCCGAGTCCCCAGCCCCCTAAGTAGAGACCTGTGAGAAGCAAAAACCAGTACTGACTTTCTGCTCTTGTCTTACAGGCTTCCTGAAAACAACCTTCTGGTAAGGGCTGGGTTGCGAGAAGGGCCCAGGGGCTGCAGAGCTGGGGGCTGAGAACCCGGCCTTCTGACTCTTGTCTCTCCCGTCCACAGTCCTCTGAGCTCTCCCCAGCCGTGGATGACCTGCTGCTGTCCCCAGAAGATGTCGCAAACTGGCTGGATGAACGTCCAGATGAAGCCCCCCAAATGCCAGAGCCCCCTGCGCCAGCTGCCCCCACCCCAGCCGCCCCAGCACCAGCCACCTCCTGGCCCCTGTCGTCCTTTGTCCCTTCCCAGAAGACCTACCCTGGCAGCTACGGGTTCCGTCTAGGTTTCCTGCATTCCGGAACAGCCAAGTCTGTAACCTGCACGGTAAGTGGCCCTGAGGGGCTGGCTTCCCTGTGACAATTCGATGTGCCCCAGGGTTTCTCTGTGCGGAACTCTAGGGTTCCACTTCAGCCTTTGGCTTTTTGTCAGTCTTTTTACAATTTACCTAGTTAGTCTATGACCTTTGACCCCAGTCCCAAAGTTGCATTTCCCCCCTTGACCTTGGATTTTCATCCTTCCCATCACATTCTCAGCATCTGTCGTGAGGCCATTCTTTTTTTCTTTTTTCTTCACTCTCATTCATTCTTTGGCTTTTGTAAGTAAGCTTCTGGGATGTAGGAGCCCGACCGTGCCATCTCTAGCTACCCTCCCCCCACAGGACATGGCTTCTAGTCGGTACTTATGCAGTGTTTGTTCATTTGACCCCTAGGTACTTGTGTCCTGACCTTCCATTCATTCTTCCTTCTCCTCCAGTATTCCCCTCCCCTCAACAAGCTGTTTTGCCAGCTGGCCAAGACCTGCCCGGTGCAGCTGTGGGTCAGCTCACCACCCCCACCCGGCACCCGGGTCCGCGCCATGGCCATCTATAAGAAGTCAGAGTACATGACGGAGGTTGTGAGGCGCTGTCCCCACCATGAGCGCTGCTCTGACTATAGCGATGGTGAGCAGCAGGGGGCTGTGGATGGGCAAGGCTGGTGCCCGGAGCCCCCAAACTCCTAATTCCTCCATGATTGCTCTCAGGTCTGGCCCCTCCTCAGCATCTCATCCGGGTGGAAGGGAATTTACGTGCTGAGTATTTGGACGACAGAAACACTTTTCGACACAGCGTGGTGGTGCCCTACGAGCCGCCTGAGGTCTGGTTTGGCCACTGGGGTCTCTGGGGGAAGGGGGTCAGAGGGGTTTGTCAGTGACCATCCAGGTGGGAGATGGAGGGCTTTCTCCTTCCTTGATCTCCCACAACCCGGTGAGGTGTGCAGAGCAGATGGGTTATCCCCATTCCACAGCTGAGGAAACAGAGGCTCACAAAGGCTAACAGCTTCCCCGGGGCTGCGTATCCTCACCTGGGGCCTGTGCTCTCTCCCAGGTTGGCTCTGACTGTACCACCATCCACTACAACTTCATGTGTAACAGCTCCTGCATGGGAGGCATGAACCGGCGGCCCATCCTCACCATCATCACACTGGAAGACTCGAAGTAGGGACAACACGCCGCCCTCCACGCTTGCATGCTCCTCCCTAAGCTCTGCCTCTCTCTGTCCCCTGGGCTCTGCCCTTCACCACTTTCTTCCGTGCTACCAGCCATCTTTCCCTCACTGCATCCCCTTGGTAGACTTCCTCTGCTGCTCCCTCCCAGTTCTCTTTTCTCCGGCTTTGGGATCTCTCTAGCCTCCAATCTTCCTGGAGCTGGACCTTAGGATCCATGTAGGATGGGGGTGGTTGGGAGTAGGTGGGGCCTGGTTTACAGGAGAACAGGGAGGCGGGGCCCACCCTCCTTACTGCCTTTTGCTTCCCTCTTCTTACCTGGGTAGTGGTAATCTGCTGGGACGGAACAGCTTTGAGGTGCGTGTTTGTGCCTGTCCTGGGAGAGACCGCCGCACAGAGGAAGAGAATTTCCGCAAGAAGGGGCAGTCTTGCCCTGAGCTGCCCACTGGGAGCGCTAAGCGAGGTAAGCAGGCAGGACAAGAGGAGGCAGAGAGGGTGCAGTGCTGCCCAAGATTCACTCTTTTCTCGCCTTTCCTTGCCTATATTCCAGCACTGCCTACCGGCACCAGCTCCTCTCCACCGCAAAAGAAGAAACCACTGGATGGAGAATATTTCACTCTTCAGGTACCAAGTCTGGGAGAGAGAGATGCAGGCTCTTGCCACCACTCAGTGGAGGTTGGATAAGGGAAGAAAAAATATAAATGGAGCAGATGTGAGGTTAAGCCCAGTTTCTCTAGACATCCTTTCCCCGTCCATGGCGTTGACTCTTGTAGTTAATATTATTGGGTTGACAGATTTAAGTTTCAAGTCTAGCACTCCAAATGCTATTTTCTTCTTGACTGCTTTGCCTGTATTTAGGACATTTGCCATCAGGGGGCAGTGGTGCCTTGAGACAATGGCTCCTGGTTGTGCCTGACTTCAAACGCCAGCTTGTACCTTAACACACGTTTTAAAGAAGCCTCTTGCAAAAAGAAAATTGTTAAAGAAAGCATAAAAATGGTTTCTATGATTTTGCCTAATACTTCTTTATCCCCTTCCTTCCCTGCCACAGATCCGTGGGCGTGAACGCTTTGAGATGTTCCGAGAGCTGAATGAGGCCTTGGAGCTGAAGGATGCTCAGGCTGGAAAGGAGCCAGGGGAAAGCAGGGCTCACTCTAGGTGAGTGACCCGGGTCCCCTCCCCTGCCTTCCTGTGTTGGAAAACCATGGGATTCCATTCTAATCCTGCCTTCAAGGTAAAAGGCTGGAACCCTGCCATTGGGTCCCAGCCCTGCCCAAACATTCTTTAGTCTTCCTCTACTTTCCTGCCTCCGGGGGTCCAGGGGCATGGATATTTCTTTGCCATTTCTAACAACCCCTAGACCCTCAGAGCTAGGGTCTCAAATAGGGGACTGATAACTGTGGGAGTATAGGACACAGTGTCAAGAGTTTGGGGTCAGATCCTCCGCCCTGCAAAGTACTGAGGAGTCCTTTGTGGCCTTGTTACTTCCCTTCCCAGGCTCAGTTTCCTCATTTGTCAAATGGGATAAGGGAAGACTGAGAGGTTAATACCCACAAGTACCCCAAGGTGCTCAGTCAGCATGTCTGCCATTGGTGGTGACCATTTTAACTTAAGTTCTCCTTGCTCCCACCTCAGGCCCTTCAAAGCCCAGGTCCAGGAAGAGGGGCCCAGAGCTTCTCAGTCAGATGATGTCATCTCCCCTCCCCCTCTCTCCTCACAGCCACCTGAAGTCTAAGAAGGGGCCGTCTCCCTCCCGCCATAAAAAACTGATGTTCAAGAGAGAAGGGCCTGACTCAGACTGACATCTTCTGCTTCCTGTCCTCTATTGACACCCCTACCCTCGTTCTCCCCTTCCCTGCCATTTTTTGGGTCTCAGGGGCTTAAACCTCTGCTTGGTGCAGGTGTGCCTCGGAAACACCCTGGAATTCTTCCGTTTGCTTGGCCTGGGGCTCTGCTAAAGAGGTTGGCCTGCACTCATGGCTTTTGGGGGAGGTAGCTGGGGCCTTCCAGCTTAGCTTTTAAGGTTTTCACCGTGGGGAGCATTTGAGAGAGGTAGGAAAACGTTCCTGCATGTGAGGAACATTTTATAACCAGCCATACACTGGGTTGGAAGTCCGGTTCTCTACCATACTAGCCATGGAAGCTATCTTAAGTTGTTGAGTTTCTCCGAACTTGATTGTCCACATTTACGAAATGCCGATAATCATACCTACCTCACGGAGTTTGTTGTGAGGGTTAATGAAATAACGTATGTCTGACCCCCAAACCATCTTTTTATTACATGATGTCTGGGACTTAGTGCCTTTGTGGGTGCTGGTTCTGTGTCCCCCTTGGTGGATGATTTGATAGTTTCTATGACTGGACGGCTGGGCAAGGGGAAGGAATTTCCAAGTCCCTTCGCTCCTGGCCCCGCCAAATCCTATCTAACCTCTTGGTGAACCTCAGCACCCAAGGGGAAATCTCACCCTATCCCACGTCCTGGAGGATTCCATCCCTGGTGTATCTACCGAGATCTGTTTTATTTCCCTCAAATGCTCAGGCAGATTTCTTTTGTGCTCTGCAGGGCACATCTGCATTTGTCACCCGCACCCCTCCTCTTCCCTTTTTATATCCCATTTTGATATTGATTTCTTATTTTACAATAAAACTTTGCTACCACCTGTGTGTCTGAGAGATCGGTGCCAATGCAGGGTGCCTGGGGCCCACAGTGCAGGGGTGAAGAAGGGGGTGCATTTGGGAGGCAGCCACCTGAGTCTTCAGGGAGCATGCTTGGGGGGCCCAGCGCCCGGGTTCCGGGAGGAGAACAAAGCCTGGTGACTGGGTCAGTCCGCAGGCTGCATGACAATAAGGGAAGGGGTGACTCCATTCATAACTCGGGAACCAACTGTCCCCCTCTCCTCTCCTGCCAAGGCTGGCACAAGGTCTTCTGCTCCTGCTTCTAGGATTGGGCTTCTGCCCCCTCTCAGCCTCTCACCAAGGATTATGGGATTTAAATGTCTGATTTAGCGAGCCTGAGCCTCTGGGGTGGCCATCTGCTCCACGGGAAAGGGGCAGGATACCTGGGTGCCCAAGGGGAAGGAGGGCGGGTGCTAATGGATGAGGAGAGCAGGGGGAGGCCTGCCAGCCGGGGTCCCCAGGAAGTGGGGGCGACTAAGGTGAGGGCTGGGATGTGGGACTGGGGCCTTCCCAGCATCCCCTCATCCGGGCCTCATGCCAGCCAGCTGAATGAATTGAAGCTTTAAACTCTGCCAGGAAAACCTTTCAAAGGGCTTCTTGGGGTAGGGAGGAGAGTCGAGCCTGGGGAACCCAGCACTCTCCCCAACCATTCTGTCCCTTAGTGCTGCCAGCTCCCAAGGAGGAGGGCTGGGGGCGAGCTCTCCCCATCACCCGCTGCAGCCTGAGCCAGTGCTCGGAGGGATGGCCAGACAGTGGGGACGTGGCTCATCCTGCCACCCTGGGGGCAGAGAGGGGAGTAAGATCCAAAGGGGCTTCTGGGGCTACTGACCTCTCAACCTGGCTTAAAGTGCCTGTGGGAGTCCCTTGGCTTACCCCGAGGATACCAGACAGCTGTGAAGCCACTCGCCCTCCCTGGCCTCAAAACCACCTTTTTTCTTCCCTGCTGGGGAATGCCAAACACTCCCCAGGAGACCCAGAACCACCTCTTTTAGAGACCTTTAACTTTGCCATCTCTCCCTACCAGCCGGGCCCTTGGCAAACCAGAGCACTTGAAACTCATTCCATCGTCTCAGTCCTGTAGACAGGTCACCTTGAAGCTCTCTTTCTGACCAGTGTCCGACACCCCCGTATGCTCAGCATTTCTCTCGAGTGTGCCCTTAGCTCTGTTTTTATTTCTGCTGTACTGCTTCAGAAAGCAGATCCATTCTGGCTCTGCCAGTCCCTTTGTGAGCTGATAGATGACTGGTCTGAGAATTATTAGTCCTGGGTTTTCAGGCCAACTCTACTAAGCTGTGTGACCTCCAATGAGTTCCTGACCTCTCTGGTCCCACTTGCTCACTTCCTCCCCTCTGGTTGTGTTCATTCCTCTGACAATCTAGCCAGCAGATATTCATTGATTGTTGCCTTACTCTGTGCCCAGGACTGTTCTAGGCTGTGGGGGCCTGTGGCAGACATGGCCCCTGCCCTCAGGCTCAGAGAGCCCAAGTCCTGTCCCACTAAGGTTTGGAATAATTATAAAAACGTACCTCCTTCAGGAACACAGGGGTCCCCAAATCTATAACACCCAGCAGAAGTTGTATAATGAGGAAAATGTCAAGCCATAAATGCTTTCACTATTTAAAAAAAGAAAAGGAAAAGAAAGCAACCTAGCATGCATCCTAAAAATTAAAGATATTGAAAGAGAAAGCAATCTTGGTTGAAAGGATAGATTCAAAAGTAGGGCTTTAAAAAAAAACAAACACTTTAAAAGAAAAGAAAAACTCAAGCGCTTGACTGAGGGAAAAAAAAGCGAGGGCCAATTGATCCAATATTATTTAAACTATTCCAGACCATAGGAAGAGTGGAATCTCCAATTCATGTAAAATTATTGTGGTTTCGTTAATATTAAAACCTGATCAAGATACTAAAAAACTAGAAGCCAAATTAATTTATAGAGATACAAAATCTCTAAATAGTATCAGAATACATTGATGAATCAAAAGAGTATTAACACTATAACCAAGTAGGGCTTATTCCAGGAGCATAAAGTTGGTTTAATAGAGAATCTATCAACATTATTCATTACATTAACAAATTAAGGGAGAAAAATATGATCATATCAACAGATGCTGAAAGGAATTTGATTAAATTACAGCAGCCACTCCTTTAAAAAAAAAAACACCTTAATTAAAATAGTAATGGAGCGGGCTTCCCTGGTGGCTCAGTGGTTGAGAATCCGCCTGCCAATGCAGGGGACATGGGTTTGAGCCCTGGTCCAGGAAGATCCCACATCTGCGGAGCAACTAAGCCCGTGTGCCACAACTACTGAGCCTGTGCTCTAGAGCCCGCGAGCCACAACTACTGAGCCCACGTGCCACAACTACTGAAGCCCGCGCGCCTAGAGCCCATGCTCTGCAGCAAGAGAAGCCACCGCAATGAGAAGCCCGTGTACCGCAACAAAGAGTAGCCCCTGCTCACTGCAACTAGAGAAAAGCCCACGCGCAGCAATGAAGACCCAGTGCAGCCAAAAATAAATAAATAAAAACAAATTAAGGAAGAAAAATATGATCATATCAACAGATGCTGAAAGGAATTTGATTAAATTTCAGCAGCCACTCCTTTAAAAAAAAAAACTTAATTAAAATAGTAATGGAGCAGGCTTCCCTGGTGGCGCAGTGGTTAAGAATCCGCCTGCCAACGCAGGGGACACAGGTTCGAGCCCTGGCCCAGGAAGATCCCACATGCCGCAAAGCAACTAAGCCCATGTGCCACAACTATTGAGCCTGCGCTCTAGAGCCTGCGAGCCACAACTACTGAGCCCATGTGCCATACCTACTGAAGCCCGTGCACCTGGAGCCCATGCTCCGCAACAAAAGAAGCCACTGCAATGAGAAGCCTGCGCACCACAAAGAAGAGTAGACCCACTTGATGCAACTAAAGAAAGCCCGCGCACAGCAACAAAGACCCAGCCCAACCAAAAATAAATAAATAAATTTATTTATTTTTATAAAAAATTATAGAGAAGAATAAGTGCCCCAAAATAGCCAATAGTTGTTTTTAAACAGGAGGCTTACTTGCATTGCTAGATATCAGAAAACATACTATAAAACTACTGGAATCAGATCAGTATGGCTTGGTGTATGGGGTGGTAGACAAGCCAGTAATGAATCCAGAAGTAGATCTCAGCATACAGCAAAATGTATTATACAACCGAAGTTGGCATTTCAATTCAATGGGGGTAAATTAAGGATATTTTTTAAATGAAGCTGACATAACTAAAAAATAAAAGTAAACCAGACTCCTCATTCACACCACACACAAAAAGAAACAAAAATAAACCAAATATGGGAATTCCTTGTGGTCCAGTGGTTAGGACTCCGTGCTTCCACCGCAGGCGGCCCGGGTTTGGTCCCTGGTCAGGGAAGATCCCGCAAGCCGAGAGGCACGGCCAAAAATAAATAAAGTCAGTTTAATTTTTAAAAAAATAGACCAAATGAATTAAGGTGAATGTAAAAATTGAAATAAAATTCTGTCAAAAAAATTTGCAAAACGAGTATACGCTACTGACTGGAAACCCAGAAACTGCAAAAGAACAACTAAAGCATATTTGACTATATGAAAAACTAACCAGGAATTCCCTGGCGGTCCGGTGGTTAGGACTTTGCGCTTACACTGCCGAGGGCCTGAGTTCAATCCCTGCTCAGGAGAACTAAGATCCCACATGCCAGGAGGTGTGGCCAAAAAAAAAAAAAAAAAAGGAAAAGAAACCACTTTTTTTTGCGGTACACGGGCCTCTCACTGTTGTGGCCTCTCCCGTTGTGGGGCACAGGCTCTGGACGCGCAGGCTCAGCGGCCATGGCTCACGGGCCCAGCCGCTCCATGGCATGTGGAATCTTCCCGGACCGGGGCACGAACCCATGTCCCCTCCATCGGCAGGCGGACTCTCAACCACTGCGCCACCAGGGAAGCCCAGAAACCACTTTTAACAGTAAAAGAAACCACAGACTCAAGAAGGAAAAAATCGATTGGGGCAAATTCTACAATGCATAAAACAGTTTATATCTACAACTGTCAAGGAGCTCTAACAAATTAACAAGGGAAGAACGACCCAATAGAAAAAAATATTATGCAGCCATTTAAAAAAAAGAATTAGAGCTCTACCAGGCCAGGTGAAATTGAGTGAACACAGTGAGATGCACAAAATTGTGTATAATATGATCTAATTTTGGTGTAACAATGACCAAAAAACCCAGCAATCCCTCTGTGTGTGTGTGTGTGTGTGTGTGTGTGTGTGTGTGTGTGTACTATGCATTCATGATAAAACTGTGGATATATGTGTATGCATAATAAAGTTATTTTTCAAGGCAATACTGAGGAACTCATTGCAAACAAAAACAAATAAGCCCCAAGAAAATAAAAATTAGCTATAAAGCCATCCACAAATACCACAATCAACACTGTGGTATAGACTCATCCATCCTTTTTTTCTACGCTTGTGTGTGTACGTTTTTTACGCACAAAACTGGGCTCCTACGGTTCATATTGTTTTGAGATCTGTTTCTTCTGATCAATTTTCCTCACCTGTCTCTGGGCATTTGCTGATGCTAGTCTCTCCCCCTAAAACCACCACATCCTTTAAGCCCTTCGAAGCCCCCACAGGGAGTGGGTGACCACTCTGAAGTTTGTCCTCACCAGCTTTCTCCCCTTCCTGGAAATACATTTAGGTCTACCTGGTTTGAGAGTTTCTCGTGTGCTCCTCCCCTCTCCTGTTAAACTGGGGAGCTCCTTGGGGGCAGGCACTCTGCCTCTTTCATAAGTGTGTCTTCCTGGTGCCTAGAATGCACAGAGTAGGCACTTTATAAGTATTGCTGTAGGAAAGGACGTAGGCTTCTTGCCTGTCTTGTATTGAGTGATCTCAAGATAGTATACGTGATGGAGCAATCTAGGAGGTAGATGCTTGGACACTGGATGGAAGAGATCAAAGCTGGGGAGTGGGCCCCCAAGGGCTGGGTAACTCCCGGGTCACCCAAATCCACCCCCCACCCCCTTCCCAGGGCTCTTCCAAATGCTCAGAAAGGAACAACCTGCACACAGGGCTCCCTGTATGATATATATTTATATATATAATTGCTCTCATTTTATTGTACTTTATCCTCTTTTTACAGTAGATCTGACACAGGCATTAAATAACTGCAGAGAGAGACCAGTGGGGTGAGGGGAGTGCAGGAAGACATGGGGACCCAAAGGGAAGAGACTCAGATCCAGCGAGAGAAAAACAGGGGAGAGTCCATCTGTGGGTGGGATGTGGAAGCTGCAGCATCAAAAAAAAAGGAAGTCAGAGGGGAGGAAGTGAAGGACGTGGGAAAAGAAAGAGTTAAAATGCCTCTATAACTCAAGATCACAGGCAGTCCCTCATTTAGCATTCTATGGGCACTATGGGGTTGTTTAAGAAGGCAAAGGGGTCTGAAGGAGACGGAAACAAGAAATTCAGAGCCTTAGATGGAGGAGGTATTTGCAATTTTCAGGCTGGCATGCAGAGAAAAAGGAAGGAGTTAGTGATTAGTTGATAACTTGCTAAGAGAAGCCAGAGAGAGAATGGTGGGGGCATATCTGGGCCCAGGGGAAGGAGGTGGAATAGTCCCATAGCCAGCTGACGTTTCCAAGGTGGCCACTGGGGACCTAGCCAAAATGGCTGCCCCTCCCCCAGGGCGCCTGGGAAGTGGAACTTGCAGGATATTCTGGGAACGCGAACAGGGGGAAGGGAGCCATCGGCAAAAACAAAGTGGACATTCAGCCTAGGTCAACCCCGCCCCTCTGAGTGCCTAGTTGGGTGACAGGAGGGACCAGAAGAGAATTTTCAAGAACCAACATGGACTTCTCCTTCAGACCCTCATTCCCAGCTCACGTAGTCAACGTGGGGTGAGAAGCCAGATGTGCCAGGAAAGAGGGAAAAGGCCACAGAGCCACCTTGTCCTCAATTACAAACGGTCCCCTTTCAGCGGAGGGAATGGGGATGGAAAAGACCGGCCAGAGGAGGCAGACAAGTCAAAAGCCACTGAGACAGCGACTGTTGTAGATAGGCAGAAGGTGAGGGAGACAGAGGAAGGTGACAGCAGCTGAGCTGGAATGAGGGGTAGAGGGCCACACTGGTGACCACTCTAACGTACAGAAATATTAAATCCCTATGCTGTGCACCTGGAACTAACGTAGTGTTGTAAGTCAATTCTCCTTCAATTTAAAAAACAGAATTGAGCGCCACCTCAGTGTGTGGAAGTAAGGGGTGAAATGAGATATGTGCGTAGGTGGGTGGGTGGGCATTTTCTATAGCTCTCAGGGGATAAGAGGGCGGGACAGGTGGGTAGCTGTGAGGACACCCCACTCAAAGCTACTCCAGGCCTAGAAAGGCTCCCAACTCCTCTGTGACCGTCTTGGGGTCCCATCTCCCTGTCTCTGACTGAGCTAGGGTGGGAAGAAGATGGTGGAAAATGTGGGTAGCCAGGGAATCACGACAGACATCAGGCCGGGTTCAGAAGTAAAGGAAAAGGGACTCAGACAAGCCAGAGCTCTGTTATAAAAAATACCTTTGGGGTGGGTGAGGGAGGGATCAGGCAGGGTCAGGGATATTCCAGAAGCATCCGTAGGAAAGAGGTGGGGGCGGGAGGAAGGGGCCTCAGGTTTTGTTGATGCGGAGTTTGAAGGCCACGCGCCCAGCAAACTTGTCGCGCTCGTCGTCAGTGGCGATGTTGGCGGCGTTGATGCGGCACTCCACGTTCACCTCCACGTTGGGGGTCACATTCAGGAACTTCACGGCCACCAGGGGCTGCGTGTAGTTCACCTGGGCCAGAGGAGGAGAGCGAGGCTCCAGGCCCGCAGCAACTCGGCCTCCTCCCCAGGGCCCCGCTCCCCTGCAGGAACCAGCACCCAGCCTCCCACGGGACTTACGTGGAACTTCTTGCCGTAGTAGGGGAAGTACATGAGGTCGATGCTGCCGTTAGCAGGGAACATGACGAAGTTGCCGAGATTCTCAGCATCTTCATCTCGCTGTGGGGGGCGCAGGAGGGTGGGGGAGAGCATGTGAGGGAACCCAGACGCTCTCCAGACTTCCCTTTGTTCCTCCTTGACCCCCAAATTATTGTCTCATATCCGTATCCCTTGAGCGCGGAGGCTGGTGTGTCTGCGCGTGCGCAGGAGCGGGTGTCCCATCTCTTCCATCAAACTGGGAAAGCCTCCAGGGCGCTAATGAACCTGAAGCCTCCTACTGCCCTCCCACCCCAAATTCTTACCCCATCCTCAGAAATCGGTTTCTGGAGCGGAGCCAAGAGAGAACAGATAAATGAGTAAGGGCTCAGTAGGAAACGAGGAGGGGGATGAACGAAGACGGGCAGGAAGTTCCTAGAGAGGACAGAGGTGGGGGGAGCAGGGTTCCAAGGACAACTTAGTGGTGGCAGGTGGTGCTTACAGATCAGCAGCTACCAGATACCTAAAAAGAATTGAGGGATAGGAGAGACATGGGATGGAGAGCGGAAGACATAGTCAGGGAATAGAGGAGAACATGGAAGGATTAGGGAGAGAAGCCAGAAGCAGGGCTTTGGGCGGAGTCAGGAAGGGGGTGTCTATCCACACAAAAGAGCAGACTTCTGCATCCTAGAGAGAAGCAAGAGAGGTGGCAGCCCCTTGGAGTTTGAGCCATACCGGAGCCCACTCTTACCCCCTTGTCCCTAGAGTGATGGAGCTTCTGGGAGCGAATAAGATAGGGAGAGATGAGTGAATGACATGGAAACCATGAAGGACAAACAGGTGCGCAAAGGCCCAACAAACTCACCTTCCCCACACAGGTAACATTCATGCTCTGGTTTGCTCCTGCATAGAAGTTGATGACCTGGAGTGAGAAGAGAGAGTCGTGAGGGTTAAAGAAAGAAGTTGTCAAAGACACAAGTATCCAGCCTTCCAACCACCATCTCAGCCTCCAATGGCCCCATCTCTCTTGTTCTCTCAGCCATTCAAATATCTAAAAATCTCCCGAAGCGCAAGAGCCCCAGCAAAATAAAGCAGCTGCCAGCAGATGGTGGCCCCATCTCCCTCCTCCGTTCCCCCTGGGAACTAAGGTCGTGAGTACCCGGTTCATCTTGATGAAGACACAGGGCTGTCCTGTGCTGTAACCATAGTGGGTGGGGTCCCCAATGCCAGAGCAGTCGCCCAGCTGGGTCCGGTTGAACTGGCAGGCACGTTTCGGGTAGTTGAGAACTCCGTTATCTGGTTGTTCGTAATAGCGCCCAGGGAGGCAGACATCATTCTTTTGGGCTTGGATGGAGTCATTGTAAGCTACGGGGGGGGGTGGGGGGGGAGAGTCACAGGCCTCATGTTCTGCTCCCAGGGTCTCCAGTCCCCTGCCCCGAGGTCCTGCACAGCCACATCACCAGCCCCATACTCACGCTCCAGGAATTTGTTGAGCTTCTGAACATGCTGGTTCCAGCTTTCAGTGTCACTGACATTGACAATGACATCTAGGTTCTCAGTCTTAGGGCGAATCATCAAGCCTAGTCAACAAAGGCGAGAGTGAGGGGTATATATAAGATGAGGGACCACACACAGAGGGAAAAAGATGGACATAGGGAACACCAGGGTGAGGGACAGGTGAAGATCCGAGATCGTCTTCCCGGGAGGGAGATCTCCTGTGAACATCTGCCACCTCCCCAGATCACAGAGCTCTCAGCTGTGGGAAATGGGAAGGCAGACTTCAAGAATTCCCCAGGGCTTCCCTGGTGGCGCAGTGGTTAAGAATCCGCCTGCCAGTGCAGGGGACATGGGTTTGAGCGCTGGTCCGGGAAGATCCCACGTGTCGCAGAGCAACTAAGCCCGTGCGCCACAACTACCGAGCCTGTGCTCTAGAGCCTGCGAGCCACAACTACTGGGCCCGTGTGCCACAACTACTGAAGCCCACAAGCCTAGAGCCCGTGCTCCGCAACAAGAGAAGCCACCGCAGTGAGAAGCCCGCACACCACAATGAAGAGTAGCCCCTGCTCGCCTCAACTAGAGAAAGCCTGCGTGGGCAATGAAGACTCAACACAGCCAAAAATAAAATAAATATTAAAAAAAAAAGAACTCCCCAGCACATGGTGACGGGATCATCAGAACCGAACCTCTGAGAAGAGCTGACAGTTCTCAGCCTGTGAGTTCCTTTTGGATACCTGGGGGCACAAGAGCAGTTACAGTGGCTGGTGGGGGAGCCTCGTCACTCACCCGGTGTGGCCAGTCGGTCCTGGTACTTGGGAGTATGATCAGAGACCGTCTGCAGCATCACCCACATGGTGAGGGTGAACATGGCGGTGAGGAAGCCATAGAAGACGAGGTAGAAGAGGAGGATAAAGGCTAAGGAGGAGGAAACAGGGTCAGCAGGTTCCAGGTCTCCCTCGATGACCTGACCTAGCCCCACACACCCCTCTCCCACTCAGAGGTTCTGCACAGGAATGGATCGCAGAGCCTTGGGAAGCCTTCCCCTGGAAGCAAAAGGAGACAAGCTGAAAAGCGGCAGTTGTGTCTGGCTTCCAGCCATGACTCCCAGCCCTTCCTGATCCCACAGCACAGTGAAGCCCGACCTTGTGGAGGCCACAAGAGGGCTAAACTCTTGTTGCTGGTACAACTCATAGTATAGGCCGCAGTCATTTTGCCACAAATTACGTTCTCAACTCCTCAACCTTCGTGGCCCTGAAAAGGCACAATATCTGATACCACTGTATCGGTACTCATGCTTGAAGCTGTCTAGCACGATGACTTTCAAGCCGGCATTGGCCCCAATTCACAGCCAAACTCTTATCCCATCCCTCAGGGCGTGGACGTCCACACTCAAATAGCAAAATCTCTCTCTCAGAGCCCCACAAAAGCCAAACCTTGAATGAGGCTCCTGCCAAGCTACAAAGTCTCAGCTGTCCAGAACCTTCAACAGTCACCTACCCCCCAATTCACACACAGCACCCAGGGCAGAGGCAGGAGTAAACGTAGACCTCCAATAGCCTTTCAGACATAGAGCTGGTCCTTGGTGGATGTGACACGTCACTCCGTCACTCCTCGGCCTGGTGTGAGTACCTGCTGTTTCCACCACCCCAGACCCCCAGTCCTTCCATCTCAGAAGACACTTCACTCGAGAAGCCTTCTCAGATTCTCCCAAGCACTCGTGGATGCCTCCAGTCCCAGGGAGTGGACTTCAAGTTTCCTGCGGCAAGGACTGCATCGGACCCACCTCAAGTGCCCCAAGTGGCTGGGCTAATGGGGTCCGCGTTCAATTAGTGTGGATGAACTGTAAGCTGTGTCACACAATGTCTCCTGTGCTTCGACTTCCCAGCTTGAAAATCCCTTTCGGAAGAATTCCACCCCTCACTGGCACCTATGCCCAGCACGGGACCCTCAACCAGATGCAACTCCCTCCACGCCTCCCCAGTGGCGCCAAGGTATGGGTGGGTAAGGAGCCAAGCCACGCAAGCCCACAGACACACTGGGCCGGATGATGTACATGTCTCACCACTAGTGACCACTCCCTCCGCCTGCGACATCTGAGCCGAACACCCAGCCCCGAAAACCTCCCAGTGTCACCCCGGCGCAACAGCCCCCCACCCGCCAAGCAGTCACAGAAGGCTCCAAAACACCCGGTAGCAGGACACAGACAACTTCCGCTGTGAAGAACCCCCCTCCAACACACTCCCCACCTCTCCAAGGCCCGCCCGCTCATGAACGTTCCCAGGGTCCAAGGGGTGGGCTCGAGCTAAAAATAGACGGGGCTGGCTAGCTAGTGAGAGTCAGAGGGAGGGAAGGGTCTCTCTTCTGGGGAAGGGGGGGCGACTGTGCGGAGCTGACCGGACTCCGACAGCGAGCGCGAGCGCCGCGGCGCGGACACGCGCTCAGAGCCCGCGACCCCCCGAGCGAGGGGGCTCCGCGGGGGACGGGAAGGCGGCAGTGACCTACTTTCTCCGCCTCCGCAGCGGCCAGCCAGGGAGATTAGACCGGCGATTCGGCGCCCTCCCAGCCCAGAGCCCGGCAGGGGGGCCGGACGCCGGGGACCCGGGAAGGGAGCTGGGGCTGCGCCGGCGAGACCTCGTGTGCTCGGGGCGTCGCCCGGTGGACCCCCAACCCCTCGCGCGGCCGGCCCCGCATACCCCAGCTGGTTCCGGTGCGGCCCATGAACTGGTGCGTCCTCGGGTTCCACACGAACTCCTTCCACTCCTCAACCACCTGCCCGCAGCTCTTCTTCTCTTTCTGAATGACCATCTTGACGGCGGGGGGCGAGTCCCGCGCGGGGCGGGGGCTACGGAGAAGCCGGGGTGCGGCGCGTGAAGCACACTCACGCACCAGAACGCGCGGGAAGCAAAGGCAGCGGGGGCGAGGGAGACCCCTCCCTCAGATATGCAGCTGCTGCAAATTCCGGGGCGCAGGGCCACACGTTGCGGGGTACTGGCGGCGCGGCGTAGGATGCACAGAACCTAGGCCCCCCCCACTGCAATGAAAAGGGGGGTTGTCCGAGCAGGGGAGGATAAAAAGGGGAAGGGGTGCGAACGCAGCTTCACTCCCCAAACCTCCCAGAAGCAAAACGAAAAGGGATGCAAAAATAGACGGCTGCAAAACCCGAGAGAAGCGCATAAAAAATCGGGGTGCAAAGGGACAGGGAGAGGTGGGGGAGGGGACCGCCCCGAAATCCGAGATGCAAAGAGGCTGTGGAGGAGGGTCGGGTGACCGTTCAAGGCTCTTCTGCCGAGCGGAGACCGCCACACCTGCGGTGGCTCGGCCGCGGGGGTGGGGTGGGGTGGGGACGCGCAGTTGTGGGAGACAGGCAGGGATAGGGGTCCCCCGGGCGGAGGCTCCGCTCTTCAGCAGTGCGGGGCCGGCAGCCGCGGCGTTCAGTCTATATACTCCGCGGCTCCGGGGGTGCCCGCCCCCTTTCCACCCCCCCCCAAGAGGCCCCGCCTCCTCGCTGCTGGCCTGGGCGACTTCATGCATATGCAAATCTGGAGAAAGGGATTGGGCCCGCCCCCCTGACGCCTCTTCAGGACCTAGAGGTCTCTCCCTTACCCCCACTCCAGGTACTGGACTAGATCTGGGTGAGTGGAGAGGATAGAGGGCGTGTCCGGGCGGAGTAGAGGGAAAGATAACCCCCGAGAGACACAGAAGACAGAGAGGAAAACAGATATATGCTGAGATGGGGGCCCCATCTCAGGCAGGGAGTTAGAAAGGGACTAAGATCCAGGAGACGGGGCAGAATGTGAGACGAATAGAGAAGGAGTCAGAGATCAAGAAAAACAGATCGAAGAGACCAGCTGAGGTACTACACTAGCCGGGCTGGAAGCTAGAACAGTCCTCAAAGAGATCAATAGAGGCCACCACAGGAGGGAAATTCCCCTCATGGGAGCTGCTACCAATCCCCCCGACACCTCCTTCTCCAGTCCCACTGCCGCTTCTCCCACCACCTGGTTCTCCCCAAGCCTGGGGGCTTCTCTGCCTTCCCACCACATCCCTCATGAAACCCTTCCAGGGACTTCGCTGGTGGCGCAGTGATTAAGACTCTGCGCTCCCAATGCAGGGGGCCCTGGTTCCATCCCTGGTCAGGGAACTAGATCCCACGTGCATGCCGCAACTAAGGAGCCCGCCTGCTACAACTAAGACCTGACGCGACCAAGTAAATATTAGGGGGACGAAAAAGCCCTTCCAACACCACATTCCCAGCCCCCAATACTGCCCTGAGACCCCAGCCCTGGAGCCCCATCTGCTTAGGTGTTCTGCCTCCTCCCACCCCCATGTCTGAACTCCCCTTCTCATTTGCCCATTTGGGTCAACAAACATTTATTGAGCACCTACTAGAGACCTTGTGCAACCCAGCGCTGGGGAGGTAAAGTCACGGTTCTCACAGGGCTCCAGAGACCCACAGTCTAGTAGGGAGGTACATGGGCCTCCAAAGACCTCCTGTTAAGAATCATTATCTGGGACTTCCTTAGTAGCGCAGTGGTTAAGAATCTGCCTGCCAATGCACGGGACACAGGTTTGAGCCCTGGTCCGGGAAGATCCCACATGTCTCGGAGCAACTAAGCCCGTGCTCACAACTACTGAGCCTGCGTTCTACGGCCCGTGTGCCACAACTACTGAAGCCCACCTGCCTAGAGCCCGTGCTCCGCAACAAGAGAAACCACCGCAATAAGAAGCCCGCGCACCGCAATGAAGAGTAGCCCCTGCTCGCCACAACTAGAGAAAGCCCGCATGCAGCAATGAAGACCCAACGTAGCCAAAAATAAATAAATAAATTTATTTTTTTTAATGTTATTTTCTTTTAAAAAAATATTTATTTATTTCGGCTGCGTCAGCTCTTAGTTGTGGCACACAGGCTCTCTGGTTGTGGCACGCAGGCTCCAGAACACGCAGGCTCAGTAGTTGCGGCGCGTGGGCTTAGTTGCCCTGCGGCATGTGGGATCTTAGTTCCCCGACCAGGGATCGAACCCGAGTCCCCTGCATTGGAAGGTGGATTCTTAACCACTGGACTACCAGGGAAGTCCCCAAAATGTTATTTTCTTTATCTAGAATAACATTAAATAAATTTAAAATACCATGAAAAGTCAAGAGAAGAACCATGGAAGAAAGGAAAATATTTTATATTTTAGTACGCGAACGGCACTTTTTTCCTGCTTTTTGAACAAGGGATTCCACATTTTCATATTGCACTGGGTCCCACAAATTATGCAGCTGGTCTTACTTCAGTCCCTTCTGCAGCAGACTCTGGATTAATTTTCTCAAAATACAGTTTTAATTAGGGCACCCCTCAGCTCAAAGGTCTTCGGTGGTTTCCTGTGACCCTGCAGGATGCAATCCTGATTCTTCAGTCTCACCCTCAGGGTACTCCATATCTAGACCCAGTCTGTATCCCCAACCTCCTTTGCCACTAGGCCCCAACTAGTCCTCTGCTGGAGCTGAGCCCGCCACTCCTGGGACAGGCTGTGCTTACTCCTGACTTTACACCTTTGTCCATTTCATCTCCACATCCTGGAAGACTGCCCACCCCTCAGAGTCCAGCCCCGACTCCCATTCATTCATTCAATGTGTACCTAATGAGCATTTGCTTAGAGCCAGGCACTATTCTGGTCCCTGTGCTCCTGGGACTCCCATTCCAATAAACCGTAAAAACAAACAAATTAAATAATGTTAATATTATGCAGAAAAAAATAAAACAGGGTGATGTGCCAGAGTGCCTGCATGGGCATGGATGGCCTTGCTGAGGAGAGAACTTTTTTGTTTTGTTTTGTTTTTTGTTTTTTGCTGTCCGCGGGCCTCTCACTGTTGCGGCCTCTCCCGTTGCGGAGCACAGGCTCCGGACGCGCAGGCTCAGCGGCCATGGCTCACGGGCCCAGCCGCTCCGCGGCATGTGGGATCCTCCCGGACCGGGGCGCGAACCTGCGTCCCCTGCATCGCCAGGCGGACTCCCAACCACTGCGCCACCAGGGAAGCCCGGAGATAACTTTTAATTGCCCCAAGTAACCCAAAGGAGCCATAGGGACATGTAGGGGAAGAGCTTTCCAGGTGGAGGGAAGGGTCAGTGCAAAGGCTGGGCTTGAACGAAGGACAGCAAGATTGGTACAGCAAGAGATCTGAGAGGTAGGCAGAGGCCAAGTCATGCAGGTCCTTGTATGCCAAAGGGAGTAGTTTGGATTTTAATCCAACCATCACAGAAACAATTCCAGGATTTTTCTGCGGGTTTTGTTTTTGTTGTTTGTTTGTTTGGCCGCACTGTGCAGCACATGAGATTTTAGTTTCCCGACCAGGCATTGAACCCATGCCCCCTGCAGTAGAAGCACCGAGTCTTAACCACTGGACCGCCAGGGAAGTCTTAATTCTACGGTTTTAGGCAATGGATCAACATGATTAAATTTAATGAAAATCACCATGGCTGCCGTGTGAGAGTGGACCATGGGAAGCGAGGAGGCCAGGTAGCAGGGCTTTGCAGCAGTCTGGGTGGGAGATATGGATGGCCTGGACCAGGGCAGCAGCTTTGCAGATGGAGACAAAAGGATGGGTTCAGAATCTATTTAGGCAGTAGAATGATGACCATGGCTAGTGCCTAGGTTTTTGTCTTGAGCAACTGGGCTGAAAACTCTTGTATTTTATCTTTTCAGCTAGACTGTAAGCTCTTTCAGAGCAAGGCTTTCTATATATCCTCCATACCCAAGCAACCCACAGAGCTACCGAAGATAATGCCTGGTTGCTGAATTGGGCTTAAACATGGAATGGCTCCTTCTACGAGAAACCTCAGGGAAGCAACTTGCCTTTTCCTTCATCAGTTAAGGAGCACGGAAATGGGCCAGTCTCGATCTGGAGAGATGAGGCCTGGATCTTACCCTCAACACACACAGCCTGGCAAACACAGGCCTACAGATGGCCTCCAGACTGTTGGTTCAGTCTCTGCCCTGTACCCCAGGCTCACTTGGAAAAGAAAGAATGAATGTCTTCTGTACACTTAGGGCAGTTCTGGGGTAAGGCTGAGACTGCGTTGCTCCCTTCCATGCCTTCTCCTAAGGCTGAGGGTCAGCATGAGGAGGGCTGGGCGTAGGAAGGGAAGGACACTCTACTCCATGCAGCATTGGTGTTCACAGGGAAACAGGCTGAGGAAGGAGTGAGGGGGCAAAGAGCCATTACAAACCTCCAACCTCTTTCCGGAATCCAGCCCTCCCTCCAGCATCTCCAGAAAGGAGGAAGGGAATGAGAGCTCCCACACCCCCTCTCCCATACCCAGAGCCTGTCTTAGGTCTGTGCCCAATGATTCCCTTCCCCCACCAACCAAATCCCAGGGACTCAGCTGTCTGGGTTCCCAGCAAGATGGGTCTTTGTAGAGACAAGAACAGGGAAAGAAGAGAGCTCCAAAACACAGATATGGCCGGGGGGGTGGGGGTGGGGGAGGAAAAGTAGCGGGTTATTATTTAATGGGTACAGACTTTCAGTGTTACAAGATGAAGAGTTCTCGAGATGGACAGTGGTGATAGTTGCACAACATTGTGAAGCTTAATGCCACTGAACTGGACACTTGAAAATGGTTAAGATGGTAAAAGACTGAGGAAAACTGACTGGCTTGAATTTACTATTTCTTTTTTCTTTTTTTTTTTTGCGGTACGTGGGCCTCTCACTGTTGTGGCCTCTCCCGTTGCGGAGCACAGGCTCCAGACGCGCAGGCTCAGCAGCCATGGCTTATAGGCGCAGCCGCTCCACGGCATGTGGGATCTTCCCAGACCGTGGCAGGAACCCGTGTGCTCTGCATCAGCAGGCAGACTCTCAACCACTGCGCCACCAGGGAAGCCCTTGAATTTACTATTATAACGCCTCTTCTTTCTTGCAATTTATCATGGTCTGTGCAATGGCCTAGAGTGTCTTTGTTTTATGTGATGAAGGTATGTGTGATATTATGAAGGTATATATTTGTATTCTGTAACTGTTAAAGACTTAGCCTGACTTTAAAACATGCCACCTGGAACTAATATATAAATGTTTTTTATCTGTTGGCTTTTCATTTCATCCATGTATTCAATATATCTTGATTAAATTCCTCAAAAAATTGGTTAAGATGGTAAATTTTATGTTATGTGTATTTTACCACAATTTAAAAAAAAGGAAAGAAACACATGGTCCTGCACTGACTAGATCAAGCCCCAACTCCTCAGCAGGACATACAAGGCCTCTCACCCCGTGGCCCAAGGAGCCTTCCCAGTCTGCCCTCATTCCATCTCAGCCTGCCCCCAGTTCAGCCACATCACACACCCTTCCTTATCTTCCATACCCGGCAGGCTCAGACTCATATTTCAAGAACTATGCAGGAGGCTAATGATATAAACAAGAGCAACATTTCTCATACAGGGAGCATTTTCCATATGCCAAGCACTGTGCTGCACATCTGACTTACATGATTCCACCAAACGCTCCTGGCAACCCTGAGTAGGGTGCCTTGCCCATTTTGTAGATGGGGAAACTGAAAGATAAAGAGGTTTAGTCATTTGTTCAAGTTCCTGGCACTTCCTAAGAGATCCCTATTAAATCATTTTACATATCTGTCTCTCTCCCCAGACCCCTGTTCTCCAGGGCCAGGACCAAGTCTTATTCATGTCTGGAGTCCCTATGGAGTACCTAACACAGTGCTTGGCATACTGTCAGGGTCCAATAAATGTTAGTTGAAAGAAAGAAAGAGGGAGAGAGAGAGAGAGAGAGAGAGAGAGAGAGAGAGAGAAGGAAGGAGGGAAGGGAAGAAGGGAAGAGAGAGGTGACACACAGGGTGGAGTGAGTGGGTAGACCAGGTTTGGAGCCTACAGCATATGCTCTCAAGCTCCAGAATGGTTTTTAGGGGTGTGGGAGAGGCAGGGGACACTGGGCTGGCATTGTAGGTGCCCTTGGTGGGAGCCTGGCAGAGTCTGTGTAAAAACAGAGTCAGTCTTAATGAAAGAGTGTAGACAGCTCTGGATGGTAATCAGGAATCTTGGAATCTAGGGCAGGCTGGAGAAAGAGAGGTTGGGAGCACAGTGTCCTGGACAGGATGGGGTAGAGGGAGGAGAGAAAAGCTAGCCCTTGGGAGATTCCTCAGGGACACAAGGCCAGGAAGTTGCCACTCAGAACAACCCCCTTGGTGGGGACCAGGTGTGTTCAAGCCCTTGAGCCTCTCTCCCCACTGGCTTGCTCATACCCGAGACCCCCATAGGACTGGTTTCTTTTCAGGTTTCTATTCAGGTCTCTGCTCAAGTGACACTGCCTCACAGAGGCCTTGCCTGACCACCTGGCTAATGCTGCCCCTCCCCTACCACCCTTGATTCTACTACAGGATTTTATTCCCTTTATAGAGACAACCACTATCTGAAATGACCTTGCTTATTTATTTTTGTTTATGGACCATCTGGCTGTCTCCTCTCTTACACTGTGGACTTCATAAGCGCAGGGACTGTGTCTATCCTTTTCATCAATGCATTCTCAGTGTCTAGAACAGTGCCTGGTACACAGTAGGTGCTCAGTAAATACCAGTTGAATGAACTTAGTCAAGTGGCCCAGGCTAACCCTGAACATTGCCCAGGGACCAGAGTTGAATTTGGGCTCTCTGGACATGCTGAGGACTCTCCTGAAAAACACTCTGACTGGAAGGAGGCAGCCATAGACTTGCAAACTTGAGATTGTGAGGGTCCAAGGAGGGGCCTAGGATGTGTCTTCCAACCCAGAGACTCTCTGGGGTCACTTAGGTCCTGGCTAATCCTTGTAGAAGGGGGACAGCAGGTCCAATGAGTGACTCACCCTGTTGCCTGGGTTACTGGTAGGAAGATCCTCGTAACCTAGGAAGCTGGGACACTGGGATCCCCATGGGGTCTGGAGATGGGGGATGGGCATGAAGTTTCCCAGGGAGCTGGGGGCTGAGGCAGGAGGGTACCCCAGGAAGGAGATGGGGCGCCAGGATTCTCCAGAGGTCTGGAGGCTGAGTCACCGTATGTTCTTTGAGGGCAGAGATATTCCCGACTCTGTCTGTTCTTTCCAGCTGGGACCAGCACAAACCAGTTCCTGTTTAATGGAGTAAAGACAAATTCATCTGGGAGCGCAGTTAGTGGGCCGAGATGAGGAGAGATAGAGGCAGCCTTCTCCCTCTGCTCTCCCCCCCTTTTCTTTCTCCCTGCTGCCTCCACCCCTTTTCCCAAAGGCCTCCATCTCTCTATGACCCACTCACGCCCCCTGCTGCTCCTTTCTTGGATAGCAGTGGCCTGTCTAAAGGACAACAAAATCCCATCTCTTCCCTTCCCTCCCGAATTCTGGGGACCAGCCCCAGAGGGACAAAGCTAAAGCCCCGGGGCTGCAGCTGCTGGGGAAGGAGGTGGGCTGCTGGCTCCCAGGAAGTGACTCGCAACTGGGGTGTGTGTGTCTGTGGGTGCTGTTGCTGGGATCTCAGCCTAAGAAGTCACCACTTCCTCAGGAATCCCTCCTCGATCCCCAGCCTAGGTCAAGGCCACTGGCCTTCGAGCTTTCTCAGTTCCCTGACTGCTCCTTTATGGCGTATATCAGAGTTTCCAATTATCCACTCACTTGTTAGTCTTTGATGGATGCCTGCCTCCCCCAGGGGACCACAAGCACAGAGAGGGCAGGAAGCAGGGTTAGTTTTTTGTTTTGCTTTGTTTGGGCCGCCATGTGCGGCATGCAGGATCTCAGTTCCCCGACCAGGATCGAATCCAGGCCCCCTGCGTTGGGAGCTCGGAGTCTTAACCACCTGCACTAGGGAAGTCCCGAAGCAGGGTAAGTTTTGCTCATCAGTGCAACCCGATGCTCAGCACAGTGCCTGGTACATTGCAGATGCACAGTAAATATTTGTTAAATAAATGAATGAGTGACATTCAAAGGAGGTTCTTAGGTGGGGATGTAATGGTAGTGTCGGTGCCATTGCCTGGGCTCTGGGGGCAGCTGTGAGTCCAGATGTCCTGGCTTCTGCTCAGGGCCCGGTCCATGTCCAGCCTCTGGCCTTGTGCCCAAAGGCCATCCAAGCAAAAGGATGCAGAAGAGGCCTCTCCTACAGCGAGGTAGTATGGAGGAGGCATTAGGGTGGCCGTGGTCCAGAAGCTCCTCCCCACTTTTCCAGTCCTCTAACCTAAAGTTTTTAAAGCACTTCCTCCCACTGTCCCCTTATCCTCTCTCTTCTTATGGCCTTCTCCTCTTCCCTCGCAGAGATTTCCTTCCCCTAAAAATGCATCCCTTCCCACCTCTTCCCCTCCCCTTAGCTGTTTCCCATGGTGTGCTGAGAAACTTCAACATCACTTTCTTACCTGGCAAAGCCCCCAGGAAGAGACGCCCCTGTGTTTGGGCCCAGAGGTTGAGGAGGGGGGCAGGGCCCATGGGAGGCAGAGCAAGGATCTCCTTCTTTGTCCCCTGGCTCAAAACCACCCTGGACACAGTCAGCTTCAGCTGAAGAGTGATCCCCAAGATGAGGGGCAGATCCAGCCCTGGCCCTGACACAGAAGACAGCACCACTTTCTGCAGAGTGTGTGGGAAGGGACATAAGTGGGGGAGGAAAGAATGAACTGCATCTGCTCCATGTGGCCCCAACCCTGGCTGCCTTAATTCTGTCTCTTAGCCATGCAGTCTATCTACTGGCCATTCCCACCACCTCCATCCTGCCTTAACTCTCCTGGCTTGGCCTTCTATAAAACCACACCCTCCCCAGGTAAATATATAATCTAACTACAAGTCACTGTTTGCTGTGGGCAGCTTTAATATGTGTCTCTGCCCGCCCACCCCAACCCTTAAACCATTGTAATATTGACATTTTATTTTATTTTTCTTTATTTTTTCGTAATATTGACATTTTAGAGTCCCCTTTTCTCCCACCGCTTCCAGGCTCCACTGAATGCAGGCAGCATCTCCCTCTTACTTGATCTTGGAGGTGGAGGCTGAGCCAGAAAGGGTTTTCTGGGGTCCCAAGGGCAAGGAGGTGGCCTGAGCCTGCTGCTAGCTGGAGTCCCAGGTCCAAGGAGAAGGCCCAGGGCTCTACATGAGGCCAGGGAATGTCTGGGGGGAGAAATGACCCTCCTGAGGTCTGAAGGCTGGGGATTCATGGAGGGAAGGGGCTAATGCTGGAGGGAAATGGACACAGAGCTGGCCATGGAGGGGAAAATAACCTTTACCTTCGAGACTGAATTCTGCACCAGTCCCTGGCGGGAAGAATATCCCAGGTTGAGACTCTACAGCACAGCTTCTGAGACTAGTGGGGACAGATGCTGAGGTCTGGGCCTGCTGGTCCAGCCAGTCTTCCCGGCGCAGGCAGCCATCCAAGGCAGGGACCGGCTGGAGCCCGTGTGGGGAAGGGAAGATGCGGGGGATGCTGGAATCAGGATATCTGAGCACCAGTCCCAGACTCCCACCCTGTTTATTCCCCTCCAAGATGCAAGCATTTGGCCTCCCCCATGCAGCTCTCACCCCATACCCCCTCCTTGAAGTGTGGACTTAGACCCCCACGGCCACCCAGCCAGCAATGCTTTACGAGCTTTGGTCATGGTTCCTGCCCCTGTGACGCAGCTACCCACAACCAGAGTTTGGAGGCAGGGAAGAGCAGCACCCCCAGAACAATCCTCACGATGGGCTGGGGTTTGTGCGCCAGTGGCCCAGAGACCTGTCTCAGATGCAGCACCTCCTCCCCATCCAGCCCTAGCATCACAGAATCTGCATGGATCTTCACTTCCACCTGCAAGAAGAGAAAGAGAAGAAGAATCAGAGGTTCCTGGGGCCTGCCTCCACCACTTTCTTCAGAGGCAGTCTAGAAAATGCCATACTGAAGATGGCAGAGTAGAAGGACTTGAGCTCACCTCCTCTCATGAAGACACCAAAATCACAACTAACTGCTGAGCAACCATCTACGAAAAAAGACTTGAACCTACCAGAGGCAGTCTAGTATGGCAGAAAGAACACGTACTTGAAGCGTCAGCTGGCATCCGCAGCTCACTCTGGACTTGTCCCTTACATACTAACAAAGCCTCAGAACTCCCTTCTGAAAAAATGGGGACAAGAATAGCAACTTCTGGGACTTCCCTGGCGGTCTAGTGGTTAAGACTCTGCAATTCCGGGACTTCCCTGGTGGTGCAGTGGTTCAGAATCTGCCTGCCAATGCAGAGGACATGGGTTCGATCCCTGGTCCGGGAAGATCCCACATGTCTTGGAGAAACAAAGCCACAACTACTGAGCCTGCGCTCTAGAGCCCGTGAGCCACAACTACTGAGCCTGTGTGCCACAACTACTGAAGCCTGCACGCCTAGAGCCCGTGCTCCGCAACAAGAGAAGCCACCACAATGAGAAGTCTGCGCACCGCAACAAAGACCCAATGCAGCCAAAAAAATAAATTAAATTATATTTAAAAAAAAAGACTCTGTGCTTCCACTGTGGGGGGCACGGGTTTAATCCCTGGTCAGGGAACTAAGATCCCGCATGCCAAGAGGTGTGGCCAAAAAAAAAAAAAAAAAAAGCAATTTCATGGGGCTTTTGTGTGGATTCAATGAGATGACAATGGTAAAGAGATGCCCAATAACTTGGTTCCATTCCCTTCCTCACACCAGCTCAAGACACCCCTCCCTCAGGACCAGATCTGGCTTACCTGGTGCCACCTCCCATCGTCCAGCCGGGGTCCAGCACCCACTGTAAGTTGGCCCAGTGATTATGAAGCTGGATCTCAGGGCTGCCATCCCGAAGTCCCAGCACAAACCAGTCATCCTCTGGATTGGTATCACCATAAAAAATCACTCCCTCTGGATCCCAGGTCCGAAACTCAAAGGAGGAGGAGGTTCTGGAAGGACACAGAAGGAAAGACTGGGTATGGGGTGTGCTCTTTGAGCATAGATGTGAGGTTGAGGGAATTGGAGTACAGGGAGACAGGGAACAGAGCGGGGCTGGTGCACTGTTTATAATAGCAAAGACATGGAAGCAACCTAAAGGTCCATCGATAGATGAATAGATAAAGAAGATGTGGTACATGTATGCAATGGGATATTACTCTGCCATGAAAAAGAATGAAACAAGGACTTCCTTGGTGGTCCAGTACTTAAGACTCCGAGCTCCCAGTGCAGGGAGCCTGGGTTCCATCCCTGGTCAGGGAACTAGATCCCACATGCGGCAACTAAAGATCCTGAATGCCGCAACGAAGATCCCACATGCTGCAAATAAGACCCGGCACAGCCAAATAAATAAATAAATATTTAAGAATGAAACAATGCCATTTGCAGCAACATGGATGGACCTAGAGATTATCATACTAAGCGAAGTAAATCAGACAAAGACAAAATACCATATGCTATCACTTACAAGTGGAATTTAAAAACTGATACAAATGAACTTATTTGCAAAACAGAAAGACTCACAGACATAAAAAAACAAACTCATGGCTACCAAAGGGGAAGGTGGGGAGGGATACATTGGGAGTTTGGATTAACAGATACAAACTACTATATGTAAAATAGATAAGCAACTTCTGTTGCTTATTCCTTGAAATGTGCCAACTTATATTTTATCATCTTTTTTTTTTTTAATCACATCTTACTACCAAGTTTGGTCTCTGCTTTTTGCTTCTGTTTTAGGAGCAATGACCTCAATAAAGAATATTTTTGGAAAATAAAAATAAGCAACAAGGTCCTACTGTATAGCACAGGAAACTATATTCAGTATCTTGTAATAAACCATAATGCAAAAGAACCTGAAAAAGAATGTATATATATAACATGTATCATAAATACATATATATATATATAAAACTCAATCACTTTGCTGTACCCCAGAAACTAACACAACATTGTAAATCAACTATACTTCAATTAAATAAAGCAAAAAAAAAAAGAGAGAGAGGAGCTGATGGAGAGAGGGTGAGGTCAGGGGACTAGGTCAAAGAATTAGGTCAACCCCATACTTTATGATCTTGGTGAGGTTAAAGGTCATGATGGTTACAAGTTCTTGTCCAGGGCCATTGCTGAGGTGCAGAGCAGGCCGGTCCTGAGTCCTCTGCCAGAGAGAAAAATAAACAAGCTGAAATAAGACGTACCAGAGACAGACAGGAGGGAGAAGCACTGCTATAAGGCCAGAGGAGGAAAGAAACGAAGAGAGCAGAGCTAAAGTGTAGCTCACTTAAACACACACAGGGCTTAGCGCCCTGTCCTGCTCCTGCACCTGTCTGGGGAGAGTATGTCTCACGGCTCGTCCTTCAGGGCTGGGAGGCAGCAGCAGCAGTAGCAGCAGCAGCGGCAGCCCATGCCATGTGGCCGGTGGACCTCCGCTCTCCATAATCAGCCGCGGTCCTCTCTGTGCCTCAGACAACTCTGAGGAAAATGTGTGGGGGCAGGCAGCGTCGCACATGGTTGGTGGAGGGTTAAATGTTGCCCCGGGGGAAGAAGGGGGGGCAGGAGACAGGGCCACTGACCCTACGGCCCCTCTGAGGACAAATGGAGTGAGGAACAGAGTTCCTCCACTACCCTCCCCCACTGCTGAGAAGGTTTCTGAGCTGGGAGAGGACACCTCACTTCCCCTCTCCTTCTAGAGCCTGACCTGGGTCCTCCAAGCCTTCTGCCCACCTGCGGAGGCTGCCTTGAGGACAAACATGAGATCTAGAAACAGACATGCCCAGATCCCCAAGTAGCATCCTCCATAAGGCCTAGAGCTGTGAGACATGGAATCCCAAATACTAGCTGGGTGACTGTGGGCAAGTCACCCCACCTGTGTGCTTTAGTGTCCTTGTCTGCAAAATGTGAAAAATACTTACTTTCCAGAGTTACTGTGAATGAGGATGAATCGAGATGATACAGGCACAGTGCCTGGTATCTGCTCTGAGCTCTTCCCTTAGTATTTTCCCAGGCCTCTGAGGCTTGCTGCATAGGGAGGTACTGTCTCTGAGTGTGATTCAGTGGATACTAAGAGTCCTGGTCCCTCCCCCCCCATTATCTTCTCTTAGCCGTCGACTACAAGGCCTAACCATTTACCAGTAGAAATTCATCACCCTCTCCCTGATCCATCTTAAAATACAAATGCCCCCAAGAGGAGTAACACTTTGAGCCAGTAGGCAAGAGTTGGAGGTCCTGGGGCTCACCCCGAGTCTGGATGGGCTGGAATGGGTGAGTTGGGGTGAAAGGTAGAGGAGGTATCACTGCACACTTCAGTTAAAGAAGGAGGTATCTTTTGAGCCGTGGAGTTTCTCCAACGGAGGCTGGAACACCCAGATAACAACAACGAGGAAGCCTCGGCAGTCCAGCCTTGACCCCTGCGGGGTGTGCGGTCGAGAGACCCGGCCATAGGGTTAGAGCTGGGGGGCGGCGGGTGCGCGGGGGGCGGGGACATGCCTGCTCTGCAAGCTGATTGGCTGGCAGGTGCGCGCTGTAGGGGCCCGAAATTAGGGGCTACCAGGCCGTGCGGACCGCTAGTCCCACCACTCTCTCCGCCCCGCGGCAGCCGGAATCGAGCTTCTGCTTCCCAGCCCGCGGCGCCCCCACCACCTCGCTCCCCACCACTCCCCCGGCTTTCTGGTATCCGAATTTGGAGGCCCCTTAAAGGGTCCCCGTTGCTCTTCGTCCGGTCCTGCAGAACGGAAGTGGGGATCCTGGACTTCGGTTCCAGACGGTGGAGATCGGGATGGCTTCCATGCTGATCCGAGAAGCCAAGGAGGGAGACTGTGGAAATATCCTGAGGCTGATTCGGGTGAGGGCTGCGGGCCGGAAACCGGGGTCCCAGAGGGGGTCAGAGCGGCGCTGCTGGAGTGGGGACGGGAAGGAGGAGGTGGGAGCAGAGGGAGGAGCGCGCCCAGGGCTCCTGCTTAGGGAGCAGTGAGGCCCTCCTGCCTTAATCTAGCCTTTGTCCGCACGCTGTAGGAACTCGCTGAGTACGAGAAACTCTCAGACCAGGTGAAGATCAGTGAAGAAGGTACGGGCCCAACACCTGAGTCCTGACGGAGGCTGGGGTGGAAGTGACGGATGGGTTCCCCAGGCAGTAACTCCAGACTGGGCACACACCCAGGCCTTCTTTCTCTATCTCTTTGTCACAACTCCGATCTCTGCAGCCCTGAGAGCAGATGGCTTTGGAGAGAATCCTTTCTATCACTGTTTGGTAGCAGAGATTCTTCCTGCGCCCGGGGAGCCACAGGGTAAGAGCACCCTGACCTCAGAGGTGCCCTGTCCAGTCAGCCTCAAAGGTCTCTCCCCCAGGTGCCCAGCGGCCTGACCCTTCTTTTTTTCTCTCTCAGGGCCCTGTGTGGTGGGCTATGGGCTATACTACTTCATCTACAGCACATGGAAGGGACGAAACATTTATCTGGAAGACATCTACGTGAAGCCAGAGTATCGGGGTACTGGGCAGAGGCCGGGATGGGAGAAAAGCAACCTATAGACTGGACCACCATCCCTTGCCTCTTAATCCTAGCCTATGGTCTTTTCTGGTCCCCTTCAACTCAGACGATCCCTCTTTTTGCCTTTTTCTCCCCACATCAGGTCAGGGGATTGGCTCCAAAATAATCAAAAAAGTGGCTGAGGTGAGGAGAGGGATGGGGCTACAGGCTGGGCCCTGGCAAAGCAAAGCTGTATGGGAGGCACCTGGGTTGAATGGAGGGCGAGCAAGTCTTTTCCTTTTTGACCCAGGAAAGTGAGTGGTGTCTTCTCCCACAGGTGGCCCTGGATAAGGGCTGCTCCCAGCTCCGCCTGGCAGTCCTAGACTGGAACAAGGGGGCTATGGACTTGTATAAGGCCCTAGGAGCCCAAGATCTGACGGAAGCTGAAGGTTGGCACTGCTTTCGCTTTGAAGGAGAGGCGATGAGGGAGTTGGCAGGAAAGTGACGCCATCCCTTGGGGATCTCTATTTCAGCTTCTTCATCCCCACCAGCTCAAGCAGTCCTCAGAGACTGCCTCCACTGACCAAGGCCTCCCTGAAGGAAGGGAAGGAGGGTTGGAAGTGAATACTCCCAGACGGAAGGAACAGAGGTGAGGAAGAGGCAAGGCTTCCCACCTCCTTGTTAAGGGTGAAAAATAAATGAGAATTCCCATGTGTTGATGTGGTGTTGGGTGGAGGAATTGAGGATGTGACAAGCTTCAGCTATTACGACCCTTCCTCAGTGTCTTCTGGTCAGTGGATGTTGCTCCTGGGGATAAAAGTGGGCCTAAGATGACTTTCACCCACAATGGACCAGAGTATTGACTCTGGCCTCTAGCACACATATCAGGCTTGTTGCTCGGGCTTGGGACCCAGACAAAGGCCTCCAGTGTCTGGACTGGGCTGTGTAGAATCCGAGACTGAGGCAGGCCCACCGACTCAACAGACGGAGCAGGCTGCCACCTGGTGGTGGCATTTTAGGGACACTGGGAAGGACCACTGGCCCCAACTTTTCAAAAAATCCACTCACCTAGCGAGTGCTTTTTCTTTTTCAAAAGTCACAAAGCCTTTATTTTCAGTTCAGCAGAACCAAAACAAACCTTTAGGACGCATGGAGACAAGAAGGGAAACAGGTTCATTTCCTACTTTCATCATATTTCGTAATGCAGGTTTGTTGTAGAGAAGTTTGAAGGGACATATAAAAATAAAATCCATAGCCTTACTTACATCTCTACTCTTAACCCTTTGGTATTGATTCTTTAGATTTTTTCAATGTACATATATACATACAGTTAGTTAAGTGTGTGGGGATTTATGGGATCAACTCTTTTGCAACCTGTTTTTTCATTTAACAATAAATCAGAAACATCTGCCTAAGTTATTAAACACATCATCACTTTCAGTGGTGACATATTATTCCTCTTGTGGAGGAACCATTGGTTAAATGGTCATAATTTAGACACTGAAAGTGGACAAGAAGGTAACATACATGTGTATATTGTAAAAAACAGGATCAATGGAGTCTAGAGAGTTGAAGATCCATCTCAAAATTCAAAATTTTTAAAAAATACAGGGCTTCCCTGGTGGCGCAGTGGTTGAGAGTCCGCCTGCCGATGCAGGGGACACGGGTTCGTGCCCCGGTCTGGGAAGATCCCACATGCCGCGGAGTGGCTGGGCCCGTGAGCCATGGCCGCTGAGCCTGTGCGTCCGGAGCCTGTGCTCCGCAACGGGAGAGGCCACAACAGTGAGAGGCCCGCGTATCGCAAAAAAAAAAAAAAAAAAAACAAACCCCAAAAAATACAATTCAGCCAAACAACACTTCAAATGCCCAAATTCTTCCAGAGGGGTGCCAATTTTGGGCCCTTAAAACGAGTTTACAACAGATGGGCCTTTAGGACAAACTTGATTGAGAAATAATGAAGCTTGTCAGCCCCTTCCACAGATGGGAGCCAGAAGAATCCAGTTTCATACCCTTGGCTCATCTAATCTGGCAGGGATGAATATCTTTTTAACATGAACAAGTTATCTTTTGACGGCACTTTTAAAACTGAACTCAGAATGAGTTATTTCTGGAAGGACACACAAACAAGCAGAGAGTGGTTGCTTCCAGGGAGAGGAACTGGGTGTCCAGGTAACGGAAGGAAGGGGACTCTTCCCCATACCACTTTGGATCTTCTGAATTTTGTGCCTCGCCCATGTAGTACTTCAGAAAAATGAATAAATAAAACTTTAAATGCTAATGCAGAAGAAAAGAGTATGAACTAGGAGGGCTTCCCTGGTGGCGCGGTGGTTAAGAATCTGCCTGCCAATGCAGGGAACATGGGTTCGAGCCCTGGTCTGGGAAGATCCCACATGCCGCGGAGCGACTATGCGCGTCTCACCACAACTAGAGAAAGCCCTCGCACAGAAACGAAGCCTCAACACAGCCATAAATAAATAAATAAATAAGAGTATGAACTAGGAAATTTAATATTTCCAAAATGTATCTTGCCCCCGTCCTGTTTTGTCTTTGCTTTTCGGAGTTTACACTTGTTTTTTGTTATTCGCTCATCCTGACCCAGATCTTACCAGTTTTCATAGGGTGTCTTTGCACCCCAGCATCAATCCATTCTGCAGCCACCCCATGGTCTCCCACCCACTCATCACTTCATTAACCTCCTGTAGGGTGATTCTATTAAGTGCTGGGGCTGACTAGTATAGAGTGAAAATCACCTGGGTTCTGGCCATTCCAGGGAGAACAGAGGGGAGGGCATTTAGGGGGAAAGATTTTTAAAGAAAGAATAGAGAAAAATATCTCTCAAATCTGTCCACATCCCTAACCCCACTCCCACTATCACCTCTCTTTGAAAATGGCTATAACCTCCTAACTGATCTCCCAGCCTCCTTCTGTAACTACCCCCTTCCATGGGGTTATTTTTATTTTAATCATAGATATACAGTATACTATTTAAAGTGTCAAATATTTCTACAAGACCTATATAAGAAAACAGTAGCCTCCCAATTCCCCTAACTCTTCAGAGTCAATCATGTTCAATTGAGTTTTTAAATTGTATTGTTATGGGGGGGTTTGTATTCACCTTCATATTTCAAATTCAAAATGGCATACAGATATTGCTACTTTTTTTTTTTTTTTTTTTGGCCGCATTGGGTCTTCGTTGCTGCGCACGGGCTTTCTCTAGTTGCGGCGAATGGAAGCTACTCTTCGTTGCGGTGCGCAGGCTTCTCATCGCAGTGGCTTCTCTTGTTGCGGAGCACGGGCTCTAGGCACGTGGGCTTCAGTAGTTGTGGCACACGGGCTTAGTTGCTCTGAAGATGTGGGATCTTCCCGGACCAGGGTTCGAACCCGTGTCCCCTAGCATTGGCAGGCGGATTCTTAACCACTACACCACCAGGGAAGTCCAGATATTGCTACTTCTTGATGTTTCTGTTTCGAGCACTAGTATTGACCTCCCATTGCTAACCCTCTTTTCCAACCCCTCTTTCACCCCATCCCTACTTCCAATCCTTCCATCCTTCCAATATTATATCATAACTCTGGATGGATCTGTGTTTCGTATTTACATGTTATGATTATGCAAATGCTCTTCACAGTTGAGCCATGAGGATTGTTATAGGTGTTTTTCTTTCTTTTTTAATTTATTTATTTATTTTTGGCTGCGTTGGGTCTTCGTTTCTGTGTGAGGGCTTTCTCTAGTTGCGGCAAGCGGGGGCCACTCTTCATCGCGATGCGCGGGCCTCTCACTATCGCGGCCTCTCTTGTTGCGGAGCACAGGCTCCAGACGCGCAGGCTCAGTAATTGTGGCTCACGGGCCTAGTTGCTCCGTGGCATGTGGGATCTTCCCAGACCAGGGCTCGAACCCGTGTCCCCTGAATTAGCAGGCAGATTCTCAACCACTGCGCCACCAGGGAAGCCCTTCTTTCTTGCATCATTTTTGTTTTCCCTGAAATTAATACTTGCCTTGTCTCCTATATTCATTTGCTTAGTTTTCTGCGTACTCTAATTTATCCCCCAGTTCTCCCTTAGTTATGTTAATCTCTTCTTAAGAATATACAAACACGTAAGGAATTTGATCTATTTCATTTTGAAGAACTTTCTCACGGAGCCCTTAGACCTGCTCCAGCACACAGTCTGATCTTTAGGCTGCACTGTTGGAGTCTCCTTTCACATCCATCTTAGGGACCTTTGCCCCGCTCTTGACAGCCTGTTTCCCAGAACCTATGTACTCACCTTTCTCGGTTTACTTTGATGGAGTTTCTTGAGAAAGGATGCCTGGGAGGTAAATTTGTTGGAACCTTACAAGTCTGAAAATGTCTGTTCTACTCTTGTACTTAATTGACAGTGTGGATGGGTATCAAATATTAGATTGGAAGTAATTTACCCTAAGAATTTTGAAGGCATTTCTCCATTGTCTTCGAGCTTCAGAAACTGAAAGTTTGCTGTATTGCTGTTCAGAAACCTGAAATTTCTTATTCTGAATCCTATGTATGAAGCTTATTTTTATTTTCCTTCCCTCTTTCCCCAACCACAGCTTTTAGGATCATCTCTTTATCCTAGCATTCTGAAATCTTCCATGGAAATGTCTTAGTGTTTTCTCAGTGGGTCTTTGCAATCTGGAAACTCATGTTCTTCAGTTATGGAAACATTTAAAATTTTTATTATTATTTTTTGGATGATTTTCTCCCTCCATTATCTCTGTGATCTCTTTCTGGAACTTTTGTTGTTATTCAGATGTTGAATCCCATGGACAAATCCTATAATTAAAAACATTTTTTTTTCTTTCCTTTTTCCCCATCTCCTTCATTTTCTGGCTCTACTTTCTGGGAGATTTCTTTAATTTCTATTTTCCAACCCTTCTACTGAAATTTTTTAATTCCCCTAATTGATTTTATTTATTTATTTTTCTTCCAGTTTTAATGAGATATAATCGACATAACAGCACTGTATAAGTTTAAGGTGTGCCGCATAATGATTTGATTTACTTACATCATGAAGTGATTATCACAATAAGTTTAGT
Organism: Lagenorhynchus albirostris; assembly: GCF_949774975.1. Taxonomy (NCBI): domain Eukaryota; kingdom Metazoa; phylum Chordata; class Mammalia; order Artiodactyla; family Delphinidae; genus Lagenorhynchus; species Lagenorhynchus albirostris. Next base: position 9,030,142 of record NC_083114.1, read on the forward strand.
GAATATCTATCATCTCATACAGTTACAAAATTAAAGAAATAAAAAATTTTTTGTGATGAGAACTTAACAACTTTCATATATAACGTACAGCGATGTTAATTATTTTTATCATGTTGCACATTTCATACCTCCTTCTACTGAATTTTTATTTTTGCTCTCATGTTTTTAATTTCTAAGAACTCTCTTTTATTCTCTGCATTTTAAAAACATTGTTTTTGTTTCATGGATATATGTTCTTTTCTTATCTGAGAATATCCATCACAGGTTTTTTTAAAAATGTTTTTCTCCTTGTGTAGTCTGTATTTCTTCTAAACTTTTCCTTCTTTCTTTGTTTTGGCCTCCGTCTTTCATTTTAAAGTCTTTCCTCAAATGTCTGGTAATCCTCAGTTGTCTGCTCATATTTAAGATCAGGACACCAAGGCACTGATTGGAAACTGTGAGTGTGTCTGTATGGGATGTAGGGAGGCATGTGGACCGTGAACTTTACTATAGGGTGAGCCATGAGGCCATTTCCTTGAGGAACCCCTGATGTCAGTACCATTAGGTCTTTTTCCTTGTCTGGTTAGATTTCCCAGAGAAGATGCTTCCAAACTCCTGCCTGGAGGGTGTAAGCCTGGTTGTAGGTAATCTCAGAGCTGGGTGAAGAGGGAGTCTGGGGCAAGTCTCAACATTCAATCTGTAAACTTTCATTTGATCCCCATTTTCAGTATCTATCTAGCCATCCATCTATCAACCTATCCATCTTTCTAACTTCCTCTCTCAATCTCTCTGTGTATTTAGAAGTCCTAAGGCAGGACTATCCTGGCGGTCCAGTGGTTAAGACTCCGTGCTTCCACAGCACGGTGCATGGGTTCGATCCCTGGTCCAGGAACTAAGATCCCACATGCCATGCGGTGCTGCCAAAAAAAAAACAAAAGAAGTCCTAAGGCAAGCTGGGGCATTCTGTTGACACATTCTGTATAGTCCAGCTAGAGTAATTTCACCTACAGGCAATTTCACCTAAAGGCAAGTTGGCTGAAAATTCAGTCACAGCTCCCACTGCTGTCAGCACAAAGTCCAAACTTCTGGCTAATCCCTCCAGGCTCTGGCCCAAACCTCCATTATCTGAAACATTATTCCAGCCTTTTTTCCCCAGCAAGTCAGTTCTGACCATGTTAGACTCTTTCCAGTACCTCAAATGCAGTGTAGTCTCCCCTCTGGGCCTTCTGTACATGCCATTTCCCCATCTGAAATGCTGTTCCCCCTTTTCCCACTCTTATCCTTGGCCTGAATGAACAATGACTAGAGCAGATGAAAAAGTGCAAAAGTCAAATCTGAGAGGACTGTTGCTGCCAGAGGCTTGGAAATTGATGATGGTGCCATTTCCAAGACAAAATTCAGCCACTCCTGTTGCTTAAGGGTCCAAACCCAAACTTTTTAGTCTGACAGCCAGCACTCCTGATAATCTGTCCCACTTAATTTCTCTAATTCTCCCTCCCTACTCCTTATCAGAATCACTGCTGATAGTCTAGTCCCTTTTATTATTTCTGCTACCCTCCTTACTGATGTTCCTTCTCAGGCACGCTTGAAGACACCTCTTCTTCTGCCAGCCCTTTATTTATTTATTTGTATCTTTGTTTAATTTTTGGACATGCTGCACGGCATGTGGGATCTTAGTTCCCCAACCAGGCATCCAACCGGTACCCTGCAGTGGAAGCATGGAGTTCTAACCACTGGATCACCAGGGAATTCCCTGCCAGCCCTTTAAATACTGTTGTAGTTGAGAGTTTTATCATGGACCCAATCCATTTCTAAGTCACTTTTCTTTAGACATCTAATTTTCTCTTATAGCTTTAACTATGTCTAATATGCTGATAATTCTCACATTCACCTCTCTAGCCCAGATGTCTCCTGGGCTACACACTTGTGTGTCCATTGACCTACAGGACATTGGTTCCTTCAGTTAATATTTGCCGTGCCAGGAACTGTGCTAAGTACTGGGTATACAATGCTGGGGACAAACAGACCTGGAACCCAGTCTCTGATCTCATAGGGCTTACTTATAGTGTGATGGCAGAAGACAGATGCTGGATAAATGATTAAAATTACAACCATGATGTGTGCCACAAAGGAGTATAGGATGCTTTGGCAGTGTGAGGCAGTGGACCTAAACCAGTGTGGGCATAATGGAAGGCTAATGAAATTATATTTAAATTGGGATCTGAATGAGAAGTTTGTTGAAGACAAAGGAACATGACCACCTGGATGGTAGACCCTCAAACTCAAAGAGCAAAATCAAACTCATTGAACTCATCAACTTCTCCTCCAAAACTTTTTCTCATATGTTCTCTCTTCCATGACTGGCATCACCATGCACTCAGCAATCCAAGGTAGAAATCTGTGTTCCTCCCACTTCTTCACTGACTCCACCCCATCCTTATCACCAATTCTTGTTGATTCTATTGCAAATTTAACAGGCTCAAATCAACTTGTACCTCTGTTGCCCACAGCCCTAATCCAAGGCATTCCTCAGCATCTTTCTCACCTGCAACAGCTCCTCACAGCTCTCACTGCCTTCTGGAATGCCCTTTCTCTTTAATCTATTCCCCACAGTTGTAAAACATAAATATTATTACATTATACTACTGCTTTAAATCTTTCAGTGGCTCTCCAGTATTGATAAAGTGAAGACCATTTTCCTTAACCTGATTTACAAGTCCTTTGCAGTCTAGCTTCCCTACCTCAAGCCAAACGCTATTTGAACTAGTTGTGGTTCCCCAAAGGACATGTTCTTTCTGCTCCTCTGCACCATTGTAGTCCTTGTTCTCTCAAGAATACTCTTACTGCACTTTTCCTCTAGCAAATGCCTATTTATCCCTCAAATCTCAATTTGCATCACCTCCCCTGCAGTAGTCTTTCCCTATCACTCTGAAGAACAACTGACCATTGTTTGTCTCCTTGGGATTCCCCCAAAACTTAGTCCTTATCTTTATCCCATGTTCAAATGAACTCCATGCACTTACTTGCTTAAATGTGTTTGTCTGCTCCTTCCCCAATATATTATAAAATCCTTGTTTTGGGGACCACATCTTGTCTTTGTACCCTTACCACCTACCACAGTGGATAGAACACGGTGAGGGCTAAATAAATATTTGCTAAATGATTACTGCACAACACATGATCCTAATTTCTTGGCTATTTTATTCACTTCCACCGAAATTTCTCACTTATCTTAGTTTACGAATCCTAAGTTTCCCCTCTACTATCCTTTCTCCGTAACAATTTTTCCTCTTTTGAATTTTCTCCGCATTTAGATATCCAATCTTGTGCTAAGTTGCATTTGCCTTTCGGTACTGCCTTGAAATCTTTCTTTTACCTTTCTTTGTATGCATGATCAGAACCTTCTCAAGGCAAGAACGTGACTCTTAAACCGCATCGTGCAGAGATACAGAGGCTCAAAAGAATCCAGTCCGCCTTGTGGACTGTAAAGCCCAGCGCATGCGCACCAGGCCCTTTTTTTTTTTTTCCTTCCGACAACTCCTTTTTTTTTTTTTTCCTTCGGAGCGTGCGCACCAAGAAAGACAAAGGTGGGGAAAGTGACCAAGCAATCATTCAGGCGCATGCCCATCCCTAACTTGTACAAGCCTGGTGGAGTGCACCATGGTGAAGTGGGTGTGGTCTGACCAGGAGCATCAGAAGTCCAATCCGATTGAGTGAGCTCCGTCCCTCCCTTCCCATGATTGGTTAGCTCTCAGTGTTGTGGGGTGGGAAAAGGAAGAGACAGGGGCCGTGGAGAGATGGGGTGGCGAGGAAAAAGAACCAGTCTGGTTCTGCGCAAGCGCAAGTAAGCGACCAGGAGGGGGCGTGAGAGAGTGAAGAGGAGTGTGGAAGCCCTGATGCGCTGGCCAGCGCGAGCTGGGTCGCCAGCCTTGACGCCTGCGCCTTGGGCCTCAGGGCCCGCGCGCGGCGGGCGGGTGCCCGGTGCGCCTGCGCAGTAGGCGGCGGCGGCAGGGGGAGGTGGAGGCCGTGGAGCGGCAGCGGCAGCAGCGGGTCCCGGGACTGAGGCAGCAGCGGGGGCAGCGGCGGGCGGAAGCTGAGGTGACGAAGGCAGCGGCGGCGGCGGCCGTTTCCCTCACGGTGGCGGAGACCAAGGCGGCGGCGGCGGACGGGGAGCGGCCCGGCCCCGGCCCCCTGCTCGTTGGCTGTGGCAGGGCCGCCGTGGGGCCGGCCCGGCTCCCGCCCCCCGCGGCTCCCCCTCCGGCTCCTCCTCCGGGGAGACGCCGGGGACCTGGCCCGGCCCGTACTCAGAGCGCTGCTGCAGCCGCCGCCGGGGGAGTCGGAGGCGGTGGCGGCGCCATGGGCGGCCTGGCCTCTGGGGGGGATGTGGAGCCGGGACTGCCGGTCGAGGTGCGCGGCTCCAACGGGGCCTTCTACAAGGTGAGGCGGCGCGCCGGCCGGGGACGCGGTCTTCAGCCCCCTCCCTCCAGCCAGAGCAGGGAAGAGTGGGGCGGGATCGATATTCTGGAGCTAAGCCCTGACCCTTAGAACCTTAGACCCACGCTCCCACCCGCGGCCCTCCTGGGGGGAGACCTCTATAAGTTAACCCCTTCCTCTTATTTTTGGCCCCTCTATTACACCTGCTTTTACCCGCATCTCCGGGATTGAGCATCAGGGCATTATTGTACTTGGTTCAGCTCCCCCCCCAAGCCCCCAGAAGAGACCCCATTTACCCAGCGTCTCGTTGACTTTTCTTGTCTCTAGTAGAAGACCTACCTTGGATCTGAATCACGTCTTCCCCACAGTCCAAGCACATGGAGAATTCTCTTTATTCTTCTCTATTACCCCCTTGGGAAGGCCGTCCCATATTAGATCTTTTCATCTTCCTCGGAGAGGCCTCTGCTTACTGGCTCTGGAAGACTCACCCCACTTTCATCTTATATTTCTGTTCCCACCCCAAGGAGAAACGGTCAGAATCTGTTTATGACATTTAGTATCTTTGACCTCAGGAACTCTGGGCTGTACCAGTCTAGTTGCCTCATAGCCATAAGGTGGCATCTTTTCTCAAGTCTCTCGCCCCACCCCTTTATTCCAAGACTAGCTGGTTTACTGTTTACTCTTCTACCCAGGGATGGTTTTGTATTTGTCATCTCACTTTGACCTCATACATTTAGATCATTCATACAGTTTCTTCATCTTGAGGAGTGTAAGCTTCATATCCCTGATCTCTAAAAGGGGATCTCACAAGGATTCCCTCTGTTTATCTCCTTCTTAAGGATTTCCACTTCTAGAAGACTTTTTGGCCAACTCGCCCAGTTTGGGAATCCACTAGCCTTTTTTTTAAAGGAGAAGGAGACTATCTTTAAAAGATCCTTGTTTACTTCAGCTCCCCCGTTGCCCAGGATTGGGTTTTTTAGAACTCCTTTTATTACCACCTTTTAAAGCTGTTCTGAATCTTATTTTTTAGGATATTTTTTTCCCATTTAGATTAAGCCAGAGGGAGACCCCTCTTGCCTCTCAGGAATTTTTCTTTATGTGACTGTTGTTATTTTGAACCTCTTTGGACTTTATGCCTGGAATTGTCTCAGAGACTTTCCCGATTCCTGTCTTCTCTCATTTTACCCTGAGGAGCAAGAGCAGAGTTATCTTATCATAACATTACTTGTGAGGAGAAGAACCCCCTTTCCTTCACTTCCCCTCAAGCCTGTCCTCCCATAATAGACCTCTCCACCTTCGTGCCCTTGGAAATGACTTTCTCGAACTCCTTCCCTGTGAAATCATATCTTGCTATAACTGGAAAGGGTCTCATATTTGCCCTTGGAGTAGGTTTCTGCCCCAACTTCGATTGATAAGTTCAGTGTAGTCATTTTTGACCCATTCTAAATGCCTATTCATTTCTGTCTTACTTCCCTCACCAGGTTTCTTTATATTCTTCAGTGCCTGTGGGTACCCACATCTATCTTAACTTAACCTCTCGATATAAGCCTTTAGCTTTTTTTCCTAATATTTCTGTGTAATCCCCAGAAACTACCTATTCCATTACCCAGCTAAGATGGAAGAAGGAAGCTCCCAGCTGATCCCTTCTGTCATTTTTTTCTGCATACTTTCCTAACTCATGGGACTTTTTCTTCTAGCCTGCCTCCATAGCATTTCTGTTTTCTTTGGCAAAGTCTCTTAATTCCTTTCTGATTCTGATAGAGTGCATTTGTCTCTTATATCCTTTTTCCCCAAACTTGCATTACCTTTGTTGAAATACCTTTCCTCATAAGATTTTAGCCTCATTTACCACAGTATCTTGTCCTTCATCTGGGTCCTTCCCATCCCTAAGAAAAGTGATTCTTAAACTGAGCCTGAGATCAAGATATGATGTTTGCATTTGTTCTAGGAAGCATGAGAGTCAGACACAGCTGGGAAAGATTGGTATCCAGTTCAAATTAGCTGTGTGAGACTGCTGGGAAGGGACATGTTTCCCTTTCCACATATAAGTGTCCAACAGAAAATGTGTCTCTGGATCTTTCTCTTTTCTCCTGTGGGCTATGGCAGTGATAGACTTGATTGAGGGAATTGGGGCTAGGATGCTTTGAATCAGAGAATAGAGTTTGGACTTGAGCTGAAAGCCAGGTAATGTGGATTTTGTGTCCTGGCCACTTTAGCATTTTCTGCCCCATGCCTCAGTTGAAAACAACAGTAAATCCTTAAATTCAGACTAATCTTTCTTCAACGTTCAGTGCCATATAGATACTTACCCAATCTGTCCTTGCTGCTGATTTAATATTCATGACTCAGCAAACTTCAGTGTGGTTCAAGGAGTGTTTACATTGCTTCTAGAACTATAAATTTGGGAAGGTTCCTTTCATCCCTCTCAGAATTGGGTCCTAGTGTTGTTGATCTTCTTCCAGGATAGAACTGCAAATGTCAGATCTGGGATCTAAGTTATCTTTTAGCTATCCCATCAGCTCTTCCTTTTCTGTCAGAACTTAATGTGTTTTGTTCTTTAAGCGGTGCTCTCCCAAATGAAATATCTGTTCACTTTCCAGGGCACAGTCATCCAACTTTCCAGACCTTACCTGGATATCCCAATTCCAATTCCTTTTTAAGGAATATGGCATCCTCACCTTCAACACGTGATTTTTATCCAGACCCTTCCTGATTTTCTTCTAGAACTCCCTTCTTTATTTTGAGAACCCAGGACTAGAAGATAGGTTGAAGGTGGGACCTAATTTTGTATCTTATAATTTGAGGAAAGTGAAGTACTTAGCAACCTAGGGCTCTCACTTCCTCTGTCCAGTCCTAGGCTCTATAAGCCAAAGGTCCATATGCCCTGGCCATTGAATTGAATTGAGTTATCCTTTGGATGTAGGTAGCCTTCTAGAGAGTCACTCAACTGCTCTTGCCCTCCTCTGCTTATCTTCTCAATGAGCATGGACTGAGCAGAACTAGGAGCTCACTTTATGCCACTGGTATTTTTGGAGGAAAAAAACTGGGGTAATGTGGGTGGAATTAAGGAGCAGAGACTGACTTGGAATATGAAGTTGAGGAGAAAGCTTGTTTTGGAGAATCTTTGAAGGAAAAGGACCCTAGAAGTATAAGAATGAGTGACGTTTAGTTGAACTGCTGAGTTATGTGAGGGAAAACTCCATTCTGAGCTTTGCATTTCTGCCTTGGGATCATGGTAGCTGGAAAAACCAGGGTAATGTTGCTACCTCTGCCTGAGGGCCAACCCTGACATGTTGGAGGAGAATTGGATTAGAGCTTTAGACATATCCTTTGTGAATGAGTGTATCTAGGAGTGGGGATCTCTTCACAAAAGAGGCAGGCAAGTGATTCTCTTCCACTATGTTTTAGCTCATCCCTGAAATGTTTTGAAAATAGCTAACTCTCTCTTGATAAACTGTTTCTAAAGCTTAGAGATAGACATTTTGGATAAAGAATTGGATAAAGTCAGCTGAAGAAGCTAGATGAAATGTTTAGAGAAATCCTTATAAAGGAAGAAAAGAGGAGGACACTTAAAAAGGAGCTAAGGAAAAAACAAGAAAAAGAAAGAAAAAAAAAAAGGAGCTAAGGGAAGAACCCAAAAGGGAAGAGAGGGATTTGGGCAAATAGAAGATGTGAGTGGAGAAGAGTAGGAATGGGTATTGATGGAGCTGAATGAAGAGTGGAAAAAATATTACTGAAGAAGGGAATGGCAGAGAAGGCTGAAGCATGGGTAAGTCAGAGGCTAGGCAGTACCAGGAGGACTAATGCCTTGGGCAGAAGTAAAGCTCTAAGTAGTAAGACTCCATAACAAGATCCCTTCCCGAAAGAAGAGAAAGATGGCTGGTATCAAGAGTGACATTTTAGGTTTAGATTTAAGAAAAAAACAGTGTATTAAGTGTTTATGATTGATCAGTTCTCTGAGGTGGGAGTGACACAAGTGTACATTTTTGGTGTTTTCTCTCCCAAACTCATATTTTGTTCCTACCTGCAAAGCTCAGGAATAGTTCTTCGTATATTAGCTTTTGGAAACCCCTGATTTTAAAAAAAAAATCTAATGAGGCATAATTGACATACAATGAAGTACACCTATTTAAAGCATACAATTTGTTAAGTTTTGACATATATATAAAACAAACCATCGCCACAATTTCTATCAATCCCAAAAGTCTTCCACCAACCACCAATGTCTTTTGTCATTATGCATTAGTTTGCATTTTCTGATTTTTGACAGAAGCGAAAAGGCAATTCAGTAGAGGAAGGATAGTCTTTCAACACATTGTGCTCAAAGAACTGCACATTCATACGTTAAAAATGAAGTTTGGGGCTTCCCTGGTGGCGCAGTGGTTGAGAGTACGCCTGCCGATGCAGGGGACACGGGTTCGTGCCCCAGTCCTGGAAGATCCCACATGCCGCGGAGAGGCTGGGCCCGTGGGCCATGGCCGCTGGGCCTGCGCGTCCGGAGCCTGTGCTCCGCAGCGGGAGAGGCCACAGCAGTGAGAGGCCCGCGTACGGCAAAAAAAAAAAAAAGTTTGATTGTATCTGGCACCATATACAGAATTTAACTCAAAATGGATCATTGACCTAAATGTAAAATAAAAACTATAAAACTCTAGACAAGGACATTAGGTAAAGATTTCTTAGATATAAAACCAAAAGCTCAGATACAGAACAAGTTGAAAAATTGGACTTTATCAAAATTAGCAATCCCTAATTTTGAGTATGTGAAAAACAGAAGAGAAGGTAGGAAAGTTGGGAGCACAGGATTGAACGCATAGTTTTGGCTTCCTCAGTGAAGACATAGAAAATAGGAGGTGGGGAATTCCCTGGCAGTCCAGTGGTTAGGGCTCAGAGCTTTCACTGCCTTGGCCAAAAAAAGAGAGAGAAAATAGGAGGTAGACCAGCGATTCCAGCTATTCAGTCATCCCTGTTCCTCTCCCTTGTCTTCATCGCAAGTTTGGGGTCTTCTACAAATTTTATTACTCTTTTCAAATTCTTAGCAGTGTCCTAGTCTAGCATTTAGAAATCTCACATCTTTTATTTATTTATTGGGCCGCACCGCTCAGCTTGCAGGATTGTAGGATCGTAGTTCCTGACCAGGGGTTGAACCCTGGCCCACGGCAGTGAAAGTCCTAACCACTGGACCATCAGGGAATTCCCTCACATCTTTTATTTTATTTTATTTTATTTTAATTTTTATTTTTTGCGGTACACGGGCCTCTCACTGTTGTGGCCTCTCCCGTTGCGGAGCACAGGCTCTGGACGCGCAGGGTCAGCGGCCATGGCTCACGGGCCCAGCCGCTCTGCGGCATGTGGGATCTTCCCGGACCGGGGCACGAACCCGTGTCCCCTGCATCGGCAGGCGTACTCTCAACCACTGCGCCACCAGGGAAGCCCCCTCACATCTTTTAAATCCTAATTTTTCCTTCCGTAAATTGTGTTTGTTTCTAATTTCTCCAGTGTTCTGATTATTTTCTTACGACCAGGCATCAAGGCACCAAGTTCGCTCAGGCCTCTTGCTGTATTAGGAGCTAGACCCTTTCTCTCTTGGCAGATCCTGATGTCCTCTAGGTGTTCCAGGACAACCTCACACTGTCTCATGGGATATTCTTAGCTTTGCTGAATGTTGTTGGTATTTTAATTGAATTCTGGCAAGCTGCTCAGCACTGCATGAGGCAGACAGATAGGGAGGCCTCTGTGGGAGCCGTAGGAGACCACTAGTTTCCCAGCTGTTCTGATGCAGGTGATGTTTCTCCCTTCTACTTAATTTCTATCTCATCTTATTTCTGGATTTTGCAACATTTCTTTCCCTGCCAGTATTGTTTCCTTTCTTGCTACCTCAACATTCGTATTCCTTCACCAATACAGCTTTTTCTAGCACTGTTTTTAGATTGCTTGTGTCCCCATCTAAAACTCTAGTTTAAAAAAAGGAAAAGAAAAAGTTTCTTGGTGGCCCAGTGGTTAGGCCCTCTTGGCTTTCACTGCTGTGGCCCTGGGTTCAAGTCCCTGGTTGGGGAACTGAGATCCCGCAAGCCACAAGGCGCGGGCAAAAAAAAAAAGAAAAGAAAAGCAAACAAAAAAACTAGTTTAAGGCCCTCTAAAACTGTCTGTTCCCTTGATGGCTGAGGTGGTGGTTGATTGGCTTTTTTTTTTTTTTTTTTTTTTACTTTGTTCTAAAATCCATTCTAGGGCTTTGTGAAGGATGTCCATGAAGACTCTGTCACCATCTTCTTTGAAAACAAGTAAGACCTTGGGAATAGAGAATCCAGCATACTAGGTCCTAGCAGGAGAGTGGAGAAGAGGGGGCGGCTGAGTCCCATGAGGCGTGTATAATAGGTGGGGGAGAGCCAAGGGTTTGGGTGGGCAACTTATATGGATCCCAGGAGAGGAAATGGTGAGAGTGGGGGTCATTTGACTCCATATTTAGATTCTAGCAAGAGATGGAAAGCACCACTATGGAGCAGGGCCTGGAGTTCAACTTGTAATCACCAGGGAAGGTGGAAAATGCCCAGTGGAGGAAGAAACGGGCAGCCACACTCGCCTGAATGCTTTCATATCACTGTTTTCCCTCACAGCTGGCAGAGTGAGAGGCAGATTCCTTTTGGGGATGTCCGGCTACCACCTCCAGCTGACTATAATAAGGAGATCACAGAAGGGGATGAAGTGGAGGTAAGGGCCTTGGAGTCCACCTTTTCTAAATGTCCCTTTTCCCAGGATTCTGCATCTCCCTTACCCTGATACCAGTACCCTAGGCTCCTCACTGGTTGGTTCACGCTCCTTCCTCCATCCAGCTAGGCAGCCTGTGGAAGAGTGAAATGCAGCAGTTTTCTGTCCATCATTGCAGTGATCAGTCAAGCTCTCAGGGAGCTTCCTGTTTTCAGGGGATTCACTTTTCTTCCATTTATGATAACAGCATCTAAAATCCAGTGTACTCTGATTTTAATTAGCAGCTCCTTCCTCTAGATTCCTTTATCTTAGTTTAGGATGCCTCCCAAGTGTCTTAATGCTCATTCCATTCTTGATGTTTTTGGATGGTCCTCAATATCTCTTATTTTCAACTTCTCTTCAGGTTTATTCTCGAGCCAATGAGCAAGAACCTTGTGGCTGGTGGCTGGCCCGGGTGCGGATGATGAAGGGAGATGTGAGTGATTGTCAAGGCCTTTGGAGAACTGCTGAAACACATATTTTAGTCAGAGAAAGGTGGGAGACAGAAACTCAGGTCATCCACAGCTTCTCCTTTCTTTCCTTCTGCCAGTTCTATGTCATTGAATATGCTGCCTGTGATGCCACTTACAATGAGATTGTCACCCTGGAACGGCTTCGGCCAGTTAATCCCAATCCCCTTGCAACCAAAGGCAGCTTCTTCAAGGTTACCATGGCTGTGCCTGAGGATCTGAGAGAGGCGTGAGTGTTTGGGATGTCAGGAGTGGGGGGGCCCTCTTTATGGTCCTCATCTCTGCCCTTGTTTGTCCCAGCCCCCGCTCCCAGTTTCAGTGTTCTGTGTTCCCTGGCCCTCTAGAGTCCCTTTTGCTCCCAGTTCCTCTGTTTCCTCATCCCTGTTCTTTTACTGCAGTCCTTATTTTGCTCAGTCCCTCTCTCTCTCCCCTTCAACTGTACACTACACTCTGCCCTCTGAGCACTGTTCTCTTTCTCTGCAGCTGCTCCAATGAAAACGTCCATAAAGAGTTCAAGAAAGCATTGGGAGCAAACTGCATCTTTCTCAACATCACAAATAGTGAGCTCTTCATTCTGGTGAGTTTATTCTGCCTGAATTTCACCTAAGCCCTTTTCCCCTTTTAACTCCTTTGCAAGAAGAGAAGAGCTAAAATGTGCTTATATTTATTTGTCAGAGAGGACTTTATTGCTCCTGACCTCTGTGGACCCAGGTTAGCCCTACCTTTCCTTAGTCTTTCTCATGTATGACCTTAATTTTTTTTTCAACCTGACCATCGTATTGCAGTTTGGGCTGAGTACCCTTCCTTGCATATTTGGACTCTCAAAAACAGACAGTATGATTCTCACCTGCGCTTGCTACTTAAAATCACTTCCCTTAAGCACCCAGTTAGTAGGCCCTTGTGAGACTGACAGTGATTTTTCCTGTTTCTCAACTTTGTTTCTTAACTCCCACCCTTTTCCAGTGACTCAGGCATCCTGATTCCCAGTTCCTGGATCTCCTCTAAAATGTAGTCAGTCAGTTTTAATGACTTTTCCATTGGTTTCTTTGCAGTCAACCACAGAAGCCCCTGTGAAGCGAGCATCCCTGCTGGGTGATATGCATTTCCGAAGCCTGCGCACCAAACTGCTACTCATGTCCCGCAATGAAGAAGCTACCAAGCACCTCGAGGTAAGTTTTGGCTTCAGTTTTTACTGCTGATTGGTATTGTCCTTCTCCCCTCCCACCCCATCCTCCACCCATGCTCTTGTGAACAGACATTAAGGTCTTTCTGGGCCATTAAACCTGGGTCTGCTATTTTATCTCAGACTCCTCCAGATGGCAGAGCTCCATCATGTTTTAGTACAAGCTTTTTTTCTTTTTTTTTTCAAAGGGACCCTTTGATCAAGTGAAATTTTACTTGAAAGCACAATGCATAAAACAGATCAATCAAAACAGGGTCTAAAAGTGCAAGAGGGTGTGGCTCTTACTTCCACTGGCTGCCCCCAAATTACCTCTGAGAACCAGACTGCTTTGTGGGATATGTTTGGGAACCATTTGTACACTGGAAAGACCACTGGACTTGGAATCAATCCTAAGTCTTGCTTTGTCAAATAATTTGATTTCAGTGAGCTTTTTCTTCTTTAGCTGTGACAATGAGGTAGTTGAATGTGAGTGTTTCTACAGTAGTTGAAAGTGAGTGTTTTTGTGTTCTGACATCTTATGACATATGACATCTTATGATGGTCAGATTCTCTTAGGAATTATACCATCCTAAATAAGGATGGTATATATACATGTGCTTGCATGCACGTGTATGTGTGTATTTGAACATCTGTTTCCTTTTTATCAAGTGAACTGATCTTTTCGGGAGCCTTCGAAAATTCTGGACCATGGTAATCTTTACTTCTCCAGGGATGCTACTCAGGGCACTGCCAGAACCTTTCCCTTTTCCTGCCCTTGTACTCAGGTATCCCTCTAAGGACTGGTTGAGAAATGAAGTGGTAGCATGGTGTACCATAACCTCTTTTTATGCTTTTCTCAACCTGTTGCTTTCTGTTCAACTTTTCAGGTTTTATTTTGGGAGTTGATATTGGTTTGGTTAAGGTAAATAGTTCCTTACACTTGCATTTACCTTGTGAAAAGTCCTTTCTTTCATACCAACTTTATTTAATCCTCTTGTTAGTCTGGGAATAGGGTAGGTCAGGTGTAGTCATTTAGCAGATGACAGAACAGAGGCACAGAGAGTATGTTTTGTTTGGGATCACACAACCAGATAGTGTTATAGCCAAATCCGGATCTTTGATGGATCTCAGCCCAGATTCGGCCATCATTACCTCCCCTCCCCACCAAGCCATTGGTATTGGGAAGGTAGGAGTGGAATGAAGAGTTCCTGAATTCTTCACAGGTCCTGGTGGTCAGTGGACTCCCAGGTAGTTCTGGCTTTCTTTCATACAGTCTTTTCTCATTTAAGTTATGCAAAGCATCAGGTATCTGGGACAGGTGTTCTGAGATTTCTCCATGATTCCTATAGTCCAGTGGTCCAGTGCCTTTTTTTTTTTTTTCAGACAAGTAAGCAGCTGGCGGCAGCTTTCCAAGAGGAGTTCACAGTGCGAGAGGACCTGATGGGACTAGCAATTGGGACTCATGGTGCCAACATCCAGCAGGCCCGAAAAGTACCTGGGGTGACTGCCATCGAATTGGGTGAAGAGACCTGCACTTTCCGCATCTATGGGGAGGTCAGCAAAAGATAGCTGTTGTCTAGGTCCCTTAAGGGATAGAGAGAAGAGAGTGTGAAATAGAAAGGAAACCTGTCGTGTTGACCTCCCTCCCTGACGTTGGTGGCGCCACATTTTCTCAAAGACAGAGAGTGGCAGGAAGGTCACTGTTTGAGATCCAGGTGTTCTGTTTTATTAATGACTCCCCACTCCTCTTCTCTTAGACTCCCGAGGCGTGCCGACAGGCCCGGAGCTACCTTGAGTTTTCTGAGGACTCCGTGCAAGTGCCCAGGAACCTGGTTGGTGAGTTGGGGATGAGTATGTGTATAAGAGAATACAGCTGGGGACCAGATGTGAGATGCTCTAAAGTGATTCTGGCTTGGCACCTCCCTGTGGACTTCCAGTTTCACAAGGACAGAGCAAACAGTCTGTAGTAGGAGTGACAAAAATGGGAGAACAGATTTCTAGGGATTGTGATATTTTGTCCTGTGAAAACACACCAGAAGCTTAGAAGCAAGAGAATCATTAAACGGAATCCTTATATAGCAGCTGGAAAACTGTTTATCTTGTCTGTTTTTACTCTTCTTTCTTTCCTTTTTTTTTTTTTTTTTTCCTTTCCTTTGAAAAAAAAAGACCTAATTCCTCCTTTACCCATTCAGGCAAAGTGATTGGAAAGAACGGGAAAGTGATCCAGGAGATTGTGGATAAATCTGGTGTGGTGAGGGTTCGAGTAGAAGGTGATAATGACAAGAAGAACCCCAGGGAGGAGGTATGGGGCAGCTAACACCTAGAGATTGGTTGCCAGAAGTAGATGGGATTATTCTCCAAGCCATTCCCTTGAGAGATGGGATTTCTAGGGGTTGGGGCTTGGGAACTTTGGTTTTTCCTGGTAGATGTACAGCCCAGAAAGATCCCATTTGGGTGGGCTTCTGTAGGAGACAGGGTGGACTTAAAACTTCATTTGAGTCTCTTTCTAATCCATCTGTCCTTTCCTCTGCTCTCCAGGGAATGGTTCCCTTCATATTTGTTGGCACCCGAGAGAATATCAGCAATGCTCAGGCTCTGCTGGAGTATCACCTCTCCTACCTGCAGGTATCCAAGCCAGAAGCCTGGGAGAGGAGAGATTCATGTGTACAAGGGGACTAAGGATACTGGTGGATAAAGTTAAAAGTGGTGGTTCCCAGTTTGTGTCTCTGAGTAGAATAGAAACCATTAGGTGGAAAATTGGGGCTGTGGAGTTGGAACCCAGAATTTTCCCTGTTTTAAGCCTTCTTGCATTCCTGAGAGTTCAGATCCATAGGGACAGTCAGGGCAGAGAAGCAGGAAAAAGAGACTGTTCATTGATCTTATACTTATTCCTCCTTCCTTGTTTTTCTCCATCTTCTCCCCAACCAGGAGGTGGAGCAGCTTCGCTTGGAGAGGTTGCAAATTGATGAACAGCTTCGGCAGATTGGGCTGGGCTTTCGCCCTCCTGGGAGTGGGCGGGGCAGCGGTGGCAGCGACAAGGCTGGCTACACCACCGATGAGAGCTCCTCCTCCTCCCTCCACACCACACGAACCTATGGGGGCAGCTACGGGGGCCGGGGCCGGGGCCGGAGGCCAGGCGGTCCTGCCTGTGGTGAGAGGGAGGCGAGCAGTGGTGGGGTGTGTGGGAGGCAGAAGTCTGGGTGGAAGTTTGAGGAAAGGGTGATGGAGAAGATGAAGAAGTGGTTGGCTGGGGGACTTAGGAGTGAGAGCGAGAGTCTTCCAGCCTGGGGACTGGGATGGATCCTGGGGTAGGGTGAGTGACCCTGTTTGAACCCTACTGTGTTCTTCAGGCCCCATCTCAGACCTATCCACAGCTTCTGAGACTGAGTCAGAGAAGAGGGAAGAGCCCAACCGAGCTGGGCCTGGTGACCGGGATCCCCCGACCCGGGGGGAAGAAAGTCGGAGGCGGCCGATTGGGGGCCGGGGTAGGGGACCCCCACCTGCCCCCCGGCCCACCTCAAGATACAACTCTTCATCAATTAGCTCAGGTACCAGAAGCAGACAGCTAGGTTCACGAATGTGGGCCAAAAGGAAAGATGATGGACACCTCACTCCCAACTCCTCTTTTTCCTCTAACCAGTGCTGAAGGACCCAGACAGTAATCCCTACAGCCTACTGGACACATCTGAACCAGAGCCCCCAGTTGATTCAGAGCCTGGGGAACCCCCCCCAGCAAGTGCCAGGCGCCGCCGCTCCCGCCGCCGTCGCACTGATGAAGACAGGACTGTCATGGATGGAGGCCTGGAATCTGACGGGCCCAGCATGACAGAGAATGGCCTGGGTAAGGGGTGTACCTGGATCTGAAAAATCAGAACTGGGCAAGAATTGAGGGATGGGAGATTGATGCACAGCTCTCATTTTCCCCTGCCCCACAGAAGATGAGTCAAGACCCCAGCGTCGTAATCGGAGCCGCCGCCGCCGTAACCGTGGTAACCGGACTGATGGTTCGATCAGTGGAGACCGTCAGCCAGGTCAGCTCACACAGGATGTCAGCAGACTTCCTCAGAGAACAGGATGCCTCCTATCCTGTGAAAGCTAGGGGTTGGGGTTCAGTGGGTGTCTAGGGGCTGGGTACCTGGGTTCCTTCTGAAACTTTTGGTCCTCTGCCTTCCCCAGTGACTGTGGCTGACTATATCTCCCGAGCAAAGTCTCAGAGCCGCCAGCGGCCACCCCTGGAACGCACTAAACCTTCAGAGGATTCTCTTTCAGGACAGAAGGTAGGCAAGCAAGATATAGTTTACCCCACCTCCTTTTTTGTTGTTCTGGGGTAGGGGGCACAAGAAAACTCCCAAAGAAACCTCTCATTAAATTGCAGAGAAGGCATGTCTGATGGAGTTTAGACTGCATTTAGAATAGTGAAAAAAGTTTGAATAGAAGAGAATTTGGTTCATATTTTCTGGACCCCAGTAAAAGTGACTACAGGGGACCAGCCTGGAGGTACCTGGAGCATTTAGGTGGTAGGGAATGGCATTACCTGAATTTCTACTGACCTTTTTCTTTGCTTCCTTTCCATTTTCTTTCCCACTCCCCCCTCAGGGTGACTCTGTCAGCAAGCTTCCTAAGGGCCCCTCAGAGAATGGGGAGCTCTCTGCCCCCCTGGAGTTGGGTAGTTTGGTGAATGGGGTTTCATAAACCCTCCAGCCCGCATCCCTCCCTTCTCCATCTCGCTTGCTGCCCAACACCATGGCCCTCACAGGCCCAACTGACCTGCGCTGGAGCTGCTCTTATCTAGGGGGGCGGGGGGTGGCACAGCAGCTTGGGTCCCCCCCCAGCCTCCAGGAGCTAGTGGAGGGGTGTGTAACAGGGTCATACCCCCCTCCCTCTTGTCCACCCTACCCCCAGGGTGAGGGGAGCCTCTCTCCTTCCCCATCAGACTGGATGTGCCTTTATCCTCTAATGCCCCAATCTCTCTCTGAACACCCCCATTCTCCGCCTGTTGGTGCGGGGTGCTCCTTGACCCACCCAGATTGGACAGTTCAGGGGGGCTCCCCTGCTATCCCTCCTCCCGTCCTGTACCCCCCATTTCTGGGGCCTCATCACTGTGGAAGACGGGGATAGTAAGGGTATAAGTGGGTGGGAGGCATGGGGAAGGTTTTGGAGTAGAACCAGGGGTGTGTATGAAGTGGGGTGACAAGGTCCCCCAGGGGAGGGGGGACCAACCTTGTCTGGTGGATGAGAAGGCGTATTTATTTTTCACTGTACAGTATTTAAAAAGAGAATAAAAAAATCCAAATGGCCCTCTGGTTCCTGCACCTTCCTTATGCCCAGTTTGGTCCATCTGTTTGTGTAGGACTGACCTGCCTTGACCCTTGTTTCCTGTATCTTCACACCTAGCTTCTCTGGCATTCCAAAGTTGGTCCACTTCTGGGAATTTCTGACATTCCTAAATTCTCCAGGCCCAGGTACCCTCCTGGTCCAGAGGAGAGTGGCTTGTGCCTTGCTGCCTCTCCCCTCCCCCAGGTTTGCTGGTAGAGGGAGCTGGGCCACTCCTATACCCTGAGTCACAGCGGGCTAGGTAGGGCTGCTCAAAGCTGGAGCTGTTCCTGCTAAGAGGTGAGAGCCAAGGCAGGCTGCTTAATCCGATTACCTGAGGCCTGGGGCTTGGGCTGGGCCTTGGGCAGAGTGGGGAGCAGGGTTCCCTCAAGACAGCCTCTGGGACCTAGGTGTCCAGCCCTCATTCCTGCTGGTTCTGTGCCCTGGATCCAGGCTTTTTCTCCAGCATCCACATCACTGACCTCGCAGCCTTAGGGGTCATCCTGGGCTTCCTTGCTCCCTGCCTCCCAACTCTGAGGATTAGAAATAAAACATGCAGTGGAGAAACCTAGGTTTGGGGGCTATAGTGGGGAGGGTTTAAATTTTCTCACCTGGAAAGGGGTTGAATCACCACCCAAGCACCTCAGGAAGCAAAAATGGCCTGCCTACCTCCTGACTGCCAGACTTTTTTGCCCTGGGCCAGGTTAGGGGTTTGAGGAGCAGGAGGCACCAGAAAAGAGTTTGGTTTGGATTAGGGGGTTGGGTGTCCTCACCTCCCTCCCAGCACAACTCTGAGCCTGAGGGCTTTTGATCACCAGATGCCTGATCCGTTGTGCAAAGGCATTGACTTTAAATTGCCAGTGCTTAAGAAGGGAGGGGTAGCTGTTCAGAGCCACTGGGGCTGGAAGGCCTGACTTGGGTCTTGGGTGGGGAGGAGGCGTGGTCCCCTGGGGGGGGGAGTGTTGGGGGCTGGGAAGAACAGGACACCTGGTTGGCCTAAGGGAGGGGGAGGTTGGCGCCCTTCAGGAGGCGCGGTCGGCTGGGAGGGAGTAGGGAGGAGTCAGTCGTTAAAAGCAGTTCCCGGGCCTGGCGCACCCGGCAGCCACAGACGCTGAGGCCAGGTGAGAGAGGGCTGTGGCACTCGGGCTGTGCCTCCTGGCAGCTGCGGGACCCCAGAGCGCGAAGTTTTACCGCCTTCACCGAAGCCCGGGCCGGTGGCCGGCAGCTAATAGGGGGAGCGAGGCAGGGTCGGGGACCCCGCGGCCACAAGGAAAGAGCACAGCCTATCCAAGACTGGGTACCGGACAGCGGATTTTGCGCTTCACTCCCCAAACGTGCCGGATTGATTGGTGGCAGGGGCTCCATTATAAGGACTCTGAACTTGGGGACGATATATATACCTTTTAAGGACACGAGTCTCTCTGTAACGACTCCGGACTAGGAAGGCACTTCCATTTTAAGGATACCGGGTTTGGGGATCAACGTTTCACTTTGGAGGGGAGGGCGTGTAAGACGCCCTTTTAAGGCTTCCCTTCACCCCCGATGGCGCTACCCGGCTCCTCACAGGCCTGGAGGCTGGAACCTCCCACTCCCACAGCCCCTAACTCCTCGTCCTCGGGCTCCCAGGAGCGGGAGGGCGCCGGGAGCCCAGTGGTCTCCGGGGGGCTTCCCTTGGAGAAGGTGAAACGGCCCATGAACGCGTTCATGGTGTGGAGCTCCGCCCAGCGCCGCCAGATGGCGCAGCAGAACCCAAAGATGCACAACTCGGAGATCTCCAAGCGCCTGGGCGCGCAGTGGAAGCTGCTGGGCGAGGACGAGAAGCGGCCCTTCGTGGAAGAGGCTAAGCGGCTCCGGGCCCGGCACTTGCGCGACTACCCCGACTACAAGTACCGGCCCCGGCGCAAGACCAAGAGCGCGGGCCCCGGGTCGCCCCACTTCGGCCAGGGAAGCGGCGGCGTGGCTGGCGGCGGGCCTGTCTGGGGGCCCGGGTACACGACCACCCAGGGGAGCAGAGGCTTTGGGTACCAGCCCCCCAACTACTCGACAGCCTACCTGCCTGGCGGTTACGGGTGAGTGCCCGGGGAGCGGAATGAGGACGTGCCCCCCGCCTGCAGTCTGGGTGGGGGCGGATATCAGAGGGCCTGGCTGGCAGGGGCCCCGAGCCCACCCAAGAAGGGGACACACCCGGAGAAGTTTGGGGGGCGCTCCGTGAAGGGTGGGAGAGTTCCGGGGAGCCAGGGTCTTTCTAGAGGACGTTTCCATCATAGTCTGTTGGTGGCGGCACCGCAGGAGCAGACCACAGTGCCCTGGATGTGACCGTGTTCTAGTTACCAGAATTTCCCGTTTCCCACCCCCGATTCTGGCCCTCGTGTGACCCAGCTTCCTCTCCCAGCCCCCGGGGCAAGGACAGGCCAAGCCCAGCTCTACCCCTTCCTGGCCTGCCGCCCCAAAAGAGGAAAACAGGCGCGCAGCACGCAAGCTCGCTCTTGAGCGTGCCCCAACACGGCTGCGGCGGCGCTGCTCTAAGCCGTCCGGGGTCCGGTTCCCTACCGGCGGGACCCGGAGAGCCAGGGATGGGTAGGTGGGTGACAAGTTATACTTGTCTGCGCAGAGCTGCTCAGAACCACCCCCACATGCGAGCTGGGGACCCTCCTCGGCACCTCCAACCCAGGGGACCAAGTGCCTTCTAACCCCGGTTTCTCTTTGCAGCTCTTCCCACTGTAAACCGGAAGCCTCCTCGCCGTGCTCTCTCCCTCAGAGTAACCCAAGGTTCCAGGGGGAGCTGCTCCCCCCTTACAGCCCCTACCCACCCCCAGGCTCTCCCACTCTGTACAACCCTCCCCTCCCAGGGGCCCCCATGCCCCTAACCCACCTCTAACCCTCATGGACATGGACCTCCCAGAGAAGTTTCCATCCTCCTTTTCGACCCAGAAACACCCCAATACCACCACCACCACCACCACCATTCCCAGGCTGCAAACCCTGTTCTAGAACTGTTGGACCACAGTTCAGAGGAGGTGGGCAGTACCCCCCAAAGCCCTGAAAGCCAGTGGGAACAAAACAAGACAGTTTTTTTTTTTTTTGTAGGCTGAACACAGTTTTGTACGATTACACCACGTCTCTGAGTCTTTATTGTACCATCTCTGTTCGCTTTTACTGCAGCAGGAACCAGCAGTCTCCACTCCCTTCCGCCTGGACCTGCCAGAGCAGGAACCTCCACACCCCACCCTGGGGCCCTGCCTGAGTCAGTCATTCTTCTGTCCCCCCTCCCCCTTCCCCCACCAAGCACTGGGGTCCAGGAGACAGTCTGAGCCAGGGTGCGGGAGGGAGGAATCCACAAGCACCTATTCCCTTCCACTGTCCAGCCTCTGTCCTCTAGGGTCAGAAGGGAAGTGGGGAAATGGGGGGGACAGGGTAAGAGTTTTGCCCAGAATAGGCAAGTAGCTGGAAACTTCTGCTAAAGAAAGAATCTCAGCTAAATGATTAAATGTCAGCCCGTAAATCTCTTCCCCTATCGTTTCTAAGGATCTGGGTCAACCAAGCATTTCCACTAAAGCTGCAATTGCAGAAGAACAGGGAATGATTAAAAGTCACACCAGCAGACTGGTTCAGATGGGAAGGATCCCAAGGTTGGGTGGATGAATAGAAACATGGAATGTGCTCCAGGAGCCAGCTCAACTACTGCTCCTTTTTCTTCTTGTGGGGAGCCTTTGCATTCCAGTAGAAGAGGAGCTGGGCAGCGATGAGGCCATTGCAGAGGGAAGAGACTACAAAGGTTCCAGCCATGAGGGGGTCTCCAGTTTCCTGGGTGAGAGACATGGCTAGGGTTACTCTTCAGCATAGCCAAAAAGGGCTCCAGAGAGGGAGCAGCTTCAAGTCCATGGGGAGAGAGAGAAGTAAGGTGAGGTTATGGTGCCCTCTAGAGGGGAGGAGGTGCACTCACCTGAATGGAGGTGAAGATTCGGGCCAGGGAGCCCCCAAAGAGCAGAAAGACTGTGATGGCTGACAGCTGGCCCGTGTGCCCATTGCGGTAGTTGGTGGCTGCCTGGAGCAGCTGGGGAGGAGTTGAGACCCTTCGTTTTGTCATCTGAATTTGTCCAATGTTCCCATGACATTTCTGCATTCCCCTCAGTCCAACACCCCCAAACTTTGGGTTTCCCCTCTGCTCCTCACCCAGTCCCCCTTCCCAACATCCTCTCCCTTGTTCCCAGCACCCACCCTTCCCACCACCACAGCAGGCATGTTGGAGGCCTGGAGCAGGGTGACTACAGCCTGGGGCGTCAGTGGTGAAAGCAGCACCAGCAGGACCAGGGCGTAGCACGCTAGGAAGGCAACACCTGGGAGACAAGGAGATAAGGACTCAGCAACCTGAGTCTCTCGGCTTTCCCAGGCCTGCGTTCCCAGCAAGGCTCCCAACAGCTGCAGCCAGCTCCTGGCTCAATCCTCAGCACCTTTCACAGTCTGTCCTCTGTAGTGCAGGACCAGGAAGGCGATGGTAACCGTCTGGAGCATCAGGAACAGAGCTTCACCCCAAGAGCTGCAGAGTCAAGAGTTGAGGGGAAGAAATGTGGGCCTGGAAAGAGGCAGGGAAAGCCTCCATAGCCCATCCATCTTGGGGACCCAATTCTGATTATTCCCTGTCCTCCACAGCCCTGCTGGTTCCTTACCTCCTGCCTCCCGGCAGCCCCCACCCGCTTGACCCAGGATAGGAAACTGGGCATTCTTGGGATTCTCACCTCCTCTCATCACCATAGATGATGGCTAGAGTTCCAGAAAGGCTTAAGCTTTCCTGCCCTTTTACCTCCCTCACCCTAATCCTTACTAGAGTTGTGAGCATTTACCCTAGGAGATAAAGGGCGGGGCCCCTCACCTAAAGGGGAAGTTGTTGGTGATACTGTAGACCATGGTCCCAGTCAACGCCATCAGCTCTAGCATAACCGAC
Source organism: Lagenorhynchus albirostris (assembly GCF_949774975.1). Lineage (NCBI taxonomy): Eukaryota > Metazoa > Chordata > Mammalia > Artiodactyla > Delphinidae > Lagenorhynchus > Lagenorhynchus albirostris. Next base: position 9,053,183 of record NC_083114.1, read on the forward strand.
TGGAGACTCAACCCTTCCGCGCTCTTGGCTCCCAGGATTTTAAACACTTGGGGTAGTTTTACTGGAGAAAGAGGATGAAAAGGGCAGGGCTGAGGGGCTGACATCCCTTGGGAGCGCAGCACGACAGCTACAGAGCAGACTGGGAGGCATGTTAACCCCGCTTCTGGTTAAGGGACCCATCCAGTTCATGGCATCTTAGCACTCCACCCACCTCCCAACAACAGGAAGGGAAGATGATAAGAAACATACCCAGAAGTGAGCCAGCCACAATGCCCAGCCCCAGGCCTTTGCTGAGGAGAATCTTGAGGCAGGGAACTAAGAAGAGAAAAAGAGGTAAGCAGAGATGACACTTATGGAACCCAAGCCAGGGGTTCCAGGAGGCAGCTCAGGCCTAAAGGCTTGAAGTGCTCCTTAAGACCTTGACATACCCACACAAAGGAAGCCTTGGGTGGTCTGGAGGCAGGTGAAAAAGGCCTAGTTCTTCCTACTCCAAATCATATCACGTTCAGACAAGATGACTTTCCAAAACGGCTTTTACCATTCCTTTTTTCTGACCCAACCCTCCATTCCCTGCCATCACATCTAAACTCCTGACTTCCAAACCTCTCCCTTGCTTCCCTGTATAGAGCTGAGCAATGCCCAAGCATCCTCTGATCCTTTATTCCCCGCCTCTGAGCCACTAGGCAATCCACTTCACATGTCTTCTTTCTCCAAGGATAGGTTTCCTCTGTATCACTCATTCCTGAACACTGTCTCTGGCCCCTACTCAGGGACTTGACCCTTCCAGGGCTTGCTTTTATGCTCTAGCCACCGACATCTTCTCTAGCCTTGAAGCCCTATCCCCAAGGTGCCTGGCCCAGTAGTAGTCAGATTCTCGTGGGTCCTGAACGCGGCTAAAACATTGTCCCGGGAGCACAGCTGGGGTACCAAGAACTGACGCGGGCAGACCGCGAAGGCTTCCCTAAAGGTCTGACGTCAGAAGCAGGTTTTGCTCTGGCGTCGCCTCGTAGATAGAAGGAGGAAGGCAGACAAGTTAATTCCAAAATTCGACCATGAGCAAACGTGGAAGCCGGAAGGAAAGCCACTGGGATGGCAGGATTCTTGGGGGAGCCGCAGAAGGCCTGGATTCATCAGAAGCTTTGAATCAAGTGTAACCTTGCTCCTGAAGGTATAGAGATCTATTACAGGTTGGAACGATCTAATCAGATTTTAAACTTTGTTTTGTAAAATTTGAGTCTTTTCGTCTTTCACCGTCGCTAAACCAAAGAACTACTCCCACCCGGCGACTCCCCTCTCTCGCCCAAATATGGAGTCCTCCCTCTACGGAGCCCGAGACATATCCGCCCCTCTCAGAAGCGACTTCCGCCCCGCGCGCCGTGGCAGCTGTCACTGCTGTCACTTAGTCCGCACTCACGCCCCATTTACGGCCGGAGAGCTCTGAAGCACAATTTTGACCGGATGCCGAATAAAACTCACCGTGAAGCAAGTCCCACTGGATGAAAATTTGGTCGTAGCATTTCTCAGGTAAAAGAATCGGCACGAGCACCCGTTTGAGCAGCCCGTCTACCTCGGTCGCCATATTGAAAGGCTAGCTTCCGCCAACCCCTCAAACCGCCATTGACTTACGATGCGCATGCGCGCTCTGGGCACTCCGCCTCCCGTCTTCTCGCGATTAAACAGGGCGGCTGCTCTTGCCTTACTCCATCCCACCTTCGTTCGCGTAAAATAGGTCTCGCCCGGAGAGCACGTTTTTGGACGCGCCCACCCTGCTGCTCGAATTTTAACGCGTGCCAAATCTGTACGCCTGCGCAGTTCCATCATTCGCGCCTTTGTTTACGCTTCCGCTTCGGCAACAAGATTTATCCTCCAGCCTTTCTCCGCTCCTCCTGCTCGGCGCCATCTTGTCTTCTTCCAGCTGACTTTACATTGTACGAGGTTGAGACAGAAGGAGCGTGAGTCTCCAAAATGGCGTTGGGCGGGGGGTTCTGTAGCGTTCTCTTTCCTGGGCTCTCGGCGTCTCGGCGTCTCCAGAGGACACGGCACCGACGGGGGGGGCACAGTCTGAGCCAGGCATCCCTCCTTAGGCGCCGAGCCTATGCTTTTTTCTCCTCAGGTTCGCCCAGGCCTTCGCAGATGGGTGCGCCAGCAACTGCTGGGCCGGGACAGTGAAGCAGAGGAGGGGGAGGTGGGGAAGGTGAGCCCAGTTTCGGGGGACTGCAACGCCCTTAACCCCCATGCGGGCCCAGCCCTGGCCGCCCCTGTGAAACGAGGGCCCTGGGGTTCCCTCTCACCCCACTGGCCCGAGGGCGCCACCTCTAGGCCAAGGCCCGCTCCTCGGCCTCCTGTGACCGCGTGCTGAGCCAGGGCTTGGGCTAGGCGGAGGGGGCCTAGCAGCTAGCCTTGGGAAAGGGCATCTTGGATTACGCGGCGGGAGCGATGCGCTCTGCCCCCCAGTGCCGGGACATCAGCTCTCGGCCATCTCGGTGGAGATGGGCCTGGCCATCAAGCTCTGTTGGCTGGGCGCCTGCTGGGAGTACCACACCCTTTGGGGACTACCACACCCTTTGGGGACTCCCGCACCACAGTCAGCAAGGTCATAACGGGGTGTCGGCGAGGCGGTGGTGTGGTTGTTTGGTCCCTGCCACGTGCTGCCCTCAGAGGGCTGGGCCTGCAGGTCCTGGCGGCTGCTTTCTGTAGACGTACACGGCTGCTACAACCGGAAGGGTCCCATTCTGGACCCGGGGATGCTCATAGCTGATTGTAAAGGGTCTGGCACTTGTTGGTCGGGGAGGTCCTTTGAAGAATCTGGATTCAGACTGCCTTGGGGGGTGCCATCCACCACCACTAGGTGCGCCACCACCAGGGACTTCAGGGTTGGCTCCGCGGGTCGCCCAGGCTGGAGGCATGTTGTTCCCAGGAGCATAGAGGGTGATCGTATGTGGAGTTCACAGTACGCATTGCTCCTGTGGTTGATGAAAACCCTTTGCAGGTGAGATAGGAGCATCCCAGGTGCGGGGAGAGTTTAATCCAGGCTGTTCGCTAGGCCTGGGCACACTGGGTAGGGCAGGGCATTTGAAACAGAGCAGGGCAGGGCTGTGACCTTCCCATCCACACTCATTGCTCTTGCTGCCTACTTTGCCTGTAACTGTAATATGAAGGTTGGGAAGAAGGCTACTGGGATGGGTGGCTCCACTGGATTGGAGGAGAGAGGGAACTGGAGCAGCCAGGGGCCCCAGAAGAAGAGGAGGAAGGGAGGTGAAGCCGATTCGACACCAGCTGTGTCAGGCTTCGAAGGATGAACCCGTGAGGGCATTGGGCCACACAGTGACATTTTCATCCCTCCTCATCAGCTGTTCCTGGCTCCCCAAGACTCAACCATGGAAGGTACAGAAAGGTGTGTGACAAGAAACTCATGGCTTTTAATTCTGGCAGGAAGGACAAGGAAAACCAAGGATAAAGACTTGATCAAGTTTTATTATTCTCCCACTGGAGATGGGGGAGGGGGAATCAGTCATATTTAGTAAACAGCTCTCTCCTCATTCCTCCCGATTGCATTATCTCGACTTTTGTTCATCAAGACAGGGAAGGAAGATAACTTTGTCTCTGAGTCAGTTGCGTGGTGAGAAATGAGGGCACCTCCTGGTGCCCTGGCTGTTGGGACAAATGCTCAGAGGGGCTGGTAAGTGGGTGGGCGTCTCCGGACGATGCAGAAGGTAACAAGCACCAGGGTGAGGAGGCCGAGTAAGATCAGGCCAATGATGAGAGGCAGCAAGATGGATCGGTCACTGGGGCAAGAGAAACCTGGCGGAAAGATAGGGCAAGTAGGCATCACAACGGTGGTGGTTGGAATAAAGGTGGAAGGAGGGAGAAGGGAATGTGGGATGTTGGGAAGTAGGAGATTGGTGAGGGGCTGGCTCACCTAGAGGACTCAGCAAAAAAAAAAAAGGGGAGCCTGGGTAGAGTCTTGTAGAGGAGGGGAGGACAGTTACCCTAGCTCTGACAAGCTTGAGAGGGGGAGGAAATTTGGGGGTGCAGGAAGGGAGATTATAGGCCTGGGGGGGAGGGCTTTCAGTGCAGTGGGAAAATTCTGGGAGGGAAGGAATAGGTCTTACTTGGTCCAAAGGCCCCTGTGGGGGGCAGCTGAGCAGCTTGTAGCTTCAGGGAGAGCAGGTCCAGGTGGAAAGCTGGTGAAAGAATGACGCTTGCGTTTCTGCAACTGAAGCTCTGGCCCAGAGGGGTTTGGAGATCTCGAAGGGATGAATTCTGAACAGAGAATATCCACTCTGAAAGAATAAGGAAGGGTCAGCTCCATAGCCACATCCCCACCATACCCCCAGCCTAGGTCCCTTCAGGAGCCCAGACATCTAGTGCAAGTGATGAGAAAGGGAAGGTTACTCACGTGATGCCTGGGGGAAGGACACGTTGTACTCCACAGTCACATGGTTCAGGTAGACGGTGCTCTGCAGTGGCTCCTGGGGAGGTGACCAGGAAGACTCAGGGCAGCAGGGGAGAGTGGCATCCAGGTACACAGAGTAAGGAGTGCGGCAAGAAGTTGGTAGGGGTAGGGCACTTGGAGGGTGAGAGTGAGGGATGAGGGTTAAGTACCTGCTTGAATCCAAAGCTGAGCTGTCCATAGGGGAATGAGAGGAGCAAGTGGGGATGATTACTCTCACAGCCCCCTTGGGCCTTGGTTTTGTTGGGGTTCAGAACAGAGATTCCCCAGGCCTGCGGAAGTTAAAAGACGAGAGAGGGTCACGAGACTGCACAGCTGTGCCGTCCAAGGTTCCCTGTTCCCTTTGTCTCCACCCTGTATTCGTCTACTTCTTTACTCTTCCTCCTTCCCTTCTGAACCGTAGCAGAAGGCCTCATCCCCTTCCCCTTATGTCCTCTACTGTTGTTTAGCTTTACCTCTCCTCCATCCTGGGTTGGGTACAGAACTCGAATCTGAATCTGGGCTTGGAGCCGGACGCAGGGCTGGGAACCATTAGTCCAAATGTAGTCTCCTATCGCCTCCTTGGAGCCTGGGCTAGGACTTGGAGAGGGTGGAGGTGGTCCTGGGCGGGGGGATCTGGTGGAGGGTCCTGGGCTGGTGGCAGTGCTGTTGCTCGTTGGATGAACTGTGGCATTTCCGTGACTGGTGGTGGTAGCAGGATGGTGAGTGGCTGTTGAAGACTCGTGGCTGGTGGTGCCCGTGGTGGTAGTTTTATGAGTGGTGGTAGCCGTGTAAGTGGTCGTTCTGTGGCTCTTGGTCGTTCTGTGGCTGGTTGTTCCAGGGCTGGTTGTTCCAGGGCTTGTTGTGCTTTCTGTAGCTGTAGGTGTCACCGTGAAGGATGGCAGCAGAGTGGCCGATTTTTTATGAGGACAGTCATTCCCTGTCCCCTGGGCTTTCAGAGGAAACACTGGTTAGCAACCCAGGGGCAGGCTCCTTCCCAGGGGCCCCCTCCCCTTCGTCCCCTTTCTCCCTACCTGCTAGTAGACCCAGCAAGGCCCCAGAGAAGAGCACAGCCAACCTCATGACAGAACAGCCTCCACCCAGAGTCCAGCTTGGTTCTGTGTCGGTACCAGCTGCCTGCCTGCTCAATCAACCCTATACCCTCTGCCTTCGTTCTTTTGGAAAAAGAGGAAATCAATCTTTGACTTCCTGTAACTGAGGTAACCCAACCCCCAGCCTGACTCAGACACCTCAGCCCCAGCCACCAATCTCTTAGTCATTAAAATTTTGTCATTGAGTTAGATGATTGGCCCTGGTGTCCCGTCAGCAACATGTGTCATGTGGATAGTGGGATGGAGTTTTGGGTAAGTGGATCCTTGGGGATTCATTTGTCTGCCTCAGCAAAACATGCCTAGTGGTTGTGACAAGTGATTATGGAGCCAGCAGCCCCTCCCTGTCAGAGTTCAATAGGATGTAAAACTTGAACATTTATTTCTACTCCCTTTCCTCTCCGTCTGTTGCTTCCTCTTTTTTTTTTGCGGTACGTGGGCCTCTCACTGCCGTGGCCTCTCCCGTTGCGGAGCACAGGCTCTGGACACGCAGGCTCAGCGGCCATGGCTCACGGGCCCAGCCGTTCCACGGCACGTGGGATCCTCCTGGACCGGGGCACGAACCCACGTCCCCTGCATCGGCAACCACTGCGCCACCAGGGAAGCTTTTTTTTTTTTTTTTAATTTATTTTTGCTGTGTTGGGTCTTCGTTTCTGTGCGAGGGCTTTCTCTAGTTGTGGCAAGCAGGGGCCACTCTTCATTGAGGTGCATGGGCCTCTCATTGTGGAGCATGGGCTCCAGATGCGCACGCTCAGTAATTGTGGCTCACAGGCCTAGTTGCTCCGCGGCATGTGGGATCTTCCCAGACCAGGGCTCGAACCCGTATCCCCTGCATTGGCAGGCAGATTCTCTACCACTGCGCCACGGGAAGTCCTGTTGCTTCCTCTTTGCTGAGACACATGAGGTACTTACGGTGGTCTTTGCCCAGCCCCTTCCAGAAAGGTCATATTATCCAGTTAACACGACCATTTTCCAGTCAACAACAAAAAAAGCTCAACAGAAGGCAGTAGAGCTGTACCCAGTAGCAGATGGGAGGGAAGGGGAGGTAAGAAATGACAAGCCAAGGCAGGCAGTTTCCAAGTCATTTTATTCAGAATTTTGTCTTTGTTTCCTGAATCAATAAATACTATACAAAACAATGTAAAAATGGCTACCATTTTCTCTCCCCTACTCCCCCCACCTGGGGACAACCCCCTGGGCCACCTAACTTGGGGGTTCTCCCTCCAGATTTGGTCCAGCAAATGAGGTGGACTGAATCATTTTCAGAGGAATTCAGGTGGGGTGGGGAGAGCCTCTGGGGTTTGGAGGTTGACTAGGTTAGGGAACTGGATTAGTGTTTTTGGGAGAAGAGACGGCGCCTACCCCAAAGAAAAGGGTGTCTAAAATGTTCACGGTTCCTTCTTTTGCCTCAAAAAGTGACATTTATTCAAAGAAAAAAAAAAAAATGACAAGATGTCCATCCCTTGACTCCCTTCCCTCCCCCCTCCTGCTGCTCCTCAGTGCCCCCCAAGGACTGAGCCCTGGCTGGGGCTAGGTAGCAGAACAGCCCATCTCAGATGAGGTCAGCAACATTGAGGGGCATCTCCTCAATGGAGGTGTTGTAGAAGGTCTCAATGTCTCGAAGAGTCCTCTTGTCTTCTTCTGTCACCATGTTAATAGCCACACCCTTACGGCCAAAACGGCCACCTCGACCGATTCTGGAAAACAAGGACACCTTAGAATAAGTGAGGATTAAAGAGTAAATAAGACGCTTCCCTGCAGGGAGGATTGGGCAGGAGGGGGCTGGGCTGGTTAACAGTCCAGATCTGCGTTTACCTGTGGATGTAGTTTTCCCTGTTGGTGGGGAGGTCATAGTTGATGACTAAGGAAACCTGCTGCACATCGATGCCTCTGGCCTATGTCCAGAAAAAAGGCAGCTTCAGTGTGTGAATGAGAGGACACCCTAAGTCTATCCAGAAAGAGACTTAAGCATACATGTAGGCAGCCAAAGGAAGGCAAGGAAACAAACATCCCCTCTCCCCAGAAACCAGAGGCATGCCAGATTTTATTCCAAGTTGCTACTTTCCTGAAGAGGGGCACTAGCAGGCCCCTTGGAAGAGGGAATCACCTTGGATTCTCCCATCTTCCCTCCCCTCTTGTCCAAATGCCCTTCTACTTACCAGCAGGTCAGTGGTAATCAATACTCTGCTAGAGCCAGAGCGGAACTCCCTCATGATAACGTCTCGTTCTTTTTGGTCCATATCTCCGTGCTAGAACAGGAAATAGAACAGTGTAACGGTGTTACAAATAGGTGCATTGGTTCTGAGAGAACTGCCTGTGAGTAGGACCCTGACATGTGACTCTGCTGGTAAAACAAGGTGGAGAAACCTCACCATAGCAGAGACCGTGAAGTCTCGGGCATGCATTTTCTCAGTGAGCCAATCCACCTTCCTTCGGGTGTTGATGAAGATGACTGCCTGGGTGATGGTCAGGGTTTCATACAAGTCACACAGTGTGTCCAGTTTCCACTCCTGGTGGGGTGGGGGGAGGAGATCAGTCAGGGGCTATACCCAACAACTTACCACCAGGCCCGCCTCCTGCACTGGGCCCCACCTCTCGTTCCACATTGATGTAGAATTGGCGGATACCCTCCAGCGTCAACTCTTCTTTCTTGACAAGAATCCTAATTGGGTCCCTCATGAACTTCTTGGTCACCTCAAGCACATCGGAAGGCATTGTAGCTGACAGCAAAACCACCTAATGGAAAAAAAGAGCAGTCTCAGGGTAGGGGATACTCCAGAACTCCATGGTTCCCCTGGCACTTTTGGGTTTTTTACATGTCTGGATATCATCCAAATTTTTTTTTTTAACTTTTTGGCCACAACACGTGGCATGTAGGATCTTAGTTCCCTGAGCAGGGATCGAATCCATACCCCTTACACTGGAAGTGCCAGGTCTTAACCCCTGGACTGCCAGGGAAGTCCCTCCTTTGGCACTTGATAATGCTCCATCATCACCCCAAGCACACCACAACCTACACAAAGCAACACACCACAACCTACACAAAGCAACTGTCAGCCATGCGAGCAAGACTCCAATGTCCTCCTCACCTGGGTGTTGCTATTGAGCTTTTGGAATATGTCATAGATCTGGTCCTTGAACCCACGGCTTAACATTTCATCAGCTTCATCCAGTACAAACATCTTGATGTATTTGGGAGCTGCAGAAAGAAAAACACCAACAGGTAGTTACTAGAGAAGTGTGAACTACCCCTAACTTTCCCAATAAAAAAAACAGGGACAGGCGGTCTGCTCTCAGAAGACAAAGACTGATCCTCTGCCTGGGACCCCCTTGCCAGGCCAGACAATAGCCCTGGGAAGTAGAACACTACATGGGCTGAGATGACAGGGAAGCCAGGCTCAGATGACACGCATGGGGTTCATCACAGAGCAACTCTCAGAGGATATCATTGGGAATCAAATTGTGGCCATGTTAAGAAACTGGAAAGGCATGGATAGGAAGTGACCCAGAGAGCTAGAAAATTGTACACTCACACAAGTATCTCCGGTTAAGCATGTCGAACACACGACCTGGGGTACCCACGATGATATGGGGAGCTTCCATCTGCAGCTTCTGCACCTCAGCACGCACATTGGTACCCCCAATGCAGGCATGGCACGAGGCACCCATGTAATCTCCTAAGGCCATAACTACCTTCTGTATCTGAACCAGAAAAACATAAGTGCTTGTATATTAGCTACAACTGCCAGGCACCATTTTAAGTGCTACGTATTTTATTCTTTCCAGCTGAGACAAACACTATTAAGCTCACTTCTTTTTTTTTTTGCGGTACACGGGCCTCTCACTGTTGCGGCCTCTCCTGCCGTGGAGCACAGGCTCCGGACGCGCAGGCTCAGCGGCCATGGTTCACGGGGCCCAGCCACTCCGCGGCATGTGGGATCTTCCCAGACCGGGGCACGAACCCGTGTCCCCTGCATCGGCAGGCGGACTCTCAACCACTGCGCCGCCAGGGAAGCCCGGCATGTTCACTCTTAAAGCATGTTCTAAACGTTAAGGGCCCTCGAGTGGAGCTCTACTGTAACTTCTTGCTCACACTGCCTTTGTTCAGAAGTTAGGCACAGAATGACCATGATACCTCCGTAGGACACTGTAAGAATACATTCCCCTAAACTCAGTAATCAACTTATGAGACAAGTGTTTCTGATTTTTTTCCCCTCTAAGACCCAGGAAATAGCCCAACATTTTATGTGCCCCAGCCATGAAACAGCTCTGGCCACCAACCCAGGCATCAAGCTACGATGAAGAAAGGACTAGACATCTGCTTTGCCCCTGACTGATTCAAGAGCACCACCACCAATCAGGTGTCTCTTTGCCCATTGCCAGGGGGTTTTCTTCATAGAACAGCCAAACTTGCCCAGCCAGCCAGGCTCCACCCAGCAGCCTTCCCCGTCTGACTCAGGAAATGGGTGGAGTAAGGGATGCTTACAGTGTTTGGTGAGGGAAAAGCTTACAACTAACCTACTAAGTCTTGAAACATAAAAGTCATCAACTGACTTTATAACATCTCTTTTCCCCATACTTCAGTTCTTCCAAAAGTGGTAGGAGTTGGAGCACAACTTCTGATTTCTGGTTTATGTTAACCACTTACTAAATAAGTCCTTCAGAGGAAGAAAGGTAAACTCACCTGCTGAGCCAACTCTCTAGTGGGTGCCAGGACCAAGGCCTGGGTGGCCTTTAGATCCAATTCAATCTGCTGCAAAATTGATATGGCAAAAGTGGCCGTTTTCCCAGTCCCAGATTGGGCTTGAGCGATCACATCATAACCTAAACACAAATTAGGAGAGAAATTTTATATGGTAGAAAGCATTCTTTAGACTCGTGAGACATTCAACAGCCCTGCTGAATGAGATCAGTAAGCAACCAATAGAGATTTGTGCCCAGCAATAAGTGCTTCAGAGTCTACATGACAACACGGTATCCAAACAAGAACAGATCTGGACAATCAGGCCAGGTTTCAGCCATTTAGTACTGCACAAAATTGGGCTAGAAATACAGCTGTAAAAAGCCAGCATGATCTGGCTAAAACACTACCTTGTTGAAATTAAACCAGCAATCCATGTTTCCAGGGCATGAACCAGACATGGGCACAAACCAAAAGCCAAGCTGGGATAAACAAGGAGTTACTTTGTCCCTGGCTGATATAAGACAGGCACCACCAACCAGGCGCCACTCTACCCAGGCCAGGGACAGTCCAGAACTTGTTCTGGGGCAGAAGGGTCTTACCCTTGATACAAGGAAGAATGGCTCGCTGCTGGATGGCAGAGGGCTTCTCAAAACCATAGGCGTAGATGCCACGGAGGAGTGACTCCGAAAGGTTCATGTCATCAAAGCTGTCAACAATCTCATTCCAGTTACTCTGTAGAAAACAAATTCAAGTAGGAGAAATAGGGCTGTGCTCTTACATTGGAGTAAACAGGACCTGATGCCTGCACCAGCTTCAGAGCCCACAACCTCTCTTCTCCCCATGGAAGCCAGATGGTTGATAGTTCTACATGACCTGGGAAACCCCCCTAAGGGGCCAGCCCACTTGTAAACAGTGAACCTAGATGTTGTAGAAAGGAGAACAGAATCTGAGTGACCTGTTTTAAACACACTTTAAAAACTTTAAAACAAATTTCTGCAAGGGAGTTAAGGTGTCGGGTCTAACTACCTGGGAGTTTTATGTTACGTAGTACAGCTGAATCCTGGGTTTCAATCACTGGTGTATTCACTAAACCGCCACTTCAAAAGCCAAAGAACAATGCTAGTGGCACCGCTTTTGCCAGAGTTAAAGGATAATGGTGGGAGGGGTCCAACCTCACCTCGATGACGCCTTCGGGTTCCATCCCATCGGGGCCATTGTCTCTAGATCTGTCGGTTTAAAAATACAGTATGTAGAAATCCTGACAACCACCCTCTTCCTAGCAGCAAACCAACTTTGCATGATGCCATCAGCCTTCACTCCCTAGTCCAAGCCCCACGTGTTCCCAAAAAAACATAATAGTTATTGTACAACTGAGTCAGGGCCCATCTCGGGAGCGGCTCAAGTCAAGCCGACCCCGACATGATAGAGTAACCTTCCTAGAAGACCCAGAGGCTGGAAGGAACCAATCTGCGCTTAAGGGGCGCGGAGGTGGTGCCTGCCTCCGGGCCCACGTGTCCTGAGCCTGACGCTCCAAGCCCAAACGCGTGCACCTCCCACCGTGGCCCCTGCCCGCCGGAAGTCCCGCCCTCTCCTCCCCAGATGCCAGAGTAGGACATCCCCTTCCCCCCACGTCATGCAGCTCGCGCCCTCCCCCACTCCCTCGAGCCCATCTCCCCCCCTCGCAGTGCCCGGATGTGGGAGGCCGCGGGCGGTGGCGGCCTCGCGCACAATGAGCCCCAGCCGAGCTAGCAAAGGGGGAGATTGCACAACACTTAGAAGCGAAACGGACTGGGGGAGGGGAACACCTCGGGACGCCATGTGCTTGCTCCCTTGACCACTCGGCGGCGTCCCCCCCCACCCCGGAACAAACCACATCCCGCCCGCCCCGTCGCGAAATGGCGTCGCCCTCCCATACCTCAGGCCGCTCACCCCCGAAGGAAAATGGACCTGACCATCCGCAGTTTGCCAATTGCCCGGCTTGTGCGGCAAAATGGACCCGCCCGCCCGGCGCCGGGTGGGCTCCTGGTGCCTCACGCGGCCGCTCCTCGGGGTTAGGGTCGGTCCTGGCCGTCAAGAAAACCAGCACACAGAACGGCCGGCTTCTTCTCCCACGACCCACAGCTCCACGCGACTCAGCGACTGGATTTGAGGACGCAGGCACCCCCGCCTTCGGCGAGTGGTACCATCAGAATCCTCCAGAATCCCGATCGCGCGAGCCCTCCGGCAGTGAGGCAACCGGGCCGGCGGCTCCGGGCCACGCACGGTCGCCTCTACCTCTCTTTTCCACGCCAGGTTGCCACCTCGCCGCCCGACTCAACGCCGGGGCTTCGCGCACCTCGTCGGTCGAGCCCTCGTAGCTCACCTCGCGCGCTGAGTCCCGAAACCTGGGCCGTCCTCGGCCTCTACCTAGGCCCTGGCGGCAACGTCGGCCGTGGACCCGCCCCTCACCGCCCCCTCCCACGGGTGCTCCCGGCTTGCTCGCCCCGCAACCCTGGGGGGGCCTAGGGCGGTGGACCTCAGCTTCCCCCGGTGGGGTCCTCGGAAGGGACAGCAGGGTAAGTAGCCACAATCTCTTGCAAATGTCTTTCTTACCGGGAATCCTGACTCGCAGACATGATCCTTAGAAACTAGGGCGGAGTGCCCGCCTATCGACAACTTATAGGGAGCCCAACCCCGCCCCAGCCATCGCATTGGCTTGGTCTCCTCGGCTCCGCCTGCCGCCGCTCAGCAACCCGGCGTGACGTTCATTCGTCGGCGCTCTGGCACGCAGCCACCATTGGATAACTTGAGTGCCTATCAAGGTGAAGGCCCGCCCCGCGGCCTCATTGGCTAAAGGGCCCGCCTTTCTTGCCGGTACGGAAGTGACATACAGGACTCAGGCCTCGAGGCCTGGCAGCCATCTTGGTGCCCTGCACCCCTACACGTGCGGAGGCGAGAGTGCCCTGGTCATGTGGCCTAGCAGACCCTATCACGCAAGGGGGGCGAGGTTTCAGCCTCCAGGGACTTCCGGGCTCCCGGGACCAGCACTTCCTTCTACCTCTGCTCCAGGTCTCCACTGGACCCACATTTAATTTTGTTCTCTCCTGCAGCAAAGATAAATCGGACACCAACTCCGAATGTACAGGAATAATGGAATCAAGGGCCACCATACCCCCGGGCTGGAGGGAGAAAGGATGAAGGAACTGACGTAACGGGCTTAAGAGCATTTGGGGTTGCTGTCATGAATCTTGGTGGGCTCCCTTAAGTATGCTGTTTTCCCAACTTCAGCACCTCTCAAGCTCCCGTATTTTTGAGGCTTACCTACTCTCCCTCCTTCCAGCCCTGGCTCCCCCTGCTGGGGGATTCTTTTGGTTGAAGACATGGTCTTGGCACTGTCTGAGCCAGGGATGGAAAGCTGGCCCCCCGGGGAAGTCTCAAGACCCATGAAAGGGTAGCTAACAGCATTGACTGGAGGAAAGCCGGAGAGCATATCCACTAGTTTGAGGCCCCTTAAGGAAGACCACCACTATGTATCTCCAAAGGATCCTTTATTGACCAGAGAAGGACCATGGTATTTATATATATATATATATATATAAAAAAAAGTTTGAAGATCTGGCAGGCAGTAATCCCATTGCCCGCCCACCACCCCAGCACAGATTTTGCTGCCCCCCAGCCCTGCACATGGAAGGGAGATGACTGCCCCACCCAGGCCACAAGGCCATACTCCCCTGCAGACAGAAGGAAAAAGGGGATTTTCCATGGCCAACCCCTGAACATCAGAAATCAACAAATATTCTCTCAAAGAAAAAAAAAAATACAGAAATCAATTAAAACATTTAAATATGAAAATCCAAAGGGAATTGGGTGGGAAGAGGCTAGAGACAAAGGGAACTGGAGTTTCTTGGGAAGGAAGGGTCTCCCATGTCCCCCTGCCCATTAATGAATGGGCTTGAGGCCTGGAATACGAGGCTCACACAGTGAGTTTGCAGTGACACAGCTCCTTGTAGATCTGCCGACGAAGTTTGGGCATGTCCTGCTGAGTGAAGCTGAATGGCTGAGACAGGGCCAGGTGCTTGCAATACTGGGTGTTAACAAAGCAGGCCATGAGAACCATCTACTGAGCATCCCCCCCCAAATCAGGACCTGTGCTACATATTTTGTATGATACACATCTCACTGGATCTTTCCAAGAACATTCCCATTTCACAAAGGAAGCCAAGGTCCCATAGACTGGGGCTCAAAAGAAGTCTGACTCTAAAGCCAGTGTTCCTATTTGATACATAAAACACCTAGTGTTAACAGAGAAAATACTTTGCGTTAGGGGATCAGGAGGCAGCTATATCAGGCCCAGAGACCAAGGACCACACACCCAGTCCCAATGCAGTATGGCGAAACCAAGAGAGGACAATGAAATCAGGGTTTCTGCATTCTAACACAGAAGCTTACTCCCGCTCCCTAAGTGGCTGTGAGCCAAATGAGAGACAGCTTCCCGCCTCCCTCCCAACTCTTTAACCCAACTGGTATCTGCTTACCTGCAACACAAAGGCACCGCAGTCACTGTCATTATTCTGCCTGGCCACATTCTAGAGAATAAAAAGAAGGTAAGCCCTTCTAGAGGAGACCCTACACGTATGGCTTCAACTTCTGCCTCCTACCATGCCCCCAAAACCGCCCCCATAACCCTCCTCTAGAAACTGACCATCTTGAAGTAACCTTTCCAGCCCTGGTGGAAATCCAGCCGGTCTTTCTTCACTGCCTCTGCCTGTAGATACTTGGCAATATGCTATGTAGATGGAGAAAAGGAGGAAGTGATGCCCCTACATTTCCCAACTGAACCCAAGTTGTGGTGGTCACAGGCAGCAAGCCCAGGTTGCTCCTCAGAGCCTCCAAACCCACCCTTCTGCCTGAAATGCCTTGCCACTGGATCTCCTCCCCACATTCTGCCCATCTTTCCCGTTCCCTCTCAAACCTTAGGGCAGCGGCGGTTCAGGGTGCGCTGCGAATCAAAATAGGTGATGGTGCGCCGCCTCACGTCAACAGAGATGAGGGACCAATGCACCTCCAGGTGGATGGGGATTAGCAGTAGCTCTTTATTGAAGATGTCCACCTAAGGAAGCAGTGCTGGAGGTCAGGAAAGACAGCACAGGAATCCTGCCTATTGCCAGGAGGGTTCTGAAGGAGAAGCAGGCAAGGAGCCAAGTGGGAGAACTCAATACCCAGCCCCTAGACTGCAAGGCAAGGCTCAGCATCTGGATGTCTGGATTCTTGGGCTTAAGGAGGAAAGCAGGACGGAGGAGGTGGCGCACAACAAACAGAGCCCAGGACAGGGCCAGGTACTTCACACACATTAAAGGCACAAGTGCTTAGTAGCTAAGAACCCAGGCTCAGGATCCTGGAGCCAGACTCTCAGGGTTCAAACCCAGCTCTTCCATTTACTAGCGTATGACCACAGGCAAGCTACTTAATAACTCTCTGTACCTCAGTTCCCTTTTCTGTAAGAGGGTGAAAATAACAGTACCTACCCTCACCTGTTTGTTATACAGATTAATTAATATCCATGATACACTAAGAACAACGCATGGCACCTAATAGATGCTCAATCAGTTAACACTCACAACAATCCTCTGAGAAAGATCGCATCAGGAAACTGTGGCTTGGAAAAGTAAAGTCACTTGCTCAAGGTCACAGAAGTAAGAAATGGCAGAGGTGGGATTTAAACACCGGCATATAGAAAGCCAAGTTCTTTCCACTGCATGTCACCCGGCCTCTACCAGAAGAAGGCCTGCCAGGTCCCTGCGGGTGTAAGCTCTTGAACCTGGAGACAGGAATTAAGAAATGCTGGAGTCAACGGCCCTAACTCACTATAGATATTTCCTGGCCTTTGAATCAGACGGCAGGTAAACTAACTGGACAGGGGAAAAGAACTCCCCCCCCACCGCCAAGTTGGCTCCCCTTCCCCTTCATTATTTTACCCAGGAACTTAGGCCAAAAACCTAAGCATCATCCCTTGAATCTTATCTTTTATTCATTTCTCATGTCCAATCCATCAGAAAGTCCTATTGGTTCTACTGGCAAAATTTATCCTAGATAAAACTACTTCTATTTCTACCTTTACCACTCTGGTCCAAGTTTCTCATCTGGACTTCTCAGCTACTCCATTTAGCCTGCCTGCTTCCACTCTTGCCTCTTTCAATCTATCATTGAAACAGGAGTTTAAAACATGAGGCACTTCCCACCCTGCTTAAAACTCTTCAATGGCTTCTCAGAACACAAAGAATAAGATCTACCCTCACTTCGGGACTTCCCTGGTGGTGCAGTGGTTAAGAATCCACCTGCCAATGCAGGAAACGCGGGTTTGATCCCTGGTCCAGGAAGATCCCACATGCCGCGGAGCAACTAAGCCTGTGCGCCACAACTACTGAAGCCCGCGCACCTAGAGCCCGTGCTCTGCAACAAGAGAAGCCACTGCAATGAGAAGCCCACGCAGTGCAATGAAGAGCAGCCCCCACTCGCCACAACTAGAGAAAGCCCGTGCACAGCAACAAAGACCCAACGCAGCCCAAAATAAATAAATTTATTTATTTAAAAAAAAAATCTACCCTCCATGCCTCACGTTATCTACTCTCTGACCAAATTTTCTATCGTTTTCCCTTTGCTCACTCTGCTCCAACCACACAGGCCCTCTGACCCTCAAACATTTTCTCACTTTGTGTCCCATGTACTTGCTGTCCCCTTTGCTTAGAACACCCTTGCCCCAGATATGCACAGGGTTAGCTCCTTGTCATTCAAGTCTCAGCTAACAGAGGCCTTCCCAGACCACCCAATCTAAAGTACCCACCCCCATGTTACCACATTACTGTTTTAATTTGCTCACAGCACTTATCACTAGCTGAAATTTAACTTGCATATTTACTCTCACCCCATAAAGGCAAGAAGTTTTCTTTATTTAATACTGTATCCTTAGTGCCCAGAACAGCACCTGGCACACAGAAGACATTTAATAAATACTTGAAAGTTTGAATGAACAGGATTGAGGAAAGGGCTCACAGGAAACAGAACTCTTCTTTAGAGGCAAGGTGTTACACAAGTAGATGTGAATTCATAACTCACGTTTTTGGTCCACCTTTTCACCCCATCATAACCCTTGGTACGGAGTTTATCATAGAAGAAACTGTTGAAGAAATGCACCTGTGCCAATGATACAAAAGAACTGGATGGAATTAAAAGACCTCAGGCCCTCCTGCTAAGTGTCCTCTCCCCAGCCCACTCCATTTCATTATGGCTCTGAGGACTGGTTTCAACAAACTCTAGTCCAACTCACCGAGGGTAAAAACAAACTATTTTTAACCTCATCTTATAGCTTCCCACCCCAATCTGTGGGGTTAGCCATAGGGGAAAAACACTACAGACTGGAGGAAAGGACTAAAATTGTTAAGTTCAGGACCAAGATTACAGATTTGAATTGAACAAATTACCTTCTACTGCCTCTCCCCAGAGAGAAAGACCCTCTTTATGTAAAATGGAAGAGATGAAAGGGACTGAAAAAGCTGCTTAAAACTGCGGGAGTTCTTCCAGGGACTGAAATATCTGGTTAGGCCTACCTTTTCAGGGACCGTGTCCATAACGAGGTCTCCATACATGTTCATCACCTGGGGAGAAGATGGGAGGCCACTTGCCATGGAGGGTGTGGCATGGGTACAGGGCTCCCCCATGCAGAGGGCCCCAGACACCCTGCTCCCTGAATCCCCTCTTGGGCCTGTTTTTGCACGCCTCCTTACCTGGTCATTGAGCCAGTTCTGTCCATATAAGGTCCCCAGGTCGTCCATGGTCAGCACATGCCGCTTATAGGCAACTCGGAAGCCCCTCACCATGGCATTGCCTGGCATCCGCTGGTATGACTGGATCAGCTGCAGCACCAGGCCCTTCCTGGGTAGGCCAAGGGTGGAGTCACACAAGAGACGAGGGGGCTAGGGCACACAGAAGTACCTTCTACTGCCTAGAATAAGAATCTAAAACTAACCTTTTTTTTTTTTTTCTTTTTTTCAGTCATGGGTCCTTTTGAGGACTTGCTAAAGGCTTACTCCCCAGTAAGAGGCACATGAATACTTAGGTACACGTGGTATTTCAGGGTCCCACGTAAAGCCCCTCCAGGTTGGCTCACAGGGGCTTGGCACCTTGCCTGCAGATTCCTCCCCTCAGTTCTAGCTCCCTCCTCCTCCCCGAAAAGGCAGCAGCTTTCTCACCCCATCTCCCCGGTCCCAGCCCTCTTCCAAAGAGCATCTCTTTCATGCCTCACCTGGAAGGTGTAGAGAACTCCTGCTGGAAAATGTCCTCCAGTTTCTCTACTACCTCATCAGTGCTGAGGGGGATGAGGCTGCCATAAGTTTGAAGGAATTCATCCAAGATGCCTGAGTGGAGGAGGGAGAGAGGAGTGAGGTAAGGCCTCCACACTCTGATCTAGGAGTCAGCTGTGGGAAAGAGACTAGATCCTCTAGGGTTCCTTACTCTGCACACAGGTGACATGCTCCTCCCGCAGGGGGCTGTGCTGGCCAGCTTTCTCCCCAGGCCGCTCAGCCTCTTCTGCAGTGCCCAAATCTGAGCCCTGAAAAAGCTCCTGGGCCACATGGTCCCCGATGCTGCACACATTGCTGATGAGGATGCTGGCATCAGGGGGTGCCAGACTTCGCTCCCCTTCTGGCCCAGGTGGTCCCCCAAAGCCGTTGGGCAGAGTACAAGAGAGGAGGCCTGCAGGGCAGGGGAAACAGAATGGAGGCAAGAAACTGGCTCAGATCAAAGGCCAATGGGAAGACTAAATGATGCACACAAATTATAAGACCACAAAAAGGATGAATTGGAACAAAATCTACCAATAGAAACTCTAAAGGATGAAAACCCTAAAGCACGAGATAATTATGTCCAAGAAGTTATAAAAGACAGAGAGGAAAAGTTACTACAGGCATACCTCAGAGATATTGCGGATTCACTTCCAGACCACTACAATAAAGCGAATAATGTAATAAAGCGAGTCACACAAACTTTTTGGTTTCCCGGTGCATGTAAAACTTATGCTTACTATAATCTATTAAGTGTGCAACAGCAGTATGTCTAAAAAAAAAAGTACGTACCTTAATTTAAAAATACTTTGTTACACATGAAAAGATGCTCAACATCACTATCAGAGAAATGAAAATCAAAACGACAATGAGGTATCACCTCACACCAGTCAGAATGTCCACCATCAAAAAGTCTACAAACAATAAATGCTGGAGATGGAGAAAAGGGAACCCTCCTACACTGCTGGTGGGAATGTAAATTGGTACAACCACTATGAAGAACAGTATGGAGGTTCCTTAACTAAAAACAGAACTACCATATGACCCAGCAATCCCACACCTGGGCATATAACCAGAGAAAACCATAATTCAAAAAGATACATGCACCCCAATGTTCCTGGCAGCACTATTTACAATAGCCAAGACATGGAAGCGACCTAAACGTCCATCAACAGAGGAATGGGTAAAGAAAATGTGGTATATATACACAATGGAATATTACTCAGCCTTAAAAAAGAATGAAATAATGCCATTTGCAGCAACATGGATGGACCTAAAGATTATCATACGAAGTAAAGTAGGTCAGACAGAGAAAGACAAGTATCTATATCACTCATATGTGGAACCTAATTTAAAAAAAAGATAAAATGAACTTACTTACAAAACAGAAACAGACTTACAGATCTCAAAAACAAACTTTATGGTTACCAAAGGGGAAACGGTGTGGGGGGGAGGGATAAATCAGGAGCTTGGGATGAACATACACACACTATTATACATAATATAGATAACCAACATGGATATACTATACAGCACAGGGAACTCTACTCAATATTCTGGGATAACCTATATGAGAAAAGAATCTAAAAAAAGAATGAATATATGTATATGTATAACTGAATCACTTTGCTGTACCCCTGAAACTAATACAACATTGTAAATCAATTATATGCCAATAAAATAAAAATATTAAAAAAAAACACTGCTAAAAAATACTAATTATCATCTGAGCCTTCAGTGAGTTGTAATCTTTTCATGGGTGGAGGCTTTGAAATATTGCGAGAATTATCAAAACGTGATACAAGCATGAATTGAGCAAATACTGTTGGAAAAATGGCGCTGACAAACTTGCTCTATTCGAAGTTGCCGCAAACCTTCAATTTGTAAAAATGCAATGTCTTTGCATTGCAATAAAGCGAAGCGCAATAAAATGAGGTATGCCTGTACTCATAAACAGGAGGAAAGCAAGAAACACTAGGAATTCAGAGAGATGTAAATTTCAGAAATATTTCTCACCACTATATGCTTAGCACCTAGCATAGTACCTGGCATACAACAAAGGCTCGATAAATACTCAAATAATTAATAAAGAAATAGAAAGCCTGCCGCAACTCAGACCCGGCACAACCAAAATAAATAAACAAACATTTTAAAAAAATAGATAAATAAATAAATAAAAAGAAAGCCTGAAGTTGTTTAGTGGGGTTCTCCGAAAGAGAAATACTCTGAGTGAGAATGTCACACACAACTGTCCAGGTGATGTACTCCACTACTCAGAGAGATCCCATCCCACCACTATAAGAACGGCACTCTCTAGAAATGTACACGCAGGGGCACTTATCCTGAGAGGCCACATGAAGTGGGACTTCAAGCAGACATGACTGACTTCACTAAACCACGACTCCCTTTCTCATCTATGCACAGGACACCTACTATGGATCCTGTATCCCGGCCTTGACTCTCTTCCCAGACTTAGTTCCTGCTCAAAACGGGGCTGAAGACATTTCACTGCTGTTCTGGACCCTCCCTCTCTCTGCCCTCCTACTTTCCTTAGACCCCAGTTCTCACCACAGCAAGAGGCTCCTGGTCTCCCAGGATCTTAGCTCTCCCCATGCCCTCCTCTGCCCCATTCCCACCTTACCCGAGTCAGGATCCAGAGGAGACTTTGGAGTCCACCTTAATCCATCTTCCTCCATGGGGGGCCCAGAGGGCACTGGTGGAGACCCTCTCACCCCATCCTCAGCCATGAGAGCACCTAGCAGACCCAGCCGGGGGGGAGGTGGTCCCCGGGGGGAGTCAAAACGACAGCAGGGGGATGGCACCTGTGGTGTCACACCCCCTTCCTGGGGTGAAAGATGGTTCTTGGGGGGTGCAAGGCTCCGCCGCCGGCCCCGGTGGCGCCCCCAAAGCTTCCAGTGGAATGTCAGCGAGGTGCTTTTTGAGTAGAGCAGCATCCGGAAGGCTCTCATAGCTCTGCGACGGCGCTGTGAACACGTTTTCCGATGAGCAGGGCGGGGAGGGCGAGGCCGCTGGGAGGCTCCCAGCTGACCCCATCTGGGGGGCAGCCTCCAAGCTGCCACTTCCTCTTCCTCATCTTCATCCTCGTCGTCCTCTTCTTCTTCCTCCTCTTCACTAGCTGAGGCATCAAAAGAGGGCCGAGGGACAGGAAGGCGTCTGGTTGGCACTGTGGTCCCTGACCCAGGATCTGGCCCAAACCCTCCACCTGATTTGAGTCGGGGTTTGGGGGGTGGGGGCCAACGAAGACGCTCCCGCCTGGGACTTGAATAAGCTGGGGCTATGCCGGGTCCAGGAGGCTCAGGCCCCCAAGACCCGGTCCCTTGTATAGTCTCTTTCATCTTCCAGTAACCTGTAAAACAAAGGTTAGAGCGTCAGAATCCAAACATCCTACACCCCGGATTCTGCCTCTCTTCCTCAGCACACCTCTTCTGCAATCAAATGCAAATAAACTAAGGAAAAGAGAAAAAAACTTCAAAACTCCTAACTTCATATCTTCCTAGTTAATATGGTCCACAAGGTGCCCTTCAGAGTCTGTGCCATCATCTCTCTCCTGCCCAGATAGAGGCAAGGAAGAATGGCTAAGCGGCAGGCCTCGAGGCTCTTATTTCTCAGATCCCCAGATCAAACCTAGTATTTTCAGGTTCCACTTCTCTATTTTAGTACCACCAGGAATGTCCTAGTTGAGAGCCTAATAACGGAGAAGGCTCAGTACGGGAATCCTGACATGGTACAGAGACACCTGAGGAGAACACAATTTCCGCAGGAAAACCGTGATCTAGAGTGGGAAGAGAGGTCTCCATCACCGTGGAATGAGTGGGGTGTGTGGGCATGCTCAGGTAGTCTCAGGAAGGAACCATACCAGGTCCATGATTCAGGTGGTAAAATCTAATAGAAAGGGAATGATTTTAGAGGAAACTGAAACAGAACCGAAGCGACGCTTAGGCAGCCGAATCGAGGCGCGCTGGGACTGAACTGAGCCGAGCTAGGTTGGCCCAGCCCCCTCTCCTGCTCCGTCCCGGGGACCAGAATGCGTCCCAGCACCGGTAGGATCCTACGGGCTCGGGCGGCTCGGCGCGCAAGGGCCTTAAAAAGCCCCTTCGAGGGCCTCCTGGGCCCCGGTTAGGTAGGAATGGGGTCCAGGAATGGGAGAGGCCGTGGCAGAGCTGGGGGGAGGGGAGGGGGCGTCCTCACCGGGAGCGGGGAAGCCGGGCGGACAGGCCCGAGGGCGGGCGTCTCCGGCCTCAGGCTTCCCGGCTCATCTCTCCGGCGACGGCGGCTGCCCCGCCACTCCTGCTGTCTTCAGGCGTAGCCGTCTCAATTCAGGATTCCAACGCTTCTGGGCCGCGCGCCGCCCCGCCGAGCCGCCCCGCCGCGGCCGCCTCTCGCTCTGCTTCAGCTTCCACCTCCACCACCTCCCCCTCCTCCTCCTCCTCCTCCTCCTTCCCCTCCCGCGAGCCCCAGGCCCACCGGCGGTGGTGGCGCACAATTAGTACGTCACAGCCGGCGAACAGCGCCGCCGCGGCCACCACGCGCCTAGTCCCGCCTGCGCGAGAGCTCAGACGCCACGGGACCGTCCCGCCCATGACCCCCACGCCTGCGCACACCCGCTTAACCCGAGCCGTGCGGGGCGGTGCCTCCACTCGCTCTTTTGCGCCTGCGTGTTCCGTGCCGCTCTCCCGCCCTTCTCCCCCGCGCTGCGTAGCCCTGCGTTCCACGCGCCGCCGGGCTTGAGCTGAGGACCCTGACGCCTCGGTTCAGTGAGACGTCTCGGTCCAGTGAGGCGCTTCGGTGGAGGGCCGGGAGGGCCGGGAGATCCTGGTACGGGGACGGAGCTGAGGAACAGCAGCATGGGAAATGGATCCGAGGTTCCATTTATTCTCTTTTATTTTTTAACTTTAGGCAGGGCTTGCGCAGAAAGGAGAGATCAGAGGAGTGATACAGGATCAGGAGTAGGGCGTACGATTTATCCGAGGCTCCCCGGCTCCCCTCCCAGTCCAGAGAGGTTTAGAGTGGCCTGCCGGCGCCAGGGCAGTGGAGAGCGTGAAAGGCAAAAGTTGGCACCCGAAGAGTAATGATGTGGCTGCAAGGGCACCGTCCTCGTTGGGCACCTTCTGCAGACGGGCGCATAATAATTACACCTCTGGAGTCAGTGATGGAAACTGGGCCCCAATAGATGGAGAGAGGAGAGTGAAGATGAGGCTTCTTGTGGAGTGGAGAGGCAGAGGATACCTAGAGAGAGGTGTGGGGTAAAGAACCAGGAGTTTTCCTGAGTGGCGGAAGGAGTCGTGGCCATCTGCCAAGAGGCAGGATCATTGTCTCAGATTGCCGCTAGATGGTGGTGCTGTTCTGGAAGCATTCCAGCGGGACCCAGAGCAAGTCTAGACAATGCCGGGCATTTCCCACCCCCGCCCAACTCCCTCAAGAATTTGGGGCTGGATGGAGACTAAGAGCAGGATATTATACTACCTCTTTAATATCTATGAATTCAAAGTCCTTGGGGGTGGGGGTGGGGGGGAGAAGGGAGAAAGGGAGAGTCATGAGCTGTCAAACCTGGGATTCCAGTCAAACCCAGAAGAGGCCTCTGTTCCTGACTGTTCCCTGTCTTTTGTCTAGTCAGCTCTTGGCTGTCTCCAAAATGAACCCACCCTGGTCTTCCAAGCTCAGAACCACCTTTTACAACACAATCACAGTTTCACAAGCCCCAGGAAGGTTCCATGTGGAGAGAGGCTAAGTTTCGCCCTTGCCCGGGGGATTATGACACTCAGGGTATCCCCCTGGTGTAAATGGAAGACACCTGAGAAAAGGGAGAAACGAGATGCTCAGTGAAGCACGGCCATAAAGATCCTCTGATGTTTCACCCTCCCTTCTCCAGCTCAACCTTGTTTCTGCCTCCTATAAGGACCAAGGTGTTCTGTCCTTCACTCCTCAGCTCTGCCTCTACACCCACGCTTCTTCCAACCCCCTGCTGTAGCCCCCCCCACCAGTGCCCCCAGGTCAGAGATCCCCTGCTCTCCTCGCATCAACCCTCAACTGCTCACCCACCTCTCAGGCTCTCACCTGCGCTGTAACAGCTATTGTAGGCCCAGTCGGGGTTGGAGGGCATGCTTCGTATACATCGGAATAGAGTCTCCTGCCTTCCCTGGCCCTCCCGGGATACCACCTGACCCATGGTGAAAGTCACATCATGAAACAAGACCTGGCAGGGAAGGGAGGAGATGAAGAAAACGGGATAGTGTGGCTCAGGTCTGGGCGGCCTCAGGAGCCCTGACAAGGGAGCTGAGGAATGAAGAAGTGCTCTCTAAGTTGGGTATCCATAGGGGTTGGGAACCCTCCATGCTGGGGCGTAAGGCTTTGGGAGAACAGGCCTCCAGGCCCTCAGGGGAGGCTCAGGGGGTGTTTGGGGTTACCTGGCTGTACAGCAGATAGATTCCAGCATCCCAGACTCGAATGACATATCCTTGGGCCTCCAGGCCTCTCCCACGCCAGAGAGCCGGTTGCCACATCACCTCTGTCACATCCGAGTCCTCTGGAGGCAAGGAGTGTGGCAGTCAGGGTTTCTGTGCACACTCAGACACTTTCTGCTCTAAGCTTCTCTTGGGCCCAGGTGCCAGCCCCACAGTTCCTAGATTTCGCCTCTCCTCAAAAGCCATTATTGAAAATAGTGCTCACCCTTGGAGGTGATGTTAACGGGAACAAGATGAAGGACTGAGCGCTTCTCTGGGGAGAGAAGGAGGAAATCTCAGCAGCGCCCGCCTACCCCCGTTGCCCTGTTGTCAGCCCTCCACCCTCACCCCTGGCTCAGGGTCTCAGTCTCCAAATCCCGGTGCTGCTTGATCACCTCCCACCCCTGCTGCACCCCGGGGACCTCACTCTTCTGTTTTACTGCTCTCCTTCTCCGGGATCTCTCCCCATTCTCCAGGGCTTCCACGCCATCAGAGCTCTGCTCATGGAAAGAGGGTCAGGGTTAGGCTGAGATGCAAGGGTCCCAGAAAGCCTTTCCCCCAGGCCTCCCCCGCCCCGGGAATGCCTCACATCTCCTGCACCTTTCCCCAGCAACCTGAGTCTTGGTGCTGGCTGTCCTCCAGGATCTGTTAGGTACGAGAAGCATTAATCTTTAACAATTTCCTTTCCTGAAATGGTTGCTCCCTTGACCTCCAAACCTGGGACCCTCTCTTGCACCCACTGAAAACTTTGCAGACCAGGCGGCTGGAACCAAGAGGCCTGGAGACCACCCTGCCACCCATCCTTCTCTCCCAGACACCCTTCTCCCCCAGACACCCTTCTCCCCTCACTCACCTGCTCCCGGGGGCTCAGCCACAGATACCCTTCCCCCTTCTCGGAGGGCCCTCCGGTCCTCTGCAGCCGGCTCACCTCTCTCCTTAAGGTCTGCAGCTCTGTTTGTTGGGTCAGCAGAACCATGGCACAAGCCACAGCCCCCAGAGCCGCCCCCCAACTCAACCAGAGGGCAACTGAGAGTGCCGGCTCTCGGACTGGGCCCCCCATGTCTCCCGGGGGCCCTTTGGGGGCTAGTAAAGAAGGAGATGAGGTCGGCATGAGCTGGGGACCCTGCCAACAGCTGTAGCCTCAGGAGTGGGGTAGCAAGGAGGTGACGGGGAGGGTCGGCGTGCAGGCAGTGGTGCAGAAGGGAAGAAGGGCGTTACGCAAGGGAGAAATAAAAAGGAACTTGAGAATAAAAAGGAGGGAGGCAGAAAGCAAGCTCGGGGCACTGTTGGTGCTCCTGGCACCCCGCTGCGGGGCCAGTGTTGTCCTGAGACCCCTCACCCTCCTCCAGCCTCAGGAGAATTTGTTGTCAGTCTCTCTAAGAAGGACAGGGCTGCCAGTGACACCCAGGAGGAGCGGCCAGAGCACAGGAACCCCAGGGCGGCCCCAGAAGTGGGGGAGGGAAGGTTGGCTGGCTATGGGGCATGGTGCCAGAAGCCGGGATGGAGGGACGAGCTGGGCAGCACTGAGGGTCGAGGGGTGAGAGTGGAAGACCCTCTGGCCCGGGCACAGGCGAGATCTCTGGGGCAGTTGGCTGAGAGAGACCAAAGGTGGGAAAGAAGGGGAGGGCGTCAGTGGGGAGGAGAACCAGGGTCGCGGAAGCAAGAAACTGGCTGAGTTCTGGGGTTAAGGCCAGGCCGGGTGTGTTGGAATAAGGCCTGCACTACTCCCTGTGTGCTGAACTTGGCAGGCAGGACTTCCTGTTTCCCAAGAAAAGCTCTTACATAAGGCTCTGGACAAAGAGAGAAAGAGACAGCCCAAGCCCCTGCCACTGTAGGATCCCTCCCTGGCCCCGAGGACGCAGGTGTCCGTGTTCCCGGGCCCTGGCGTCCGCTTCCTGCCCCTGAGCCCCCATGCTGGGCCTGCTCCCACCCCGCGTCCCAGCCAGGGCTGTGCCAGCACCTGCTGAAGTCTCCGAAGCTGCCAGGAGGAAGGGCTGCTGCTCCTCCCAGCCCAGGGATTCCCCGCAGGAGGAAGCCCGCCTCCTATAGGTAAATGAGGCCGCTTCTGCTGGACCTTGGGCAGAGGATTGATTTTTTTTCCTGGCAGTTTGCCTTTCGACTCTCTGCTCATGCTTCGGCGTTAGAGGCATGTAGGTCCCCACTCCCAAGCCTGGACATTGCCCTGGAATTCCGGGCGTCCTGCCCCCCACTCCCCAATTCCCAGACCCCCTTCGCATGGCCCTCAGCTACCCCGAGGATGTCCCCTAAGGCCCAATAAAGAGAGCGACCATGACTTATTCTCTTTAATATCCACTTATCAACATTTTGTCACAATAATAATAAAAATAATATCTGTTTTTAAAATCCACAGGGAATTATCAGGGGAGGAATTATGTCTTGGTCTCTTACCCCTCACATTCGGGAACTCCTGGCCTAGTCCCAGTCTCTCTGGCATCCAGCCCCTCTTAGTGCCTGAAGAGGGGTATTCAGGACCCATCATCACCCAGAGTACAGTAAACACAGTGTCCTGGGGGGCTGCGGCCAGGGTGGGGAGTCAGGAGATAAATGGGGGTTTGGGAGCTAGTGAGGTGGAGAGCTGGAGTGCGGGGAGCTGTCAGAGACGAGGGGACTATTTCTGTGGCATGGCCGTCTCTTGAGTGTGCCCTGGCAGCCTACAGAGGGAGAGGCAGTTCTGGGGGAGGAGCCGCTCAGGGTGGGCAGAGGGGACTGGGGTGCTCAGAGAGCTGCCGTGGGGAGCCAGCGGCCTTGGCAAACCATCGGGAGACCAGGGCCCCCTCAGTGAACTTGGAAGAGTCCAAAGTAGGTGAGGAAGGGGGCAGCCTTGAGATGGGCCCAGGGGAGGGTGCGGATCCGCAGGGAGGACCCTGGCCGCAGGGGCAACAGCCCGGACACCTGGCAGAGACGGAGCTGGGGCCCGAGGGAACTGGCCGCTGTGGCCGAGAACTCCTCCAGGCAGCGCAGGGCCAGCGTGTCATCCACCAGCAGGTCCAGCTTCAGGTAGACAGCCTTCCCCTCATCAAAGTGCACCTGGGGGGGGGGGCGGGGGGCGGAGTCCAGGCCTCTGCTTGCCCTGGGCTCCTGTCCAGCCCAGACCCCAAGCTCCTCCTCCCCCACCTTTAACTTGCCCCCACCCCTTAAGCCCAGCCCTTCTCCCTCAGTTCCTGCTCTACCCGTGGAGCCAGGTGGGGCTTACCTGACAGTACAGGTAGTACAGCCCAGCCCGGGTGACCATAAATTGCCCGCTCTGGTGGTCATAGCGCAGTGGGTTGGAGCTGTTGATTTTGGCCTCTTCCCAGCCACTCACCGTCCCGTCCACACCTGAATGTGGATGTTCAGAGACAGGGGGAAATCCCTTTATAGAACTTTCTCACACTTCCCAGCCACTGAGTTTATAAACATTTGGGTCTACCTTACCCAGAAGATATCTAGAGGGCCCAGGGCAAGGGAGGCGCCAGGGCCTAGGGAGCTGGGAGTGTAATAGGAAGTTCGGTGAAGAAACCCAACGTATATGACCAGAACCAAACAGGGCAAGTTGTCACCAGCCACTTCTGGGGAGAAGAGGAGGATTGAAGAAGCATGGGGGCTTTTATAGTTTGTGTCTGTATTGTTTGCTCTTCTACTTGGAGAATGTATCGATGCATTACTTGAATCATACATTACTTAGATTATTAAAATTAAAAATAAGAGAAAAGGAAAATATGGGAAAAAAAGCTAAAAAGAGGGGAAAAAAGAAAAAAAATTAAAAATAATAAAATGGTACCCAAATGTCCATCCATTGATGAATGGATAAGGAAAATTTTGTTAAGTCCATACAATGAGATATGATTCAGCCATAAAATGAAATGCAATAATGGGACTTCCCTGGCGGTCCAGTGGTTAAGACTCTGCACTTCCACTTCAGGGGTTGCGGGTTCGATCCTTGGCTGGGGAACTAAGATCCCACAAGCCACGCGCTGGGGCCAAGGGGGAAAAAAAAAAAAAAAAGAAATGGAATACTAATACATACTACAATATGGAGGAAGCTTGAAAACATTATGCTAAGTGAAAGAAGCCAGTCACAAAGGATCACGTATTATATGATTTCTATGAAATGTCCAAGTAAGCAAATATATAGAGACAGAAAGTAGATTAGTGGTTGCTTAGGGCTCGGGGGATCACGGAAATATGGGGTGGCGGGTAAAGGGTACAGGGTTTCTTTTTGAGGTAATGAAAACTCTCTAAAATTACCGTAGTGACAATCTCACAACTCTGTGAATATACTAAAAACTTAATTGTACACTTTAAACAGGGGAATTATATAGAATGTGAATTATATCTCAATAAAGCTGTTACCAAAAAAAAAAAAAGTCTAGAATGAGGGTAATTGCAAATTGTAAAGAAGATAAATAATCAAATGACAGAGCAGGGTCTCAAGTGGCTTCCCAGGTCCTCTATGGGCTGCCTCTGTTTACCTCTCCCATCTAATCTCACACATTCCTCCAAGTCACAAGACTCTAGCCACTCCGGGCCATGTTCTGTTCCTGCGGCGCACCAAGCTCATTGTTTCCACAGGGCTTTTACTGCTCTTCCCTCCCCACAGGATTCCTCCCCTGCCTGGCCCCTTCTGTCAGACTGATCCCTCTGAGAGACCTCCCCAGTCCTCCCAGCCTGAAATAGCTCGTCTCCGATAATCTCTCCTCCACTCACCCCGTTTCTCTCACAGCAGTCACCAAGGAGGGAAATCATTTTATTTCCTTCTGTGATAGTTTGGGGTCTGACTCCCCCAGGGGACAGAGGTATTGGTCTTGTTACTGCACCCCAGCCCCTGGGGCTGGGCCTGCCCTGAGTGGGCACCAAACACACACTGGTGAGAAGATAGAGGCAAGGAGGCGGCCGTGGCAACAGCTCTCTCTTGTTTGGGTCCATGGGCCACTCTCCAGGGCTTCACTGGCTTCATCTCAGTAGCCCGGCCAGCTTCCTTCCCCAGCAGCCCCACCCTCTGCCTGCCCCGGTGCGCTGTCCTTGCTGCTTTCTCAAGGAGAACATAATGCTCGCTGGGCATTTTCATCCCCACCTAGGGGTTCCCTTGGCGTTTATTTTGCAGTCTCCAACCTGAGCCTCCAGCCCTGCCCTTTCCTGCCCCTCCTGACACTGCTACCTGCCTGCCATCAGAATAGCCCCTGGCACCTCACACTCACCTACATCAAAACTGAGCCTGAAAAACAAAAAAAACAAACAAAAAAACCCCAAAAACTGAGCCCTGTCCCAAATGTGCTTGACTGTCTGCATCCCACATTGGGTTCCTGGTTCTACCTCTTACCAGGCACCCAAGCCACTCTCTCCTTTACCAGTTTCATTCACTGATCACCAGTTTCTAGCAATTCTGCCACCTAAACGGCTCTGTCTCCCTCCCTGGTCTGGCCCCTGCCACTTCTCACTGGGACTCTTCCCAGCCTGCTTCCTCTTTGGACTCCCTGTTTCCAGTCTTGCCTGGTCCAGTTTACTGGCTAGCGACACAGAGCCACAGAGTGACGTTTCTAAAATGCAGATGCGAGCCTGCCTCTCTTGTTTTGACCTCAGGATAACTTCCAGATTCCATTTGTGACCTGGCTCCATATTCTTCTCTGGCCTCACCCCATGTTGCTCTTCTAGTTCTGTCTCGTCAGCCACATGGCGCTGCCCCGGTCCCCCAGCCTCGTCATACTCTTGGCAGACTCGGGGCTTTTGCACAAGTGGCCCCTGCCCCCCCTGTCCATCTCACACTCACACTTCTAGGCCCACACCTTCCTGGGGAAGGAGTCCCTTACCCCATTGTAAAGTGGTCTCCTCTGTGCCGCCACGCGCCTCTGGCTACTTTCTTTATTGTTGTTGTTGTATCACATTGTAATTTACAAATTTATATGCTTGTCTCTTCTCCTGGACAGCAATTCCTTGTAAAGAGGTCTGGGTATTATTCACTGTGGGCACCTAGCCGGGTCCTTACAAACAGTGGGATCTCAGGGCGTGTGTGTTGAGTCAACGAATGAATGAATGTCTGGGTAACCGCTGAAATAAATGGTCCATACAGAAGGGAGGAAGGTCGGCCTGGGGCAGGAAGAGTAGGGCGAGAGAAGGAGAGAGGGCATTCCTGGCTAGGGAACCAGTTTGAGCTGGTTGTGGCTAAGGGCATGGTGTGTCTGGGACCGTGGTGTCACTCAGTTTCACAATCACAACTCATTCCTTACTGCATGGCAGTTGTCCTTCTTTCCCCCACTATGCTTGCTTTAGCATCATTTCTCTTGCCGCTGTCTCCCTCGTTCTCCAGAGGACCTAGAAGTCATCAGCTAAGGGCTCCCCCATGTCCTGCCACCGAAACCACAAACCAACCTGTTCTCATGTTTGCCATTGAGCCTCTTATGGTGATGAGATGATGTGTCCCTCTCTTTCTTCTGGAACCCACCCCCTCCCACATTCTTGATGTTGCCCTGCAGGTTCCCCCACCCATGCACCAGCAGTTGCCTCTCACACAGTGTCTGGAACACAAGCACACACTAGCTGGGTTCAAATCCTGGCTCCACCTCTTAGTATCATCATGACCCGGACAAGTTACATCACCTCTATCTGTAAAATGGAGATGATTGGATTATCTTCCTTTCAGGACTGTTTCAAGGATTAGATGAGATTAAACACTGAATAAGTATTAGCTAAGACTCACGCAGTATTGTTTACCACTAAAAAGACCAAACTTTTCCTTGATTCACATCCTCCTCTACCTCCTGGCCCATTTCTCTGCTCCTGTCACAGAGAAACTTCTGGAAAGGGTTGTCACTGTCTCCGATTCCTAGTTCCCATTTTCTCTTAACCTAATCCATGCTGGCTTCCATCCTAACCACACCACTGACACCGCCCTTGACAAGGTCACCAGTTGACTTTTAATGTTACCAAACCCAGCGGTCATTTGTCTGTTCTCATCTCATGTGACTGGTCATCTGCATTCAACACAGACAGCCACATCCTCCTTCTTAAAACCGTGTCCCCCCCGAGACTCCAGGACACCACCCTCCCTGGGTTTGTTCCCCTCTCTCTGGCTGCTTCTCAGTCTCTGCTGGGTTCTCCTCCTCTGCTCCACTTGTAAAGGTCCAAGAGCCTCAGGGCTTCACTTGTGGAGCCCATCTTTCCCCTAGGTGTCTCATCCAGACCTATAGCTTTAAATACCCCCATCTGGTGAAGACTCCTGACCCTACACATCCTTCCCAGGATGTGTACTCTACCGTGTGCAGTGACCTATTTGTGAAACTCACTTGTTTATTATTATAAATCCACTTAGTTATTATTAGATCTCAAATTCAATTATTAATTTACACACCTCGCAACCTATTTCTTCCCTGGTTAACCCCCATTTTAATAAATGGCAACATTATTCTCAAAGATGCCCAAGTTAAAAATCTAGAAGTCATTTCTGATTCCCCCCTCTCCCTTATCCTTCTCATCCCCACAGCAAACCCTATCTTCAAGCCACACGCTGAATCCATCTACTTCTCTCCATCTCTGCTGCCAGACCCCTAGACTAAGCCACTCTCATGTCTTGCCTCCTGACCTCTCACGTGGAAGAGCATTCCAGGTAAGAGAACAGGATGTGCAAAGTCCAGACGAGGCACGCTGATGGGGAGGGGGTGTCAGCCCAACAAATGTGGAGAAGGCATAAGGGTGTGTCAGGAAAATAGGTTGAGACCAGACCAGGGAGAGGCTGCAATCCAAGCAGAAAAGCAACAGAATAATGGAAGGCGGGCTTCAGGGGGGCTTAGCTTAGCAACACAGGTGGGACAGAGTAGGGGCGGGGAAAGTCTAGAATGGGGAAGGGACTGGAGAATGAGTTTGAGGTTCCGAGGTCATGGCGCTGAGGTGGGGAGTGGGGTAGGGATGGAAAAGAAGAGCAGAGACTGGAAACATTTGGAGAAAAATGATCAGAGCAAGAAGACTCTTGGAATATGGAGGGGAAAGAAGAGGAAAAAAAAAATCAAAGATGCTTCTTGGAGACAAGCGAGGGCTAAAGGAGAAGCTGGGCTGGTGGTGTGGTGGGGGGAATCTGCCTGTGCTCTGGGAGGGGAAGGGGCCTCCCCCAGGGTCCTATGTCTGAGTCACGGAGAAAGTTCAGGTTCGGGAGCTGAGAGAAGCGAGCCCTAAGCACTTTCCTGAACTGGCTTCTGGGGTTCTGAGGCTGAAGGCGGGGATGAGGGTGGGAAGTCAAGGTTTTGGGGGGGCCCTTGTCTAGAAGGCCAGTGCTATGGAGGTCAGGGAAGAGCTCAGAGGTGGGGATGGGGTCTCACCCGCCTGCGCTCCGTCCTGTCCCGGTTGTGGGTGAACTGTAAGACACAGGAAAGGGTTGGTGAGCCCTGCCCTGCCCCTCTGCCACCCCTTCTCCCTGGGCATGGCTCACGGTCACCCACCTTCATAGTGGGCTGCAATCGCTCTGCGCGCCCGTGGTTTCCGGCCTTTAGGTGCTGAGAATCAAAGAAAGACAGATGGGCAAAGCAGTCCCCACGTCTAGAGGGGCCAGGAGCTGCTCTCTCAGCCCCATCCCCCTCAAAACCCTGGCATCCTAATTCTCATCCAGACTCCTGGCCTCAGAACCTCAGGCCTTATCTTCCTCCATAGGTAGAGCCGCTGATAATTTATTATCCAAACTGGGATGCTTCTGAGAGCAATAGGGGTGTTATTAATCATCGCTCTGAGCCAACAGGTGTAAGCCAGGACAGCCCCCTGCAAACCTGGATCCGTGGTCACACGGTCACCCCAGTCATAAGTCTCTTTGCTTCTTGGGCTTCAGGCCTCTGACTCCCCCACCTCATCTTCATCAGGACCCCAGGGGTTCTCCTAATTCCTGGCCATCCCGCCTTCATATCTGGGGTAGGGTCTGAAGCGAGAAGCAGGTCTATGCCATGGAAGAAGCTTCAGAGGGAGGGTCAGAATTCTAGGTTCGGGTTTCCATGACTCTGAACCCCCCCTTTACTCTCAGTGCCTCAGTTTCTCTATCCATAAATGAGGATAATGGGTTTTGCTCTGCCTGCTTCACGGGGCTGTTATGATGAAATAAGCAAAAATGAGTCCAGAAGCCACCACAGACCAGCCGCTATTATTATTCCTGAGGTTGGGGTAAAGGGCTGCTCACCACTCCTGCGAGGCCGAACCAGTTTCAGGAAAGGCAAGGTATCCTGGCGCTCCTCTGTCTGGGGATTCAGGTCCTAGGGACGTTAAGGGCAGGGCTAAACCCGGATCTTGCCAGGGACTCCCAGAGACATAAACTGAGACCGACAGGGGGCCCGTCACGAGAGGCCCCAGCCAGCAAGAGGCACAGAAGTCTTAGGGAGGGACCGAGCCTCTCAGCCAACAGTGGCCAGGGCCACGAGGAGGCAAGTTCCAGGGTCAGGCCGCAGCCCTCGCCCCCCTTCCCACAACCAGCCACATCCCCCTATTCTGCTCCGCCCAACCAGCCATTGGTACATTGCACACACGCCCACACCCAGTCAGCATGCACAGTGGGTACACGCACCACACACACAGCCAGCATCCCTCTCCCACGCAGACTCCCACACACTCGCACTTCCACCACGGCCACTAAACGCTTCGTACTCGGCTGACACAAGCGCGGCACAAACCCCTCACACACAGTTGCCGCCCTCTCTCTCACGTACCCATGCCCCACGGCGCGGCTGGTGCACACCCCGCACACGGCTGGCACAACCGAGGCACACCCTGCATCCTCAGCCGGCACACACTTCCCATGCCCAGCAGCCCGAGGCCAGCACCCACCCCCACTCACCAGCGGGTCGGGGTCCTCCTCTGCCACCAGCTCCCCCTGGGAAGGCTCCTGCTGGGAAGGAGGCAGCGTCACCCTGTCCTTCTCCACCTGACATCTCACCCTCCACCCATCTTCCTGGCCCCCTGCCCTCGGCCCACCCGGCCCCATCAGCTGCTCGGCAGAGTCCGCTCCTGATCTGCCCAAGGAGGGGTGTGCAGGCGGGCCTCACCTGGGCAGACAGCGATGCCCGGCTCCCCAGGCTGACCACGGCCAGCAGGAGGCCAAGGCAGGCCAGCGCCAGGCCCAGGCCCAGCACGAGCGGGGCCAGCAGGGCGGTGCCCGGCTCCCCCCGGCGCCCCCTCCGCCTCTGGCTCCGACGGGCGGCCATGGGGGCGGGGGGCTGTGCCTGCCTCACCGCCCCCCCATCCCGGGACCCGAGGGATCGGGGGAGGGGGAGCCGGCGGGCGGATCGGGCTGGAGAGAGGGAGGGGCCAGGGAAACGGGGCGGGAGGGGGTGTGTGTGTGATGAGGACAGGAAGCCGGACACTGTGTGTGAGATTAAACTCCGAGCCCGGCCGAAAGCAGTGCACGGAGCGGGACGCGCGCCGCTCCGCGTGCAGACCACAGAGCGAGTCCCGGCCGGGGGCACGCACCGCCCGGGCGTGGAAAAGCGGGGCAGTGTTTGTGTGAGTGCGCAGCGGGCGAGATGGGGTGTGCGGCTGAGCGCCCTCCACGCGGCCGGCCGGCGGGAGAGAGGCAGCGAGGGCTGAAAGGAGCAGAAACTCCACTCGGGCTGTGTACGCGTGGCCGGGGCGACAGCACAGCAGCTCCTGCAGGTCTAGTCCTGCCCAAGCGAGATTGCTAATTTAGGCCTCCAGACCAAGGTAACTAGGCAATCCCTCAGTCAACACGGTTAGAGGCCAAGGCGCATTTGGATTTTAGCAGCTGCACCGAAGACGATTCTTTCCTGTAAGTGACGGAAAGAGCCTGAAGGTATCCATTAGCGCGGGTTGGGTTTTCACTTCTTTTAGCAAATCAGTTGGTAGTTGATTTAAACCCCGGGGTCATGCAGCTGGGGAGAGCAAGCTTCTAGACCTGTGTGACAGAAACATCGCCCCCCAACCCCGCCAAGTGTGTTCCCCAAATGCACTTCTCTGGAAACACAGAAGCCACTTAAACAAATAATAGGGCTAACCTGAGCTCAAGTGGAGCTACAGGAACTCTTTAAATTTAACGTGGCGCAAAGCCACGTTAGCAAAACCAAAACGTAATACCTAACCTAATTGCAGTTACAGCCTCTCCCAGGAGTTGAGTTTTCAACCAATCAGTCTGGAATTTCCTGATCCACGCTAGTGAGGTAGTTTCCAAAAGACTCCTGCCCTTCCTGGCCCCTGAGGGAAGGGGACCTTGCCTGAAACAATCCTTTCTTTTCTTTTGCTAATAAATGCTTTGTCCCTATGAAAGACCCCTTTGGTTCAACTCCTCAGAGGCCTTTCTGCTTGTTAAATGGGATGCTGCCCGATTCATGAATGTTGAATAAAGCCAATTAGACCTTCAAATTTACTCAGTTGAATTTCGTAAAAGCTGGACCCTTTTTGCCATGGAAACACTTTTGTAAACAGTAAGACCCTCCAAAGTTCATTTAAACTATGCAGTGTTCACCTCTGCATATTTGCAAAGAGAAGTACTGGATTAGAAAAAAACTCTGTTGCAAAAGTCATAGTTAAACAACAAGGTAAAGCAGTGGTTCCGAACAAGGTAAGGATGTGGAGACCCTTCTGCCTTCCCCCTCTGCTCAGTCCTGCCCGCTCCCCCGCTGCCCTCCTGACTTGGTTTCTCTTCCGTTATGGAACCTTTCTGAACCACCTTCCTGCTTCAGGGTCTCAACACCAGTTATTCCCCTTACCTGGAACACTCAGACCACCCTCACCCCCGGCTCAAGTCACTTCAAAGAGAGGTTTCCAGATCATTTTTTAAAATTAGGTTCCCAACTTCCCCCCGTTCTCTATTCTTTATTTCCTTCTTAGTTATTTTGTAATGATCTGTTTGTAATTTGTAATGATCTGTTTGGCTACTATCTCCCCAACTACATTGTAAAATACAAATTACGTATTTCCTGGTTTATCTGCTTATCGTCTATCTCTAGAATGTAAACTCTATGAGGACATCGGTCACTACTGTGCTCCCAGCACTTTGTCAAATGCTGGCTCCCCAGATATCACGAGAGCAACCTCGTGATATCTTTTTGACAAGATAAAGATATCTCTTTATTGACAAGATAAAGCCAGGTTTATTGCTTACCCCTTGACAGTCTGACAACACTTCACAGGGAGATGAGTAAGGCCATGACATTTATTGAGACTCTGAAATCTCATTTAAAGGGGGAGAGTCTGGGCTTCCCTGGTGGCGCAGTGGTTGGGAGTCCACCTGCCGATGCAGGGGACGCGGGTTCGTGCCCCGGTCTGGGAAGATCCCACATGCCGCGGAGCGGCTGGGCCCACGAGCCATGGCCACTGAGCCTGCGCTCCGCAATGGGAGAGGCCACAACAGTGAGAGGCCCGCGTACCGCAAAAAAAAAAAAAAAAGGGGGGGAGAGTCTTTCCATGATGGGGTAGGAGCGGGGGTTGATTAGGGTTGGGGAAGGGTCATGGCGTAATAGTTTAGAATGAACACAGAATAATGAGGATTTTGAGGTGAGGGGTTCAAAAAGTCTTAGGGTGCAAACTGTCAGCAATAAATAAGCAATAAAGTTAATTTGCAATATTCATCTTTCTGGGCAAGTCTCTTGGAAAAATGTTATGCCAATGAAGGCAGTGGAATAGTCATGTTAATATCAATGTTAAGGGACTTCCCTGGTAGCGCGGTGGTTAAGAATCCACCTGCCAATGCAGGGGACATGGGTTTGAGTCCTGGTCCAGGAAGATCCCACATGCCATGGAGCAACTAAGCCCGTGCACCATAACTACTAAGCCTGTGCTCTAGAGCCCGTGTGCCACAACTACTGAAGCCTGCACACCTAGAGCCCATGCTCTGCAACAAGAGAAGCGATCGCAATGAGAAGCCCGAGCACCACAACGAAGAATAGCCCCCGCTCGCAGCAACTAGAGAAAGCCCGTGCGCAGCAACGAAGACCCAACGCAGCCAAAAAAAAAAAAAAAAAAATCAATGTTGGGACTTCCCTGGTGGCACAGTTGTTAAGAATCTGCCTGCCAATGCAGGGGACACGGGTTCGAGCCCTAGTCTGGGAAGATCCCACATGCCACGGAGCAACTAAGCCCGTGCGCCACAACTACTGAGCCTGCGCCCTAGAGCCCGCGAGACACAACTACTGACCCCGTGTGCTACAGCTACTGAAGCCCGCGTGCCTGGAGCCCATGCTCCGCAACAAAGAGAAGCCACCGCAATGAGAAGCCCACACACCGCAAGGAAGGGTAGCCCCCGCTCGCCGCAACTAGAGAAAGCCTGCGTGCAGCAACAAAGACCCCACGCAGCCAAAAATAAATAATTTAAAAAAATTTTTTAAATCAATGTTAAGCTGAATGAGTATCCCTGGTTTCAGTTCTCAACCTACATAATAGATGCTTAATAAACATTTGTTGGTTGATTGAACTGAAAGCCCCAAGGAGACAGGACCGACATATGTCTTCTTCTCTGTTTGTACTTGGTGACTAGCGAAGTATCAGGCAAACAGGGAGCACTCAATAAATATTTAATAAATGAATGAATGGACAGATCTTTATTGGGAATTCTAGTGGTTCACATTTAATACAGGGAGAAGGAAGAAGCCCAGGAGGCTTTGGTGGAAAGCCCAGAAGGAATTCTGGTCATTTTCAGGATTTATATCACTTAATGACACTGATTTAAATTTAATTTTACTTCAAACTTGTGACTTTCCTTTTTCCCTTGAAGCAAGGTTTTCTCTGTCATTATTCTGTGCTTAATAGGTGTGATTAGGGTTTTCTGGGTGCATACAAATGAGATGAAGAAAGGGATGACAGAGTGGAAAGGGATTATTGGGCAAGAGTTGGAAAAAGTCAAGGACAGAATAGCAAGATGCAAACTGGTACCAGACACCATTGTCTGAGCGGGTGAGGAACTGAAGAGAGTCTGAGGAGCTTGTGTGCACTCCTGAGGGTGGCTGGCTCTTCCCACCAGGCCTCGAGCTGAGGAAGGTCTTGGTTTTGTCAGCCACGGGGGTATGTCCCTGCACAAGCCCCCTTCCTTCAGGTGACCAGAGAGACCTCCATCTGGAAAAGCCTGACCCACATAAAGGCAATGCTTGTGTTTTCTTGAAGCAATTTGGTTTCCTTCCTCAGTTTACCCACTCTCTCCTCAGCTCTGAGGCCAGAGCCCTGAGATGAATGTGCGAGCCTTGTGTTTAGAGATGACCCTGATATTCACTAAAGAGTTCTTTGATTTTCACTGAGCTTGACGAGTGAGCCATTACCATGGGCCTCTGTCAGTCTGGGTATTGGACGTGTGGAACAATTAGGAAATAAAACAGGATTTCTGATCCCAGGTCAGGCATACTCCTCATCACCAATCTCCCCTCAGATCCCACTGAAACCAAAGTAGACAGTATCAAAAGGAAAGACAGCCAAGATGGAGGGGGTGTCCAGCCAAGCCTGGCTGCTTAGGCTGCCAAGGAGAGGCCACGGTCTTGGCCAACAGGCAAAGGAAAGTGGGAGAAGGGGGACTGAAAACCCGAATTGATTGAAGGCCTGGAAGACAGGCCACCAGCATCAGTTATGACTCTACTTCCCTTCCTCACCAGAAGGCATTTTCCCTCAGACAAAATGTCAGACATCTTGTCTCCAAAGAAATGGAATCAATTGTCTGAGGGAAGTTAATGCTTCTGGTATGAATGTTGGAGGTTCAGAATAAGTGTCTCTCATTCTAGCATTTGGGGTGGCCCACTGCCTGACAGTTGACCATCAACCTTCCCTGCTCCAATTGAAACCTTTCAGTTGATATGTCCTATTTTGATGCACAAAGAATTTCTAGGCCAAATTTCCACCAGGGAAAAACCTAGAGGAGAAAGAGTATAATTTATATACCAGCAGAGGAAATCCAGGATACCTAGGTAGTTCTTTATTAAATATTACCAAGGATCTCCATGCATATGGGAGAACAAGTAGCATGCAAAGAAAGATCAAAATAAGCAAACAAAAAAAACTGACACTGGAGAAAACAGATAATTCCTAGTACAAAGAGGACTATCTAATATACTTGGAGATTCAAGAAGACGAAACATCCATAAAGCAAGAACAGGATGTTGTGTGAGAGAGGAACAATCAGAGAACAAAAATTATTTTGCAGAGACTAAAAATGTGGTTGCAAAAATAAATGTTGAATAGAAGGATTACAACATAGAGTTAAGAAAAAAAATCTCTAAAAATATAGAATAAAAAGAGGAAAAATGGGGGACTTCCCTGGTGGCGCAGTGGTTAAGAATCCAGCTGCCAATGCAGGAGACATGGGTTCGAGCCCTGGTCTGGGAAGATCTCGCGTGCCTTGGAGCACCTAAGCCCGTGTACCACAACTACTGAGCCTGTGAGCCACAACTACTGATGCTGTGTGCCACAACTACTGAAGCCTGCGCACCTAGAGCCCGTGCTCTGCAACGAAGAGAAGCCATTGCAATGAGAAGCCCACGCACCGCAACGAAGAGTAGCCCCTGCTCGCAGCAACTAGAGAAACCCCACGCACAGCAACAAAGACCCAACGCAGCCAAAAATATAAATAAATAAATTTATAAAAAAAAAGAAAAGAGGAAAAATGGAAATCAGGGAGAAAATATAGCAAACACAGAGGACCAATCCAGAAGGATCATACAGTTATTAGGAACCCCAGAAAATAATAATGAAGGAATTGGAGGGAAGGAAACTATCTTAGAAAAAAATAAGAGATAATTTCCAGAAAAAGTCATGTCTTCATTCTGAAAGGGTTTACTGTATGCTCAAGATGATGAATGAAAAATTATCCATATCTAGATACTTCCTCATGAAATTTCAGAACGTCAGGAATAAAGGGAAGATGTTAAAAGTTTCTAAAGAGAAAAACTATTCCTCTCCAAAGGAACAAGAATCAAAATGGCTACAGATTTTGTGTCAATACCAGTGAATCCTAGAAGACTGAATGGAGACATGCCTGCACAATTTTGAGAGAAAAGAATTTCTACCTAGAATTCTATATATATCTGGTCAAACAAGATAAAGACTTGTTCTGACACACAAAGTTGGCCTCCACACACACTTTTCTAGAAAATTGAGGATGTATTCCAGAAAATGTGGTAGCAAACCAGAAAGAAGATAAAATAATATACAGGAAACAGTGGATCTAAGCCCAAAGAACAGGGAATAAAGGATGATGACTTAGGGAGTAATGGGTTCTACCTGGAGGAGGAAGCAAAAATGTGGCTTGAGTTGTATAAATGGTATGAACAATAACTCGGGGGAAAAAAAGACATGCTATAGGTAAGGAGTACAAGAAGAAAGAAAAGCCATCAGAATCTCTAGGAAAATTCCAAAACTGAAGAAGAAATTCTTGATTTAAATAATAGGCAAGGGATTTCCCTTGTGGTCCAATGGGTAAGACTTCACACTCCCAATGCAGGGGGCCCAGGTTCGATTCCTGGTTGGGGAACTAGATCCCACATACACTGCAACGAAGAGTCCGTATGCCCCAGCTAAGAAGTCTGTGGGCCAACTGAGAAGTCCGCATGGCACAAGTGAAATAAAAGATCCCACATGCCGCAAGGAAGATCCCGCGTGCTGCAACTAAGACCCGGCGCAGCCAAAATAAATAAATAAGTAATAGTTTAAATGATAGGCAAGTTCTAATATGACATGATGGTATTTAATTGATATAGTATTAATCAATGACCTTAATGCTTGAAACATTCTCCCGGGTTGTGGGATTGAGTGCATTGAAGAGAATGTGTAATCCTGGGACTTCCCTGGTTGTCCAATGGTTAAGACCCCACACTTCTACTGCAGGGGGTGTGGGGTTCCAGCCTGTTGTTTGAGTGTGACCAGTATTCACAAGGCCCTCATAATGTCAATACTGTTCATTGGATCTTAACCTTTGGAGTCGACATAGAAAAATCAAGATTTGTTTGTGGTTGCAGGAACAATTGTAAATACCCAAAATCTTGACTTTGTACAATAAATGTGAAACTGAGAAAAGTTTGCATGTGGAAGTGAGGAGAGAAAGAGGAGTTACAAGCTGGCCTCTCTTGCTAGAGATGCTGAGGAAAGTAGATGGAACCAAAATAATTAATATAAAAACAAAAATAATAATATAAATAGTCATTATTGGGAAGAAGAGAGGGAGAGGGAGGGTAAATGAGTTAAACGCCTCATGTTTTATATTGGAAACTCAACATTCACTAAAATTGATATATAAAGAAATAAAGTACGGGCATTTGAGCTAGGAATTTTGGAAACAACTTCCAAAAGAAATAAAAACAGAAACCATTAAAAGGGGTTGCCTCAAATGCAGTCAACAAGGGATGGTCAGATGCTGTTTGACTACCTGGCAGACAAGCATGGTTTTAGGCAGGAATATTTAGATACACTCTACAGATATGCAAAATTCCAATATGAATGTGGAAATTACTCTGAAGCAGCAGAATATCTTTACTTCTTTAGAGCGTTGGTTCCAGCAATGGATAGAAATGCGTTGAGTTCACTCTGGGGAAAGCTGGCTTCTGAAATCTTAATGCAGAATTGGGATGCAGCCATGGAAGACCATACACCATTAAAAGAGACGATAGATAATAATTCTGTGAGTTCTCCACTTCAGCCTCTTCAGCAGCGAATGTGGCTCATTCATTGGTCTCTGTTTTCTTCAATCACCCTAAAGGGTGTGATAACATTATTGATCTCTTCCTTTACCAGCCACCGTATCTTAACACAATTCAGACAATGTGTCCACATATTCTCCGCTATTTGACCACAGCAGTCATAACAAACAAAGATGTCTGAAAACGCCGGCAGGTGCTAAAAGATCTGGTCAAAGTTATTCAACAGGAGTCTTACACATATAAAAACCCAATTATAGAGTCTGTTGAATGCTTATATGTTAACTCTGACTTTGATGGGGCTCAGAAAAAGCTAAGGGAATGTGAATCAGTGCTAGTGAATGATTTCTTCTTGGTGGCTTGAGGATTTCATTGAAAATGCCTGTCTCTCCGTATTTGAGACATTTTGTCGCATCCATCAATGAAGCAGCATAAACATGTTGGCAGATAAACTGAACATGACTCCAGAAGAAGCTGAAAGGTGGATTGTAAATTTGATTAGAAATTCAAGACTGGATGCCAAGATTGATTCTAAATTAGGTCATGTGGTTATGGGTAACAGTGCAGTCTCACCCTATCAGCAAGTGATTGAAAAGACCAAAAGCCTCTCATTTAGAAGCCAGATGTTGGCCATGAATATTGAGAAGAAACTCAATCAGAATAGTAGGTCAGAGGCTCCTAACTGGGCAACTCAGGACTCTGGCTTCTACTGAAGAACTGTACAGAAAAAACTGAAAAAACTATAAAAGAAAGATGAAAGAATAAAACCATTATACAAAGGTGAAACATTTTAGAAACAATTAACATATTGAGCATAAATTTTGGAGAATTTGAATAAAATTGGCTGTTTCATTTATGCCATTAAAAAAAAAATGGGGTTGCCTCTAGGTCACAGGAGGGTGTTGGGCGGAACAGGATGGGAAGGGGTGAGGCACTGTTGTTTTTCACCATAATCTCCTCTGTTCTACTTGATTCGTTATCAAATGAATGCAGCATTTCAATTTGTAAAAGGAAAAAAAATTGCAAAGCAGGAAGCCTTGCTGAGGAGGGAAAGTCATTATGCGCCTCTGCCAGGCCTGTGATCACACCTGCTAGTGGAAAAAAACAGGGATTGGACCCTTGGAGACAGCAGATCATCCTCAGAGCCTTTAACTTTGGCTTGAAAAATTAATTCAATGCACTTAACCTTTTTGTTCTTGGTTTGCGGCCAAAATTAAAATTAACTTGCATTTTTTTGGACACTGATAGGAAGTGA
This sequence comes from Lagenorhynchus albirostris, assembly GCF_949774975.1. Taxonomy (NCBI): domain Eukaryota; kingdom Metazoa; phylum Chordata; class Mammalia; order Artiodactyla; family Delphinidae; genus Lagenorhynchus; species Lagenorhynchus albirostris. The sequence goes on from NC_083114.1 coordinate 9,097,021, forward strand.
CTGGGGAAATGTGTAGGAAAAATACTGAAAGGAAATCTGCCAGTGCGATTTTTTTTTTCTCTGCCTTTGTACACTCTTCTTCTCAATTTTTCTACCACTATAATGAGGGAAAATAAGATTTTTTTTAAAAGAGGCCCAGTTTGATTAATACCACTTCAATGCAAAGAAGGAATTTCCCGTGGTCTGTAAGGGTCGGGGCTGTGTCTGCTTTGCTGGCCATCATATTTCCACTGCCAGCAAAATCTTGTTGAACGAAAAATATAATGTAAACTCCCAGGCTGGCAGTGACCAGTTAATATCGGTGGGAGCAACCTGGGAGTGGACAGTGGCCATCCCGACTGAGAAGGTTCCCAGGATGAGGGCCTTTCAGTGCTAAACCCGGGACAATCCCAGGCAACTGGCGTCGGTAGCAAGCCTAGAAGAGGACTAGCTGTTTATCACCACCCTCCCAAGTCACCACCACACACACTTTCTGTCAAAATTCGGAAGCTCAAAACTTCAGTCAACTTTTTTTTTGTCTGTTTTTGTCAACGCCTTGAGGCTTGCGGGATCTTAGTTCCTCGTCCAAGGATTGAACCTGTGGCCCCTGCAGTGGAAGTGTGGAGTCCTAACCACTGGACTGCCAGGGAATTCCCTCAATCGATTAATAAAACAACCGAAATCCTCTACTCGTATTCCAAATCCCCATCCTTCCCCAGGCTTTCACAACCATCCCTTCACTGATGACTCCCTGGCCCTCCCTCCCACTCCCCGGCTGACCAGATGCTCCACCAAAGTCCCCTTTACTCAACCCAGCAGATACACCTTAGCGCACATCTTACTTCTTCGCAACATCTTTGACTGTTTTTCACTCTCATTTTGAAACCCTTTTTCCCTGGCCTCTACCCCCTGGCTTCTCATTTCCTTCATTAGTCATTTTAAGGAAGATAAATGCACTATCTTTAAATTGGTTCATTCATTATTTTACCAAACTTGGTATCACAAATGGAGTTGATACAGAAATTTCACACTTGATCACTGAATACAGTCCAAAGTATTTTAAATTGGGAATGTTTTTAGCTTTTTATTCTTTATTATTTTTTTAAAATTTCTTTATTTTTCATTTATTTTTGGCTGCGTTAGGTCTTCACTGCTGCACGCAGGCTTTCTCTAGTTGTGGCGAGCGGGGGCTACCCTTCGTTGTGGTGTACAGGCTTCTCATTGCAGTGGCTTCTCTTGTTGAGGATCATGGGCTATAGGTGCATGGGCTTCAGTAGTTGTGGCACGTGGACTCAGTAGTTGTGGCGCATGGGCTTAGTTGCTCCAAGGCACATGGGATCTTCCCGGACCTGGGATCAAACCCATGTCCCCTGCATTGGCAGACTGATTCTTAACCACTGCACCACCGGGGAAGTCCCAAAGTATTTTCAACTGGAAATGTTTTTAGCTTTTTATTTTATTTTGAACAATTTTAAACCTACAGAAGAGTTGAAGTATACTACAGTGAACACCCTTAGACCTTCCCCCTGTATTTACCAATAGTTAACTTTTTTCCACATTTGCTTTGTCTTTCTTTTCACATATATTTTTTATATATATATATATATACACACACACACGAATATACTTTCTCCTTCTTCTTATTATTACTGTTGAAATATGTGAGAGTAAGTGGCAGACATCATGACCTTTTACCCTACATACTTCAGCATGGATCTCCTAAGAACAAGGATTTTTCTCTTATCTAACTATAATATAAATATCAAATCTGGATACTTAATATCTATACAACATCATTATCTAGTATACAATCTATATTTAAATTTCCCCAATTATCCCAATAATGTCCATTATAGCAATTGTGTCTTCCAATCCAGGATCACAGGTCACACTCTTATGCCTTTGTAGGCTCCTTTACAGTTAGTCCCTTACATACAAACCTTCAAGTTGTGAACTTTCAAAGGTGTGAACATGCATCTGGTTCCAGCAAGGAACCAGAATCTGTGCCTTCAACGTCAGGCATGAGTGAAACTGCAGCTCGCCCTCCGTCTCCTGTTGCTGACGATCCTTCAGCTCTACCATCTCCCACCTCCTCTCCCTCCTCCAGTCAGTAACTCTTCTTGCTTCTTTACTTGATGCCAGCCCCTGTATGTTAGCTGTTGTATTGTACTACTGTACTTTTCAAGGTACTGCACTGTAAGATTAAAAATGTTTTCTTTATTTTTTGTGTTCGTTTTTTATGTATTATTTGTGTGAAAAGTATTATAAACCTGGGCTTCCCTGGTGGCGCAGTGGTTGAGAGTCCGCCTGCCGATGCGGGGAATGCGGGTTCGTGCCCCAGTCCAGGAAGATCCCACATGCCGCGGAGCAGCTGGGCCCGTGAGCCATGGCTGCTGGGCCTGCGCGTCCGGAGCCTGTGCTCCTCAACGGGAGAGGCCACAACAGTGAGAGGCCCGCGTACCGAAAAAAAAAAAAGTATTATAAACCTATTACAGTACAGTACTATGTAGTACTGTATAGCCTATACAGTACAGTACTATATAGTACAGTACTAGGCTAACTTTGTTGGACTTACCAACAAATTGGACTTACGAACGCACTCTCGGAATGGAACTTGTTCATATGTAGGGGACTTACTGTAATTGCGAACAGTTTCTCGGCCTTTCTTTGTCTTTCAAGACATTGATATTTTTGTGTCTGGACCAGTTGTTTTAGAGAAGGTATAAAGGAAAAATTCACTTCCTGTTGTGTGTCTCCTCTATTCTCAATACTTCTACAACACCATATCACTTCTGATGCCAGATGTGTGGTTTTTCCACACATCAAGCATTTCTGCGACACCAGCTGAGTGTCCTACGATTTAACTCAATTCTGGCCATCTACCTGGAAATAGTGTCAGATCCTGCAGGTTAAGGTCTCAGTCCTATAAGACTGTCCCTTCCCCACATACAAGACACCAAGGGCAAGTCCAGGTCGATAACTGTGCTTCTAACCAACCAGCTATGAATCAGTCGTTCCCACCACTTCTTCCTTAGGTTTGATTAATTTGCTAGAGAGGCTCACAGAACTCGAGAAAACAGTTTACTGGACTTCCCTGGTGGTCCAATGGTTAAGACTCTGTGCTTCCAATGCAGGGGACACAGGTTCGATCCATGGTCAGGGAACTAAGATCCCACATGCCACACTGCAGCCAAAAATAAAAGAAAGAAAGAAGACAGCTTACTTGCTAGATTACCAGTTTATTACAAAAGGATATAACTCAGGAACAGCCAGATGGAAGAGATGCACAGGGCAAGCTTTGTGGGAAGGGGCGTGCCACCCTCCCAGCACCTCCACACGTTCATCAACCCGGAAACTCTGTAAATGTGGTCCTTTTGGGGTTTTATGGAGACTTTGTTACATAGACACGATTGATTAAATCATTGGCCATTGGTGATTGAGCTCCAACTCTAGCCCTTCTCCCCTCCCTGGAAGTTTGGGATTGAAAGTTCCAACCCTCTAATCACATGGTTGGCTCCCCTGGCAACCAGCCCCCATCCTTAGGGGCTTTCCAAAAGTCACCCCGTTAACATAAGCTCAAGTGTGATTGAAGGGGATGTGTTATGACACTTGTTATGACACAAGACATTCCTTTCACTTTTATGGCCCTGGCATTATTTAAGAAACCAAGGACAAAAGACCAAATACTAAAAGAAAAGATACTTCCATTGCTCTTATCAACTGGGAAATTCCAAGGGTTTTAGGAGCTCTGTGACAGAAATGGGACAAAGATGAAATATATATTTCTTATTGTAAATCACAATATCACATAATGTCCCCTAGGTTATTTGTTGTTGCTGTTGTTTTAGGAATAAATCAGGTTGCAAATTTTTGGCAGGAAAGCCTAGAAATGCTCTGTGTCCTTCTTGGTACCGCGTATCAGGAGGCACGGGACATGATTCATCCCATTACTGGTGATGTTAACTTTGATCCCTTGGTTAAGGTCACTTGTGCTAGGCTTCTCCACTCTAAAGTTACCTTTATCATCTTTGTGATGAATAAATAGTCTGTGGAGGGAATTCCCTGGCAGTCCAGTGGTTAGGACTCCACATTTACACTGCAGGGACCACAGGTTTCACCTCTGATCAGGGAACTAAGATCCTGCAAGCCATACGGCCGAAAAAAAAAGAGTCTGTGGAAAGACGTTTGAGACCCTGTAAATATCCTGTTCTCCAACAAAAGTCTACCTAAAGATTTTAACATCCTTTAATGTTTCTTGCCTGAATCAATTATTACTATGTTGGGTTCAAGACATGAATTTCCTAATTCTTCCTCTGTATTTATTAATTATAGTCTACTGTAATTTCCCTTCTTCTCCACTTATTATTTGTTTTTATTTTTAGGATAGCCATGTGTTCATTGATCATGTATTATCTAATGTATTATAATCTATTAAGTCATTATCCATTTTAATATGTATATTGTTCCAGATTCATCCAGTGGGAGATTTTTCCATTTGATTCCTGTGTCCTCTTCAGTTTCTGAGCTCTTCGTTCTTGTTTTTCTCCTCCTCTTCCTCTTTCCCTTCTCCTCCTCTTTCTCTTTCTTCTTCTCCTCCCCACCTCTCTCTTCCAGGCACCCTTTGTACTTCCTCTGTACCAGCCCTGGGAGCTCTTCAAGGAATTCTGTTTCCCGTCACAGAGAGGTCTATTAGAAACCAAGATCTAAACACAGGGTAAACTCAGTACTTCTAGAAGTATCACTGCTTCTAGACCCTTTATCAGACACAGATAGAATATATAAATATTATATAGTAAATTCATGTGACACCTTTAAGTGTGGTCCAACACCGCAAGTTTCTTCCTCATCCTCCCTCCCACATTTGTATCCCCTCCCCAACCCCAATGTTATTCTCGATCACAACACTGTGTGTTGCCGTCATTGCAATGAGCACAATTTATATTTATCGTCTATCCCCTCACTGGAGTGTGAAGTTCAATTATGAGCAGTTTCGAGGGCAGAGACCATATTTGCCAGCTCACTGCTGGGTCCCCTCTGCCTCATGCAGCCCCCGCCCACAGTCGGAGCCCAGGCCTGATGAGAAGCCCACAAGTGAGCCCTACTTGACCTTGTGTTGGTATCTGGGTGGAATATTTTTGAACGTTTGTGTTTCACTTTGTGTTTTCATAGTCTCATGTTTTAGTTTGGACAAAACATTGCTTTCAGAGTTTATCTTCCTTGTTTCTCCAGACAAGCCTGGGAGGTGAGGGTTGTTATCTGCATGTTACAGAGGAAAAAATGAGGCTGAGACACTAGGGGCCCAGCCCAAATTTGCACAGCTGTCCACTAAGAGGACTAATTGCAACCAGTCTGAACAGTGATGGCTGCCACTTCCTGTGGGACCGTCACCATGCTTGGCACTGTATGTGTACAGTGTTACTTAATTTAATCCTCACAAAAAATCTCTATGGTGATATCATGATCCCCACTTTATGGATGAAAGAAAACTAGACTCAGAAAGGTAAGGCAAATGAGTACAAAGCCAACGAGTCAGGGGCTAGAACCTGGTCTCTGCTTCCTGTCTGTTGCTTTTTCTGCTGCACACGGCTCCTCCCTTAACCTCTACGGCAAACTTTAGGGTGCATCTGCGTCTCCACCTAGAGGGTTTGCTGGTCCCCTCCATCAGCATTTCTTTTTTTAAAAATTTATTTATTTATTTTTGGCTGCGTTGGGTCTTCATTGCTGCGCGTGGGCTTTCTCTAGCTGCGGTGAGCAGGGGCTACTTTTCGTTTCGGTGCATGGGCTTCTCATTGCGGTGGCTTCTCTTGTTGCGGAGCACGGGCTCTAGGTGCACGGGCTTCAGTAGTTGCAGCACGTGGGCTCAGTAGTTGTGGCTCGTGGGCTCTAGAGCACAGGCTCAGTAATTGTGGCACACGGGCTTAGTTGCTCTGCGGCATATGGGATCGATCTTCCCTGACCAGGGCTCGAACGCGTGTCCCCTGCATTGGCAGGTGGATTCTTAACCACTGCACCACCAGGGAGATCCTCCAGCAGCATTTCTGATTCTGTAGGTCTGGGAAGGAGGATTTGCATTTAAGGTTATGCTTCTGCTGCTGGTCTGGCACCTCGAGCTAGGACAGCCTATGACCCCACTGCTTCAGAGGGGTCCCTGGGGCAGAGCCTGGGCCTGGAGCTGATGCGTGGCCCTCAGACGAGCAGGACATAAGGCCTCCACCTCTGCCCCAAGCTCTTGTCTGTGGCTGAGCCGTTAGCGTTTTCAGCAATAAAAACCATCCCTGGTGTTTATAAGCAGAAAAGCAGTTTATCAGAAGGCCATAGGCTTCCAGAATCACCGGGAAGCCTGGATAGCCAGGTCAAGGGAGTCACAGCATGGACACAGACCAAAGCTCCCTGCAGATCTGGCCTGGTGAGGGTATGCCAGCCACAGGCCCTGCAGGACACACACACAGCCAGGACCTCCAGCACCACTGGCCCTGGACGCTGGAGGCCGCTGCTGGCCCTGGGATGGATGTGCTTCTTGTTGCTTTGTTTCTCTAGCCCTCAAACCAGAGTCTGAAGGGGCAGTGGTCCTCCTGGCTCAGCCTGGGTCATGTGACCCCCATCAGCTGCAAGGGACGCTGGGAAAGTGAACCTCTGGCTTTAGGGTCTCTAACGAGGGTGGATGGCTCCACCTCCCAGCAATGTGCATATGGTAGGAAATTGCCCAGACAGGAGGATCAGATCCCGGGCCGCCAAATGACACCAGAGGCCCATGCTGGTGGCAGCTTCGTCCTTAGGCTTTTGGTGGAGGTTAAGGCTTGTTTGTTTGCATGTACTTAAGTCATGTTTGGGCTCATCAGTTAACAATTATTGAGGTACCGCTCTCTGTTCACCGCTAACAAATAGTTATTGAGCCCTCACCTGTATGCAAGGAGTGCAAAGCCATTTGCATTCTACAAAGAGGACACTGTAGTTGGATACAAGGAACACGCTCTGTAGTCTGTCTGACCAGGCATTATTTTGAGAAAACATTCCCCCTAAACTGTCTTCTCCCCTAAACTGCAATGGAGGGGCAGGCCCCATTTTTCAGGGAGCAAAGAAAATGCCTGATTGAAGCATTCATTCGCCGGACCTGTCAGCTCAGGGGCTGCTGTGTGTCCGGCTGTGCAGTGCAGGCATGGCAGATGACAAGGACAAAGCTGAGGTGTGTACACGGCCAAACTCACGCGCATGACTGGTGCAGGAAACAGGACCACACCGGGAGGCTGTGCAGCAGCTGGTTATTTCTGCCCAGGATGTTCTTAGCAAAGAGTTTAGCAAAAGATGGAAAGGCCATAGCACTTAAGCAGTGAGCTTGGGTCTCAGACAGTGTGGTTCTCAACCAGTAGACGTTTCCATTACTGGCCTTGGTACCTCCAGCATCTCCTCCCCTCACACCCATCGTGCACCCTGTTGCCAAAGAATCTTCTAGAGACAGTATTTTATTATGTCACAGGGTGGTTCCATCTCCTCACTGGTTCCCCTCATTCTCCTGGTCAGACTCATGTACCTGGTGTAGGCCGGGCCCACCCAGCCCCCTTGGCCACGGCTGCCTGCATGGCCCTGCTCCAGGCAGTCTGGCCACCTGCTCGTGTCTGGCGGCCGTGCTCAGTCTCACCTCTGAGTATATGCTGTTCCCTCCAGCTAGAAGGCCTTCCCGAACTTCTCTCCTCTCCAATCTTTTCCTGGCCTTCCTGGATCAGACCTCTCCTCTTTCTGGCCATCCAGCTTTAACTTCCCTGCGCGCTCACCCTTTGTCCCATTCACTTAACACTTGGCCATTCATTCATTCATTCAACAAAAATGTACGGAGGCCCACCAGGTACCAAGTGCTGTGGCGGGTGTTAGTCCTGCAGTGAGAACAAGAGGCTCCTGCCTTCAAGATGACAAATGTCCACCCAGTAAAAATCTCGCTACACTGGGCAAAGGGCCACGAAGGGGAAGTTGTACTATGTGGGCCATGAAAGGATGTCACAGGATGTGACTGGGATTATGAACGCAGCTGGGATTAGATAAGGCCCCCTGGGGAAGGGTCATTTATGCAGGCAAATTTGAGTTGGAGTTAACCAGGGAGAGAGAAGTTTATGAGTATTTCCAACTACAACTCTAAAACTCTTAGAAGAAAACGTAGGGGAGAAGCTTCATGACTTTGGATTTGGCAATGATTTCTTGGATATGATACCAAACACGCAGGCAACAAGACTAAAAAGAAGTAAACTGGACTATAGCAAAAATTCAAACTTCTGTGCATCAAAAGATACATCAATAGAGTGAAGAGGCAACCCCACAGAGTGGGAGGCAATATTTGCAAATCACGTATTTGATAAGGGGTTATACATTATAAAGAACTCCTTCAACCTCCCCCAAAAGAAAAACTTGATTAAAAAATGGACAAAGGCCTTGAATAGACGTTTCTCCAAAGAAGATTTTAAAAATGGCCAATAAGCACATAAAAAGATGCTCAACACCTCTAGTCATTAGGGAAATGCAAATCGAAACCACAATGAAATATCACCCCACAACAGTTAGGATGGCTAATATTAAATTAAAAAAGCCCACAAAATAACAGGTGCTGGGAATGGTGTGGAGAAATTGGAACTCCTGTGTGCTGCTGTTGGTGGGAATGTACAATGGTACAGTCACTATCAAAGATAGCATAGCCATTCCTCAAATAATAAAAATAAAATTATCATATGATCTAGCAATTCCACTTCTGGGTATATACCCAAAAGAATTGAAAGCAGAATCTTGAAGTGATATTTGGACACTTCATAGCAGCATTAATCATAATAGCCAGAAGGTGGAAGCAACCCAAACGTCCATGGATAGAAGAATATATAAACAAAATGTGGTATATCCGTACAATATTACTTGGCCTTTAAAAGGAAAGACATTCTAACACATGCTACAACACGGATGCACCTTGAAGACATTCCACTAAATGAAATAAACCAGTCACAAAAAGACAAATACTATATCATCCTACTTATATGAGATACCTAGCGTGGTGAAGATCATAGAGACAGAAAGTAGCATGGTGGTTGCCGAGGGCTGGGAGGAAGGGGGAATGGAGTACAGAATTTCAGTTTTGCGAGATGGATAGAGTTCTGGAGATGGATGGCAGTGATGGTTGTGCAATAATGTGAGAGTCCTTGACACTACTGAACTGTACGCTTAAAAATGGTCAAGACAGTGAATTATACGTTACGTGTATTTTACAACACCTAAAAAAATTTTTTAAACCTATAAAATATATTTTAGCATAAATAATATATTTCCTGGGAGGGGAAGAGCATCCCTAGAAGGCCCAGGGGTGGGGAAGACCTGGCGGAACATGGTGTGGGAGGGGCAGCGGCCGGCTGGGAGGCTGGACATTTGGGAGTTGATCCGAAGGGCGGAGAGAAGCCATTATACCGGGTTCAGGCCGTGGAGGGAGGAGATTCTGCTTTAGAAAGATCACGTGGAAAAGATTGGAGGGAGGGACGGAAGAGGCAGGAAGCTGGCTGGGGACTCCAGGAGAAAGATAATGGCAGTTAACGCTGAGGAGGAGGCGTGGAAAGGGAGAGACGTGCGTGGCCTTGAGACATATTCATAAAACAGAACAGCAACGCGACTTGGAAATGGTCCCGAAGGAGAGGAGGATCCAGGGCAGCTCGGATGGCTCAGGCACCTGGCTGCATGTGGGTACCATACATCAAGATGGGGACCTCCAGAGAGGAACGGGTCTGAGACAAAGAATTCCATTCTGATCATGTTAGGTTTGAAGTACCCATGAAACGTCCAAGCAGAGAAGTCTGCCTAGTGCTTGGGTATTTTGGGTTGGAGCCAGGCTGAGGGAATAAGTGATATTTTAAATAAATGCTATTTAAATCTGTGGGAGGGGGAGAGGAGAAGTAGGGGCTGGCTGAACCCTGAGGGACTCCAGAAGACTGCAAGAGGAGCCCCAACGGGGCAGGAGGGGAGGATGGAGTGTCAGGGAGCGGGGAGGGGTCGGCTGTGTTGATTTAACAACATGGAGGTTAGAGCAGTTTTGGTGGAGCTGGGGAGGCGGAAACCAGACTGCAGTGGGTGAAGATGTGGTTTGGCCGCAGAGGGATGGGGTGGGGGATGGTAGCTGAACGAGGGCTCCAGGGCCAGTGGAAGGGGGTGTTTATAGTAGATTTGATCATTTTTGTTAACTGTTTTAAATTCTCCCCTTCTGTTTTATCTGGAAAAGGAATGCCTGCTCATGGAAAGAAGAATTCAAACTGTGAGGTGGTGGGAACCCCTAGGATCTTTCATAACGAAGGGACTCAACGGTTCAGAAGGCTGGCACTCGATGGGCACCCCCTTCCAGAGTCTCCTGCCTTGAAGGACAGTTCTGCCTCTGGGGCTGGTTGGTTGGTTTGTCACATGGGAGATAAGAGAGTGGGCCTGCGCATTGAAGGGATGGACCAGAGGGGAATCCTGGGCCCATGCCTGGGGCTTGGCCTGTACCCTGTGCCGGGAAAGGAGGGTGAGCAGTGGGTGCAGGGGCGGAAGTCTCATCCACAGCTGCTGCTTTTTCTCTGAGGGCTGAGGTCCTCAGCTGGGAGTGAAAGGGGGAGGGATGGGGGACGGGGAGGAAAGAGGAGAAAGTCCAACTCGGCTCTCAGGGTCACTGCGTTGGTCTCTGGCTCTCGGTCCCACAGCCTGTTCTCAGCAGAGCAGCCTGACGGAGCCTCTAAGATGTTCAGCGAGATGACATCACTCCTCCATTTCAAGCCCTGCAGTGACTGCTCACATCATCATCACTCGCCTCCCTGCCCTGCATCAGCTGGCCCTTCCCCCTCCGACCTTGGCTCCTGTCTCCTCCCTCCAGCTACACAGGTTCCCAGAGTTCCATGAGCACCAGGCATGCTTCTGCCACAGGTCCTTTGCACCAGCTGTTCCTACTACTGGACCAGCTTCTTGGCCTTGGCACTATTCACTCTTTGTCTGGCTAAGTTTTTGTCATGGGAGCTGTCCTGTGCATTGTACGATGTTTACAGCTTCTCCCTTCTAGACGCCAGTAGCACCTCCACATACACAAAGTTGTGACGACAAAAATGTCTCCACATGTTGGCAAAGTCCCCTGGGTAAGAGGGAGGAAACATCACTGGCCTGAGAACCACTGGCCTAGAAGAGGTTTCCCTAGATACCCACTAGATCTCCTCCCTCCCCTTTTCATGTCTTTGCTCAAATCTCTTCTGCTCAATGAGGCCCACCCTGACCACCTCATTTAATCCTGCATCTGGCCCAGGTCCCAAATTCCTGGTCCCTCATCTTGCCCTTTTCTTTCTTTTTTTTTTTTTTTGCGGTACGCTGGCTTCTCACTGTTGTGGCCTCTCCCGTTGCGGAGCACAGGCTCCGGATGCGCAGGCTCAGCGGCCATGGCTCATGGCCCCAGACGCTCCGCGGCATGTGGGATCCTCCCGGACCGGGGCACGAACCCGCATTCCCTGCATTGGCAGGTGGACTCTCAACCACTGCGCCACCAGGGAAGCCCGCCCTTTTCCTTTTTGCCATAGCAATGGTTACTTTCTCACTTCCTACTTGATTTACTTATTTCTTACATTTATTATGTGTTTTCTCCCATTGCAATGCAAGCTCCCCAAGGGCAGGGGGCCTCAACAGTTTTAATTACTCATGTGCTCCAAGTGTTTAGAACTGTGCCTGGCATATAGCAAACATAAAATAAATATTTTTGAATGGCTTAATAAACTCGAGGACCTTAGATTGCCGTGGAGGGCCTCGCTGAGGTTGATGCGTGTAAATTCACCGTGATTCTCCTTTTCTGAGGTCACATACTGCCTTGTATTGTAAGGTGACTTTTCCACATGTGGGTAGCAAGCCCCTTACTTACCAGAGGGCCAGAACCATCTAGGCTCTGTCTTTGTGTCCCCCTCACCCGGTTGCAGTGATGGGCACGTAGAAAAAAAAAATGGTTTGTAGGATAAACTGTGATGACTAAGTTTGGGGCTGGGTTGAAGGAAGGGGAGGATCCATGATGATCAGAGATGGAAAGGGACAATGAACAAAGGTAAGAGTCACCCATGAGGAAGTGTCCTGGGAAGCACCCCCAGGCTGGGTAGTGAGATACAGAGGGGGCTTCCAGTTATGCAGAGGGAAGGAGGGCCTGGTCAGGAACCCGGCACGTGGTCAGAAGGCCTCAGGCGATGGGCTCTGAGCTTCCTCTTTGGGTGTCGTTCTCCCAGATGGGAGGTAAGCTTTGTAAGGGAATGAGCCAGGGCCGGGACCTCTCCACCACTTGAATATCCTCATTATTCATCCCCTTTCTCATTCCAAGAGAGAATTTAAGATATTTAAAAGACCACATGAAAAACAATAAGAGACTACACTAAAAGCAGGAAAGGACAGTTTCAGGGTGAGGAGTTGACAGAAAAGGAATACAAGGGGACTTCCTGGGTGATAGAAATGCTCTTTCTCTTGCTTTGGGTGTTGGTACATGGGTGTCAACATTTGAGTTGTCAAAACTCATCCAGTTGTCTGCATAAGATGTGTGCATTTCACTGGATGTAATTTTACCTCAGTGAAGCAAAGAAGGCGAAAGAGGAACAAAGAAGCAAGGTGGGGCCATCACATGCCAGCAACAAGTATAAAATGGGTACCACAATGCCCCAATTGCTTTGTGTTGGGGGAGGGGACCACAAATCTGCTTTAAATATCCCAGCAGCTGATGTAGGAAGGGTGACTCAGCCAATCACATGATCCTAGGAGCCTCTGAGATTAACAACCAACCAGTTGCTCAGGAAAACTCCTCCTGCTCTTGGTATTAATATCAGTCCTGGGGCTTCCCTGGTGGCACAGTGGTTGAGAGTCTGCCTGCCGATGCAGGGGACACGGGTTCGTGCCCCGGTCCGGAAAGATCCCACGTGCCGCGGAGCGGCTGGGCCCGTGAGCCATGGCCGCTGAGTCTGCGCCTCCGGAGCCTGTGCTCTGCAACGGGAGAGGCCACAACAGTGAGAGGCCCGCGTACCCAAAAAAAAAAAAAAAAAAAGGCCTATCTAATTGGGTACAGAGAGTGGGGAGATGGTCAGGGAAAGCACCACAGAGGAAGGTAAGTGTGATTTGACATGTTAAGAATGAGTGAGAATTAGCAAGGTGTAAAACCTTATAGTTATGGCCAACCAATTTTTAATAAGGGTGCCAAGTCAATTAAATTTGTTTTCAATAAACGGTGCTAAGACAACTGAAGTGCCACATGTAACAAAAGTTAGCCCCCAATAGGCAGGGGACGCTGGTTCGAGCCCTGGTCCAGGAAGATCCCACGTGCCACAGAGCAACTAAGCCCGTGCTCCACAACTACTGCGCCTGCGCTCTAGAGCCCGCGAGCCACAACCACTGAAGCCCGCGTGCCACAACTACTGAAGACCGTGCACCTAGAGTCCGTGCTCCGCAAAGAGAGAAGCCAACGCAATGAGAAGCCCGTGCACCGCAACTAAGTAGCCCCCGCTCGCCGCAACTAGAAAAAGCCCGTGCACAGCAACGAAGACCGAACGCAGCCAAAAAAACTTAACAATAAAAAATAAATAAATAGGGCTTCCCTGGTGGCACAGTGGTGGAGAGTCCGCCTGCCAATGCAGGGGACACGGGTTCGTGCCCTGGTCCGGGAAGATCCCACATGCCGCGGAGCGTCTGGGCCCATGAGCCATGGCTGCTGAGCCTGCGCGTCCAGAGCCCGTGCTTCGCAATGGGAGAGGAGAGGCCACAGCATTGAGAGGCCCGCGTACCGCAAAAAATAAAGAAAGAAAGAAAAAAGAAAACATAGGCCTACATCTTTGTGACCTTGGATTAGGCAATGATTTCTGAGATATCACACCAAAAGTACAAAAGTCAAAGAAAAACTAGATAAATTGGACTTCATCAAAATTAAACACTTTTTTGCTTCAAAGGATACCACCAAGAAAGTGAAAAGACAACCCATGATTTGCAAATCATGTATCTGATGAGACTGTGTTCAGAATATATAAAGAATTCTTACAACCCAGCCATAAAAAGACAACCCAGTTTAAAAATGGGCAAAGGATTTGAATAGACATTTCTCTAAAGAAGATATACAAATGACCAGTAAGCATAGTTCCTCAAAACGTTAAAGACAGAATTCCACGTGACCCCACAATTCCATTCCCAGGTATATATCCCAGAAGATCAAAAACATGTTCATACAAAAATCTGTACACAAAAATCTGGCATTATTCATAATAGCCCCAAAGTGAAAGCAACTAAAATGTCCATTGACTGATGAACTGATACATAAAATGTGGTATAGCCATACAACGGTGTATTATTCTACCATAAAAAGGAATGAAATACTAATATGTGTTACGATATGGATGAAACTTGAAAACATTATGCTACAGAGAAGAAGCCAATCACCACATATTTTATGATTCAATTTATATGAAATACCAAGAATAGGCAAATCTATAGAAACAGAAAGTAGTGGTTGTCTAGGGGTGGGCAGAGGAAGGAATGGGGAGCAATTGCTAACGGGGTGTCTTTTTGGAGTGATGAAAATATTCTGAAATTAGTGGTGAGCGTTGCACAACTTTGTGAATATCCTATAAACCACTGAATTTTACAACCTAAAAGAGTGAATTTTGTGGTATACTAATTATATCTCAGTAAAGCTGTTATTTAAAAAGAGAGAGAGAGAGACACTTCCAGTTTCCTGTCTGGCAGGTAAGGAGCTTGGAAGTTGTCACTCCATCCTAAGGAGCAGAAAGCTGAACAAACTGAATCAACAAGTTTTCTTAGATCCATTAGAGAACTGGGGTCACAGCGTAAACCGCTGCTTCCCCCCTCCCCTCAAAACTGGAGAGACAGGCAGGCACATACAAAGAATTACAACTTACTAGAGCAGAAACACATGAACAGAATCCTGCACTAGAACCCTCTCAGGGTAGGAAAATCAAAAGAGCATTCGAATCGCTGGAGGCTCAATGTGGACAAACCTGAGAGTTAAAAACTCCAGGGGGCTCGGTCTCAGGGAGAATAGTCTGTTCTTTGTGAGTTTTACCTCCAGGAGTTCCACCAGGTTCTTACAGTGAAGATCAGAGAAAAATCTTCTTCTGCTTCTGGTAGGAGGAGGGGAAAAGTAGCCATTTTGAAATTCGCCCAGAGCGTTCTGTTCCTCTTAACAAGGTCTGCTCTCACGAGAAACTAGTTTACCACAACCTAACCCACCTGGGAGGAGGGAGATACCCAACCCCAGCCCCCTCTAACAATCTCCTCCCACTTCAAGGGAAGAAAAAGCTAAGAAACACCTGTGAAGCTTACAGCCCAGGGGCACAGGCTCGCTAAAATATTGGGACCTCCTCATAGGGCGAACCTCAAGGCCACATCACTGAAGGCCTACTTATAACAGTTCCTTTTACCCAGTGCATCTTCTCTGGCTTTCGACAACAATTTACAAGGCGTACTAAAAGTCAAAACAGTTTGAAGAGACAGAGCAGGCATCGAAACCAAACTCAGATATGGCAGAGATGAAAATTTAAAACTGTAGCCAGCACTTGGAACCCTGACAGACTCTCTTTTTCTGCTTCCAGCTAGGATTCATGTATGGTGTTGCAATTTTGGAAATTTTGAGACAAAATAAACAAAATTAAATTTTTGGTGGCTTCACAGCATGTTCTCGAATGTAATTGTAAAAATAGGAAATGTAGGGCATTTCACTGGGTTTATGATTATCCAGTGTGGAATTAGAGCCTGGTCAGTCTATGATAGTAATTCAGAATTGACAAACCTTGGAGGGTCCGTGAGTGATGTGCAAATTGTCAGTGCGAGGTGGCAGGTGTGGCAACCTGTCAGGGGCCATGCTGGCACGGGCGTGGCTTTCTCATTAGTCATCCCTCTGCTTCTCAAGTTCCAATGGTGTTTCATGTGGTTCACCAATTAAACCTTTTTTAATTTTTTTTTTTTTTTTTTTTTTGCTGTACGCGAACCTCTCACTGTTGTGGACTCTCCCGTTGCGGAGCACAGGCTCCGGACGCGCAGGCTCAGCGGCCATGGCTCACGGGCCCAGCCGCTCCGCGGCATGTGGGATCTTCCCGGACCGGGGCACGAACCCGCGTCCCCTGAATTGGCAGGCGGACTCTCAACCACTGCGCCACCAGGGGAGCCCTGGTCCCTCGCTTTTTAATGTTGATTTAATCACGTATAAGTGTAGCGCTAAAATATTGCTTAATTTTAGTTAAATTTTGACATTATAAAAATGATATTGGAAGCTTCCCTGGTGGCGTTGCTTGCTGCAACTAGAGAAAGCCCGCGCGCAGCAACAAAGACCCAACGCAGCCAAAAATAAATTTTAAAAAAAAGCCAATCAAAAAAAATCATGTAACCTTTTGAGATTACATTCTTCATTTAACATTAGATTGCTAAGATTCATCTATGATGTCAGCGTTCCAACTACTTCTCTTTTGTGAATGTCACAATTGATATATTCATTCTCCTGCCTCTAGACATTTGAGTTGTTTCCATGTTTTTGCTATTAGAAACACTGCTTCTATGAACATGATTCTACGTGCCTCCTGGGGCCCGAGGGAAAGTTTCTCTGAGCACAGAGCTAGGATTGGAATGCAGGTCCTGGGGAACGTCATGTCCAACTTTGCAAAATAACAGCGAACTGTTTTCCAAACAATTTGCACAAATGTATGATCCCTCCCTTGAGCAATGTGGATACTATTGATCCATATCCTCTCAACACTGCCCGTCAATTGAGTGTAAAGTAGTAGTTAACTATCATTTTGATTTGAATTTCCCTAGTTACAAAGAAAGTTGAACATCTCTTCATTGTTTGTTGTTTGACTCCCAAATCCCTGTTCGTGTATTTTGCCCATTTTTCTATTGGTGGTTTATTCTTTCCTTATTCATCTTTAGAAGATTTTTTTTTAATATATTCTCTGTCAGTCGTATGTGTTACAAACCTCTTTTGCCAGTTTTGCAACTTACTTCTTTTTACTTTATTCATGACGTGTCTTTTTTTGGTCCAGTTTTATTGAGATATAATTGACATCCAGCACTGTGTAAGTTTAAGGCGTACAACAAAATGATTTGACTTACATGCATCATGAAATGATTATCCAAAAAAGTCTGGTGAACATTCATCATCTCATATAGATACAAAATTAAAGAAACAGAAAAAAACTTATTTGTCCTCGTGGTGAGAACTCAGACACTTGAGTTGTTTCCATGTTTTTGCTATTATAAGCACTGCTTCTATGAACATGTTTTGTTTGTTTGTGTGTTTTTTGCCTCACCGTGAGGCTTTCAGGATGCTAGTTCCCCGACCAGGGATTGAACCTGGGCCACGGAAGTGAAAGCCCTGAGTCCCCAACCACTGGACAGACAGGGAATTCCCCTTGTTTATCTTATAACTGGAAGTTTGTACCTTTTGACTGCCTTCATCCAATTCATGATGTCTTTTGATGAATAGCTGTTTGTAATTTTAATTTTTTCAAACGTGTCAATTTTTTTTAAGCATTAGTACTTTTTTTGGGGGGGTTCTTATTTAACAAAAATTTTGTTAGTCCAACCTCAGAAAAAATGTTAATCTATTTTTACTATCTGTTTTTTCTTTCAACATTTAATTCATCAGGGATTGGTTTCTGAGAATGAGATAGGAATCCACTTTTATCTTTTTTGCACATTTGGTCAGTCTTTTTTCCCCTCATTAATTGAATAGTTCCTCCTCTCCCCACAGATCTGCCATTCCACTGCTGGAATACATCATACTTCCACATATGCATGGGTCAGTATCTGGGCTCTCTATTCTATTCCACCATCAGGTGATGATGCCTATTGCAGCTGCTGGACCAGATGCAATTTCATTGCTTAAGTAAATTAACACATCCACTGGTACCTGGTATGAAGCTATTGACCTAGCAAAAGCCTTTCTCTCAATCTCTGTCCATAAGACTCACCAGAGGCAGTTTGCTTTCAGCTCAGCAACACACCTTCACTATCCTACCTCCGGGATATATCAACTCTCCAGCCCAATGTCATAATTTAGTTTGCAGGAATCTTGATCACCTCTCCCTTCCACAAGCTATCACCCTGGTCTATACCAGTGATGACATTATGACCTAGTGACATTATGGACCTAGTGAGTGAGAAGTAGCAGCTCCTCTAGACTTATTGGTAAGACATGTGTGTGTTGTAGGGTGGGGAATAAATCCAACTAAAATTCAGGGGCCTTCTGGGGGTCCAGGGGGTGTGGAGTATGTTGAGATATCCCTTCTAAGGTGAAGGATAAGTCATTGTATCTGCTCCCTCCCACATCCAAAGAAAGAGGCACAATGCCTAGAGGGCTTCTTTGGCTTCTAGAGGCAATATAGTCCTCATTTGGGTACGTTACTCTGGCCCATTTACTGAGTGACCCAAAAAGCAGTTTTCAGTGGGGTCCGTAAAAAGAGAAGGCTGTGTGATAGGTCCAGGCTGCTGTGCAGGCTGCTCTGCCCTTCGGGTCACAGGATCCAGCAGATCCAATGGTGCCTGAAGTGTCCATGACAGAGAGATGCTGTCAGGTTGGTGACACTGGATGGCTTCCACCATGGGCGGGGCAGTGTTTTACTCTTACTGGAATAGACCCTCTGGATACGTTTGGCAAAATGCAATGCTGCATGCAATGACTCTGCCAAAACTACCATCCCTGGACTTACCCACATGTCACGGTAGTCCACACCACATTGCTTCTGATCAAAGCACTCACTTCACAGCAAAAGAAGTGTGGCTACAAGACCATGCTCATGGAATTCACTGGTCTCTCCATATTCCACACCACCCTGAAGCAACTGGCTTGAAAGAACTATGTAATGGCCTTCTGAAGACTCAGTTACAGTGCTAGCTAGGTGGCAATACCTTGCAGGGCTGGGGCAAGGTTCTTCGGGAGGCTGTCTGTGCTCTGAATCAGCGTTTGATATATGGTGCTGATTCTCTGATAGCCAGGATTCATGGGTCCAGGAATCAAGGGAGTGGCACCACTCACTATTACCCCTAATGACTCACCAGCAACATTTTTGCTTCCTGTTCCCATGACTTTATGCTCTGCTGACCTAGAGGTCTTAGATCCAGAGGGAAGGATGCTTCCACCAGGAGACTCAACAATGATTTCATTGAACTGGAAGTTAAGACTGCCACCCAGCCACTTTGGGCATCTCATGCCTCTCACTCAACAGGCAAAGAAGGGAGTTATGGTGTTGGCTAGCTGGGGCGATTGATCCCGACTGCCAAGGAGAAACTGGACTACTATCCACAATGGAGGTAAGGAAGAATATGTGTGGGCATCTCTTAGCATTACCATGTCCTGTAATTAAAGTCAATGGAAAATGACAGCAATCCAATTGAGGAAGAATTAGTAATGGTCTAGCCCCTTCAAGAATGAAGGTTTGGGTCACCCCACCAAGTGAAGAACCATGACCAGCTGAGGTGCTTGCTGAAGGCAAAGGGAATACAGAATGGGTAGTAGAAGAAGGTAGTTATAAATACCAGCTATGACCACATGGCTAGTTACAGAAATTAGGACTATAACTGTTATGAATATTTATTTCCTCATTGCTTTACGAATATGTTTGTGTATGTGTATCTCTCTTTGTTTTCTTTCCTCTCTTATTCCCTTATCATGTAACATAAGATGTATTGACTTTATATCATAGTATTTAAGTATTGTTAATTTTACGTCATAGTATTTAAGTTATGGCATATCAAGAAGACTAAACACTACTCAAGGACTTCACCTCTTCTTCTGGGGAAGGGGTTAGTGTATTTTCAGTTGTACACATGACAGTTGCATCATGGAATTATGATCTTGTTATTGTCTTTATTTGGAGATTAAGTATGGTTTAAAGAGGTGCATCTGGGTACAAATTGAAAAGGGGTGGACTGGTCATGGTTAAATTTATGTGTCAACTTGACAGGTCACAGGGTGCCCAGATTAAATATTATTTCTGAGTGTGTCTGTCAAAGTGTCCTTGATGAGATTAGCATTTGAATTGGTAGACTCAGTAAAGCAGATGGCATCATCCAATCCATCAAAGGTCTGAATAGAACAAAACATGGAGGAAGGAGAAATTCACCCCTTTTCTTTCCAGCCTCACTTGGTTGAGCTGTGACATCTCATCTAATCTTTTCAGGCCTTCAGACTTGGGCTGAATTACACCACTGGTTTTCTTGGGTCTCCAGCTTGTAGATGGCAGATCATGGGAATTCTCAGCTTCCATAATCCTTGAGCCTTGAGTCAATTCCTCATAGTATATATATATATGAATTTACCTGTTTATGAATTTATATATATATACATTTATTTATATATATTTATTCATTCTACTGGTTCTGTTTCTCTGGAGAACCTAACCAATACAAAAATCAAGCAATGTCCGCAAAATTGTGAGGGAAAGAAATATCCAGCCGAGATGTGCTTCAATTTTGAAGGCTACAGGAAGATAGTCTCAAAATAAAAGATTAAGGGACTATAACGAGGCAATTATGAGCCTTTTCTGAAAAACATTCCAGACAGATGAATAAAAAAGATGACAGCAGAGAAGCAGTGGTAAGAAGACTACAGATGAGCCATTTAAATACACTGATAAGAGTACATAACTGGGGACTTCCCTGGTGGCCCAGTGGTTAAGAATCCACCTGCCAATTCAGGGGACACGGGTTCGAGCCCTGGTCAAGGAAGATCCCGCATGCCGCGGAGCAACTAAGTCCGTGCGCCACAACTACTGAGCCTGCGCTCTAGAGCCTGCGTGCTGCAACTACTGAAGCCCGTGTGCCTAGAGCCTGTGCTCTGCAACAAGTGAAGCCACCACGATGAGAAGCCTGCGCACTGAGACAAAGAGTAGCCCCTGCTCGCCGCAACTAGAGAAAGCCCGCACACAGCAACAAAGGCCCAACGCAGCCAAATTAATTAATTTTAAAAAAATGCAAAGGGTTCCCAGGTTGCTAGTGCAGCCGCACGCCAGGAGAAAGCAAATACACGTTCTCTCTATAGGTATGCCACTTCGATCAAGGACTCAAAGTTCTCCCACAGATAGACTTCCAAGGAAAAAGAGCAGCTCACAATCTAAAGCTGTAGAACACACAAGCAAACAAGGCCTTGTGAGTCCTCGAAAGAGATGTGAGACCACAGAACTACACCTGCAAAGACCAGAGCCATGCCAAGTCACATCGGGGCCAGAGGCAAACGGGGGAAAATCATTCATCTGGATCCTTTTTAAATTTAAACTGTTACTATTTCATTCGTCATGGACTTTTACATTAATTTTGAGTTTTTAAATATTGCATTAAAATATTATTTATCTTGATTATGTGTTTTTTTGTTGCCCCTTAAATTTTGCGCTTGCAGAGAGCACCCTGCTTGCCTCACCCTGGCAGATTTCACTTCCTTAATTGCCATTTGTGACAAGATGGATGGACCTTGAGGGCATTATGCTAAATGAAATAAGTCAAACAGAGAAAAAAGAAACATTATACAGGGACTTCCCTGGGGGTCCAATTGTTGGGACTCCACCTTTCCACTGTGGGGGGCTCAGGTTCAACCCCCTGGTCAGGGAACTAGGATCCCTCATGCTGCATGGTGCAGATAAAAAATAATAATAATACTATATAATGTCATATGTGGAATCTAAAACAAATAGAACACAAACTAAACTCATACAAAAGGAAATCAGATTTGTGGTTATGGGGGTGGGGCATGGGGTGGAGGAATTAGATGAAGGTGGTCAAAAGGTACAAACTTTCAGTTGTTAGATAAATATAAGTACTGGGGATGTCATGTACAACATGACGACTATAGTTAACACTGCTGTACAGTATATTGGGAAGTTGTTGAAAGAGTTAATCCTGGGACTCCCCTGATGGCGCAGTGGTTAAGGCTCAGCACTCCCTATGCAGGGGGCCCCGAGTTCGATCCCTGGTCGGGGAACTAGACCCCTCGTGCGTGCCACAACTAAGAGTTCACATACCACAACTAAGGAGCCCGCCTGCCACAACTAAGACCCAATGCAACCGAATAAATACTAAAAAAAAAAAAAAACTTAAAAAAAGTAAATCCTGAGTTCTCATCACAAGGAAAAAAGCCATTTCTTTCTATCTATCCTTCTATCATTCTATACGGTGAAAGAGCTGTCTGGAATTATGTTCACCAATTGCCAACAGTAATTCAGGGGATTGGGAAGATGTTATACTTTTTTCTACCGTGCTTGGATCTTTTCTAACACCCTTTTATAAAAACAAGTCATCTCTTTCAAAACAATTTAAGATCTGGATTAAATACTGCAAAATGGTATCTACCACTTACAATCTTAGTGATAAATTAATAGATCTTGGCCATGTTTCTTCTTTTTTTTCATATTTATTTTTATTTCTTTTGGCCGTGCTGGGTCTTAGTTGCAGCACGTGGCATGTGGGATCTTTTAGTTGCAGCATGCGGACTTCTTAGTTGTGGCATGCAGGCTTCTTAGTTGCAGCATGCGAACTCTTAGTTGCACAGCATGCTTGTAGGATCTAGTTCCCTGACCAGGGATTGAACCTGGGCCCGCTGCATTGGGAGCACAGAGTCTTACCCACTGGATGACCAGGGAAGTCCCCATGTTACTTTCTAAACTATCCTTTGAAATATTTCAGGGAATTCCCTGGTGGCCTAGTGGTTAGGATTCTGGGCTTTCACTGCCATGGGCCTGGGTTCAATCCTTGGTCAGGGAACCGAGATCCTGCAAGCCACGTGGCCAAAATTTAAAAAAAAAAGGAACTAATGGAACAAAATATGAAATGGCCAACTGAAAATAGCAAATTATCACCAAGTTCTTTAACTTCAGCTTTAAAACATATCCTAGTAACCATAATCTTCTCATTGTTGGTTTGAGGCCAAAACAAAGACTGATTAGAAGTGACCTGAGAAACAGGTAGGAAAAATACCCAAAGAAAACATGCCTCCTGGTGGTGGTGTTAAGGGCAATAATTTTTCTGCTTCTGTACTGTACCTTTCTGTACTTTTCTAAATTACATATTATGATAATCAGTAAAATTGGTTAAAAAAGATGTTATGTCAATATTGCTTTAATGCAGGACAAGGCCTGTATCTATCTGTTCAACCACAAAGCCGGGACAGAGCAAAGCCTGGCACGAAGTAGGCGTTTGTTCCGTGAATGTACTGTCTGTGCTCGTTTTCCTGCCCCTGCCCCTGCCCCATTAGCAGGGATCAGCTAAAACATGACAAATGGAACAGCAGCCCAGGCAGGGAGTAGGGGCCTGGGTATTCTTGCCTCCTAATAAAGCACTCAACAACCACACTTCTGGTCAAAATTAGTAAACTTTATTTCAAATTCAAAAAGTAACAAACAAAAGGCAGCTTTCACTTTGTTCTTCCGGAGAATCAGATGTGACGACCCAGAGCAGGAACTACCCCCAAAAAATTAAAATACCCTTTACCTCCCGAATCAAGCCATAGGCAAGGAGGATCCTGGATTTGGGGACAGGCCTCGGGTAGGTAGGGCGAGAAGAACACCACTGCAGGTGAGTGGGTTCTGAGACGGCACAAGTGGAGAACAAGACAAAAGCCCCGGCAGAAATGGGACCAGAACCTCAACAGGGAACTTTGTCACAAGGAGCTATGTACAAGGGAGCTGGACCGGGGCCCGCGCCCCTCAGGGGAGGGAGGACTGCACAACACCCTGAAGCCGCTCTTCCCCTAGCCGGCTGCCACTGCGCACTGCGCGCCCTCAGTTCTCCTCATCACTGTCATCGGGACTGATGGCTGGGCTGGTGAGGCTATAGGTGGGGCTGGTGGGCGAGTAGCCAGGGGAGGTGGGCGAGTAGGTCGAGCCTTTGGGGGAAGTGGGCGAGTAGGTGGGGCTGGTGGGTGAGTACTTGGGGGAGGTGGGCGAGTAGGTGGGGCTGGTGGGTGAGTACTTGGGGGAGGTTGGGGTGTAGACCGGAGAGGTTGGTGAGTAAGTAGGAGACGTCGGCGAGTATTTTGGAGTGGTGGGCGAGTAGGTGGGGCTGGTCGGAGAGTACTTGGGGGAGGTGGGCGAATATTTTGGGCTGGTAGGTGAGTACTTGGGAGAGGTCGGGGTGTACTCCGGTGAGCTGGGGCTGTAGGAAGGACTGGTTGGGGTGTACTTCGGTGAAGTCGGGCTGTAGCTGGGCGAGCTGGGGCTGTAGCTGGGTGAGCTCGGGGTATAGGTGGGAGACTGTGGTGTGTATCGTGGACTCGAAGGGGAGTAGCTTGGTGAGGTCGGGGAGTAGCTGGGTGAGGTCGGAGAGTAGCTTGGAGAGGTTGGGCTGTAGTTGGGGCTCGTTGGTGTGTAGTTGGGACTAGTAGGTGAGTAGCTGGGGGATGTTGGGCTATAGCTGGGTGACGTCGGGGTGTAATTGGGACTGGTTGGAGAATAGTTAGGGCTGGTGGGCGAGTAACTTGGGGAAGTTGGTGAGTAGCTTGGTGAAGTCGGCGAATAGCTTGGAGATGTCGGAGAGTAGCTAGGTGAGGTGGGTGAGTAGCTGGGTGAAGTTGGCGAGTAACTGGGAGAGGTGGGCGAATAGCTGGGAGAGGTTGGCGAGTAGCTGGGTGATGTGGGCGAGTAGCTTGGGGAAGTGGGCGAGTAGCTGGGTGAGGTCGGGGAGTAGCTGGGCGAGGTCGGGGAGTAGCTGGGTGAGGTCGGGGAGTAGCTGGGCGAGGTCGGGGAGTAGCTGGGCGAGGTCGGGGAGTAGCTGGGCGACGTGGGGCTGTAGTTGGGGCTGGTTGGAGAATAGGATGGAGACGTAGGGGAGTAGGAGGGTGAAGTGGGGGAGTAAGAGGGACTCTGGGGCGTGTAGCCCCCAGGGGAGCGGGGCTCGTAGGCAGGCGACGTCGGGGAGTAGCTGGGAGACATGGCACCCCCTGTGGGAGGGAAGCAGAAAGGCATTAAGCGATGGAGAGACTCACCCAGAAGGAAGATCAAGGAGGAAATGAACTTGGCCTTGACAGACAAGGACAACTCACCTGGTGAGGGAATATACGGGCTTGAGGGGCCAGGGGAGCCCGGGGAACCCGGCGTGGGAGACCAGGCCGGGGAGTAACCAGGGCTGAAGCCACTGGCATCTGAAGCAGCACTGGGAGAGAAGCCTGCTGCCCCCGGGGTCATCCCGCTCCCTGCGAAATGAGAGAAACGTTAGTTAAAACCAGAGCTGGAGCCCAACACACTCCCAGAGCCCCCAGCATCTCCACATGGGGACCCCTTGTGAGCCCAGCCCACCCGCCCTCTGAACCACGCAGAGGGCTGTCTTCCCGGCTGGCTACTCACCAACACTGGGGGACCAGGCGCCGTAGGCTGGGGTTGCGCCCTGGTTCCAGGGTGTCATGGCTGGAGAAATTCCTCCCATGGGACTGGGGGCCGAGCCGAAGAACATGCCGGTGGCTGCAGAGAGGCGCACAGTGACCCACAACGAACAGCCCCGGGACTGGCCGCCGCGCCCACGTGCAGCCTCCCCACTGCCCCACCTCCTCCTCGTAGCCCCTCGTACTCACGTCCGGCAGCCCCCAAGCCGGGGATGTTGGTGGGGATCTCCATGCCATACTTGCACTTCTCTGCATCGAGCAGGAGGTCAAAACAGCCAGTGCCGGCTGGAGCCAGCTGGCCCAGCATGATGTTCTCAGACACCCCCTTCATGGGGTCGCTCTCTCCATGTGCAGCTGCTTCCATAAGCACATCCACCTAAACCTCGGAAGAGGGGGCGTGCCGTCAGACCCCGCCCCCCTATGTCCCACCACTGTTACAGCCACCCACCCAGCCATGGAACCGCACTGAGGCCCATCACACACAGTGGAGGATGCCCTCTTCCCACAGCAATCCCTCCTCCCTGCTCTCTCTCCTTCCACCCGCTCAGAACTTCTGCCATTACCGTTTCCTCAAAGGAGCACTTCATGAGAGGTCCGGTATCCTGGCGGTTGACTCCGTGTCGGGTGATGGCCATCAAGTGGCCACGACAGGTCATGGTATCACACAGGAGAGCCAAGTGCCGGTAATTGACGTAGGAACCATCGAAGGAGATGACGTGGTACAGCTCCCGCTCCAGGGCCTTCCGCACGGCTTCTATGCCCAGCACCTGGCATGGGGATTGCAGGGGTGTGGGTGGGGGGTCAAGGGTGGGGAAGGGTCAAGACCGAGTAACTGCTCTCCTCCTGCTGCCACCACCACCCAGATCCACAGAGGGACAGTCAGGAGTCAGTGAAGCCCAGACGCAAAAGTGGATTCAGGCATAAAACCACCTGACCAACCCCTCTCTTGAGGGGAGAGCACGGACCCCAACCACTGCCTGAGACCTACGGAGGGGGCCTTGAGCCAGAGGGACCAGGGAAGAAGGCTCTGAGGGGCTCACCGTGAAGATCTCCACGATGTCGTTGGACGTGGTGCGCACAGGGTCCACGTCCTTCTCGCTCAGCACCCGCATGAGGCTCACGCCATCCGTCTCCAGGATCCACTCCTGCAAGGCCTTGAACTCCCCGTCCTCTGTGATGATGATCTTCTTCTTGTTGTCCGTCTGCGGCAAGTGCATGTACACCTGCGGTGGGGGCAGAGCGACCTCAGGCTGGACGGGTGGGGATGGGGAGGGAGGGAAGAGGGGCTGGATGGGCTGCAGGGACGGAACGGCTGACCTTGCTGATCTGCTCGATGCCCTGCAGGGTCATATCTGTCAGCATGTTGGACTCGATGCAGCGCAGGAAGACGTCGTCATCCATCTTGTCCACCACCTCTTCTTCCTGCAACAAGAGTGAGTCAGCCCTCCTAGGATTCTCAGGTCTGTCCCCGCCCTCACCCCAAACCACAGCCTGACCTGGAGAGCCAGGTGTGGCCCAGACCTGCTCTCTTCAGTTCCAGTGAGGTTACTTTCTATCGTGTTTTTACGATGGTATTTTAAAAAAAAACCCTCAGAAAAGGCAACTGCACTCCACCACCTTAACACGATTCCCACTCTTGTGCGTGCTCCAAGCGCTGTAACAAAGCGCACAGCACCTCTGCTCTCGTCCTGGCACTCACCGAGCATTCGCCCGCCCACTAACGCCTTGACGTGTGATGTCTAATGGACGCGTATCCACACATTCTTATTTACTCTCCCCCAGTTCAATAGTAAGTTCTGAGTTTGTATTATTAAGGTATCCACATCTGCTGAACCATTTTTTAGGAGCCGTGCCCAGGAGTGAAATCACTGGTCAAACACGTTCCTGGGTCTTGTTTCACCCGCTGTCACACCACTTTCCCTAGGACACAGCAATTCCTACTGTCCGACCTGCCCTCACACAGGAGCCGCAGGGAGGAGAGAGCCAAGTGACCGGGCTATGGGGACACCACCAAATCAACACCCTCTGTTTTGGGGCTTTTTTTTTTTGGCCGCACCCCGCAGCTTGCTGGATCTTAGTTCCGCGACCAGGGATTGAACCTACACCTTAGGCAGTGAAAGCGCGGAATCCTAACCAGTGGACGGCCAGAGAATTCCCCAACACCGCCTGTTTTATCTATATGGCTGCTGTTCACGTTTCTTACAGATCGTTGCTACCCACCCTCCCCCCATCTCTACTTTAGGTGGTGTGACTGGCACTCAATGCTGCTTTCATTTTAATGTCTTTGGTCAGGAACCAGATATATCGGCTTTTTACGTCTGACATATAAATTTCTGCTTGGGTCCCGTTTACCTCTTGCATCTTGTTTTCATCACTGTTCATGATGCGGATACGGAGCACCAGCTTCTCTGCATTATCATCGTTAAAGATGCAATTCAAGTCATCACCGAAACCTGGGAAAATGAGAACTGCAGCTGCAGGACTGCTTCTGCTCACGGCTCGTCCGCAGCTCTCCCCATATGGGCTCTCTTTTGGCTTTCCCCTCCTTCCCACAGAGCCTTTCTAGAAAGAGGGAGGGGAAACAATGAGAAGGAAAAAGCAGTGCAGATGGGACCTGGAGAAGGGGTGTCCTGGAGGAGCAGAACCAGTGAGTGGAAGGTGGTGGGTGTGGGCGCCTTGTCTGGGACGAGCACAGGGACAGGACAGGGCGGGCAGGGGCCTAGGCAGGACCCCCAGCCTCACCAGCATTGATCTTCTCGGCAATCTGCTCCATGGTCAGCTTCCGATCAGTCATGTGCTTCCGGTCCAGCTCCACCCGCAAAAGCCAGGGGGAGATTCGGGCCACATCAAAGTCAGGCATCTCATAGTAGACATTCACCCACTCCTGATCCTCTGCCACCACCGTGCTCTGGGGGTTGGGGTCATAGTAGATGGCCGTGTTGGCAGTCACCTTCCTCAGCGTTGTATGTTCCAGGCGGCACAGAATATCCTGGGGAAAAAAAGGGATTCGTGACAGGTATTTGGGTGGCTCCAAAGGCCTCTTCAAAGCCACCTGCAGAGGGACTGCCAAACCCTTTACTTAAGGGAAGGAGTCCCCTCCTCCTCCTGCCAGGAAGCCCGTTACCCTAAGCCGCACCTTGGCTCTCTCAGCATCTCGAGCAGACTGGCCCAGCAGGAAGACAGTAAGTGAGGGGGTCTTTGGCTTCTTGGAAATGTTGATGAGCTCCTTAAGTCGGGGCACACCCAGTGTCACATTCTTGGCGGACACACCAGCATAGTGGAAGGTGTTCAGAGTCATCTGGGTGGCAGGTTCTCCAAGGGACTGTGCAGCCAGAGCTCCCACCATTTCCCCAGGATGGGCCTGGGGAGTAAGAAGAGCTGGCCTCAGAAGAGCAAATCCCTCCCCACTGGTGAGTGAGAGTGAGACATGTCAGGGCTGGGCAGAGGTGTTTAGAAAAGGCAGAGATTTAAACAAATCAGTCTTATTTGATCATCCCCTTCCTCAGACGGCATTTCAATCTACACCCGCCATTCAGCCCCAGATGTGCTGCACACCCAGGAATAGGGACTATGTCATCTAAACCCCACATTTCTAAAAGTGCTGTGTGCTAGAGTCACAGGGCAAATATTCATTTGATGATAGTCTTCTAAGTGGGAAGCTCCCCAATGCATTTTTTTTTTTATAAATTTTAAAAAATTATTTATTTTTGCCTGTGTTGGGTCTTTGTTGCTGCACGTGGGCTTTCTCTAGTTACAGTGAGCGGGGGCAACTCTTCGTTGCGGTGCGCGGGCTTCTCACTGCGGTGGCTTCTCTCGTTGCGGAGCACGGGCTCTAGGTGCGCGGGCTTCAGTAGTTGTGGCGCACGGGCTTAGTTGCTCTGTGCCATGTGGGATCTTCCTGCACCAGAGCTCGCACCCGTGACCCCTGCGTTGGCAGCCGGATTCTTAACAACTGAGCCACCAGCGAAGTCCCCCGCAATGCATTATTTTAATTGAGATATAATCACATACCATACAATTTAATCTTTTTTTTTTAAAGATTTTTTTTTGACATGGACCATTTTTAAAGTCTTTTTTGAATTTGTTACAATATTGCTTTTGTTTTACATTTTGGTTTCTGGCCACAAGGCATGTAGGATCTTAGCTCCTGACCAGGGATCGAACCCACACCCCCTGCAGTGAAGTGCGAAGTCTTAACCACTGGACCGCCATGGAAGTCCCCAAAATTTAATCTTTTAATTGGAATCATACAGTAAGTAGCCTTTTCAGACTGGCTTCTTTACTTAGTAATACTATTTAAAGTTGATCACTGTCTTTTTATGGTTTGACAGCTCATTACTTTTTACCACAGCATAATATTCCCTTATCTTGTTCATCCTTCATCAACGGATGAACATTTCGGTTGTTTCCACTGCTTGGCTATTATGAAAAATACTGCTCCGAACATCTGTGTATGGGTTTTTGTGTGGACGTGTGCTTCCAATTCTCTTGGGCATATTCCTAGGAGTGAAATTGCTGGGTCATATGGTAACTCTATGTTTAAACTTTTGAGAAACGGCCAGACTGTTCTCCAAAGCAGTTGCAACATTCCCAGCAGCAGTGTATGAGAGCTCCAATTTCTCTACGTCCTCGCCAACACTTGTTTTTTTCTAGTCACCCTAGGGAGCATGAAGTGGTATCTCATCGTGGTTTTGAACTACATTCCCCTGACGGCTACTGATACTGAGCATCTTTTCATGTGTTTGCCTCTTCAAGGTTCACTTTTTGTCTCTGCAACATGGGACTAACAGCCCCTCCCCCCTACTAGGGTCTTCTTAGGACTGCTAAGGAATAAAGGTATAAAGCCTCCAACACAGGACTTGGTTCACAGCAGTGTCTCAATGAATGAGATCTATTATTATGCAGTTATGGGCAGAGGTGGGCTGTTCTCAGAGCCCAGAGAAATCAATAGATCAGAGCAGAGGACCAAGGCTGGGGTGAGGAGGACAACACTCACAATGGCTTGGTTGAACTTGGACTCGATCTCTCCGAGCAGCCAGTCGAAGGCCTCTCCGCTGAGCCGAAACTCTTCAGCCATGCGGCGGGAGCACAGCGTGGACCGCAGGTGGATGTTGAAGAGCAGGGTGGCGTTCTCCTGGGCCTGCCGGCTCAGTGGGTCATCCCCATTCACAATCACCAGCTTCTTGCTCAGCTCCTTGACACCTAAGGGCCAAACGAGGGATGAAGAGGTTGTAGACCAGGACGCTGCTAGCAGAGCCTGCCTGGCCTGGTGGTCCTGAAGCAGGTACTCACCCTCTACCACCTTGATGGGGTGCAGGTCAGAGGGAAGGCGAGGGTTGATGTGGAAGATCTTCTGAGCGTTCCAGATCATGCGCAGCAGGTTACAGGGGAGGACAACCTGAGGCAGGAGGGACGGAGGCAGGACCCCAAGTCAGGGCCAGCCATGCAGGGCCAGCACTTCTCCAGCCCAGCCCTTCCCACCCACACACACCTTGCTGTCACCAGTTGGGAAGATGACCCTGAGCACCTCCCTGTCCTCACGCATCCGCTCAAATTCTCGCTCCAGCTCGTTCTGAATGTGTGCATTGCTCAGCACGTCCTTCACCACATCCTCCTGCAGGGTGCGCCGCAGGGCCCTCTCATTGGTATAATCAAAGCGGAACCTGCAGGTGACAGGGGTGGAGTCAAGGGGCAGAAGGGCCCTGATCAAGGAACAGTGTGAGGCTCCTGAGGTCTGCAGCCCACAGGAACAGGGCTGTGAATAATCCTGGGTGGGGAAACAAAAGATCCAGACCCAAGGATGTGCAATGGCACCTGAGCTTACGCTCACCCCTCTGTACAAAGTGGGGGCGGGTCTCAAATCTGGTCTCCATCCGTCCTCTCCCATCTTGCAGCTGCTGCCAGATGGGTGGCGAAAGGGCGGTATAAGGTCCACTGCAGGACACGGTCCAGGTGATCTCACCGTGTGGGGGGAGGAGAACCCCTACCACTCTGGCCCTGAGCCCAGGGGCAAGAACCACCCGCCTGCTGCCTTCTCACTTCTTCTCGAAAGCCTTGTTGGAAGGCTTGAGGGTAGCCAGGTTCTGGAACTCAACGCTCTCGCCCGCCAGGCCGTCTTCACCATAGCGCAGCTGTACCACCTGATTGATGGAGTTTCGCACGGTGGCGTCATACTTCACCATCACCGACTCCATGGATTTGATCAGCCGCCGCTGGATGTATCCTGAGGGGCAGGGAATCAACTGAGGGA
The DNA here is from genome assembly GCF_949774975.1 of Lagenorhynchus albirostris. NCBI lineage: Eukaryota > Metazoa > Chordata > Mammalia > Artiodactyla > Delphinidae > Lagenorhynchus > Lagenorhynchus albirostris. The sequence goes on from NC_083114.1 coordinate 9,128,601, forward strand.
CCCAGAGCAAGAAGAGGAGCCTCCCTGTCTCAGGACAAGACCTGCTGGCCACTCTGGTCCTCAGGAGAGCCAGCTAGTAGCCTCTCATCCCCAAGGCCTCTCAATGAAAGCCATGCCCACCACCAGATGGACCCAGGGTCCAGTAGAGACCCCTAGGAAACACCGTCCATGTGACAGGTCAGGAGCAGAGACCCTGAGGCTCTAGCCCTGCATCATGGAATGCTGCATGGCAACCAGAACAAGAGTATTTGCCTAACTCTTGATCTTTAGTCTCTATTCTTTCCACAAAGGTCAAAATTACTTCTCTGGGGATAGAAGACTTTAGCCTGAGAACCCCGCTCAAACTCCCCAGGGGCTTCTCTGCCTGCGGTCCTCTCTGGGACCAGCCCGTGGAAGGGCCCTGGATCCAAAGTCCTCACCAGTCTCAGCAGTCTTGACAGCTGTGTCGATGAGCCCCTCACGACCCCCCATGGCATGGAAGAAGAACTCGGTGGGCGTGAGGCCGGCCAGGTAGGAGTTCTCCACGAAGCCACGGCTCTCAGGCCCATAGTCATCTTTGATGAAGTGAGGCAGAGTCCGGTGCTTGAACCCAAACGGGATCCGCTTGCCCTCCACGTTCTGCTGCCCGACGACAGCAATGACCTGGGGAACAGAAAAGGTGTGGTGCATCCAACTCCCTCTGCCTTGAGAATAAGTGTTCCCCATACTTTTCCCCCAACCCCCCCAGCAGCACACCCCTTCCCTCCTCCTCCCCACCTTCAGTGTGGCCCCAGTTCTGGAAAGACAAGGCTCCCCACCTGGGAGATGTTGATCTTGGAACCTTTAGCCCCGGACACCACCATTGACTTAAAGTTGTTGTATTCAGACAGGGATTTCTGGGCAGAGGAGCCAGTCTTGTCTCGGGCATCGTTGAGAATGCGGTTCACCTGGTTCTCAAAGGTCTGCCGCAAAGTGTTCCCCGGGGTGGGCTCCAGCTCGTTGTTATGCGCCTTCTCAATGACCTGGGTGCACAGGAGCAGGCTGCGTTCTCAGGGAGACGTCAGTGTCTTCTGGTCCCCGTCTCTCCAATCCCAATGTCCCCTTCACTCAGTTCAAAGCCACTGAGAGCCTCTTATTCAGTCTTTGCCCAGCCTTCCCTCTCACCTCTATTACATCCTGCTTGGCCTTCTTAATAGTGTTCTGAATGTCTTGGTAAGTCTTAGAATCAGCAATGGAGTCCCCAATGCCAATGGTATGACCTAGAAATAAAGAGAAGCATCAGCAACACCTTCTTTGGACTCCCAAGAAACATGGGATGGAATCACAGCCAAGAGAGTAGATGGAGGGACACCAAATCCAAGGGGGGGAAGAGAAAGGGATGGAAGAAGAGCAGTAAGAAGTGAGATGGACACAGGATTTACAGAGGATGTGGTAGAGCCCCTAGGCTTACCCTCAATGAGGAGCCAGTTGTTAATGACAGTCTGAATGTTGGAGTAGAAGAGGCGGGTGATGTCATGACCCATCTCTAGGTAAGAGATGTGGACCAGGGAGCCAGCTGATGTGCCCAAAGACTTCTTACACAGGATGCCCATGATCAGCTCCCCGTTCTCCACCACCACCTGCAGAGAGCACCATTCACAGCCCCTGCTGTGGCTTCCATGTCCAAAGCCCTTCCCCACACAACCAGAAGCCAGGCCCTACCTTGGTGTCCCCAGGAGAGATGTGCTTGTAAGGACCACTATCCTCATCATCGGGATGGGTGCTGTGGGTGCGGATACAGTTGATGTGGCCGGGTATGATGAGGGAGAAGATCTGCTTCCCTGTCCACAGGGGCCGGGGCTTCAGGATGGCTGGCTGTGGGACCTTGCCGTCCCACGTGGACAGGAACATCAGGAGGTTCATCACCTCCCCCTGGAGAAAAAGAGCAAGAAAGACAAGAAGTCAGAACTGGAGGTCTCACCTCTTGGGAATGTCAGGGGAGGCCTCATTGCCCCAAGGGGAAAGCCAGACTTTGAAGGCAAAGGGATGGCAAGAAAAGTGTTTTCCAAACTTTTACTAAAAACTTAACTGTGATAGTGAGACTTTGGGATTGCTTTTTCTTTTAACAGTAAGTACAAATTACTTTTAATAATTAGGAAACAAAGAGAAAGTAAAAAAAGAAATAAACAGAACTTCAACAAAGTCTTATTTCTCTCTTTGCCTTTACTTTCCAGGTGATACCTAAAATTACATGACATTTTGAGGAATTAAATGGGGAGCTAAAGCCATACACCGTTTTTGGCCTCGATCTTTGCTCACTCCCTTTCCTTCTGCTGTCTCACATACAGGTCAGTGCAGAGCAAGTCAGGGCATAAGTCACTGCTCCTCCCCCCATCCTTGCTGTGCTGGGCCCCTGCCCACCCAGGCCAGGTTTCCCCCAGCCAGGGACCACACACCCGCTCCAGGAAAACGTCCCTCTTGGTGAATTTGCGCACTGCGGTCAGCGTGTCCTGCACAATGCCCATAACTGGGCGATTGCTCTGGGGGGTGACAATCATGCGTGGCACCATGGCGAGCTCCTGGATCTCAGCCCGTGTCTCCAGGGACTGTGGCAGGTGCAAGTTCATCTCATCCCCATCAAAATCGGCATTGTATGGAGTTGTCACACTGTAGTCAAAGAGGAAAGTGAGTTGGAAAGATGCCGCAGTGAGACCCAGGGAGCAGCCCAGCCCAGCCCAGCCCCAGCCGACGGACTGACCTAAGATTCAAGCGAAAAGTAGACCAGGGCAGGATGCGAACCCGATGTCCCATCATGGACATTTTGTGCAAAGTTGGCTGCCGGTTGAAGATAACAATGTCCCCATCGCACATGTGCCGTTCCACCTAAGGAGGTGAGGTGTGGGAAAAACCTCAGTGAAGGAGGTATGCTAAGAATGAAGTGATAGGAGACCTAAGATGCTTTGAAACAGACGACACTGTGGTGTTATTTCACTTGAAACGCTTATCAACCACCAGCTTTGGGCCAGGCCCTGGGCTAGATTCCAGGCTATCAGAGAAAACGAAGACGTAGTCCCCAAACCTCAGGGAACTCAGCTGGGAAAGACCGCGAGAGACTCTGAACGTGAAGCCTTCTGCTCTGTTCTCCCCGGATCTCTTTCTGCCCTGTGTCCCTCTTGCTGCCCGTGGGTTTACGTGACCCCCACCTTGAATGCCAGGGGCTGGCAGCTACAGGCTTGCCTAGGACAGCAGGAGTCTCTTAAGCTTGGATTCTAATGAACAGGACAGCCTCAGACGGCCCACTCCAGCTGGCCCCCAGTCCAAAAAGCTTCCTGCTCAGGTAAGAGAGGCCCTGGCCTATTACACATGCCTTATAGCCAGTCTGCAGGTGAAGGTCACTGGGTTTGGGGTGGAAACGCAGGTCAATGCGATCACCGTTGTCCCGGATGATGTACTTGGCCCCTGGGTACTGGCTGTTCCCCCTGCGCACTAGTTCCTGAAGTCTAGGAAGGAAAGGGATGCAATGAACAAAATGCTTCCCAAAAATCCCTTGTTGCCACCCTCACCCCAAAGCCCCAAGTGACAACCCAAACTTCTAAACTTCGACACTTGGGACTTCCCTGGTGGTACAGTGGTTAAGAATCCGCCTGCCAATGCAGGGGACATGGGTTTGATCCCTGGTCTGGGAAGATCCCACATGCCGCGAAGCAACTAGGCCCGTGCGCCACAACTACTGAGCCCGTGTGCCCTAGAGCCCGTGTGCCACAACTACTGAAGCCCACGTGCTCTAGGGCCCGCGTACCGGAACTACTGAGCCTGCATGCTGCAACTAGAGAAAGCCCGCACACCCAGAGCCCGTGCTCCCGCAACAAGAGGAGCCACCGCAATGAGAAGCCCGCGCGCCGCAATGAAGAGAAGCCCCCGCTCGTCGCAACTAGAGAAAGCCTGCATGCAGCAACGAAGACCCAACACAGCCAAAAATAAAGTTAAAAAAACATAATGATGATAATAATAATAAACTTCAACACTCTCTCCTTCCTGCTCCGAGCCCATTCCCCCCACCCTCCCCGACCCCTCCAGGCAGGGCTTCTGAACTGAGCACACCTGTCAATGTTGAAGGGGGTGACGATCTCCGCAAAGGTCATATTGGCGGCAATGGAGCGAGGCACGCCAACCTGGTCAATGGAGAGGTTGGGGTCGGGGGTGATGACAGTGCGGGCCGAGAAGTCCACCCGCTTGCCCATCAGGTTCCCGCGCACCCGGCCTTCCTTGCCCTTCAACCGCTGCTTCAGGGACTTGAGGGGACGCCCAGACTTCTGCATGGCCTGTGAGGAAACGCAGGGTGGGGGGCACCCCCGCAGTCAGCACCGGCCCCCAGCCGGGCGCCCTCCCCTTTCCTCCAGGCGTAGGGCACAGGGAGCCTGTCCACTCACACGAGGCAAGCCAGGCAGCTCGTTGTCCACCATGGTGGCCACGTGGAACTGGAGGAGCTTCACGTCCTCAGCGATGACATGCGCGGCCGCGCCGTTCTGCTCATTGCGCCGAAGCTGATTGTTGATCTTCACGATGTCGGCCAGTTTGTGTGTCAGGTCATCCTGAGGCAGGAAGTCAGCAGCATCACAATCCAGCCAACCCCGAGCGCTCAGGTGCATGTGCCAGCACGCGGTGCCGCTCACCCTCCCTCCACACCACCCTGGGAAGCAGCGCTGGGCTCTCGGTGCACAGATCCACAAGCACCTGTGTGAGCTCTAACCTCCTTAAGGGGCTCACACAGCCAGCAAGCGGCAGGGTACCTTCAGGCCAGGTGACCTGTCCGTCACCCTCGCATGCCTTCGTCCCCGCCACCGGCCTCCCTCCGTGCGGACACCTGGCCTAGCTGAGCGGCAGGGCCCTGCAGGCGCTGACCTGGTTGCGGGCAGAGCCCTGCATCACAACAGCAGGCCGCACGGAGAGCGGGGGCACGGGCAGCACAGTGACAATCATCCACTCGGGCCGGGCATAGCGAGGCTCCATGCCCAGGACGAAGCACTCCTCATCTGAGATGCGTTTGAAGATCTCGTGCACCCGCTCAGGACTCAGCAGGATCTTCTTCTCCTGAGAGTCCTCGTTGACGTGCTTCCACTCTGCGTACAGCTCCAGGCCGGAGCGCCGGATCCGGGGCTGGTACCGCCCACAGCCGCCGTGGCCCTTCCAAGGAGACAGAGGGGCCATCAGAGCGCAAAGGCCGGGCCTTCTCCCTCAACACCTGGACGGGCCGCCCCTCCCGCTCTTCTGTGACCTTCGGGCTCCTGCTGCTTCCACTGCCTCCCCATCTTCTTCCCTCTGGGCCTCTGGGACCAGCCCTCACCCCCTCCCAAGAGTCTGGGCAGCCCCGGCTACCTTTTCTTTGGTCAAATCCTCATCGCCCTCAGGCTGCTCCACACCGAACTTGTTGTCCATCTCCTCCCCGCCCTCGCAGATGTTTTTGCCCTTGCAGAGGTCATAGACGTGTGTGAGCCGCTTCTTGGGCTGCCCCTTGGACTTAGACAAAATGTCCTTGATCTTTGGGTTGTTCTGTGGACAGAGCAGAGAGGGGTCAGTTGGGGCTGCTCCCCTGCCCACCCCCCAGCAACCCCTTCCCCAGGCCAGAGCCCATCTCCCACTCACAGAGTCCACAAGCAATTTGGAGCAGAAGAAGCAGACGCAGCGCAAAACTTTCATTGTCTTGACCAGGAAGCCGACATGGAACACAGGTTTGGCCAGCTCAATGTGGCCAAAGTGGCCAGGACACTCTGTCATGTTTCCTGTGGGAACACACATACAACACTTTCCTCCCAGCACTCACCTCAGAGACCAGGTTTGCAGGTGTCCACCCCCAGTCCTGGCTTTCTGTAAGGACAAGCCTCTCCCTCCCTCTAGGGTCCTGTGCCGGCCCCCAGCGCTCACCTGCACAGGTTTGGCAGCGGCCAGTCCTCTCAATCACCCCCTGCCTCGGATCCATCAGCCCCCCAAGCTTGGGGCGGCCTCCCTCGGTGGTCTCTGGGTATTTGATGCCGCCCTCTGTCACAGACATTCGTTTCTGCAGCAAAGAAAGGCCAATAACAACTAAATAGAATTCCTAGTTTCCAGACTTCGTGGCTGAGGAGCTCTGTACTAAGGCCTTTAAAAACCCCAAACTACTTACAGAAGAACTAAGCAGGTTTAGCCTGAAGCGAGGGAAATGGGGGTCAGCGTGTGTGATATCTGACTGTGGAAATGCCAAAGTCAAGTATCGCAAGTCAAAAGCTCGTTCCAGTCACTGTCTGAGCGGGAGGGGGCGTTCAGACTAGTGTGTGGTCAACTCTGGGCTCCGTACACGTCACCTACCTCTAGGACTTGAACCCTGGATATCCTACTGGGTTGAATTCTAGGTCACTGTCATCTACAGAATTTAACAGCAAAAGAAATAAAAGTTGTTTCAAGAGGGAAAAATTCAATGCCTTGTTTCTTTCCCAAAGCTGAAATCAAGGCCAGAACCTCCCTGTAAGGCACCCTCATCATGACAGCCCAAGTGCTCTGCCCAAGACATGCTCCTAAAGTTAGGCACTCTTTGCCCCCATCCTTGTCACCTCCTCCTTCTCAAGGGCCTGGGTCAACCTGAACCCTTCCATGTTCAGATATTTTAGGACAGAACAGGAGAGGGGGGCGCTAGAGCAGAGGTTGTTGAAAATTATCTGGAGCAGAAGTGAACCCTGGAGCCTCAAGAGATGGAGGCAGAGCCAAGGGCCGGAATCCTGGGCAAGGTGGAGCCAGGACTCAGTGGGACCAATTCAGTGGAGGAAAGGGAGGGAAGGACGGGCTCAGAAGTAGGTACAACTTGGAGAAGAGATTTCTGCTCTGAGCTAAAGGCTGTTCAAGGAAACCTTTGGCATCTTTTCACACACTGAAAACCAAGAACTTTAAAATTAGTTAAGCTTTGGTCCGCTAAACTTCCAGAGAGAAGACCTTAGAAGAATTTAATAAAAGCTTCTATCTGAGTGTCAACTTCATGCCAGGTACCAAACGTACCTGTTCCTCTTACCCTAACCACTAACCGTCTAGGAGTGAATTCCTGTCTCTTAGACATGAGAAACCTGAGGCTGTGTAAAGTGACTGCCCAAGGCCTCAATCTCAAGGAGCCTGCAGACGTCATACCCACCCCGCTGCGATCCCAAACACATGCTCATCCCATTCTACTATACTGCAGCAGAAACAATTACTTCAACTCCAGGATTTGAAGCAGCACTATTTACAATAGCCAGGACGTGGAAGCAACCTAATGCCCATTGACAGATGAATGGATAAAGGAGATGTGGTACATATATACAACAGAATACCACTCAGCCACAAAATAGAGCGAAATAATGCCATTTGCAGCAACATGGATGAACCTAGGGATTATGATACTAAGTGAAGTCAAAGACAAGTATCATATGACATCACTTACATGTGGAATCTAAAACATGATACAAATGAACTTATTTACAAAACAGAAACAGACTCACAGACAGAGAAAACAAACTTACGGCTCCAAAGGGGAAGGGGTGCCTTGGTCTGCTCCTTAAACACTGCCACTCCCCAAGGTTTTAGCGCATCCACACTTCTCATCACACCCAAATGCTATGCCATGATTCTCACTATTTACTCACAACAAATCTCTACCCTCCAGGCCTCACCTTTCTTCTGGACTTCGGATTAACATACTAAACCACCTACTGAACCCCCTGTAGATATCCCCCTGATAAATCAAATCCAACATGTCTAAAAGCAAACTCCCTTCTCCACAAAAATCTCTCCTTTTCCTTTAGTCCCCATCTAAGGTAGTGGAACTCAAGTCAGAAACCAACACTTACCCTTCCTTACCCACAGTCATAAAGCAGTGGAACAAGCATGGCCTGGAGTCAGAGACCTCTAATTTGCAATTCTAGTTCTATCACTTATCATCTATATAACCATTAAGGATTTAATTAACCTGCTGAAACCCAAGATGGAATAGGTGTTCAATATATGACAGCTGTTATTATCCAATCATTCACCAAATACAGGTTATTTTTTGCGGTACGCGGGCCTGTCGTGGCCTCTCCCGTTGCAGAGCACAGGCTCCGGACGCGCAGGCTCAGCGGCCATGGCTCACGGGCCCAGCCGCTCCGCGGCATGTGGGATCCTCCTGGACCGGGGCACGAGCCCGCGTCCCCTGCATCGGCAGGCGGACTCCCAACCACTGCACCACCAGGGAAGCCCATGTACAGGTTATTTTACCTCCTGAACAAACAGTTCTTAAATCTTGCCCCTTTTCTCCATCCCTACGCCCACTGCCCTAGCTCAGGCCTGTCCTTTGTAGTATGTATCCAAGCGTTCCGTGGGTCACCAGCCCTTCTCTCCTACCCAGCCATACTATGATCAGGGTGCTCTTTCTAATTTGGAAATCTAATCTTCATACCCTCTTGTTCTCAGAATGATATCCAAATTCAGCAGGATGGCTTACAAAGAGTTTTATGACGTTTCCACCTTCCTTTCTTCCTCCACATCAGTAGCTGACTCCCCAGCAGCCCCCCTATTACCCAGCATATGTGCTCCACTACTTGGGGTCTTTGTATCTCTGCTTGGGATGCCCTCCCCACAAGACAAACTGCTATCTGAAGACTCAGCTCAGGCACTGCTTCTTCCAAGAAGCCTTTCCACAGCCTCACGAGCCAGACTGGTGAGCCCCACTCTGTGCTTCCATAATCCCTCCATCACTGCAAATCTCATAATGCAATGAAATGACCCACTGGGGTTTGTCTTCCCCATAGATTATAAGTATCTCTCAGGCAGGTAGCATTCCCCTATCACCCTGGACCCGATGGCTCTCAATAATTGTTTGTTAAACTGAACTAAACTGCCTTAGGACCCTCCACTGCAGGGAAGTGCCCTCGAAGACCTCGATAAAAAGAAAAAAAAAGAACTTGAAAAGAGATAGAAGGTTGTTCCCTTACAGTCAAACCAATAATCGTCTCATAATGGATCTAATTAGTCACTGCTGGGTAGAAACCAAAATGGTCTACAGGTGCAAGGCTAAGAGGTTCCGAACTTCCAGCACGCTCATCAAGATGACCTGATGAAATCTCAGGGAGACAGGCCTGTGGTGACTAAATTCACAAAGCTGGAACCCCATCAGCTGCATCGTGTCTGATGAGAAGCACAAAGAGGGGGTTTGCTCACCTTGAATGAAACACACAAGAGCAGGCGCAGACCTGAATCTGGCAGCCAGAAGAGTCACTAGAGAGGCCTAAGGAGAACAACACTCAAAGCATTTCACTCCCCTCTGCTCCAAGTCCATGCTCACCAAGCCAGCCACCTTCTAAGGACTCCCTCTGCTTCTGGGCACTGAGACTGGACCAGGGGCTGTCCTGGAATGTTCTGGACTAACCCTCTACCATAAGTTATACTTTGAATTATACACAAACTACTTTAGCCCCCAATCCTTCATCCAAACACTGGTTCTCACTGCCCACGTGATAACAGGTTAGACACCCAAGGTCCCCCGTCCTCAACATTTATGCTCCAGCCACAAGAGATTCCTCAAAATTCCTTTTCTTCCCCTGCCCGCCTTTCCAGCAAACTTCTATTCATTTTTAAGACCCAGTTCAAATGTCACCTCTTTATAAAGTATTCTCTAACTCTTCTTGGCCTTATCCACACCCCAGCACCACTCTTATCTCTTGCTTTACACTGATTTTTGCCCAGTATTTAGCAACTGCTAGAAACCCAGCTTCACAAAGATATGACGTCATCAAAAGGGCTCTGGCGCCACCTAATGCTGAAAGGGAACTGCCCAACCTAGTAGTTCCCAGGGCATCAGGCAAACGCAGCTGTGCTTCCGTGCTTCTCTTAAAAATTTAAAATCTCTCACTGGGCCCCTGTGAGTTTGCTGCGGTGCCTCAGCAGTTTGGGCACAGGGGATCAGGGGGTTTAACCTACTGGGTCTTGTTCTATTGTAATAAACCCTGAGTTATTCAATAGAATCCTTACTAATAAATAATTAGGTGATTTATAATTTCACACAATGTTGAAATAAAAATCCTTCCACATGTATCTTTATGTACCTGTACAATTATTTCCTTCTCTCATTTAATTCAAGTAACTTTCAGCACATGCCTATTATGTGCCAGGCACTATTTGAGATGCTGGAGAAAGAAGTGAATACAAAGTCACTCGTGAAATTTACATTCTACTGAGGAAACAAGAAAGAGAAAAACTAATCCTTTCAGGTACTGACCAGCTATGAAGTAAAATCAAGACTTGGATTAGAGAAGGTTAAGGGTTTCTGCCCCTGGTATCAGCCCCCAAAAGCCTTCTGCATTTTTCAAGTGTTTTACAGTTTTGTTTTTTAGATTTCAACCTCAACCCCATCTGGAATTTATTCGGTGTGGTCTGAGTTCGGGAGGTTCTAACTCCTGACACAACTTTCCTACAGCTGAGCCTCCTCCTCTAGCAAACTTGTCTCCATCCACAAACAGAGCCATTCAATTCCATTCTCTCCAGCCCACTGGCTTCCTCCAGTTTGCTCCACAAAGGCGTCCAAAGGGCCAACAGCTCTCCCTCCTCCCTCATCTTTCCTGCTTCCATTCTCAGTTCTCCTCCCCAGTCAGTTCTTCACAGGACCATCAAAGCAGTAATTTTTTTAAAATGTAAACTTGATATCACTTTCCTGCTTATAATTCTCCAATGACTTCCTACTGAAAATAGAATGAAATCCAGATTCCTTACCATGATTTATAATGTCCCACCTGGACTGCCCCACCTCATGCTTCTCCAAGAATGGTTTAATACTCTCTTTCTCACCCACTACACCCCAGCCACCCTGGCCACCTTTCAGCCCCCGAGCACACCAAGTTATTCCCTCGTTCAGGCACTTTGCACTTGCTCTTTCCTCTGCCTGAAAAGCTACTGACCTAGAATCTATGGTCTAGGAGACTGGCTGCTTCTCATCATTCGAGTAATGTCACCTCCTCAAACAGGCCTTCCCATACCCTGACACCACCCCATCTAAAGCAGCCTCACCTCGGTCACTCTCCATCGCATTACACCATTTCACTTTCTGCAAGGCACTTGCCCTTAACTGAATTATCTTGTTCATTCATTTATTCGTGTTTATTGTCTGTCTCCCCTGACCCTTCCCAAAGAAAGTGCTCTAGAAGGCAGGGTCTTTGTCTTTTTCAGCTCTGCATCCCCGCCGTCTGTCACGTCTATCACGTAGCAGGTGCTCAGTTAATAACTGTAGAGGGGAGGGAAAAAAATCTGGGGCTCGGCTTCTCACCCAAAAGATTGGTGTGGTATCTCTTAACGTCGGTATCTGCGGTGTGGAGCCAATCAACCTTCTCGCCCTCCTTCTCACCCTCCAGCCCCTCCTGCGGCCCGGCCCCCAGCTCGGACACAGAGCTAAGCTTGCTGACCCCCTAGGAAAATTTAATTCTCGTTGGCCGCGAGGCTGGACTCTGCACTGCCTTGGCGCCGCTGACCCATCCTCCCCGCCTGTCCTCCTTTGGGCAGGGAAAAGCGCCAAGTTTCCGCGGCGGCCGTCAAGCCCCGCCCGCCACGCGGGCGGGAGGAGGAGTGAGAGGGCAGAGCCGCTTACCAGTTCATCCGGACTGAGGACTCCGAACTGCACTCTCTTGATGGTGCGCAGCGGGCATGCGCTGTCCCCGGAGGGGGGGCCACCCCCATGCATCGCGGAGGCAGGCGCGCTGCGCAGGCGCAAACCTCACTACAAAAAGCCTGCGCCGCCTGCACCTAGGCGCTCAGACCCTGTCGGGGCGGCCGCCGGGAAGGACCTCCCCGAGTTGGGAGGAAAAAGCCGGAGGAGGAAAAGGTGGGGGAGGAAAGGAGGCGGGGAAACGAAAAGGGGCGAAAGGAGCTCTCCTCCGCCTTTCCGGAGATTTTTCGTCTCCCAAAAAGAAAATAAAAAGAGGAAGGGAAAGGAAAAGGTTCTGGGGGAGGAAGAAGAAAAAGGGTAACGAATAAATAAGTAACCGGGCTCCTGAACGGCAGAGGTTACGGCAGTTTGTCTCTCCCCCTTCCGGGAGCCGCCTTCTTCTCCAACCGTCCCGGCCGCGCTCTCGGCGCTTCTGAGGAGCGAGCTGGCCGGATGACGCCCTTTATAGATTCGCCCTGGCATTCCCCCGCCCCTTCCTTTCCCGCCCTCCCTTGCGCTACGGGGTCGACTGCGCCGGCGTGCACGGGGCGCGCGCTCGCGTCGTTGTTCCTCCCTCCCCGGCTCCCTGGCTGGGTCACCTTTTGAAATGACGAAGGGGAAGGGAATTTTTTTATCCCGCCGCCTCCCCTCGCTACTACCTCCCGCCCTGAAGTTTAAGGTTTGAAGATTCGAGGGTAAATATAGGCCGCTTTTATTCTAGTTTGGCGTGTGGTTTCATCTTCCGCCAAAGTTTCTGATTAATATCACCCCCCCACGCTGGAAAATGGTCTGTTCTGAGATTCGGTAATGAAGGAGGCGGGGCCGGTCGGATCCTCCCAAGTGGGTTCCCGAAGAGGGGGAGTACTGGGGGGGGGGGGGCCGTCCTTGGTCATGAATATGCAGTAATGTCACTGAATATGCAAGAAGGATCAACATGGCGAGGCCAATTGCTTGTCCGGAAGTAGCTGATATCTGTCGAGCGGCCTCCTGGGACGGGTGGGCATCTCCTAGCCTCTAATGGGGCGCTGTACGGAGCTCTCGTTCTGGATCCTCGACCTGAGCCGCTCGAAGAGGTCTCAGCTCAGAGGCCTTCTCCGGAAGGACGCTGGCCACTGTCCGGGAGAGATCACGGGACCGCGACAATCCAGGAAAAGCAGATTAGCCATTGGGTGGGACACAAAAATCCTGGGGGACTCAGGGTCAATGCATCTGAACATTAGGAAATCCTACCCCTTCTAGAATATTTCAAAAATGGGGCGGGGGGTGGTGGTGCGGGGATCCCAAGGGATTCTCCAATAAGAGCAGGGGGTAGGACTTCCACTGTCCTTCCAAAGCAGAGATGACACCAACTGCACAGCCACATTCAGAGTGATCCTTGTTTGATGTCAATATCACGTCACCACCCCAAGGTGGGGAGGCATAACCACGAGGAAGGGAAACCATCGCTCAGAGAAAAAAAAAACACACTCCCTTCCCCCACCGCAGCTGCTTGCTCTGTTTGCCTGAAAGCCCCAGACACTCCAGCCCCAAGGCTTTTCTCTCTGCCGCTGAGGGAAAAATCCTCCCAGTGGCTCATGGCCTGCCTGCCTCAGCCACTTTGATCTGCTCCTCAGACCTCCCTTCAAGCCCCAGCCTAGACTCCTGCTCTCCAGGCTTGTTTCAAGCCTGCTCTCCAGGCTTGTTCCAGGTCTTCCAGGCAGTCTTCTAGGCAATCCCTCTCCACTGAGTCCCCAATTCACCATTGACTCCAAGGGGTGTCACTCTCCCACACCAGTTCTTTTACAGTCACTTGTTCTCACATGTTTGTATTCCAGTTTTTCCTTCTATTCACCCAGTCCCCCCCACCCCACCCCCAGGCTCTCAAGTTCGATCTCACTCCACCTGACCTTCCCTCTCACAGCTGAGGTTCTGGGTGGTGATGATGGCAATGCTGCCCAACACGACCCCTGCCCCCATGATGTCAGAAGGTGCCACGGTCTCATAGAGCACATAATACTGCAGCATCAGAGCCACCACCACCTCAGAGTGCAGGATGGCACACACCAGGGCAGGGTGGGCCTTGGTGACCGCATAACTGACAGACACAAAGGAGACCAGGGCGAGGATCCCCACTGCCCCCACACAGCTCCAACTCAGAGGATCATTAGGCAACACGGGGGTCTGCAGCAGAAAGAGGCCTGGCACGGAGCCCACCAGCCCCACCAAGCCAAACAGGAAGGCCACTGTCAGTAGGCAGGAGGGGAAGTCCAGGGAGCGGTACACCAGGAGGCCCAGCGACAGTGCCAGGCCACCCAGGAAAGTGAGCACATAGCCCAGGGCAGTGTAGAGGCCTGTGGTCCCCTCCTGCAGTGTCCCTAGTCCAGGTCCCACGATGATGATGAGTCCCAGGGTGCTGCCCAACAAGCCACACCAGTCATAGCCACTGAGACGCTGGCTCTCGAGGCAGAGGGCAAGGAGAGCAGAGCAGACAGTGGAAGAACCTTTGCGGACGGTGGCAGCATTGCCAGCGGGCACCACCTGAACCGCACTGTAGGCGCATCCGATGCTGAGGACGTTGAACAGGGCATGGAGGCAGGCCCGGCCCCGGACATCGGGAGGTCCTAAGAGGGGGTCACCACGCAGTTTCAGCAGCAGGGCAATAGGGAGGTGGAAGAGGCATCGACAGATGAGCAGCTCCAACGAGGGTAAGTGGGAAGCCTGGTAAGCCATACGGGAGAAGGGGCCCACGAAGCCAGCGGGCAGGCCCCCACCCAGCAGGGCCACGAGCAGGCCCTTGGTGACATCAGAGGGCCGGCAGCGCTGGTGCGAGGGGAGGCTGGACGGAGTGGAGGGCGGTGATGGCTGGGTGAAGTCGGGCAGGTTGAAGTAGGGGTGACAGCCAGCCTGTTAGGGAGAAAGGAGCGCGGGCATTAGGGCAGCCATAGTCCAGGGGACCAGGGGTAGGGCGAATGTCAGGCTGGGTTCTGGGACCCTGTAGGGCAGTAGAAGGGCAGGCTGTCTTGCCGAGGAACTCTTGGGAGCTAGAAAGGGCCTGAAAAATGGATGAGGTGGTACAGTGTGGGTCTGGAGCCTCTAAAGCAGGAAGCAGGGAGTGAGCAGTCCTGGAGCATCGTGTTTCTCTGGGTAAGTTGTTCCCGGGAGGAGAAAAAGAGGACCCAGGGATGCTCTGTTGGTTTGAGGAAGGGGAGGCGGCCTCAGATGCTGTGTATCTGTGTGATGTCACAGGTTCCAGGGACATCTGGGAACACCATTATGAATTTTGCTTGTGGGTGTCTAGGAAAGCTGGGAAGTTTTAGAGAAGGAGGGGGAAGGGAGCAGCCAGGAGCTACAGGGAAGGGGGCTGTGCGCCCCGGCGCCCCACACTCACCATCTTTCCCTTGGACTTCCTCCTCTCCTCCTGGCTCAGGGGCCCTGGGCCCTTCAGAGCTCCAGCCATTGTGAGCTGGTTGGAGGGGTGGCGGAGTTCTTCCCTGGAACCTCCCTGAGGTGGGGGTGGGCCGATTTTCTCAATGTTTCCAACTCTGCTTGCTTTACATTTTTGTGACTCCAAAGTCTGTCTGATTCTTTTTTTCCTCTTTTCAACTACCTCTGTGATGAGATATCTTCGGTTTTTAGTTAATTTATTTATGTCTTGCCCGATTTCCGAAAGGTTTTATGGAAAGGACCTCTGAGGGCCAGCTCCTCTTTCTCCTGAGTTTTGAATTTTTGAACACCTGGGAGGAGTCTCTGGGACTGTCCCTCTGGAGTTTCAGGAATGTGTTTCTCCTCTGTGTGCTTCCACCTGGTGGTGTTGGTGCTGTCCCAGGAGGTCCACACCAAGTCCTCTGCATTTACGCAGAGTATATACATGTGGATGTTTCTGCCGGTGGGAACAAAATAGCAAGCTGCGTGTTCATCTGCGCTGGTAGCCATTTACGTGTACCTGTTCTGTAGGGCTGGGGCGTTCCCAGCTCGCGGCCTGGGGGGTCGGGGGGGGGGCCCCTGTGCATTTCTGGAGAGGGAGCGTGTGTGTGTGTGTGTGTCTGTGTGTGTGTGTGTGTGTGTGTGTGTGTGTTTCTCCAGGGCTGCCCCTTTGAGTGTGTTGAGCCTGGGTCTGCGGGTCCCATTGGGCCTGATTGTGAGCCTGCCACGTTGTGTGTCTGCGGAGAGGGTGTGCGTGCTCTGGGCGGTGTGCACCACTGAGTGAAGAGCGTGCAGGGGGCGGGGGGGGAACCCCTTCCCAGGGAGTGGGTGGTCGTGCGGCCCCGCGCCGCTGCTGCTGCAGCCAGGCCCGCGCCTAGCTCGGTGCCCACCCGTCCGGCCGCCCTGCGTGGCGCCGTTCCCTTCCCGGGATCGGTCCGGGCGCAGGCCGTCGGGCGCGCTCGCCCCGAGCCCGAGCCCGAGCCCGGAGCCTGGTGTCTGTGCCTGCTGCGCTGCGCCAGCCTCCTCTCGGCGGCGGCGGCGGCGGCGGCGCTGGGGGGGTACTGTTTCCGGGGGTGGGGGTGGGGGTAGGACCGGGGCGGGGGGAGCCGATGATGTCAGCGGCGGCGGCGGCGGCGGCGGCGGCGGGGCCGGGCCGGGGCCGGGCGCTGGGGGGGCCGGGGCCGGAGCCGGAGCCGGAGCTGGAGGCGGGCGAAACCGGAGCGGCCGGTGGCGGCCACGGTGATGAGTCGGGCCTGGCGGACGCGGCGCCATCGCAGTCAGGTGGGCCCCGGGGCGAACCGGGCAGGGCCAGGGCGGACCGGAGCCAACAGCCGGGCCCCCTCCCCGCTGCCCGGTGCCGCGGGGGCCCGGGCCACGTCCCGTGCCGCGACCGCTCCCCTTTGGGGTTGACCTGGGGGCTCAGGGGTCGGGGGCTGAATCTGGCCCCGCCTCCAGGCGCGCACGGCGCTGGGGGGGGGCGACTAAGGGGGCCCGGGTACGGCGTCCGACCCAGCGGCGGCCGGGGGGCGCGATCGCCTGGGGCCGTGGAAAGGGCCGCGCTCATTCCCCGCTTGAAGGGTTAATTCTGCAGCCCAGTGTCCCCCTCCCCCTGTGGGGCACGTTGGGGTGGGGCGGGGCGGGTGTGAGCCCGGGCCGGCGCTGCAAGCCGCTGGGAGGGCGATGGCGTAGGAGCCAGGCAGGGGGGTGGGGGGAGGGGTGGGCCGCCGAGTGCCCTAGAGTTGGGGTGTGCGGGGTGCGCAGGGCGAGCAGGCGACCCGGAGCCGCCGCGCCGTCGGGGCAGGGTTGTGGCTGTGAGTCCTGGAGCTTGTGTGTCTCCTCCTGTGTTGTGGGGCAAGGTAAACCTCTCCTGGTCACCACTGTTGGCTGGTGCGGCAGCCAGGGGTCCTGCAGGGCTCTCCCGGGCTATGGGGACAGAAAGCCAGACAGAGAGAGTCCAGTGTTGTGGGGCAGAATTACAAGATGTGGCCCTGTGGCTTTGGGTGACAGGTCCGCATTTGAAGCCGCGCACAGTACCGGCGGAGTTTGTTAGGTGTGGGGTTTTATGTTTTACACCGGCGTGTGTTTTCTTGCACATATGTGTCTGGCGCTGCACATATGAACTATTTGGGAACTGTTGTTTTCTGCGTAGCTGGCGAGGGGTAAGTGCTGTGGAGGGCGCCGGAGTGCAGGGTGTCGTGTGCCCAGCTGGAGAGGGCAGTTGTGTACCCTTGAGTCTGAGTGGGAAGGTGTCGGGTCCGGTCCCGTTCATGCGGCCCCGCTGAGGTGTGGTCCAGTCTCGGAGAGGATGGCCCGCTCGATGGGTTCTTGGGTCCATGTGACGATCAGGTGGCACAGGGGAGGGAGGGCGCGGGGGGATGCATGTCTAGAACTCAGGTCCCGCGGGTCGTGCAGGAAGTGAGAAGCCCCAGGGTGTGTCTCAGGTACCCCTAGGGCGGCTGGCACCAGTGTGAGGGGCCCTGGGTGGAACATGCAGGTTGTGTTTATGGGATGGGGAGGCAGCCGAGCCAGGGGAAGGTTGTGTGTTTGCGACATTCCCTACGGGATTCTTTTGTGACGTCGTTTGTGGGAGCCCATCTGTGCTGTTGGGCTGGGAAGCAAGCTGGTCAGAAAACACTTGTGGGGAGGGCGATGGCGTGACAAGGGCCGTGTGGGCCTCGGACTCTGGAGATCAGCCGTGAGCTGTGTGTGCGTGCCTGCCTCTGCGTGTTGGAGTGGCCGTGTGGGGCTGCTGTGGGGATATGTTATGAAGAAGGAGGGGAGATAAATATGGGGCAGAGCAAGGGCAGCAGGCGGGAGGCCTGGGTGTTGTCGGGCAGCCCAGCTAGTCTGTGCAGGGTCTGTGCGCTAGCCCCTCGCCGGCCCGCCCAGCGCGTCAGGGTCACCGGGTGGAGAGGCCTGGCGGCTGCGAGGAAACTCAACTTGGACGGAGCAGCTCCTTGGCCATGTTTATGTAAAGGCCGGGTGTGACTCTTGTCACTGAAATGGAAAAAAGAAACATGAAGTTTTCAGTCTCCTCCTGCTTCAACCCTCTCTCTGCCCCCTTGCAGGGATCTCTGCTATTCTGTCTCTTCTGTGATGCACACTGGGCCCCTCCTGCGACCGTGGAAGGGTCTGGGAATGGAATTTGCTCACTAGGCAGATTCCTCAGAACAGGTTTTCCTCACCTTTGGGGCCCAGGCCCTTCTGTAGGGGTGTGTGTGTGTGTGTGTGTGTGTGTGTGTGTGTGTGTGTGTGTGTGTGTGTGTGTGTGTGTGTGTGTGTGTGTGTGTGTGTGTGTGTGTGTGTGTGTGTGTGTGTGTTCCAAGTGTACATATCGCTGTGGTCTGCCCCTGGCCTGGCGGGGAGGGTGCGTGTGCATGGGGGCAGGGAGGGCACTACGGCCAGGCCCCCCCCACTGCGTGGGGGCGTGCTGGCTATGTCAGGCCTGCACAACAGGTGCACCATGGCCTGGTGGAGGGCAAGGAGGCCTAGACTAGAACTGAGGAGTTCGGGCCCTACCCCGTCCTCGCTGGCACCTTCCCTAAGTGAGCCTCAGTTCCTCATCTTTAAAATGGGGCTAATCATCTGCCCTGTCCATCTTCCAACGGGGCTGTAGGTAGGTAGCACATGGAAAACATACCTGGAAAGTAGCTACAGTCTGGGGACTATGCCTGTGCCAGCCACTGTCAGCCCTCTGCCAGCACTGAGCCCCTTCCTGGGGCTTGGTTAATAACAACAGTAAACACTTATTTAACACTGTGCACCAGGCACTGTCCTCAGTGCTTTTACGTATGGTCACTCATTTAGTCCTCCCAGCGCCGCGTGGAAGTAGGAGTTCTAAGTACCTCCCTTTGTCAAATGAGCCAGCCGAGGCCCAGAGAAGTAATTTGCCCAAAGCCACTTAGCTAGTAAGAAGTAAAGCTGGATTTGAACCCAGCCAGTCTGATTCCAGATCATGTGCTCTTTATATGTGTCCTCTAGTGCCCTTTTGAAGCTTTCTGTGGGCCTCTCTGTGCACCACCCCCGCCAAACACACACGCACTTCTGCCCAATTTCTGCAGAACTTAACACCTGCACCAGTCCATTTCAGAAGACTGGTGTGTTTAAACAGTGACTTAGGGAGTCTCAGCCTGGGAGGGAGAACCTAGCATCCACTGCTGGATACTGGCCACAGGAGCACAAAACGTTGATGAACCAGGCAAAGGAGAGATTGTTCTTGTCCTGAGGGTCAGGGAGGGCCAAGAGGAAGATGGCATTTGAGGTAGATCTTAACATTTTGGAGGGATTTGGGGAAGAGGCTGGGGACAAGGTTGTATTTCTAGCAGGAGAACCAGCATGGGCGAGGGCATGGAGGTGTGGGACTGCTGGGGATGGAGAGCACAGCGTGTGCTTAAGGGGAGACTCATGCAATGCAAGAATAGAGAGGAAGATGGGAATTAGACTCGAATGCTCAGCTGAGGAATTTGAGCTTTATTCCGGAATGGAGGCCCAAGAAGGTTTCTGAGCCCAGGAGCGATGCCACCTGAGCTGCTTCGGGGCCGTTGATCCTCAGTGAGAGGAAGGCTGGATGGTGGAAGCTAAGACCAGAAGCAGGGGACGAGCTGGGAGGCCATGGCCTTGGACCATGAGTGTTACAAGGCCCTGAGCTAGTTTGGGGGCCAGAGGCAGGTTAGAGGGAAGGTTTCCAGAGCCATTCCCAAGCTGGGCCGCAGGGAATTCCCTGGCAGTCTAGTGGTTAGGACTCCACACTCTCACTGCTGAGGGCCCAGGTTCGATCCCTGGTCAGGAAACTAAAACCCCCTAAGCCGCACAGCATGGCCAAAAAAGAAAACAAAAAACAAAAAAAACTGGGTTGCATATTTGACCAGACTCAGTGGCTGCTGGATGTGGAGAGTGAGGGAAAGGGTGGAGTCAGATATGACACAGTTACCATTTAGCACGTGAGACCTCGCGTGGTGATTTCGGTAGCCCGCTGGCCCCGGCAGTGTGGCAGAGGGAAGGACCCTGCATCTGGGTTCACACAGGCCTGGATTTGAATTTTGACTCTGCTGCTCACAAGCTGTGTGACCTTGAGCAAGGTAAATCCCTCTGTGAGCTTCAGTTTCCTCATCTGTAAAATTGGGATAAAATAAATGCCAACTTTGGGTGGCTGAGGAAACCATTAAATGAGGCAACGCCTGTAAAGCCCTGGAGGTAAATCAGGCAAAGCGTGAGCACCCTGGAAGTGGTCAAGTTACGCTCGCCACCCCCAGCTCCTGGCCAAGTCAGGCCAGGACTGAGGATGGCGTCCTTCCTGAAAGTGGACACACTCCAGGACGTCTTGAAGAAAGCAGGTTCATTCATTTACCCCAAATGTTTTTGATCTCCCACTATGTATCAGGCATTGTTCTAAGCACTGGAGGTAGCAGTGAACAAAGCAGAGAAAAATCTCTCCCTCCCCTGGAGCTTGCAGTCTAGCGATGAATGAACAGTATGTCTTACTAAATGCCAAGGAGGAAAATAAAGTAGGGGAGAGGGATAGGGAGTTTGGGGAGGTACGGGGCGGCCAGGGAGGGCCTTGGGGGAAGGTGACTTTTGAGTCAAGGCTTAAAGGAGGTGGGGCAGCAAGGCATGAGGCTACCTGAGGAAAGAACATTCCAGGCAGAGGGAACAGCAAGAGGTGGAGTGTATCTGGTGGCAGCCCTCAGATCTGCACCTCAGTCACACCTCTAAGATCACACAGCCAGTTAAGAGTAGAGAAATGGTAAAAACAAACTAAAAACCACAGAGCCATCAAACCTACCCTGAAGCCTGATTTCTGCCCCTTTTTCTTCACCACTTCCCCCCACCATTTTCCGGGACTGAGTTCCAAGATGATAATTAGAGCTAGCACTTCCTGAGCATTTGCTGCATGGCAGGCACTCTTCTACGTACTGCCAGTCATCAGCTCGTTTATTCTTTACAACCCTATGTAGTGGGCGCTTCTCATTATCCCCACCTCATTGACAAGGAAACTGACATACAGAGAGGTTAAGTAACTTGCCCAGGGTCCCATAACTAGTGTCTTCTCCACCTCCCATAAACCCTTGCAGGGCAGTGGCCTCTGGTGGGGCAGTTGAACTCAGGAGAGCAGGGTCCAAACCCAGCTTGGTTAGCAATGAGACCAGGGGCAAATCACCCTGTCACTACGTCCTCTCTACCTGCAAGTGAGGTGTCTAGAGTATTTAAAGCCTCAGTTTCCTCATCTGTAAAATGGGTTTGACACTAGCCCCTGCCTCACTGTGGTCCTTTTGAGTGTTGAGATAATGCAGATAAAATGCTTAGCACTGGATTTGGCACATAATATTTTTCTCATCAATGGCAGCTCCAAGTACCATGATGATGATGGTTCTAGATGATCTCCAAGGGCCAGGCCAGCCTTGGACCTCTGTGGTTCTAAAAAGCCTTGATAGGCCTTGTCCAAATATCTTGGCAGTCAGCACACAGCCATGCCTCAGAAGGCCCCAAGCCCATATGGCTGTGCAGGTGGGCAGGCCTGGCCGAGGGGGTGAGTGGGGGCCAGAATCAAGCTTTGCTGTGCGTGGCCTTTTCCTCTATTTTTTTCCCCTTCCTCTAATTTCCACAAAGATCCTAGATGGGCTGGTGGCGGCCCTAGTGGGTGCTGTTGAAAGAAAAACATAACTGTTTTCCTGTACACTCAACTCATGACACTTCTGACACGAAATGTGTGGGTTTTTCTCCCCACACTGACCAGTTCTCTGACACTAGCTGGGTGTCCTACAATTCAGTTCAATTCCGATACTGTCTGCCTGGAGATAGCATCAGATCCCAGAGGTTAAGGGCTCATTCCCACAAGACTGCCCCCACTTCAGATACCAGTTTGCAAGCCCAGACCTCCTGTAGTTTTTTTTGTTTTAAAACTTTTAGTTTTATTTTATTTTATTTAGTTTTTTGGCCGTGCCACGCGGCCTGTGGGATCTTAGTTCCCCGACCAGGGATTGAACCCGTGACCCCTGCAGTGGCAGCACAGAGTCCTAACGACTGGACCACCAGGGAATTCCCCAGACCTCCTGTACTTCTGACTGACCATCAAGACATCAGGCTTTCTCATGACCCCGTCCTCAGACTTGATAATTTGCTAGGATGGCTTACAGAACTGAGGGAAATACTTACATTTATTGGTTTATTATATAATAAAGGATATGCTAATAGCCAAATGAAGAGGTACGGAGGGCGAGGTCTGGAAGGGTCCGAGGACAGGAACTTCTGTCTTCACAAAGTTGGGGTGCACTACCCTCTCGCCATGGGGATGTGTTTAGCAACCAGAAGCTCTCTGAACCCCATATTTCAGAGACTTTTATGGAGGCCTCATCACATAGGCATGATCGATTATTACCTGAGTCTCCAGGCCCTCTTCTCTCCCCAGAAGCAGTGGGGGACTGGGGCTGAAAGTTCCAAACTTCTAATCACGGCTCTGTCTTTCTGGTGACCAGCCCGCATCCGGGATCCCACCAAGAGTCGCCTCATTAGAACAAGAGACTCTCCTATCACCCAGGAAATTCCAAGGAGTTGAGGAGCTTAATGTCAAGAACTGGGCTCAAAGACCAAATGTTAGAATAAGATTCTCCTAGCACCCCTGTTACTTGGGAAATTACAAGAGTTTTAGGAGCTCTGTGTCAGCAATGGGGACAAAGACCAAATATATTACAGTTGACCCTCGAACAGTGTGCGGGTTAGGGGCCCAGACCGTCCACGCAGCGGAAACTCCAAGTATAGCCTTACAATCGGGCCTCCGTATCCAAGGTTCTGCGTCCTCGGATTCAACCAACCTTGGATCGTGTAGTGCTGTCATATTTACCATTGAAAAAAATCCACGTGTAAGTGGACCTGTGCAGTTCAAACCTATGTTGTTCAAGGGTCAACTTTATTTCTTGTTATATCACAGTATCCCAGCTGTAAACATGTCCTTCATCCTGATGTGATATAATCAAGAATGCAGGCCTTTGAGCCGAACTTCCTGGGATCAGATCCCAGCCCTGCTACCAACTGGTCATATATCCTTGGGCAGCTACCTAGCATCTCCGAGCCTCAGCCTGTCACTTTAAAGTCAAGAAGCTAACTGCTACCTTTTAGGGTAGTGATGAGGAACAAATGGGGTAATGCAAGTAAAAGCATCAACTCTTGGGGGTCCCTGTTGGCTGGTGGCTGTCACAGAAGGGAGTAGGAGGCCTTGCTCTCTTTCCCCATTTTACAAACAGAACTGAACACCAAACCGCGAACGGGGCCCCTTCCCCTGGATTCCTGACCCACCTGCAATCCAGCAACTCAACTGATGGAGAAGCATTTGACCTAGGTGTGTGCCTGACAGTCGGGGCTGTTAGAACTTTTGAATATCACCCCTGTTTACCACCCTCCTCGTCCTCCAGGAGAGGGCTCAGAGCAATCTTTCGGGAACATGAAATGGGCTGTGGAGGGCAGGCAACTTAGTCCAGATAGTATGAGTAATAAATGGGAAGAGAGCGTCTTCTGGGGGGGGTGGGAATTGTATGAGGAACTCCTGACGCAGGACACCTCGGAGGTCATGTGTGACTCAGGACGTGCGCAAGGGGAGGGCTCCCAGGCTTCATGGAGGGTTCATGAGAGGGGCCGAGAGCTCTGCTCTCAGATCAAGAGGCCTGGGTCTGTGAACAGGCCCCACCTGTCATGACCAGCTCTGTGTGTCTTTGGCTAAGTTACTTTATGGCTCTGGAATTGAGATCTTCAACTGAAAAATTAGCCCCCAAAGCCGAGGCTGCGAGGTGCTTTCTGGGCAGTGACCACCACAGCTCACATTTGGGTTGCCTGCTATTCCTTTTGGATGAGCCTCCCAGCAAGAGTGAGATAGGGGTTGCATTCCCCACCCTCCCCTTTTTAAGCCAAAGTCCTAAAGCCACCAGCTGTCAGAATAAGGAGTGGGACCCAAGCTTCCTCACTTCCGGTCTGGTGGCCTTTTAGCGCCCTTCAGAGATTGGAGCAAGCTGGCGCGTGTGCAAGAGTTCGTAGTCTTCAGTGGTCACCTGGCACCTAGGCCAGAAACCCCCTCTAAGATTTAATGTCAAGAGGTCCTCTCCTAATTTGAATATCTAGCAGCTTGGTCCAATGAAAAAGCTCAGACAAATCTATCTTGATATGTAAATGAGACTATTATAGTGAAAGACAACATGCAAATCTTTGATTTCCTTTGAGCCCCGAAGGTTGGGCCAAAGGGACTTGAGAGTGATCCAGCAGGCTTCCCTGGACCTACGGGATTGAACTGTGCTCCTGGATTGTTTTGAGGCAAATTGGGAATATGCAAATTATCTTGTTCCTGTACTTCTGGGGGCCAGCAGCACAAGGCTTTGCAATAATTTGTGTGAACTCCTGGGTCCAACTGGAGGCAGCTCAGCAAATAACCTCTCGGGCTCCCAGGAGGGTCAGGGTCTGCAGAGCAGCCTGGGCCTCGTTGGCCCTGCACACTGCGCCACCCCCCACCTCCTGGGTCCCCTCCCGTCCGGTTCCCTTATTGAGGACGGGGTTTCTGTTTCCCCACAGAGGGAAGAGGCCTGGCAGAAGGGACTCGCTGAGCCACCCCCGCTCTGCTCCATGTTGGCTGTGCTCTCAGGTGAGGTGGCGCGAGAGGTCTGCCCCGCGGGAGGCTGGGCCTGAGGCAGCAGGCCAGCAGAGCAGCTGTGTTGTCCAGGCCGGGGAGTCCTGAGAAATGGTCAGCAGAGGCTGTGGGGCCTCCCTCCCCCTCCCAGTGGGAGAGAGGTGTCCATTGCTTACCTCGCTAGTCTGTGGCTTGGAAGTCTTGACCCCTGACCTTCATCAAGACCTGAGGTATTCCTGGCCTCTACCAGCCCCCGACGTTTGACACACGGGCGTTGGATGCTGGCCGGACGTGGGGTGGCTAAGGTTAACCCCTCACTTCCGTGACCAGAAGTCAGTCAGCCTTCCACCTGTCTCTGGCCAACAGCCCCCCACCCCCTCCCAGCTCACCTCTGATTTTAGAGGCCCCCACCCTCTGCCCAGCCTCTGAGATCCTCCCCTGGCCTCTTCTCCTCCATCTAGGCTGGCGCCATGCCCCCCCCAGCAGAGGTGACAGACCCGTCCCATGCCCCTGCCGTCCTGCGCCAGCTCAATGAGCAGCGGCTCCGTGGCCTCTTCTGTGACGTCACCCTCATAGCCGGAGACACCAAGTTCCCTGCTCACCGCAGCGTCCTGGCTGCTTCTAGTCCCTTCTTCAGAGAGGCCCTGCTCGCTTCAGCCCCACTGCCCCTCCCACCAATTACTGGGGGCTCTGCCCCCAACCCTGCCTCCACCACAGCTTCTTCCTCCTCCTCCTCGTCCTCTTCCTCTCCCCCTCCACCCTCACCTCCCGCTTCATCCCCACCCCGGGTCCTGGAGCTGCCAGGGGTCCCAGCAGCTGCCTTCTCTGATGTCCTCAATTTCATCTACAGTGCCCGGCTGGCACTACCTGGTGGTGGAGGGGACGGGGCAGCTGTGGCAGAGATCGGCGCTCTGGGGCGGCGTCTGGGCATCTCCCGCCTGCAGGGCCTGGGGGAGGGAGGTGATGCCTGGGCACCTCCTGCCCCAGCCCCCATGGCCACCTCGCAGCCTGAAGAAGACAACTTCGGGCCTGGGCCTAGGCCAGCCGGGGAGTGGGAGGGTGACAGGGCTGAGGCCCAGGCCCCTGACTCACAGCCTCCCCTGCCCCGGCGGCCCCTCCCCTGCCCCCGATGTGGGAAAAGCTTCATCCATCCCAAGCGGCTGCAGACCCATGAGGCACAGTGTCGTAGGGGGGCCAGCACTCGGGGGTCTGCAGGGCTGGGAGCCGGGGGCTCTGGCCCCAGTGGCCCTTCAGGAGTGGACGCCTCAGCCCTGCCCCCACCAGTGGGCTTCCGAGGTGGTCCCGAGCACGTGGTGAAGGTGGTGGGCGGCCACGTGCTGTACGTGTGCGCGGCCTGTGAGCGTTCCTACGTGACCCTGTCCAGCCTGAAGCGGCACAGCAATGTACACTCGTGGCGGAGGAAGTACCCCTGCCGCTACTGTGAGAAGGTGTTCGCCCTGGCTGAGTACCGTACCAAGCACGAGGTGTGGCACACCGGGGAACGCAGGTGAGTGGCCTGCACGGCCGGGGATGGTGGGGGGAGGGGTCACATGGGAACTTGTCCATTCAGGGATCACAGGGACAAGGGAGAAAATGGGCAGAGCATGGGGCCTAGAAACTCATCCTGAGACGCCTGCTCACCCACTAGCCCCTGCTCACCTGCTTTCCATCACTCACCCTTCTGCCTCCCTTCAGCCCCGTTTCCTTCCGCTGATGTTTATTAGCACCTCCAGGTGTCACGTCCTGGCTTGGTGATGTGGAAGAGACCAAGGAAGAGAAAGTTGCTTCATGGGACAGGACTAGGGAGCTCAGGCATGTCCAGCAACAGCTGTAATGCACCCCTGTTCATAAGACATTTCCCCCTTCTGTCATGTGAGCTTCAGAAGAAGGCTTTGGGAGGTAGGCAAGGTGTGTGATTATTCCCAGTTCACAGACGGAACAGCTGAGGCCTGGCATCTCACAGCCAGTGGGGGGCACTGTACTGGGACTGGTGTCCTTTCTGAGGCTGGCAGGGTGAGACAAGCAGCCTTTAAGGAGGGTGAGCAAATGGCTGGGGCAGTTCAAGGTCTGAGTGGAGGCAGGAGAGGACGTGGGAAGCTGAGGCCGTGGCTTCACGGCCCTGACTCAACTGGCTCTGGCCCTGCCCTGTTCCATGCCGTCCTGGCCCAGGTACCAGTGCATCTTCTGCTGGGAGACCTTTGTCACCTACTATAACCTGAAGACCCACCAGCGAGCCTTCCATGGCATTAGCCCGGGCCTCCTAGCCAGTGAGAAGACGCCCAATGGAGGCTATAAGCCCAAGCTCAATACCCTCAAGCTGTACCGCCTGCTCCCCATGCGGGCGGCCAAGCGGCCCTACAAGACCTACAGCCAGGGAGCCCCCGAG
Source organism: Lagenorhynchus albirostris (assembly GCF_949774975.1). Taxonomy (NCBI): domain Eukaryota; kingdom Metazoa; phylum Chordata; class Mammalia; order Artiodactyla; family Delphinidae; genus Lagenorhynchus; species Lagenorhynchus albirostris. The sequence goes on from NC_083114.1 coordinate 9,155,619, forward strand.
GCCCCCCTTTCTCCGAGCCTCAACACTCCGGCCCCTGCGGCAATGCCGGCCAGCCCACCACCCGGACCCCCACCTGCCCCAGAGCCTGGCCCCCCACCGTCTGTCATCACTTTTGCCCACCCAGCTCCCTCTGTCATTGTACACGGGGGTAGCACCAGTGGTGGAGCAGGGAGTGGGCCGGCCAGCACAGGGGGGGCCCAAGCTGCCTCAGTCATCACTTACACTGCTCCGCCACGGCCCCCCAAAAAACGTGAGTACCCACCTCCTCCCCCTGTGCCTGCAGCTGCCCCAGCCAGCCCAGCCCCAGCCGGCAGCCCAGCCACAGCCACGGAGGAGGCCAAGGGCCGGAACCCACGGGCCACAAGGACTCTGACCTACACGGCCAAGCCAGCTGGTGGGCTTGGTGGGGGCGGGGGTCCCCCTGCAGGGCCTGGCCGGGGTCCCTCTCAGCTGCAGGCTCCACCTCCACTGTGTCAGATCACTGTACGAATCGGTGAGGAGGCTATTGTCAAGCGCCGCATCTCAGAAACTGACCTGCGTCCCGGGGAGCTGAGCGGAGAGGAGATGGAGGAGAGCGAGGAGGAGGATGAAGAGGAGGACGAGGAGGAGGACGAGGAGGATGAGGAGGACGAGGAGGAGTCGAAGGCTGGCGGGGAGGACCAGCTCTGGAGGCCCTACTACTCGTACAAGCCCAAGCGCAAGGCTGGAGCCGCAGGCCCGGGCAGCAGCGGGGGTGGCGGGATGCCCAGAGGCCGCCGGCCGCCTCGCTGGAGACAGAAGCTGGAACGGAGGAGCTGGGAGGAGACCCCGGCGGCCGAGGGCCCCGCAGGGCGTGCCCGTGGCGAGCGGAGGCACCGCTGCGGGGACTGTGCCCAGACATTTGCCACCCTGAGGAGGCTGCGCAAGCACCAGGAGGCCCACGGCGGGGGCTCCCACAACTCTCGGGCTGGACGGAAGCCTTCCACCCGCTTCGCCTGCCCTCACTGCGCCAAGGTGTGCAAGACGGCAGCCGCCCTGAGCCGCCACGGGCAGAGGCATGCTGCCGAGCGGCCCGGGGGTACCCCCACGCCTGTCATTGCCTACTCCAAGGGCTGCGTTGGCACCCGAGCCGGGGACGTCAAGGAGGAGGCTCCCCAAGAGATGCAAGTCTCCTCATCCAGCGGGGAGGCGGGTGGCGGGAGCGCTGCTGCTGAGGAAGCTTCCAAAACCGCCTCGCTCCAGGACCCTGTCATCTCAGGGGGGGAGGAGCCCTCAGTGGTGGCAGGAGGGGGTACCTATGCATACCCACCTGTGCAGGAATTTCCACTGGCTCTGATCGGGAGCGGCCGGGAATCTGGCAGTGGCAGGGGAAAAGCTGGGAGTGAGGGGCCAGTGGGGGCTGGGCGGGGGGACCGGATGGAGGGGATGGGGGCTGCCAAAGTCACCTTCTACCCTGAGCCCTACCCACTCGTCTATGGGCCCCAGCTTCTTGCCGCCTACCCTTACAACTTCAGCAACTTGGCCGCTCTCCCAGTTGCTCTTAACATGGTCCTACCTGATGAGAAGGGTGGGGGGGCCCTTCCCTTCCTACCAGGGGTCTTTGGCTACGCAGTCAACCCTCAAGCAGCACCCCCTACCCCCCCAACTCCACCGCCCCCAACTCTCCCTCCACCAGTCCCCCCTAAGGGAGAAGGGGAAAGGGCAGGGGTTGAAAGAACCCAGAAGGGAGATGTGGGGTGAGCTCTGGGCCCAGATCCCCCCTTTCACCAGATGCCACCCTCCCTGAACCCCCGCCACTACCAGCTCCCTGGCCTCCCTGCCCCTTGGGAGCCCCTCCACACTCTTGTGCAGGGACTTGGGGGCCTCTGGAGCTCAGGGGTCAGGCTGCTTTGTGTGAGATTGTAGTTTTCCCACCACCTGGGAAGGGATCTTTGGTGGTTCCCCTCTCAGTTCTCCTCCAGGGAATGGCCTCCGTGAGGGGCAGGGCCAGCTCCCATCCTTCTCCAGCCCTTGGGGCAACTGAGCAATATACTTAAATGAATCTCTACTCATAGCCCCCACCAGCTCTGAATGTCTAACCCGCCCCCCTGATTCGTAAACCTAGGGGGAAACCATCTCTCTCACCTAATGTTCCCCCCCTCGTTCTGAAGCTTTCTCTAAGCCCTTGCCCAGATGCTTCCCAGCACATTCCATCCTTTGTGGCCCAGGGCCTGGACCAGACCATTGTGATACCTGACACTTACTCACCTGGGAGTGTGGCTTTGGATTCCATTCTCCCCGACGGTGGGTTTCTGTGCCCATTTCCTTCACATTAAGATGCCATCCCTTCCTTGGCTTCCATGCCTTTGGATCTTCCATATTCCTCCTTATACTCCTAGACTCTGGAGATGGCCTCTCCCATCCAGGTCAAGGAGGTGCTGGGGGGAGGGCTACCTATCTGTTCCATGGCTGAGTACTTTCCCAGCCCAGGGCAGCACCAATCTCAGCCCTACTTTGACCCTCAAATCTCGTGAGCCCCAGACTCTTCCAAGGCAAAAGAAGTAGGTAGATTGCATCTCTTCCTGCCTCTACATATGGCCTCTTCTGGGCTAAACCAGATTTGGGGGCCAGGAGGGAGGAGCTCTATATGGAATGGGGAAGGGAATCTACTTTCTCCCTGTTTTTTTTCCCGATGGTTTCTCCCAGACTAGACCAAATAGCCAGAAAAATGGATGGGGGTTGGATGGGTGGGTAAGCCCAAGATTTGCACATGACCTCCCATCCTTACCTTAACCTCCTTTTTTCCCCCAGTATCACTTCCCTCACCAATCACTCCAGATGGTTTTTGGTGAACCATCCTACTCCCTTGGTGGGCTTTGGGGTATCCCCACCAACTTTCCCTGCAAAATAGCACCTTACACCCCATCTTTGACTCAGTTCCCCACGCCCAAAGATCCCAGCCTAGGGATGGGGTACAGGGACCTTATAAGTCCCTAATCCCTAATTTGCACTAGTTAACCCTGGTCAGGGGTCCCTATGTTTCCTTCCAGTGGGGGAGTTGAAGAAATGTTTGCTCCTAATTCTCTTTGATAACTGGGCCTCCCCACTCTGTGATTGGATGAACATTTTCCATCCACCCACCTCCCCCCCCCAGAAAAAAAAAAAACAGCTCACGAGGGGAGAGCCAGTTTGGGGGAGCAAATTTGAAAAATGGGAATTAGAGGAGTGCAGTTTAAAAAGGGGAAAAGTTGTCATCAAAATGGCAGCCTTTTTCTCAGCTACTGTTTTTTGGGGCCAAGATGGCTGCCCTCTCAACTGATGCTGAAAGGGCAAGATCATGGCTTTTGGAGGGAGGGGGTTTGGGGGGAGGGACAGGACCAACCTCCTGCCTCTTCTTGCCCTCCCAGCATACGGAAAGGGGAGGTTTTCGACAGGCTCCCTGAATGTTAACCACGGAGGAGTGTCGCTCCTTCACTCCTCCTCTGTCTCTTTGCACTTTTCTTGGTCTTGGCCACAGTCCGAGTGAAGAGTTTCCTACTGAATGTACCATACCGAGTTCCAATTTTTAAGGGGGAGAAAAGTTTAAAACGGGGAAAAATGCAAAAAAAAAAAAAAAAAATCACAAAAAAAATTCCCACAAATCTTGTTTCTGGCACTTTAGAAAAACTGCGAATAAAAGTACATAATAAAGAATACATATATATCTACACGCAAATTATATATATAAAATATATATATATATATATATATATATATATATATATATATATATATATATACACACAGCGGAACCACAAGAGAGACTGAGGAAGGCCTTGGAGGCAGGGGGCAGATGCGATAACAGTCCCCCTATATCCTTAACCTGCACTCCTCTGAGGCAAAAAGGCACAGAGATTTAAGGGGTTGAGGATGGACCAGGGAATTTGAATTTCAGAACAGGTCAAAATTCTAAAACCATGGACATTTTGGGAGAACTGAGAATGTAGACATTTATTTTTTTGAAAATATGATTTAGGAAAATAGTTTCCAGAATTTGGTGGTTCTGGGCAACAAAGGAGATTGTGGCGAAATGGCAATTAAAATACATGTATCGGAGTTGGGGAACTTGAATATTGTGAATTTCACATGTTGGAAATTTGGGATTTTGCAATTTTGTCTTTTGAAAATTATTAAGTCTTGTCAGTTTGTGCCCTCTTTCCCCATGTTCCCTGGGAAGAAGGGTGACGGTGGAGTGGGAAGGCCACTGGTTCTGTGCCACAGCACACAAGATTTAGAATTCTACAGACTCTAGCTCTATACGTAGTGAGGACCCAGATTTAGAGAAACTGACCAATATTTATCTCCGCATTTGTGTGTGTGTCCAACTCTCTAGGCCAATAAACCAACAAGACAAACGAACTGTGCTCCGCGGTGGGATGCCAGGTGCAATTATTGGCGTGGCTGGTGGGTCTGGCTGGACAGGGACATGCTAACCTTGTCCCACAGGGATCCCTACAAGTTGTAGCCCTATTCTCCCTCTTAGGACACCAACTTCCAGCAATTGAGTAGGTGTGAGAGCCTGTTGACCCTAGGTACTTCACTGTAATTGCTGCAGCCACTAGGCTAAAGCTGACTTTGCTCTGACCTCCAGGCAGAAACATTAATGCAGTCCAGTTCACAGAGTCTGCTGGGCACAAGATCTTCATCTCCCAGATGAAGCCCTTTCTCCAAACTGAAAGGAAATAGGCATAAAATGTGTGATGGCCATAAGAGACACCAACACCCTTGCTTGTTCCACTCCTGGCCTCCCACGGGCTTCAACTCCCTGTCCCTCCTCCCCTCCCCTGTATTTTGTCTAGGGTTATGCAGGCATGGGCAAGTAAAATGAGTGGTTAGGTGGGTGGGGCCTTGGAGGAATTCTGATACAAATACCTTGACCAGAGTGGGCAGCCACTAATCAGCTCTAGCAGGTTGCTGCCAACAGGGGAATCAGACCTGGTGCTACTGTAGTTCTTAAAAAGTTTCAAGAGAAGCCAGAAATCCAAATTTCTCTGTGAAATATCCACATTTTAAAAGTAGCAAACCAATTCAAATTTTAAATTTTGCTGGCCAACAACATGGGCCAAACGAAACACACCAGTTTGTAACCTCTGATGTATACTGTATAATGCTTTTGTTCTCATCTTCTCATATGATCCTCAGACTAGGGAGCAGATATTATTATTAGCTTCATTTTACAGATGGGGAAACTGAGGCACAGGGCAGTTTAGTAGCTTGTCCAAAGTTTGAGCACCAAAGCTGGAACTTAAGGTTTTTGCAGTGTGCTTTTTTTATCCTCATTACAAATGCATCCTTTTAGAAATAACCTTTTTTTATCCTAAAGATAATACATATTACAAAATACAATAAACTACAGAAAGGTAAAAACAAAGAAAAACGACCACTAGTCCCAACATGCAAACATAAACACTATTACTTAGTGTACTTCCTTACAGAAAAAAAATTTCCCTATTCATTCAACCAGAGGTACTGGCTGTATAGGTTAGGATCTGTGCTAGGTGTTGGGGATATTACAGTGAACAGACATAGTTCCTGCCCTCAGAAGGCTTACAATCTAGTTCTTGTTCTTTGTTCCATTCATTGCCAACCTAGATGTGAATATCCAATGGAGCTTCTTCAAGAAGCCAAAGAGTAAATAATCGGATAGTGCATTTCAGGTGGGCCCAAGGCCCCCATCTGCCCAGTCCCACTTGGGCTTCCTCCCTAGAAACGAAATGATGAGAGGATTGGACTCCTAGTGAAGGAGTTAAGATGCAGAAAGGGATGGGACTTGAGAGTACTACCAAACTCTCAATTCAACTGGCCGAGAACCTCGGTCTCGGCCCTCTCGTCCTCAAGGAAAGGGGTCGGGAGGGGGCAAGTGGTACGTGGCGTCCAGAAAGATGACGAGGGTCCCGACGCTCGTGAAGATGATGAAGGTCCACAGGAAAAGGCGGTCCACCACCATGGCCACAAACTGCCAGTCCTCCTTCAGCTGGGGGTAGGAAGAGGAAACTGTTCCTGAGCTCCAGACCCCCAGGGAAGGCGGCCCCAAAGCCCTGTACCGCACCCAGGTCCTCCTACCACGGCTTTGAGACAAGGGCGGGCCCGAAGAATAGCAGAGAGCGAAACTGCGGGCGACGGAGGTGAGTAAAGAACAAGTCGGAAACCAGGGGGCGGGACCAAGTGAGGCAAACTTCCAATCAGAAATAAAATCGAGTGCTGGAGGGCGGAGCCTAAGTTTGTGGGTGGAGCCAAGGCCACCCAGGCCTTGCCTTGGCCCACCCTCTTTGGACTCACCGCGTCGTGGTCCTCCTGTTCCTGCAGCTGTTGAGCGATGTAGCTGATTGAGGAAACGACCTCCCGTAGCTCGGGAGGCAGGCCCACAGCCCGGTTTGGACCATCGGTAAATCGCCGCAGGTCCGGGGCAGACAGTTCAGGCTGGAACCTGGAAGAGGCGAGTCTGTTTGGCCACGACCGGGGCGCAAAGACGGCCTGCGCGGGTGCTCTAGGCCCCGCCCCAACTCCCTCCTCCAACGCCCATCCAGGTTTCAAAACGTGAGAGAGCACTTCAGGTTCTCTCCGACAGCGGCGACCTCTCTAGCCTTCCGCAATTCCTCCTATTCCCTTTAGTTCCCACCTCCCCGCAAAGTGGGCAACAGAAGGGATACTACAAGTCCCATGATGCTCAACCACGACATCCTCCGGGAGCTTAGGACGCCTGCCTCCGCACAGTCTCCTGGGAAGTGTAGTTCTCCCTCTCCCTTCCACGCGGGCGATGGGGAGTAGATACTACCTGTTGGGTTTGGGGAAGAGAAAATCATTTGGTGGCTTGCGGATGAAATATTCATCTGTTCCCCGACCCCAGCCACTTCCTGGAGAATCCCTGAGAGGTATAGGAGGTGGCTCCGGTATCTGGTCTCTCTCAGGTTTGGGTCTCTTCAGACCCAGATACGGAGGGAGTTTGTGGATAAAGATCTGCAGAGTAGAAGAAGAGGCGTATTGGAGGGGGCTCTTATGCTTTCAGACCAGAAGGGAAGCCGCCAACCACCCCCACGGCACGTGCCCATTCCTGCGCATGCGTGCATGCGTCCCACAGATGAAATGCAACTACACAGCCCAAGAGTTCTTAAGTGGGTTAGGAGGCATCCTGACCGGAAAGAAAAGTTCTGAGGGCTTCCACCCTGATAGTACCTAACCCTTAGAATGCTTACTTGGGACCCACGATGGGCAGTATTGATGAAGAGAGTCTGGGATCTACGCAATGTTAATGATGGGAGGATAAAATTAATTGGGCAACATTTCAACACCCAAAGACCTTGGCACTTTGACACTCTACCAGGAGTTGTAGTTCTCCCTCAGGTCTGTGAAAGGGAAGGTTGAAGTCGGTGGGAGGGAGGAGCGATACCTGGACAAAAAGCCAAATACTAGGATTGAGAGTTAACACAGGTTGGAAAGGAGATCTTCTTACCTGACGGACCCAAAGGGGCATTTGGTGGGTGTGGGGTGAGCGATGGTGCAGGTTGAGGACTACGACGCTAAGGATGACTGAGAAGGTGACGAGGACCATGGTAAACATGAGGTATTTGATAATGATGGGGACAGACAGGGAGGTCTCAGGCACTTTGTCTGCCAGCAGCAGCAGGAACACAGTAAGGGTCAGCAGGGCAAAGATCGAGAGCCCCATCTTCTCTCCTTGGGGGACAGAGGGGAAGGCGGAAGGATTAGGCTTTGCCAGAAAGCAATCTCCCTGGCATAATCAGTGACCGTGTTTCCAGCCCACTCAAGGACAGGCTTTTGGAAGGGCCAACTGCATGCAAATAACTCCTACATTTATACCTCCAACCTGGACTGATTCCCCTAAATTCCACACTTGTATCCACCTACCTACTTAACCTCTCCATTTGGGTGTCCACTAGACATCTCGAACTTAACATGTCCAAAACTTAATTCCCTCACCACCGACTCCCCACATAGTCTGCCTCAGTTCATAAATGACAACTCGACCTTTCCTGTGGCTCAGGCCAAATCCCTTTGAGTCATTCTCAGCTCTCCTCTCTCTCATCCCATATCCAATCCATACCAAACCCTATTGGCTCTATCTTCAAAATATATCCTGAAACTGATGACTTATCACATTTACCACTACCATCCTGGTACCAGCCACCATTACCTCAGATCTGAGTTATTATAAAGGCCTCCTCTTTGCTTCATCCTTTGCCCCCCTGCTGACTGTTCTCAACAGAGCAGCCGGATTGATCCCCTTAAAATGTAAATCAGATCATATCACTCCAGTGGCTTCCCATCGCCTTTAGCATAAAAGTCCTTACTGAAGTCTACAAGGCCTTCCCATTAGCTCTCTGACTACATCTCATACTGTTTTCTCTCTTGCTTACTTCATTCAGTTACGTTGGCTATTTCTTGAATATGCAAGGCACATGCCCACCTCAGAGCCTTTGCATTCACTGTTAACTCCTCCTGGTAATTTCTTCCCCCAGATATCTACCAGGGTCATTCTCTCACTTCCTTCAAGTCTTTGTTCAAATATTGATCAAACATTTCCTTTTTAGTGAGGCATTCACTGACCATCCTATTTTTAAATTGCAACCCCTGTGATAAACCATAGCGGAAAAGAATATGAAAAAATATATATATCTGTAAATGAGTCACTCTGCTGTACAGCAGAAATGAAACACAACATTGTAAATCAACTATATTTCAATAAAATTGTTTAAATAAATAAATAAATTGCAACCCCCTACCCCCATTCTCATCCTCCCCAAACCCTTTTCCTATTTTTCCTTCTTAGGAATTGACCTCTCCTAATATACTATCTAGGACTTCCCTGGTGGCACAGTGGTTAGGAATCCGCCTGCCAATGCAGGGGATGCGGGTTCGAGCCCTGGTCCGGGAAGATCCCACATACCGCGGAGCAACTAAGCCCGTGCGCCACAACTACTGAGCTTGTGCTCTAGAGCCCGCGTGCCACAACTACTGAAGCCCACGCGCCTAGATTCCGTGTTCCACAACAAGAGGAGCCACCGCAATGAGAAGCCCGTGCACTGCAACGAAAGTAGCCCCTGTTCACCACAACTAGAGAAAGCCCCGCGCAGCAACAAAGGCCAAACGCAGCCTAAATAAATTAATTAATAAATTAATTAAAAAAATAATAATATACTATCCAATGGGTTTATTATGTTTACTGACTGTCTCCCCCACTAGAATATAAACTCCATGAGAGCAGGGATTTTTGTCTGTTTTATTCACTGATGTATTCCCAGTGCCTTGCACATTACAGATGTTCAACAAGTATTGTTAAATGAATGAATGGACCAACCCCTGTAGCAGGAACTATATAGCAAATCGAAGGATCTAAAAATGAAACCAAGTATGTAAGAATATACCAGGTGGCTGGTTATTACTGTGGCATACAACAGGTGCTGCAAACTTCATGGAAGGCATTGAAATAAATAACTATTATGGTCTGTTCTACTTTAGTCCTGTAATATTGGGTTCCAAGATTTGCCTTGCTCCAGGAAGAAGAAGTTACATGTGGAAGTGTGTTCTAGAGATGCATCACTCTCCTTCCCTAGACTGAGAGAGGGCTTGATTACAGAGAGAAGGAAAGCGTGTGCTTTTTGTTTGTTTTGTTTTGTTTTTCAGGCCACAGCAGTGAAAGCCCAGAATCCTAACCACTAGCCTACCAGAGAACTCCCAGTAAAGCATCTTTGAATATGAGAGTTTAGGATATCAGTCTCTGGATCAGACTAGTACTAAGCAGGGTTGGAATAGCAACACTGCCTCTCTCTGTGTAATGTCAGGTGAATGACTTAAAGTCACTTAGCCTCTGTGAAATGGGAAGACAATTCAGTACTTACCTCACAGAGTTGTGAAGATTAGAACTGAGTTAATATATGTAACACATTATTTGTATTATCTTATAGCAAGTGCTCAAAATTAGAAAAGACTATACCTACACTTACACAAAGCTTACAGAGTACCAGGCATAGTTCTATTAACTCAGTTAATCCTCAAAATAGTCCTATGTGGGAGGGACAACGACTGTCCTATTTCCAGATCAGGACACTAAGAGATTAAGGAATTTGCCCAAGGTTACTCTGTTAGCATATTGTGCTGTCTCCTAGAGAAATGTTGGCTATTATTTCCAAGGGACATAGGAGGTTAAGGGACTAGTAGGCGGCATTTGACAAGTGGGGGAGGGAGGATGCTAGGAATGCGGAAAGGGAAAGGAAGCGTTAGCTAAGCCTGGGAGTTTGTTGGTCAGAGGAGTGGCAGTTCCAAGGATGAGATCCTAGGATTCTGAAGGGAAGAGCTCAGAAGTTACTGGGTGCAGAGAAGTGAGCAGCAGAGGGGAGGTAGAGCTTGAGGTTGGAGGGGAAATCTGGATGCAGAGGCAAAGGCTCTTCCTGAAAGGAAAACCTGGGTGAGATTGCTGAAGCACAGTTCATGAAGGCTTGAGTTGGCAGGAAAACCTTCCCTGTATTATGGGTGAAGAGCAAGAACCGGAGCTATTGGTAAGAAGGAGTGCTGGGCCCCTTCCCCTCTTACCTGCATCTGGTGGCAGGTAGAAGACGAAGATGGCCAGAAGAGTGATGAGGATGCATGGGGCAATGACGTTGACCAGGTAAAAGAGAGGCTTCCGGCGAATGATGAGGTAGAAGGTGACTGCTTCACGCCGCCTTTCCCCGCCTCCCCTAGGATCCACTGGAGGCTGGATTAGCCGAGAAGGCTTGTGAATAATCTCCCATTGACCATTCTCTTGGGTGGCGGAGGCGGGGGAGAAGAGAAGGTGACACAGATGTGGAACCTGTCTTTGTTGGTGCCAGATATACGGCTTTCTTTTCTTTTTCTTTCTTTTTTTTTTTGCCTCACTGCGCCACCGCGCTGCTCGTGGGATCTTAGTTCCCCAACGAGGGATTGAACCCGGGCCCTCAGCAGTGAAAGTGTGGAGTCCTAACCACTGGACCGCCAGGGAATTCCCAGATATGGCTTTCTCTGCCACATCCTAGAGCAGGAGGGACTGATGTAATAAGGGGCTAGATATGGTCCCTGGGCTGGACAGCCCATCTCTAATAAATTTGAGCAAGTCTCAATTTCCATAACCACAAAATATAGACAGTTATACCTATCTTGCTGAACCCACAGGGACTCACTGATGGAGTATATTTATCAGCCTGTTAGGAACTGGAAATCATAAAGCCCATGGACATGGAAGCCATGCCCACTCACCAATAAAGGTGCCTTCATGAATGTGCACTTCCTGCCGCTCCTGCCCATCGGGACCCAAGCCGGTCTGCAGACTGACTTCTGAGCTGTCATAGCTATAGGAACTGAACACCATGGTGCAGTTCTGCCAGTCAAAGGGGAAGTAGGTGACCTGGATGGAGTGGAGAATCACTAGAGCTGCCAGAGAGCTGGTCAGGGCTGGGGGAGTTGGGGAGGTCACAGGGCAGACAGGGGTCAGAGGCTATGGGGCACTAGGGAGATAGGGACCACCAGGGGAAGATCACAGAGAAGTGGAGTCACAGGAATAAGAAGGTTATGCGGGGAGGTCATGGACAATGGAGGGGGGCGGTCACTGAGGAAGACTGAAAGTCAATGAAAGTGGACAGAGAAGATGAAACTCAACGGAAAATCAGAAGGGTAAGAGAGACGTGAGGGTCATGGGGATAATGGAGGAGGGATATCTGAGTGAGGGTCTCTAGGAGCGCCTTGAGCTTCCCAGGTGGGGCCCGGACACCTGGATGCTGCAGCTGCTGCGATAGATGCCCGGGGGCTGCCAGCGCACGGAGCCGTCGGAGGACACCACGACGCTGATGTCCAGAGCAACATCAAAATTTCCGTCGTTGCTGCAGGGAAAGAATCTTCTTATCTGGGATCAGGCCCCTCCCTCCGGAGGCCGCGCCCCTCCAGAGGCCCTGCCCCACCTCCCAGACTTTGGGAACATCCTTACTTGTTTAGGAGCACCACGTCTGGTAGCCACACGGATTCGGCAGTGATGCGGAGTGAATCGATGCCCTCGTGCTCCTCAGGGTCCCAGCTCAGCCTGTAGTCAGTCCACTCCTAGGGAAGCAGAGGCTGAGGGGCCGTCTGGGGCTGGAGGCTGGATGGAGTCTTGGGATGTGCGAAGGAAGTCCGGGCAGGGAATGCAAGGGAGGAGAGCCGCGCAGGCATGGTCTGTGGTTCTGGAGGCCGGGGCTCTGTTTAAGACTCCACCTGCACTCTTTGGGACCCTATCAACTAATTTCCCCTTCTCTCTCATCGGGCCCCAATTTCTTCTTTCTGTAAAAACGAGGGGGTTGCACGCTAGCCTCTAAAACAGTGGTTTTCAAACTGCAGTTAACGACCCTTTTCATAGGTCCGGAATCAAATGAGTGGCCCCAAACCAGTGTTAAAAAAAAAAATTTAGAATGAAAAATGCATGGAATGCAGCTCCCATAGTAAAGATAGGTATTGTTTCCTGAAGCTTCTGTTTCAGCTACAAATGTGTTTCTGAGGCCGTGATGCAAAAAAAAAAAAAAAAAAAATCTTACTGGGCGGGACATTCGAGGAAATTGTAAAGGCAGCGGGACGCCCGCCCTTTCCCACCCTGCGGGGGTCTCCGTACCAGGTCTAAGTAGACCTTTGTGCTCATCTCCTCATCCTTCTCGTTCTAGAAGGGAAAAGTTTAAAGGGGAGATATGATGTCAGTGTAGAGAAATGAGGGGCTCGGTGGGTAAACTCTCCCTGGAACCTCCCCTCTTTTTCTGAGTCGCACCCTCTTGGGTTCAAGCCCCACCTCCTATAAACTGCGTTGGCTTAAGCTCCGCCTCTATCTCGTAAACTTCCTGCTGGCCGTACAGCCAGCCAGTTCATTTACCAGTCCCGGCCCCGGCCGGAGTGAATCTCTGCCCGCTGTTGTTTATTGACCCTGTCCGGCACCAAGGTCCGCCCCAGCCTATGACCCCGCCCCAAGGTCCGCTCTCCGGCCTGTCCATCGGCCCCAGCTCCACTTTGAGATCTGCCCACAGGCCAGCTCATCATCCTGCCCGGCCCCATCCTGGCCCGTCCAGCAGCCACGCCCACAGCTTGTCCATTGGTCCGATTTCGACCCAATCTCTACTAACGGCCCGTCAGTCACCCAGCCTGGCCTCGCCCCGGACCCCGCCCACAGTGGTCCCTGGGTCCCGCCCTGCCTAAAGCCACGCCCCCCAGCCGGCTAGTGGGCCAGACCTCAACTCCCCGCGTGCGCCCTCACCAGGCTGATTAATTGCGCTAGGCTGAGACCAATGCTGACCCCGACGCGGTCTCCCACCTCCCGCGCCGGCCTCACCGAGCTATCATAGCCCGAGAAAAGTTTCTCGCGGAGTCGGCCCTCCGCCTCCGAGCCGCGGGCGCCTGGAGGAGGAGAGAACTGAGTGAAGCCCTGATGCCCGGCCACGACCTCTGGCCCTGTCACTGCCCCTTTGAGGCCCAGACTTACCCGGGGCGAATGGCACCCCCAACGCCCCCAGCAGCAGCAGCAGCAGCAGCGCCCCTGGGGTCATAGCCCGCCCGCGTCGCTCAGTGAGTCCGTTTGGGTGAGCCACCAGGACAGCCAGCGCAGGGGAAGTGACGAGGCGCCCAGGAATGTGCACCTGTTATTGGGGGGCAGCCGCCAGCCTACCCGCCCCGCGCCTGGGACTTGATCCCTCCCCGAGCGACTGCCAAAGCCTGCTACCCACAGATGGCAGACAACACTTCAATTGTATAAATCGTCTTTAATTGAGAAAGCATGGAGTGGAGACTGGTCCCCTGGGAGCAGAGCCTTTTTGGGTACCTAACACCCAGCTGAGGTAAAGCAAGTTCTATTCAGTTAGAAGCTGGAGGGGTGTATGAGGTCTAGAGACCAAGAGGCCCTCACCCTCCTTGGCCTGACCTGTAGGGGAGAAGGGTGGGACTTATTGCTGAATTGGTGTCTCCTCATTTGAGGGGGTTCAAAGCTATGTCCCATTTGTCTTTTTTATTCTAGACCCATTACCCTAAAGACCTCAGCTTTAAAGGGGACCTGGAAGGAATTCCTGCTGAGGTAGCTAAGTGTTCATGTCCCCCCAACCCAGGCACAGGTCCAGTCATGCCATGGTTCTGGCCACTTTCCCATCCTAGCTGCCCTTCTATGAGCCAGGGATTCCTTCCAAAACTCCTCTGCCCTTCCTCAGCCTCTGTTCCCTGGCAGGACCCCAGCTGAGTTGCAGGAGCTAGAAACTGCATGTAAAAAATAAGGTTAGCATTCTATAGGAAGAATAAGATTTTTGGAAAATTGTCTAGGGAAAACAAGAAGTTCTGGACTTAGTTCTTTGTGAATCATAGCTGGGTCCTTTCCAGAGCTCCTGCTTAACAGGTATCACTAGAGAAGGTGGAAGCGTGGGTCTAGAACTCTTACTCTAGAGCAATAACATGCCTATATAGGCTCTAGTTCCATCCTAGAGGGAAGGGCTGAGAGTCGTGGTCTATGTCCTAGAGCTGAGATTCAGAAGGAAGTATGGCTCTGTATGTGTCTAGAACACCACGCTCTAGAACTGGGTGTCTCTGGGGTAAGAAAATTAAACCTGTGGTGATCTGAGACTGGCCCAATTCAGGCCAAGACCAACAGCTGGACAGGGCCCAAATCCAGCCTCTCTCTAATTGGAAACCAGGGGTCCATCTGGGTGAAGGACAGAAGCCTGATGGATCCAGAACAGAGCCTGGCAGCATGCCTGTGTTCCAGCACAGACCCTGGGTGCAGAAATGGCCCTGGCTGGGGTGCCTGGTGTTCCAGAGCCTGTCTGGAACAAGGCAAAAGGTGGAGTAGTGAAAGAAGGAAACTAATCCTGAGCTGCAGTGGACCTATAAGTCTATGGCTTGGTGGCCATGAAAAGGGCAAAGGGCTCCAGGAACTGGCTGAGCCCGGGGTGGGGAAGATTTATGCCCTGGTTTTGTCAGTTTTGGAACCCCCCCGCACCATCTTGGGAAAAGGCTTTGGAGGGTGTGAGTGTGGAAGGAAAGAAGTGATCAGCCAGGACCATTTTCAGACATCCCCCTCTCTGACCCCTTTCCCGGGCCCAAGGATCTAAGGGTCTCAGCAGCCCCAGAAGTCATGGCCGGCCCCTAGGCTCCCTCAGGGTAGAGCACCTGGTGGGACATGGCTGCTCAGGGCATGAGTGTGGCAGCAGGGGTGAGAGCAGGGCCAGAAGCAGGGCTGGGAGACAGGCTGTGGTGGTGGCTAGAGCAGGGAGCCTCCAGTCCAGGGACTACACGGCAGGGGGCAGGGGGACTGGAAGGGGAGGTCTCAGGGACACTGTGGAGAGAAGGCTCCCGGTACACAGCCACTGTGAAGGGGAGAGAGAGGAGCAGGAAGGAGAGTTAGGCACCAAGAGAGCTCTGAAAGGGCTCCCTTCCCCTACACTCCTCCTCTGGGAACCCACAGAAGGAAAGCTTCCCAAACCTCCAAAGGCCAAAGCCTTCCTGGCTTGACCTGTCATAGCATGTGTCCTCTTAAAACACTTATAGCCCCTTAGCTGTGTGTCACTAAATGTCCATGTCTAGGTCAATACCGTCCCATGTGGTCCACCTCTTCCCTGGGGGTCCATACTCACCCTCCAGGAGCTTGGGCACAAAGTGGGCGGCTGCCTTGGTCTTCTTGACTCGATTT
Source organism: Lagenorhynchus albirostris (assembly GCF_949774975.1). NCBI lineage: Eukaryota > Metazoa > Chordata > Mammalia > Artiodactyla > Delphinidae > Lagenorhynchus > Lagenorhynchus albirostris. Next base: position 9,171,265 of record NC_083114.1, read on the forward strand.
CCCTTCATGACTCGGCCCTCCTTGTCCAGGCCCAGGTACCAGGCCCGGCCAGAACGACGCTGGCGATAGAGAGCAGAGGCGTACAGGACATAGTAATTCTCAAAGACGCACTCCTTAAAGCGACACTCAGCTGTGAAATGTGGCTGAGGAGACAAAGACCCAGAAAGGCACACACACACAGAAAGACAAAAAGACACATCACTGAACAGAAGGGAGCCCTGGGAAGAACAAGGCAGGATATAATCCATACGTTTGAGACTGGGAGAGCCAACTTCTGAGTCCACGCAAGAACTGGGAGAAAGGGAGGATGAGGAAGAGTCTGGTGGCCCCCCGAGGGCCGGGACCTAGACTTCTGGGGGCCTGGGATAAGAAGATAACTTCTCTCTGCTCTACTCCCACCCTCTCACCATCCAGGGCACCTGGAGGGAATTTCTGCTTGGAGGAGTTCCTGAATCCTTCCCCAGCATCCTGAATGACTCTGGGGAAGTGAGTAATAATGAGGTCTAGAGGAGGTTGGAGAAGACACAGGGGTCCTAAAAGGTTGAAAGAGTTGGACATTCAAAGAGCCTGGGGGTATTTAGGAGGCTATTCGAGGAGAAGGGATTGGAGGGACGCTAGAGGAGGTGCTTGGGAGCGGGCAGTGAGGACAGGCAAGAGCTGGAGGGAGAGGAAGCCCTGAGCTGCAAAATATCTGTAGTTGGGAAGGCTGTAGCTAGGGGAGTCCCCTGACTCCACGCCACTCTGCCCCCTTGTCTCACCGAGCTGTAGAGCAGCCCCTCAGCGTTCATGGCCACGTAGTGACCCAGCTTGGCACTCTGGATGGTGACTACACGGAGCCCCACAGGGATCAGGTTGAAGTGGGCTGGGGGTGGAGAGAAGGGGTATCAGTACCCCAAGCCTCCAATTCCCATCTGAGCCCCCCCTCAATTCTGGTCCCAGTTCTACTTCTTCCTTTGCGGGGTCAAAAAGCCAGACTGGGGCTTCCCTGGTGGTGCAGTGGTTGAGAATCTGCCTGCTAATGCAGGGGACACGGGTTCGAGCCCTGGTCTGGGAGGATCCCACATGCCACGGAGCAACTAGGCCCGTAAGCCACAACTACTGAGCCTGCGCGTCTGAAGCCTGTGCTCCGCAACAAGAGAGGCCGCGATAGTGAGAGGCCCGCGCACAGCGATGAAGAGTGGCCCCCGCTCGACACAACTAGAGAAAGCCCTCGCACAGAAACCAAGACCCAACACAGCAAAAATAAATTCATTAATTAATAAACTCCTACCCCCAACATCTAAAAAAAAAAAGCCAGACTGAAAACAACAGAACCTGAAGCCACAATAGGACTGTCATCTCCTATGCCTGCGCTCCCCCTTCCCACCCAGCAGCTGGCTTCCCCTCTCACTGAAAGAGCTGGTGTCCTCTGGGGTGCCCTGGATGCTCCCATCGGGATTCGCCTGGAGGTAGAAACCCTGGCGGCAGAACAGTTTGGTGACGATGCCTTTGAGCTGAGGCTCTGGAGAGAGAGACATTCATCTTGGAACATGACATCTCTGTTCCCAGAAACATTGCTACACTTGGCGGGATCAGAGGAGAGAAAGAAAGGAGGATGGAGAGAAGGAAGAGGGTCCCAGGACCCCAACTCCCTGACCCTCTAAGCAAGCTCTCTCCCACCTCTCTTTGACTCCAGAGGAAGCTGGGGTGTGGGTCCCTTCTGCTTCCTCTAACCAGCTTTCAGTTTAATTGATTGAAATGTATTTAATTCCTACTCTACAGCTCAACCAGAATGGGGGGAGGGGAGAAGAAGGAAGAGGAAGGGGAGAGATACATGGAAACGCAGAGGACAAAGGGAGACAGGCAGAGCTGCTGAAGGGGCAGTGTGTTTGCGAATGTGGGGGGCATTAAGGTGACCCCAGGGTAGGGGCGCCCCCTCAGGAGTGGGGGTGGGACTGGGCCTGACGCTGACTCAGCACCTGCTGCTGCGGCTGCCTCTCGCTTCGCGCGGGCCTCGCCTTGGCCCGGCGCCGGCCTGTCTGACACTGACCCATCTGTCTGTCTGTCTGTCTGTCAGTCTGCTGGCTCGCGGGGTCCCCGCCCTCCCTGAGGCTCAGCCTCTCCCCTTCATCCAGGTGACCCGCCTGGGATGGGGGATATTCGGTACCAAACCAAGGAAATGGGGGAGGGGGCCAGGGAGCTGGTGAGGCTGGCTGACTCACGTGGGGGCTGGGTCCCACTCAAAGGGTGGGCTGCGGACCGTACCACTGCGGAGGGCCGGCGGCGGGGGGAGGAGGACGCCAGCGGGGGGTGGGGGGTTCTCCCCCTAGGGGAGCTGAGAGAGGACAGGAGCGAGGCCAGAGGGACTTCCCGCCTGTCGCACCTGGACGGGGACCACACGCTAACCCTCACAACTCTCCTCCCCCGGCGCTTGCGGCCGAGTTCCCGGTACCCCCTCGTAGATGGTACGACCCCCAGTCTCCGTGCGGGTATCCAGCCGTTTAGTGTGTCTGAGTTCCTCGCGGCAGAGGGTCCCCTGAGCCCGTGGGACCCGATTTCTGAGTCGCGTAGGCGGTCATGGGGGAGTGCCCAGCTCTCTTCTTGAAGTGCAGGTCACGGGAGGAGGGCGCACAGAGGGGCGGACTGGCGAGGTAGCTGCAAGGACACCCGGGGGAGAGCTGGGCAGATTGGTACCGAGCCAGGCAAGCTCGGCGAGGCGGAACGGATCCAAGGCTCGGAGGAGCGGGAGAACCCAGGCGGGGGCGGGGCTGCCGGAGCCGCAGAAACCCTCGGGGTGACCCAGGCGTCCGGAACCCCCAGGCCCCTCCACTCGGCATTGAAAGAATCGCGAGAGACGGCACGTAGGCAGAGGATGGTGGGGGTGGGGACTCCTGTGTTGGGAGGGGGGCCGAGCGGGAGCTGCCAGGCTTCGGGGCACCAGGCTTAGCCCCTCAAGCCTTCCCCTTGCCCTCGAAAGCAAGGAGACTCGGGGTTATGGGCGAGAGAGAAAGGAAACTGAGGCATCGTCTGGCCGAGAGTTTGTGGTCCAGGCCCACCCCCTTTCACTTTCGGGGAGCCCCCGTCAGTCGGGCCCCGCTCTTCCGAGTCCCTGGCCTCAACCTCCCAGGCAGAGAGACCCCCGGCCCGGAGACCCCGCCCCAGCCACTCACCCGGGCAGCGGTCCGGCCGCGCGGGCCGCCCCCCGCACAGTCGCACCTTGGACAGCAGGATGAGGAGCTGCTTCTGGCAAAGGGACTTGGTGCCGCGGGGACACACGCGCCGCTGCGCCGACACGGGCCGGCTGCCCCCGGGCTCGTGGACCTCCCGCTTCTGCCGGATCAGGCTGCTGGCCAGTGCCGCCATGGCGCCCCGGGAGGAGACACCCCAAAACCGGCAGGCTCCCGGAGCGCGCTGCCGCCCCCCCCGGAGAAGCCCGCTAGCTCACCAGGACATGCTGTTGACTCTCCGGTCCGACTCGCCGCCTCACCCACGGGACCTGAGGATAAGCCCTAGACGACCCCCACCCCAGGCACCAGCTCCCACCCTTGGGCCTCGTGCTAGCTTCGCCAGACCCAGCAGCCTATGTACCTCTCAGTTGACCCCACCCTCGACCTTTGCCCCCCGCAGAAAACTCCCCCTTCTCTGATCTCCAGTGTCCCTGTCCCCCACTAACACTATCCCAAAGCCAAGACCCTCAAATTTTCCAGGATGTGGTTCCAATATCCCCAGGCACCTTTCCACCCTATTTCTGGGACCTGCACTCCTGCCAAAGCCACTCTTGTAATTTTAAGGGTGTGGGTCCTTAGCTTTGGGGATATTAGCTCACCCCACCCCTGCTGGGGTGTTGCCAGTGTCTAGGAAGAACCCAACCTTGGTGTCTTTGCTTTTGCCACCCTCTAATTGAAGAATCCCCCACTTTTTTTCACTGAAATCCCAAAAAAACTATGCCTTGAAATATCCAGACTGTCGCCAATCAGCAAGAAGAGGTTCCCAGACCCTGTCTCTGGACGATACCGCTTTTTACCAAGTCACCCCCAATTCTAGTGGCACAGCGTTCCAGCTGCTGAGCCCCCTTCCTCACCTTGTTACCATCCACTCCTTTTGAAGTCACCTCCAAATCCGCCCTTCCTAGTGGTTACACCAGGTGGTTGTCTGGAGGGCCCTGTGTCACCTCGGAATAAGGAGCATAGGTTTTTGGCTTTTTTTTTCTGGCAGCCCCTAATTTCCTCGGGGACAGCTGGTGCTGTTTAGATCCCACGCCCTCCAATCCAACCAGCCCCCCGAGAGAGGAGTGCACCCACGTTGTCACGGGTCCCCAAATGTGAACAGACCCGCTGTAAGTCAGAGCGCATCAGAGCTTTCTGCGACAGGGCTTCCTTGTCCTCCCCGGGACTGCCTATAGCACCCCCTCTTCCTTCCCCGACGCCCCTCAACCTGTCCTGTCTTGTCGATCCGGGGTCGGCTGGCGCTGGCTCCGGTTCCAGGCTCCTCCCTCCCTGTACCCCGCAAGTGGAGCTTCCCCCCACGCCCGGCTAGGCGTCCCGGACCCCAGGAAGGATTGAGGGTGTCTCCGCAGAGCGCCCTGGTCTGGCGAAGTGAGCACTGGGCCTGGCGGCTGGGCCAAGCGGAGCGGCGGCAGCGGAGGCAGCGGTAGCGGCTGTGGGAAGCTGAGGCGGCGGCGGCGACAGCGGCTCCCCTCTCCTCCGAGAGCCGGCCCGGGGGCGGGGCAGGGGGCGGAGACGCCGGGAAAGAGTGGCGGGGGTGAAGCTGGGCGGGCGGAACCCCGGGGTTCCTTGGAGGCAGGGAGTGGCGAAGGTCTTAGAGACAGGCGGAGCCGAGGCAAGGCCGCATGTCTCGGGGTTCAGAGGAGGAGGGACAAGGAGGCGACTCCACTGAATGGAACTCTGGATGGGGGGAGAGGTTGGGCTTAGATAGATGGAATGGCGGATACCCCGAGAATGAAGAAAGGGACCCTATTGCCCAGGATGGAGGACAGAACTGGATGAGGAAGGTGGGGGGGGGGATAACTGAAGAGATAGCGGTGGTGGTGAAGTCTAGCCTGGGGTGAAATCCGGCCTCCTTAATGTCTCTGCTTTTGTGTGAGACAAACTGTCAGTCCCTGGTCTCCATACCTTTCTCCTTTACACGTTTTTTCAGCAAATATATTACCTCCATCCCTATTGACTCCTAAGAGAAAAGACCATAAGAACTGGCGGGAGATGGATGCCAGACGCTGCACCGGAGTGGGAGGGGTGCTGGCCACAGATTTGGAAAGTGGAGAGGCCAGAATGGAACGACCTGTGCCAGGGATGGGGCGGGAGGAGGGTAGGAGGACGCGGAGGAACCGGCGAGGAGGCCTTCTAGAACGGGCTCTTCAGGCCCAAATCGCTCAGCAGCCTGTCTCCCAGGTGAGGGGAGAGCAGTCCCCTCCACATCCCGCTGGCCAACAGAAGCACATTCGAGGTTAGTAGGAACAGCGTCTTTAATGGGCCCCGCCTCCCACGCCGGCTAAGCCGCCCCCCTTGCGTGCAGCCTTGGCCTCTTCCACAGCGGCGCGCAGGGCGAGGGCAGGGTCCCTGCGAAGCAGGGCCAACGCCCCGAGCAGCGAAGCGGCGCCGTCCCCCGCACGGAGCTTTTGGCCACTCAGAAAATAGTGGGGCAGCGTCCCAGCCTCGAGCACCCGGCCCAGCTCATCCAGCAGCCCGAGGCAGCAGGCGCCCGCATTCTCGGGTCGCGCCAGATAGAGCGCGGGCAGCCGCTCGCACGCCCAGTAGAGCAACGTCCGCAGGAGGTAGGGTGCCGCGACCCTAGTCCCTGCCACCAGCGGGCGCAGCAGCGCCTGGGCCGCCGCGTGAGCTTGCAGCAGGGGAACGGGTATGCGCGTCTTGAGCGCCAGCTCTTGGCGGGCGAAGCAGAGCTGCCAGCCGGGGGCGTCCGGCCGCTCTGTGCCGCCGCCGCCGGGCACCAGGTAGAAGGAAGACGACTCCGAGGCCAGCGGGCCGGCCCACGAGTGGCTCCGAGCCCCCTGGGGCCAGCCGGCCACGGACACCACGGGGATCAAGTCGAAAAGCAAGAGGCGGCGCGGGGGCCCGGGCGTAGCCACGAGGATGGTGGTGACCCCCGCGTGGCGGGCTGCGTGGACCAAGCGCGGGGCACCCGGGACCGGAAACAGGGACTCAGCGACCGCAGCCAGTGAAGCAAAGAACCAGGCAGCCACCTGGGCGGGGCACAATGTGGGCCATGCCTCCGGAGCCTCCGACGACTGTGGCACTGGGCTAACTTCGGCTGCTTTGGTGACGTCACCATTCGTTGTTTTCAGTGGTGAGGGAAAGTCAACATCGGTTACGTCTTGTTGAGGCAACTCTGGCACTGAAACATTACTAGGTGAGTTTTCCAAAGACTCGTGTGCCTCAGGCTCAGTGACGTCACCGTGTAGCTGGTCCACGGAGATTTGCGGATCCTTGGGAGTTTCTTTGCTTTGGGCTGGGTGGATCGAATCACGTCCTCCTGGGACTGGGGGTCCTAGGCAATCCTGCCATGCCTCCCGGACCGAGGTTCCGCGTACCTGCTCTGGGAGGAAGAGCCATGCGTAACAGGATCCCACGTCCGGTCGCAGCTCCTGCCCAGTGCCATCTAGCGAAAGCACGGGCACCAGGAGTGTGAAGCCGGCGTCGTAGTGAGGTCCCCGAGCGTAGGGACCTAGAGGCGCAGGCCCCAGATCCAGGGAGCCCTCGCGAATCCCGCCACGAAGCAGCAAGAGCTCTGCCTGAGGAGGAAAGCGAGGGTCCCGGCGGTGAACGAGACCTAAGGAAAGAGAAGGGATCGTAAAGGCGTGATCCAGAGCCGGGGCGGGGTGAGGCGGAGCTGAGAGCTGCAAGTTCCCGAAGGCTGGGAAGGTTACTTACCAAGCAAAGAGAAAACAAAGTCCTTGGCCTGGAGGAGATCTGGTCCTGGCTTGGGACCTTCACTCCAGCTCGCCTGCACACCCAGCTCCTGGATCAGCTGGGTTAGTTCTTGCAGCTGCGCCCCAGAGCAGAAGTCGATGTCCGTGAGCGGCCGGGCTGGGGCTGGGGGCGGTGGGCCCCACCAGGGAGCACTCCCCCAGACCGCGGAAGCCATAGGGCTCTGTCGTTTGGGGGCTAGGAAATACACAGACGGGAGGGAGCCCAGACGGGCCGTTCCTTTTGCTGCGGAAAACTGGCCCCCGTTCTTTTCTCTTCCAGAGGCCAAGAGGGTTCCCAAGACACAGTCCGCCAATGGGTCTGCAGACGAAGGGTCCTAAATTTAGTCTTGAAAGAGAACAAATAAATACCTCCTCCGTCTTTGCCCTTTTCTCATATGCTGGTCCCCGCCCCCATGGAACGGTTCACCTGACTCAGCAGGTAGAAAGTAGCTGTTTGGCCCCTCCTAAGGAATGCAATAGCCTCCTTCGCTGCCCCTTGTCTACGCCCCCTTACCTCTTTTTCAGAAGAGGCTAGTGGCTTGCGGCTTCCCTCTTAGGGTTAGCTACAAAGGCTGGGAAGAGAATGGATAGTAAGATTCAACAGGTAACTTCTTCCTGCTGCCTGCAAGGTCACGCCCCTAAATTATAACCACGCCCCTTTCTGGAGACTGTCGGGGTGGTTCCGGACCAGCCCGGCCTCCAGTCAGAGTTCAGTCACTCCTTTCGCTCTGCAGAGATCTCGCGGCTATCCTGGGAGTTGTAGTTTGTCTTCAAAGCTACCAGGGCGTTGGGGCCACGCCCCCACATCCTTTCCTGTTCCGTTGAAGTAGTGCCTGATGGAAGTTGTAGTTTCTTTGGAGATAAACTATTCTGTGTCTTTATGATAAACTATTCTGTGTCTTTACAAGGCCAGGTGAACCGCACAAACACTCCTTGGGGTTAGAACAGAGGCCTATTCAGATCAGAACAGATCTGAATAGCAAACAATAATGACGGACATACACTAGGGCATGCGGAGAAATAGGGGACTCTACATCTCACTTGGGAGTAGAGGAGCCCTGGTCATTTAAATCTAGAAGGGTTCTTGCATGCAATTATAACTTCATTTTAGAGATGAGACTGCAAGCCTAGAAAGGTTGCACATGACTTGTCCAAGGTCAGAGCTGAGCCAGAGAGGTGTTGGAAATGGGCTCTCCGGCTGGGACGTATCTCCTTGGAATCGGCGGTGGTAACGTTAGACAAGAACACACTGATAGTGTGCATGTAGTGACCCAGGAATGGACATCTGACTCAGGGAAGGGACATATTAGTGTTGCCCACCTCAGACACACAAATGGTGGCAGGGAAAACACTTTGGAATCTCGCAGCTTATGTGTGTATACAGAAGAGTTATCAGGACTGAAAATCAAGTCCAGAGGAAACTCCAGCTGGGCTAGGGCAGGGCAATGAAAAATTATCAGGGGAAGGAAATGGCTTTCAGCGACCAGAGCTATCATGGACACAGCTTAAGTCCAGGATGAAACTAGGAGCCAGAATAATAGGACAGAAAGATAGGACACCAGAGACACGCTCACAGATTAGACCAATGCATACTGGACCAGGATTTTTAACATTCCTTTTTCCCAGGGGTCTGTCTCCACAGTGAACTAGGCCTAAGTCCATGGGCAAGAAAATTAAGTGGAGACACCTCGAAAAATTGAGAGGCCTATGAAGGAGGGGACCCTCAGAATCCAGGGCTCAATTTGGGGAGCCTAAAACACAAGGTTTCCTAGTCACTGACAAAGAGAGGTCTTCTCCCTCAGTAACCAAGAGCCCCAAACACAGCCCAGAACGGGGGAGGCAAGTTTCCGTACATCTGGTCGTGACCCAAGAGACCAGATGAGGAAAACTGAAGCCTGGGCTCTTTCTCACAGTCTGGGGAAATCAGACATTGGGTGTCCATCCCCACATCTTACCTCCTCCCCAGAGGGTGGCTTCTGAGCCACCCTTAAAAGAACTAAGTTCTCTAGGCTCTGGGGGAGCTTTAAGATGCCGGGGGTGGGTGACAGGGAAAGGAAAATTGCTCTAAACTCTAAAGCACTGCTCTCCAATAGCATTTTCCATGGTGATGCAAATGTTCTAAATCTGTGCCGTCCAATGCAGTAGCCACTAGCTCCATGTGCCTACTGAGCCCTTAGAAGGTCATGGCACTGAGGAACAGAATTTTTTTTTTTTTTTTTTTTTTTTTGGCCAAGCCGTGAAGCTTGCTGGGTCTGAGTTCCCCGACCAGGGATTGAACCCCAGCCACAGCAGTGAAAGCGCCAGGTCCCAACACCTGGACCGCCAGGGAACAGAACTGGATGCCAGGGAAATTCCGTTCCCTGAGGAAGAGAATTTTTAACTTAATTTTTAACAGAATTAATTTTCCTTAATTTTAACTAATTTACATTCTAATACGCATTTGGCCAGTGGCTACTGTAATTGACGATGCAGCTCTAGGGCCTTGGGGATAACGGATTTAGCTAGACAGCGATGGAAGGAAAGCAGGGATAGTTTAGGTCCTCATCAGGCCCTGTGGGATGGGGCTGGGGTGGATGTCCTCAAATAACCACAGAACACTTCTCTTGTCTCTTTATTCCTCATGCATATCTGTCCCCCTTTTTTCTAAGTTGCTCATCACACACTGATATCCCCACTCCTTGATGGTCTCCGGTGAGTTGTTGGATGTCTCTCGGTGAAGGCGCCTGGGAGACAGAGCTTCGCACTTGTCCCTGCCTGCTCTGAACCGTCTCTGGCGGGCGTCAAAGACCACATGCCCTAGCCGGGTGCCTGACCCAGGACAGTAGGGCTTCCAGCTGGTTTTGGGAGGCGTAGACATCTGGCGATAGTTCTGGCAGGCTGGAGGAACTGTATCCATGGGCTGGTACACCAAGTCTTGGCTGCCTGCTCGCCGGGAGGGTGATTGCAGCTCAATCAGTACAGGTACCTCTGAGAAGGTTAGCAGGTCATTGTAGGCCACCTGAGCCTTGGGAGAGCAGGAGTTCTGACTGGGTGGGACAGAAGTCCATGGTATGTGCTGCCCTGCATCCTCCTTTCGACGAACTGCCTCAGATATAAATGACTTTCGGGTTTGATGTGGGCCCAAAACTTGGACAGAGTCAGTTCCTAGAGGGTTCCTGTGGAGGCCAGGATTTGGGATAAGGCATGAGTTGTTATGGAGGCCTGATCTCTTGGATAAGCCAGAGTCTTCAGTAAGGGCTGGACCCTTATGGGGGCCAGGATCTCGATTAATTCCTGAGTGCTGTGTAAGCTAGGGTCATGGGTATGTTCTGAGCCCCTGTAAATTCCAGCATCTTGGGTAAGGCCTGGAAGCTTGTGGAGGCCTGGATCTTGAGCAAGGCCTGGGTTCTTGGGGGAGGGCTGGGTTTGGGGTAAGGCTTGGGTTTCTGGAAACTCTGCAGACTTTGGAAGGGCCTGGGGTCCTTGGGAGGACAGAGCCTTGGTTGAGGCCTGGACTCTCATGAAGTCCAGGGGGTTGGGCCTGGCTTGGGGTTTGGAAAGTAGTAGATAACCGGGGAGGGATGGGGCCCTGGGAAGAGAGGACAGACCGAGGAGACTTGGAGGTTGGGGGAAAGGTGGGGGGTTGTATTAAGGTGGAGGGCTTCTGGTGGTTGCTGTGTTGATGAAGGACCCATGATCTGGGAGAAACAAGAGGCAGATAAAGAGTGCATGGTGGAGGCATGGTGCATGGTGAGCTCTGGGCACTGGTTCGAGAATGGAAGCAAGGTTGAGAAGGTGCAGCATCCTTGGAGTACAGGAATGTGGGGTAGACTGGAGTCTGGGGGTCCGTGTTTCTCTTCTGAGACCTGCAAGGAAGGAAGCCGCAGTAAGGGAAGGTCTTGGACTGTTCAAATTTGTCTTTGGAATCATTTGAGATCTTCCATTCCATATTCCCCAACTCCGGGTAACCCAGTATGGATCCTGTGGAGGGCTTAGCACTGTCCCCACTACATTGCTTGAGTGTTCAGCTGTACCAGAGCTCACCAGACCATGCCTCTCTTGGGGCCTGGAGAGGGTACCCAAGTCCTTTCTGGAATACCCAGAGTTCTGAGGGGGACACACATGGAATAAGTTCTGCTTTACCCTGCGGGCATCGTAGACCACACGGCTGGAGGAGAGGCCTCGGCTGAAGGCAGACAAGGTAGAGGGAATAGAATCTAGGATCTAGGGGGTAGGGGTGGTGGAAGGGACTGGAGTGGTCGTCAGGGCCATGACCAGCGCTAGGACAGAGGTTGTGTCAGAAGTTGGGACAGGGGCTGGTGTAGGGGCTAGGGCAGGAGTAGTAGCAGGGGCAGAAGTTGGGGGAGGGACTGGGGCAGCAGTTGGGGGAGGGACCAGAGTGCTGGCATGGGTATAGGTCAGATGAGCAAGGGTCAGGGTGCAGAGAGAAGTGTGGCCCAGGGACTGGGCTGAGGCATGTGAGGGGGCCTGGGCTTGGGCCTGGGCTGGGGTATGGGATGAGGTATGCTCAGGGCCCTGGACCTGGGCAGGGCTGTGCTCAGAGGTGAGGGCTGGGGAGGGGGTCTGGGCCTGGGGGGTGGTGTGCTCAGGGGGGTGGAATGTGGAGCAAGTCTGGGCCTGAGGTGGGGCGTGCTCAGTGAGGTGGGTGGAGGAGAAGGTCTGGGCTTTGACAGGAGTGTTCCCAGTGGGGTGCACTAGGGAGAAGGCCTGGGCCTGGGCGGAAGTGTGCTCATGGGCGTGGCCTCGGGAGCAGGTCTCAGACTTGGGGGTGGGTGTGCTCAGTGGGGTGGGCTGAGGAGAAGGTCTGGGCCTTGGCAGGAGCATGCGCAGGGGGCTGAACTGGGGGGCGGGTCTGGGCCCGGGCTGGGGCCTGGGCTGGGTCAGAGTCTGGGGTCTTAGTCTTGCTCTCTTGGGGCAGGCGGAGTGGAACCACGTCCACCTTGCTCATCCTGCGGAGCTTGGAAGATGTCTCCTACCTGGAGTACAAGGTGGCTTGGGACTTTAAGGCTGTGACCGGAGGGGCCTCCCCAGCTCCCACTACCCGCTCCTTCCACAGTCCCTGTGGAGCCTCCGTGGAAGCCCCAGCCCGTCCACACTGAGGCGGCATCCAGCAGCACTTAGAAGCCTTCTCATCTTTTGTGTCTGGTATCCAGGAGTCAAGGTGGTTTGGGTGCCCGAGCAGGAAGCTTGGGCGATGGCGGAAGCGGGAAGAATCTCTTGAGCACAGGTTCTTGGGATCCAGGGAGCAGCGCCTGTGCATGCGATGGCTGCCTACACAGCTGGCTTGCTTGTCTGCGGGGAAAGGCAAGATGGGTCAGGGCCTGGGTTCCTGAGGGGCTGAGAATCAAGGCAGGGGTAGAAGAAAGGGGACAGGCCCACATCCCCTGAGCCCACGCTGGCGCCCACTCACCTTTGGGGAAAATACGTTTGAAAAGTGCCCGCAAGAATCTCTTCAGATGCCTCCAGAGCTGAGGGAAGAAGGGGAGGGGGGAGGCCGGGAGCAGGGTGAGCCCTGAAATCCAACCCTTGTCCGGCCACACCCCAGCAGCCCTCCCAACCTCAGCCCCTTCAAGACCCCAGGGCTCCCCCAACCCCGCTGCCCAGATCCTGCCCTGACCATAGTCACCACGTTCATCCCCACGTTGAGCAAGATGAAGCCGACTGGGATCAGAAGAATTGAGTCTCCTAGCTCCTGGCATGTCCTGGGGATGGGGCCAGAGCATGGCTCGGCTCGGTAGAGGGCTCGCTCACCCACGGCCGGGGGTCCAAGGACTGCCTGGGTCCCCTGGCCTCCACATAGTCACTGGGAGCCAGACTGGGTCATAATGGGGCAGGTGGTGAGGTCACAGTGAGGGAGGGGGACGAAAAGGAGGGCCCAGGGTGGCATTCCCCTGGTAACCAGGGTCAGGTAAGCTGAGCCTGGACAGTCAAACAGGGCCCGTAGGCCGGCACACCTCCCCTCGAGCGGTCATTCATTCGCTCACCGCCCGCTGACTCACTTGTTCGAATGACACATTCCGTCTCTTGGCCCCTCTTGAGACTAGGAAGACCTTGGCCTCAGAGCCCTGTGGAAGGCCTGGCTGGAGTCCAGAGCCTCAGCCTTCTTCATGCCCTTCACTGGGCCTGGAGCTGGACCTGCCCAGATGTGGAACCTCCCAGTTTGGAAGCAGCTTCTTGCATGAGGCTCTTTGGGGACAGGGAGAGCTGAGACACAGAGGAGGTGCCCAGAGACCAGGGGTTTGGAGTCTGCAGCTGCAGATGTACTTAGTGCATGGTATAGGAGCAGGAGGGGCCTGCTGGCAGAACTGTGGCCACTAAACCAAGGGGACCCTCAGGCCAAGAAGGGGACACTGGCTTCTTATTGCAGGAAGCCAAGCGCAGGGACCCAGGCTGGCAGAAGGAGTGGTGCTTCCAAGCCACAGACCACCAATGTTTCCTGGACTCTGGCGCTCTTTATTCCTCTCTCCATGCCCTGCCGCCCCCCGCCCCCGGCCCCATTTGCTACTGGTCAGTTCGTTTTCCCAGTCTGGCTCGCCTGCAGAGAGGGCCTCGAGGCCGAGGTGGAAGGTAGCAGCGAGTTGGCCCGTGCTTGGCTCTCCTGCACTTGCCGCTTCAGCTCCAGGCTGTCATACACCTGGTAGTTGGCATTGCCCCCCGGGTTCCGCCTGAGTGGCATGAAGGTGGGTGGGGGTGGAGGGTGCTCGGTAGCCTGGACGTCGGGCAGGGGCTGGGAGGGGCGGAGGAGCAGCGCTGAGCTGGGAGCCGGGGCCCGCTGGTCCGAGGCCTCGGCCAGCACCGTGAGGGAGGCGGATGTGGCCAGAGGGCGCCGCACGGGCAGCCTCTCAGCCCATTTGGCCGCCCGGCACCGCACCTCGTGGGGATCCTGGGAGTAATTCAAGTGTCCCGTGAAGGGGTGCGGGCTGCGGTTGGGCTGGCTGTGAGCACAGCTGGGGAGGCTCCGTCCGTGGGCCGGGGAGGAGTTGCGCTGCCAGGCTTCGGGCCGGCAGCCCCAAGGCACCAGAGCGGATGGAGGCTCAGAGCCCTCCAGACCACGCCGCCGTTGATCCCAGGAGTCATACGGCAGCTGGCCCCTTGAGGGGTAAGTGCTGTGCCCCCCAGGGACCCACGAGGGGTTAGGGGGCAGCCATCGGAGAGGTGGTGGAGACGAGGTCCACTGGTCAGCCTCCACGTTGCCCCAGATGCAGGTTGGTGAGCAGGGGGCCCCGAAGGACTGCAGCCTTAGCTCGGACTTGGCCTCCACACGCTTGGCCATGCGGCCCAGCTCGGGCGACAGGTAGAGACAGGGTGGTGGCAGGCTGGCCAGGATCCCACCCTGGCGGCCCCAGAGGCCCACGTTGGAGGGCAGGCCCATCTGCTGGTAGAGCCCTCCCCAGCACCCCCACGGGTACTTGGGTTGTGGGAAGGAAAGATCATCCTCCTGCTCCAGGTAGGAGTCAGGTCCTCCCGATCAAAGGAGGGCATCGGCCGCAGCTGTGACATCCCGCGGCTGCGATGCGGCCTACGGAAGCCTGAGCGGCTGTAGGGGAATTGTCTGCGGTTCTTCGGCCTCCGCTGGTGGCTGCAGGGGCGGCGGCTGCAGCTGCGGCTACGGTTGCGGAGATGATGGTAGGAGGACAGGGAGTAGCAAGCGGGCCGGGCCATCTTCACTTCCACAGGGTCCAGGATGCAGTGGATGTGGACATCTTGGGCCTTGGCTGGAGGATGGTTGGGGACCTTTCACAAGCCTGTGAGATTTCATCTGGCGGAGGCGAGAGTCCGTGAGGGCAGGGCAACTGTCAGAAGAGTTCAGGGTTGGGAACCTGGGGCCTGGGTTTCTAGGGCCCTGGGAGTAGCAGGGGTGTGGTGCCCCCTACCCGTCTTCCGTAGTTACTTTTCTGGTTAATCCAACAGATGGTCTTGTCTAAGGCATTCTGGAGCCCATGCCATACCTGGGTGGGGTGGGGTGGGGTGGGTGAAAATGAAGGCCAGGCTCTCCACCCTCACCCCCCATCCCAGCCAAGACCGTTCCTGCAGACGGAGGTGGAGGCTGCAGCTGGTTCCCACCCTCAGCCCTCTTCACCCCTGCTGGTGGTCCCCAACCATTGCTGACCATAGTTGCCATGCTGATCCCAGTGCTGACAAGGCCCGGCAGCAGGAGCAGGAAGTCCTCCGCATTCTGGGTACTTTCTTGGTATTGATGGCAGCACCTCAGGTTGTCATACCAGAGCCGGTTTTCCATGGTGGGGGGGTCCTAGGGCCACCTGGGCCGCGGGCCGCCCCCCCCCCCACCGGCCCTGACCCACAGTGCACTCATGCCAGGACCTGCAGACACCCACCAACAGGTGAGGGAGCATGGTCACAATGAGGCACGTTGCACGGAGTCACAATGCCGAGGTGGCCAATCTTTCATCCACTCAGCTGGCCCTTTATGTGGCCATCTCTGCCCTCGGCTCCCACTACATGGAGCCTAGTCCCCAGAGTTCAGTCTGCCCTTCTGTCTCCACGGGGCCTTGCTTAACTTGATTTGCAAGCATGGTTGCTACAGATGAGAGACAGTCTTCATAGGGACTGAATCATGCATAAAGGATTTCCTCCATTTCATTGTTCGAGACATTATAGCAGCTTATGTAGCCTGTTGTTATTCTCCACCCACGCCTGCTTGGGGCCAGCAGCGAGGGTGACTAGATGGATGAGTGACAGTAAGAGTCCCCTCTGGGGTCGCCCCACTGCACCATCCCCTCCTTGTCCTGCCCATTTCCCTGTCATAACCCCTCTAGTACCCACCGTACCCACCCCTTCCTGGCCGGGGGTTGCAGCCTTAGGTGTTGGTGGTCACTGAGCCCACTGGCCCCTTCGCTTCAGAGCAAGGGTTTGCCACCTTTGCCAGAGACCACCCCCAACCATGGTTTCTCTCCTTCCTAACCAACTGCCCTCCCACTGAGCCAACCCTCCGAGTTGAAAAACGGTTAGCTGCTGTCTTGAGAAAACCACATGAAATTCACAAAGCACAAAATAGATGTAATTGTGATATGACAAAAGGAATCTACTATTATAAACAGGGTTCATTGCTGGGGTCTGTGAAAGTGGTACCTGGGGAACCTCAAGTCATTTTGTTTGTACAATGAACATCTCAACAGATATAGAGGAACAGGGAATTCCCGGGAGGTCCAGTGATTAGGACTCCACGCTTTCATTGATGAAGGCCCCGGTTCAATCTCTGGTTGGGGAACTAAGATCCTGCAAGCCACACGGCATGGCCAAAAAGAAAAAAAAGAAAGAAATAGAAAGAGCCAGTGGGCATTTTCCATCAAGACTCCAAACACGTAGCAGGTGCTCAATATAGACCCACTTAATGGAATCAGCTTAAAATGATCGATAACGTTAGTCAAATGAAAATGAACAGAGAAGCAGGGTGATTCATAAAAGGCCTATCTGCTCACATTCCAGGAACCCATCTGGTATGGAAGGTGAGGTCTAGGCCCTTCGACCTGGCTCCTTGTTCCCAGGTTGTGTGCGTGTGTGTGATCCCAAGTGTCTAGAAGTAGGTAGGGCCTGGGTTTCCCTGCTGTCCAGTGGATGCAATATCCCGATGAGTTTACATGGGAAACTGAGGAAGGTGGGAGGAGACTCTGATGGGCCAGTAGCAATGGGAATCTACCTGTGGGAGCAGGGATGGAGCGTCTGAGGCCATGAAGTTGATCCTTGGTGTCCATGTGACCATGAATAAGTCACTTGGCGTCTCTGAGCCTCAGTCTCATTTGTGACATGGAAGTGCTAATCAGAGGAGTGAGGGCACACAGGGCTGTGTGGACGCAGCCCTTGAGAGTGTCCTCAATATTTTATCCTCCGCTCCAAGCCTTCTCGAGTATACAGGAGCTTTGGGTTCTGACTGGGGAACTGTGAGGGCCTGGGTACCCTCACTCTCAGCCATCCCTCCCCAAAGGAACCAGGGCTTCAGAGGGATCACACCTCACCTGTAGTTACAGCCTAAACCAGGGCTCTGGTAGGAGCCGGACCTCTGAGAGACTGAGGCCAGTACTGCCTGGGGATCTGGAATGGGATTTGGGGGGCTTCCCTGGGCACTAGAGAACAGAGTAGAGGCAGGTGGGAGCCTTGGAACCAAGAAGGGCCTGGGGAAGGGCTGAGGACAGGGCCTGGTGAGGCCAAGAGGTTGATGAGGGTCCTCAGGGCTCTCTAGGCCCTGTTGCCAGGGAGATCATTTCCTTAGCAACCAGGCTTCTGGGTGTTGTGTGGGCCCTGGCACCCCCCCACACCACCACAAACCACCTCCTCTCTTCTTTTTATTCTTCTTCCAGTCACCTCTTTGTCAGGGAATGGTATACCCAGGCCTTTCCCATCCCCTCAGCCGTGCTGGATCCAGAGACCGGGGGGGTAACAGTGGGACAGGGCCTCCACCTCCCTGGTCAGCTCCCGCAGCTGCCGCCTCACGTCTCTGGCATTATAGGCTACGCGCCCTGAGGAGTGGCGCCGGGGGATGTCTGCAACGTGGGCCGGGCCCAGGATGGGTGGCTGGGCTGGCGGGCACTGCTCCTGTTCTGCCTGGGGCACCCCGCAACCGTTCTTGTGGCTCAGGGCCTGAGGGCTGTGGGGCGGGGGTTCACAGGGTACGCATAGGCCTCTAGGCCCAGCTCTGACTGCCTCTCTTTTGAGCGGCCTTCCCTCTGCAGTTTGCTGGAAGCGGATGGTCTGGGTAGTGGCTCCACGGCATCCTGGGCCCAGGGAGTCCAGAACCCCTGGATGGACTGAAAGCCTTCCCAGTCCTTGGGGCAATTCCAGTTGTGGGGGCAGATTGTTGTGTGCTGAAGTGGGGGCTTCTCGTCATCGCTGTCAGTTGTCAGGGGCCCAGGCTACGGGGCGGTGGGCGCGGCGTGCTGAAGAGTCTCGACGGCGATGGCGGCGAGTGGGTGGGGGGAACACGGTCATTTTCACAGGGTCCATGGTGCACCGCAGGCCGACTGCAGGGGCGCTCTGCTTCGGGGGCTGGGTCTGCTTCCCAGGTGAGCATAACTTAGAAGCCTCTGTGGATCAGGGACACGTCAGAGGCTGGTGGGGAGCCTGGCTTCTCCAGGGTTGGAGAGGCAGGGTGCAGGAAGAGAATCTGCATAGTTACGGTGTCTGAGCAGGGAGAGCGGGAGAGGAAGGGGCCCGCTTAAGGTCAGGGCTAGAACACCTGGTTTCTGCCTTTCCTATTCCCCAACCTCCCCATCCTCCACTTACCTTTCTCACAAATAACTCGAAACACTTGGTGTAAGAAGCTACGGAGTCTGCGCCAGAGCTAGGTGGGGGAGGACACAGTGACTCCAGGCAGGCCCCCGCCACCCGGCCTGCCCCCCAGCCATCCTGCTAGCACCCTCCCACCCGGCCCCACCCTGACCAGTGTCACCATATTGATGCCAATGTTAACGCAGATGATGAGGCCCAGCTGCGACAGGATGGAGTTGCCCAGGTCCTGGCAGTTGTTGGTGCTGGGGCTGTGACACGAGGCCCACCCGGGCCGGGGCCACTCAGCCGTGGCCATGGGGGTCCCTAGGCCCCCAACCTACTGTGCCCACAGTACCATCGGCCGCCTTCCTGTCCCAGAGACTCCTGGGGGTAAGCAGGTCACAGTGATGTGGGGCTCTCCCTCAAAATGTGCCAAGAGGGAGAGTCCTGGGCCTGTATTTGACCCTCCAGCCTGGGCCAGGGCTTAGCAGAGGCCAAACCCTTCACCTTGCGTGTCTCTCCTGTAGCCAGCCACCTGCACCAGCCCATAGGCCCTCTGGCCTGTTTGGTGTCTGTCCCCATCAGCCCCTGCCTGGTCCTCTATGCCAGGCTCTGACCTCTGCACAGACACTGGTCCTGATCTTAACTCCCCGAACAACCCCATTACCAATGACCACCTCACCCCAGCACCCACTCCCCCTTTCTCTCTGACCTCAGAGCTGTTCACTGGAAAGGGCTGTGGGCTCGGACCCCCTCCTTCTCCCTCACTGGCAGAGTCACTTCTCCAGGGTTTGTTTCTTTAGAGCCCCACCCCTACCTCCCAACACAACAGCAGGCAAAACCAACAGTTAAACTTTTATATTTACAATATTCTCTTCATCTTTTGCCAGGTTTAAAAATGTGTACAGAGCCGCGAAGGGTTAGGGTGGGGACATGGGATTGTCAAGGAATTGTTCTGGGGACAGGGGCTGGGCATTGGAGTCCGTGGCTGAATCATGGGGTTCCCCAGCCCCCCTCCCATGCCCCAGTTTGGGGGGCATCTGTCTACAGGGTTCAGGGCCCAGGTCCCTAGCATTTAGAAGGCAGGGCTGTTTGGAAAGGAGCTAGACCAGGCAGGGGAAGGGGTGGGAAAAGAACTAAGTTTCCATGGGTGGAGGTGGGGGCAGAAGGGACAGTCAGGAGGTAAAGTTCTGGGGAGCCAAGACCAGGGATTTGGGGGTCAGTGGAAGACAGCACTCCACCCCCTATTCAAATTTGGCACTAATGAACCCACAAAATGCCAGCAGATGAGGATTGGCTCCTTCTCGGCTGGTGTTCCTTGAAACCCTTCCCGACATTGTTACTTTCCCCAGAGGCCAAAACCGTCTCTCTTTGGGCAGTCACCTCACACACATCCTTTCAAATCAAATTCTTCCTGCTGGTGTCTGCCCAAGCGCCGTCCCCCACTGTCCCCTCCATCTGTTCCTCAGTACAGCTGACCCCGTTCTCTCCCCCAACCTGTCCGGGGAAGCCTTTCTCCCCTGCTCTCCTCCCCTCCCCCCTCCACTGCTCCTTTCCTTCAGCCCTGGGGGCCCAGGGGAGAGGGGGCAGGTCAAAGGAGGGGGTGGGCAGCTGAGGGGAGAAGCTGGCTTGAGACCAGGAAGGGATGTCTTCAGAGGGGGACGGCGAAGGGGGGAGGGAAAACAGGGGCAGAGAGGGAGGGATGAGACATGGCAAGAAGAGGGACGCAGGCAGGACCCCTTTAGCTGCCACCTCCCCCTCTCCTGTATCCTACCTGCCCGGGTCCAGGGCTGAGGAATCCTTGGCACGTTTTGGAGGGTCTTCGCCCCTCAAACCCACCTCACCAGTTTGGCACGGATGAGAGATGGTCTGAGGACTGAGGGAAGAAGGGCTGCCCTCAGACCGCGGTGAGGGCTTTGGTCAAACATGCACGGCCTCTGTGGGTGGCAGGTGCCACACAGCCCCCCACCCCCCGAACTCTAGGGGAAGGAAGGGCAGAGCTTAGGGTCTGTTCATCTCCTCAGGGTTTGTCCCTCCCCCTCAGCTTCTGTCAGTTTGAAGTCCTTTCACTTGTCCTTCTCACAAGTCTCCCTTGTGAGAAGGTAAGTGCTGGGCCTGAGGCCCTAAGATGCAGGGAAGTGCTGGAGAGAAAGGGGCCGTCTGCATGGGAAAACATACATCCACATGCAAGAACATGTTTCCACTCAGAAATGCATCCTGGACGCAGGGGAAGACACGTTCCCAGGCAGCACAGGGATGCAGGATCTCCCTTCCCCGCGGCAGGGAATGTGCGTCTGTCATCTGTGGAAGGCGAGGCCTGCCCGGGGGAGACCGTGCTTCACCTCACTTGTGCCACGGGGGATACACATGCTTCGCTGGGGCGGGAGGGCTGGGGGCAGGGCAGGGGGGCTGTGATTTCCTCGCTACTTCCCAGGCACCACCCTGCGTCGTCCGGTGGCCAAGGGTCGCTGTTTGTGAACACACCACTTCCAGGGTCTCCAGGGGGTGGGAGGAGGGAGGAGGTGGGAGAAGGCATGAGGGAACAGGATTCTGGGGCACAAATCCCCACAGAAATTCTTTGAGGGAGCCAACATGTGTCCAGGGCGGCAAAAAAAAACCTCACCCTGCACATGGGAAAACACACCCCCTCGTGAGAAAGCACACCTCCACGTGGGAAAATACTTCCACGTCTCCACACACCGAAGACGGGTGTCCAGACGACGGAGGGGAAAAAACACCCCCCCAGTTGTTCAAAGGCCCAAGTCCGGAGAAGAGAACGGGCCACTCCGCGCGGGAGAAGCGCACACATCCCGGCGAGGAACCCCACGTCCACCTAAAGCTCCTCGACGTGTGACAGCTCCACACGACAAAAGCCTGTCGCCAAGTCCTCCTCCCTGCCTTCTGAGCGGGCCGGGAGGGCCGGGGAGGGGGGCCTCCCCGAGCCGCCCCCTATACCCGAGTGGTGGAGTGGGGATGGGGGAGCGTGTTGTTGTGGCTGGTAGCGGTGGGGGGAGGTGGGGGGAAGGGCCCAAAGGGATGGAGGGAGGGGGGCGGCGGGGGAGGGGGTGGCCCCAGGCCGCTGGGCAGCAGGGTCAGGGCCCCGGGGGCCAAGAGAGGCACATCGTCCGGCGCCCGGCGCAGGGCCAGGGTGTAGTCGGGTGGGCAGGCGGGGCGCAGGGCCTCCGCAGGGTCCGCCCCGACGCCCCCGCCCCGCTTCAGCTGCAGCGACACCAGCTCCTCCTCGGGTGGCAGCTCACGGCCGGCCGCAGGGAGCAGGGGGCCCCCGCCGGGCACGCCGGAGCCCGAGCCGCCGGGGGGGCTGAGCCGCCTGCACCGCAGCTCCTGCCGCCGGTCCCGCTTGTAGTAGAGGGCGGCGAAGGCAAGGATGTTGAGGAAGAGGAGGGAGGCGCCCACGGCCACGGTGACGCTGAGCTCCGTGGAGTAGTCTCGGGAGTCCCCGGGGAAGCGGTCGTAGGCCCGGGGGCCCGGCTCGGGCTCGGGCTCGGGCGGCAGGGTGGCCGGAGGCGGCGGGCGGCGAGTGCCCGGGGCACCAGGGGGCGGGCGCGGCGGCCAGCGCGTGGCGTAGGGAGGGAGGCGCGTGGTGGTGGTGAAGAGCTCCGTGTGCAGGTTGTGCAGGTGCGGCACGAGCTCCAGCCAGAAAGCCACCTTGTTGGCGCGGTAGTTGTCGCGCACGCGCGGCTTCAAGCCGATGTGCAGGTACTGCTTCTCCTTGCTGTTGAACTTGCTCCACACCACCTCCTCGAAGCGGTTGGGCTTGGTGTGGATAAACTTGGTGTCCTGTGGCACCGGCTGGTTGGGGTCGCTGTGGACACAGGGGGGCAGGGAAAGGAGGAGTAAGGGTGAGGCTCCCATGAAAGGCGGGGGTGGGGGCGTGCTATGGGAGGAATGGGGAGAGAGATGGACAGAGATGCAGAGAGCTGGGGAGACGGGAAGAGAGACAAAGACGGACACGAAGAGACAGAGAAACTGCCAGAGACGGATGGACAGACAGACAAATAGGGATGAAGCCAGACTGCCAGAGACAGTCTGAGATGAGGACAGAGGGGCAGAGAGGGCAGAGACAGACCACCAGTGACAGAGGCAGAGTCTGAGACTGAATGAGATAGAGACATATGGAAACAGAGACACAAAAGGACATGAGAGACAGCCAGGGGGAAACCAGCGAGTACAGAGTAACCAGATCAAAGCAAGCAGAGATATCAATAGATTTCAAGAGAGAGAGGCAGAGACAGCAATAGACAGACAGACACAAACCCTCACACACACTCAGACACACAGATGGGAGCACTCAGACAGCGGGCCGAGCTCTGGGAGGAGAAGGAGAGAGCTGGGTGGGCAAGGGAGGGAAGGAGAGACAGACACGGAGCCAAAGGCACCAAGTGAGCCCGCCCCCCAGAAAAGACAGGGACCTCTCTGTCCAACTCTTCTGAGTCTTCAACACACACAGAAGAGCTGTCCGGCAGGTGTCTGAGTCGAGAAGGCAAGAGTGCCTTGATGGAGGAATGATGGCCGTGTGAAGGAGAGGGAGAGAAGGGGCTGAGGATGGAGGGGGTGTGTGCCCTGACCCGCAGAGATGCCCGACCCAGTCCCTCTGGCCCTCACCCGGTCTTGGCAAAGTTGGTCCAGTAGGTCATGACCACGGCGCTGAGCATGACATCATTCTTGGAGAAGTTGCAGGGGAAGAGGTCGGTGGCGCCCACCATGGGCACACCAAAGACGTAGGGCAGCTCATCCCCGTGCGCTGCATCTGCCCACTCGGGCCGGCCCTCAGCCTGGCAGTGGTGGTAGAAGGTGTAAAAGTAGACAGGGGACTGGTAGTCAGCGTGCAACTTGGCGGTGGCCACAGCCGGTGCCACCCACTGGTGGTCGGTAAAGAGCGCCAGCAGGGTCTTGCGCCGCATCTCGCCATTGTCCCTGTCGGCCCAGTCCGTGTACATAAACTTGATGGTCTCCCGCAGCACATCCTTGCCCTCCGGGTAGCCATACAGGTTGTCCACAAAGTTGGAGACGGTGAAGTCGAAGGCGCTGGCGGACACGCCGTCCTCGCTCTCCGCCGAGTCCTCCACGAACTTGAGGCCCTCTCCCTGGTTGACACCGATGAGCATGTCGTAGTTGAGGAATTCTCCCTGCTGCATGAGGATCTCAGGGTCATCGGGGACTACGTCACCGTCCACCACGGGCCCAAAGGCGATATGGTAGCTGGGGAGAAGGGGTCAAGGTCGCATCACCTGTTCACCGGCCTCCTCTCAGCTCACAGCCTGCTGAGTCCTCTGCTCAGAAGACCCCTCTCCCCTAGTTAAAACCTTCTGAGCCCTTCAGGGTACTTGGCCTCTCGGGAAGTCCTCCCTCAAGCACTTCATGGAGTCTTGTGCACACTGGCTCTGTTTAGGCACCTCTGCCTAGGGAAGGCTTCTGGGAGAAGGCAGGGCCCCGGGAGGGCCTTGAAGCCCACCTCTCCTGGCTAAATGGAATGCCTGTGGCCTGCGGGCACCTCTCACCCTCAACCTCCTTGGAACCAGCAAGGAGAATGGAGGCCTGGACCTGGCCCTCTCCCACCCCCATACCGGGCGGGCTGCACGTCCTGGTCCACCAACTCCCGAGAAGGCTTCCGGCGCAGACACTCCACGGCCTCGGTGCTGTCCTCCCGGTCACAGCCCACCTTGGCCGCCAGCAGCCGCGTGTACTTGAGCGGCTGGTAGTTGACAGACCAGCTAGAGATGGCAGTGCCACTCTGGGCGATGGCCTTCTGGAACAGCCCTGGTGGGACAGGCAGGCTTTAGGCTGGGCTGTAACAGCCTGAGGGAGGAGAAGGGGGACCTGGTGGGGTCGGGGGTGTGAGAAAGGGGACAGGAGGGACAGGCTGAGGAGGTGGCTGGTACCTTCCGAATGGTGGGAGAGGATCAGAAGGTTGACACAGGAGGCCCCTGCTCCAGATCCGAAGATGGTGATGCGCTCGGGGTCGCCCCCAAAGTGGGCAATGTTCTCACTGAGCCAGCGCAGGGCCTGGATCTGGTCCAGGAGCCCATAGTTGCCTTTTGCAGCCTGGTCCCCAGTGCTGAGAAAACCTGGGGGTAGAGGAAGAAAGGGGGCTTCCTGGGGGTGTCACAGCACCCTTGCCCTCTTTCTGGGCAGCTCAGTCCAGCCCAGAAGCCATTCTGCTTCTGCTGGGTTTAGAAGAACCCTGCCGGCAGGCCCTCCTCCCAGACTCCAGCCCCTAGAGTTGGCTGCCCACCCTCACCGAGCACCCCAAGCCGGTAGTTGAGTGTGGCTACAATGACGTTGCCGTAGGCGGCCAGGACAGAGCCATCGAACATGTTCCCGGTGCCCTCCATGTAGGAGCCGCCATGCAGAAACAGCATCACCGGCTTCTTCCCGGAGTCCCGGATATCTGCGTGGGGAGGGGGCGGGTAGGTGGGCCGGGGGGTGGGGGACAAGGACACAGTCAGACCAGAAGCAGCACCGCCCAGCTCCCAGGCCTGCTGAGTTCCAGCCCTGAGCTCAGGGGACATGTCACTCCCATCCCTGGGGGGCAAGACCGGATTCCCCTCCCTCCCTCCCCAGCTAGTCCTGGCAGAAGATCCCTCCCCACCTCCTGCCGGTGTGCCCTACAGCACTTCTCCCCAAGCCTGGCAGACCTTCCAAGAAGCCTAGCAGAGGCAGGGCTGGGGGCTGGCCCTTCTCAGGGCATCTGCTGGACCCAGGGGAACCCCTCCCCACACACACACAGCAAATCTACTTCCTGCTCCTAGGAAGAGCGAGCTCCCAAGGCTGCCACTGGAGCTAGAGATCCTGGGAGGGTCCTGGCGTTTCCTTCGACTCAGGCCGTGGGCCTCAGCTCCACATGGTAGCCTGGTCTGTGGGTGAGGGGGTGCCAGGCCCTAGGGTCCCTGGGGGCTTGGTCTCCTCCCCGCCCTAATTCCTTTCTAGGTCACCTCCCCAGTTACCATGGCAACCCCCAGCCTAATTACTGTGGCAGGAGGCGGCAGGGTGGGAAAGAGCCTGCCTAATGAAGCCAGGGTGCAGCTCTAGTCTCGGACCCCCCAAACTGGCCTAAGTCCTGAGCTCTGGATCCTTCTCTTGCCATGTCCCCAAAGGATCCCATGATCACTCCCATATGTAGAAGGCCCCTTGAGGGGTAACTAATTCTGGAAGAGGGTGGGAGTCTGAGAGGGCTTGCCGGGGTCCCTGCCCCTGCAGCTCCTCCACGATGCAGCCACAGTGCCTGTGCTGGCGTCACCCCTGGCCTCCAGGCCCTCCTCTTTCTTGACACCTGCAATCTCTGACCAGCCTGGGCACTTGGGCAAATAAGATCCAGGCCTGGGTGACGCCAGCACAGCTGGTCCCCAGTGCCTCTGCCCGCCTCCCTCATGCCGCTAGGAACTTCCCTCCTGGCAGAAGGTCAACCAACAGGTCACTGAGACACTCCCCTCCATCCCCCCACAGACAGCTTCCTGCCTCCTGTCTCTTAGGACCGTCTATGACACCTCCTTCCACCTGACTTTGGCCAGGAGCTCCTAGGTGGGCCGTGCCCTCTCTGTGTCCTCCCCCAATCCTATTCTTCCCTTTGTTCCTGAACCTCCAGTGGCCTTCCAACAGTTCAGGCTGGTCTCCTTCCCTCCGAGGTCCTGTCCTAAATGTCCTCACTCCTCCCCGCTCCTCCCCACCCAGCACCTCCACTCCCAGCGAGGGGGGAGGGGGAGTCAGAAAGGGGAGGAGCAGGAAGGGGGGCTGGGGCGACAAGAATTCAAAACCAACAACAAAAAACAGGATCAAGAAAGAAGAAAGAAAGAAAAAAACAACAACCAAAAAACAAGAAGCTCTCGGGGCAGATTCAACAAGAAAAGAAAAAAAACCCAAAAAACCAAGAAACCGAAAAAGATCTGTTTTTGGAAAAAAAGAAAAAAGTTCTTTGCACTTTTTCAAAATTTTGTGGTGAAACTTCAAGATATTGGGCCCTGTTTTCAAAAATGTCCAAATTCTTTAATTTGCTTCAAATGTGCGTTTTCTGCATCGGACAGGCTTTGTTTTGGAAACTGTAGCAGGTTTCTGCTGTCTCGACTGTGTCATCAATTTGCCAACTTAAATTTGTTTTTTTCAAATGTTATTTTGCTCCAAATTAAAATTGTTTTTTCAAATGTTATATTTCACAAGTTTCAAAACAGTCCAAATGTCTGTCAAACTAAACATTTTATCCAATTCTTTGGTGTTTTTTTGGTTTTTGTTTTTTTTCTGACATTCCAATTTCTTTTTGCACTTTATTTTCACCATGTTTAAGCTTTTCTTGCCGGTTTTCTAGTGGGTCCAACATTGTTCAAATTTCGTTTGAAGTTTTCGTAATTCTTTTTTCCAATTATTACAAATTTTTCTTTTCTTTTCTTTTTCGTTTTTAGTTGGGAAAACGACTGAGGGGCCTTGAGGGCTGTGAGGGCATTTAGTTAGGGGGCGGGGCCGAGAACGTCCTCTTATCAGCAACCACATGCAGCAGCGGGATTTTTAAATCTACCTGTGTCTGGCGGATTGAGCGTCGCCTCGTCACGTTTTTTTGTGAGCGGACCTAAGACCGGGAACACAAAACAGAGAAAAAAGGACAATTTTGTGGGGAAAGATGCGGGTCGAGGGGAAGTGGTGGATGGGGAGGGGAGGAGAGAAAGCAGAAAAGGGGAGGGTGAAGGGCAGAAAAAATAAGCCAAAAAAAGCAAAATTTGTTTTCAAGAAAAAGAAACCAAGAAAAGAGAAAAACGTTTCTACAACCCAAATTTTGTTCCCCTCCCCGGAAAAAGTCATGCCCCAAAGAAAAGGCTGGTTTTGGGGGGGTGGGGTGCCTGAGTGGGCTGAGGCCTGTCTTAAGACATATTGATTTGGCTGGAAAGGATTTGGCTTGTCCAAGTGTTTGCTAATTGCTGGAAATGAAACGGTGTTAGAGGTGGGGTGGGTGGGAGGGGAGGGGAAGCCAACCAGGGAGCCTGGGAGCCCAAGGCCAGCTGTGTCCCGCCCCGGGGAGGGGCGCCACCACTCACGCAGGCCCTCTTCAGGACCAGCCAAGCACCTGCCCACTCCCCTAGGCTGTAGAGAGGAGGGGTTCCAGCAGAAAGGACTCTGCTTCCCTCTGGACCCATCTGGAGGGCAGAGGGTAGGATGGGGGTGGGGCAGCCCGTCCCCACAGCTCACAGCCCCTGGAAGCCCTCAGCTCTCCACTGGCCGGCAGGGGGGAGGTCAGCGAGGGATGCCTGCCCACCTCCCAGCCTCTCACCAGCCAGCATTTCTCTTCCATCCGCACTCACAAGCCTGACTTCTCACCCCATCTCCCTACTGTGGGGTGAAGCAGGGAAAGGGGTCATCAGGTCTTGCCCTCCACTCCACCTCTTCCCTCTGACCCCCCTCCCCACCCTCATCCCTTACCCAGGCCTGCTGTCCTCCCCCACAGATGGTGAACTCCCCACCAGGGGCGCCAGCCCCCCACCAACCCCTGCT
The DNA here is from genome assembly GCF_949774975.1 of Lagenorhynchus albirostris. Lineage (NCBI taxonomy): Eukaryota > Metazoa > Chordata > Mammalia > Artiodactyla > Delphinidae > Lagenorhynchus > Lagenorhynchus albirostris. Next base: position 9,198,902 of record NC_083114.1, read on the forward strand.
CTAATGCCAAAAGCCCCCCTCCCCAATTGGGGGTTCAGTCCACAAATAGGGAATAGGAAACACAGTGCCCTGAGCCAGCCCGACACAGAAGGTGCCAGGAGGCGCGGGGAGGTGCAAGGTGTGCCCCGTCAAGGAAAGGCCTCAGACTGGGCTCAGAGTTTGGCTCGAGGCTTCTTTCAGATTGGGAGATTAGTCAAGGGAGAGCTGGAACCCAGAGACCTGAGGGGTTCCCCCAGGCTGATCAATTTCTCCTTGGTGGCCTGGGGACCAGCATGAGGAGGGATGGGTCAGTAAGGCTGAGGCCAGCCTCCGCAAGGCTTCTCCCAACTGGTGGTGATGGCCCCACGGGGACCCATTAGGATCAGGGCCTGTTCTTCTCTGACTGGATAGGGATGGGGATGGGGATGAAGTCAGCAGGGCGTGTGTGCGCGTGAGAATATGATGTGTGCGGCTGGGTATGAGTGTGTGTGTGTGTGTGTGTGTGTGTGTGTGTGTGTGTGTGTGTGTGTGTGTGTGTGTGTGTGTGTGTGTGTGTGCGCCTGAGTCAACGTCTTCCTCTCAGAGCTGGTGTGAAGATTCAGTGAGATCACCTGAATGTGTCAGGCCCCAAGCAGGTCTGCAATAAGCGATGGTTAAAAATACAGAAGGTGTGGGCATGGGTGGGGTGGGGGCAGGGTGGGCAATTTGTGTGGAGGTGTTGGGGTGGACAGTCCATTAGTGGGAAGTGCTGGGTGAATGTTTCACATGAGGGGTGACGAGACAATAGCCCACTGAGCGGGGCTTTGCAGGCGGGACAGCTTTCTACCTGAAGATGTGGGTGGAGAGTCCACGAGTGGAGAGCATTGAGATGGGTGGCCTATTGGAGGCACTAGGGTGAATAATTCACTGGTAGGAGGGCGCTGGGGTAGGTAGGTGGTCCATGAGAGGGCAAGGGAAGGTAGAGTGGACGGCTCTGAGGCAGAGGGTGTTGGGATATTGGGGAGGATGTGTGGAATGTATTAGGGTAAGTGGTCTATCAGAGTGCTTGGAATCTGAACAGGATTGGGGCAGAAACTTCCGTGCATTGTGTGTATGGGTGGCTAGGAGGCGTGGCTTATACGGGGAGGGGTAGTGATGGTGTTGAGGTGCATGAGGTGTTCTGTGATTGGCATGTCCTCCGGGTGCAGGGAGCGAGGTGTTGGAGTACTTGATCTGTGAGTAGGGTGTAGGGTTGCCACCTGTGCTGTCACAGCCTGAGGTATGATACTGATGACCTCTAGGCAGGAGTTGGGGTAAGCAATGTCTGAGAGGTGTTGAGAACATAGGGGACTGTGGTGTGAGTAGCCTGTTGGAGCACGTGGTCCAGCTGCAGGGTTACTGGGGTAAAGGTCTGTGTATGGGTGTTACTAGGGCACATGATCTATACCCAGAGATACTAGGAGCACAGGTCTATATGGGTGACAGGGTACACAATTCCAGAGAAGTGCTGGCGTCCGTGCTGTGTGAAGGTGCTGGGAATTTTGATATGTGGGATTCTAGAGCACAAGGTCAGTGTGCCGGTCGGTTGGGTACCTGACCTGAGTGTTGAGTATTTGAAATTCCTGGTCTTGTAGTGGGACTTGAGTTCATGATGTGTGGGTTTTGGGTGTGTAGGGTGTACAGTGGGGTTCCTGGATACCAAGCCTATATGTAAAGTTGTTGGAAAATGGCCTGTGGCGGGTGTTATCAGAGTGGATGGTCTCTGTGTGTGTCGGGGGTTGTGGAGTGGTGACACGGGGAGGAGGAAGGATAACGTGGGTGCTCTTTGTGAGGATGGTCTGTCGGGGTGGCTGCAGGCCTGCTGATTACCCTCTGCCATGGGCTGCTGGAAGGTACTGACACTGGTTGGGCTCGATGTGCTGGAGGCTGGCTGGGGGGAACTGTCCGGTGGGAAACTGCTGCTGGGGACTAGAGCACTGCCGCAGTGAACTAGAGAGTTCATTGTCAAGAAGAGCCAGCTCGGAGCCCCGGGGAAGGTGTTCTGTTGGGGATGGGAGGGCTGTGCTGTGAGTGGAGGGGCCCTTGGCAAGGAGCTTCCCTGAGCCTTCGGGAGTGTATAGCGATCAGGGGACAGAGCATCCTGGGGAAGAGGCACTCAGCTCAGGTGAGGGGCCCTGCATGTGACAGAAGGACGTCTGCCCATGCTGGCCTGGGGAGAAGGAGTCTTTGCTGTCCTTGAGGTGGAGGTGGAGCTCAAGTGGGCAGTGGCTGGGGACAAGCCCAGGCCTGGGCGCAGGAGATGGGGCAGAGCCGGAGTGGCTGTCTACGCAGCTGATGATGGATGCCTCCACCACCTGACCGCCCTCAGTGTCCCCTCTGTGTGTGCCTCTGTGGGCAGGGGGTGGGTAGGCCCAGCCTAGTCCTGCTGCCCTTGCCATCGGCTCTCTGGGTGCACAAAGAGCTTCTGGGCTGACTGTGGGATTCGTTCCTAGGACTGCCTGGCAGGGACCCGTACCACCCTGGGAGGGCACGCAGAGCCCGCAGGGACGCACTGCCCCTCACGGCCCCGGCGAAGGCCCAGCTCCCGGCCCGGGGCCTGCCGGCGCCTGAGGGTGTGCATGGATGTCTGTGGGCTGTGTCCACCGGGGGCCCGGCCCGGTGCCCGCGCCCTTACCGTCCTCGGTGGGCACGTAGAGGTTGAGGTACAGGCAGTCCTCGCTCTGGTTCTGCACGTAGGTGGCGGCCGCCTCCAGGTTGTCGGTGAACCACACGGGCAGCATGATGGCGGGCAGCGCCCCGTGCAGGTTCTGCGGGCAGGCGGGCGGCAGGGTGGTGGCGTTGCGCACGCCGGGCCACGAGGCGGGGGCCTCAGGCGGCTGGAAGCGGCGGTCGCCCAGGGGGGGCGTGGCGTAGGGCACGCCCAGGAACTGCACGACCGGGCCCAGGATCTCGTTGTTGAGCTCGCGCCGCACGCCGCGCACTCGCCCGTAGGCCGTGTTCACCACTGGGAAGCGCTCCTCCCCGAGGCTGCCAAGACCCAGGCCCGGGCCGCCCGGGGCGCCGCCGCCGGGACCCCCTCCCCCCCGCTGAGCCCCCGCCAGCCCCACCAGACACAGCGCCAGGAGCCACATGCTGATCGGGGGACCCCCCCTCCCTCCCCGGGACCCCCCCCCTCGGAGAGAGAGAGAAGGGGGGGGAGAGGGAGGGAGGCCCCCCTCGCCCCAGGAGGGAGGAGGGGGCGGGGGAAAGGGAGGGAGGAGGGGGGTGGGGAGGGACCTGGGTTAGACGGGACAGAGAAGGGGTCTGTTCCTCTCCATGGAGGGGGCGAGGGGTGGGGAAGGGGAAGGAAGTGGGAGAAGGTGAAGGCAGGCCCAACCTGCGGGGAGGAGGGACAGACAGACGGACGGACAGAAAAATACAGAGAAGAGGTGCAAGAAGGGAAGGGAAATTGGACGGGGCAGACAGACAGGAATGGGGAAACAGAAGAGACAGGTGGTTAGTGACTCGGAATTCAGACCAAGTTGTCCCCCTTCTTCCATCCTCTGGCCCCTTGACACCTCCCCCCCCACCCCAGCCACCCCCTCCCCTCAGCAGGGACCCAGATAGAAAAGTCTGAGGCTGGGGTGAGGTCCGGATGTGTTAAACGTCTAGGACCACCAGAGGGGAAGGAGGGTCAGCTCCCCAGACCCAGTACTTCCCCTTCCAGCTGTTTATCCCTCCCAGGCATGTTCTCCTCAGGGACTCAGGAGTCCCAGTTCCCACCTCCCTGGGAGGGATGAGACAGACAAGGAAGAGAAAATAAAAATACCAAGTCATTAATTAGCAGGAAGTGGTGGGTTTGTTTATACATGTTAATCACTCCTGAGCTGTAATTTCATGGCACTGAACTCCCACCCCAGGCCAGACTTGGGTCTTTCTTGGGACTGCACAAGCCCAGCACCTTACCCTCCCTTCAACATCTCATTCTAGAAGGATTTGTGTAGTGGGGGAGACCCCTGCACCCCAGGGCCTCTCCATTTCTCCCCTCAGAAGTTAAGGTGCCTTGAGGCAGGGAGAGGATGGGGAGGGGATGCTGGAGGGGCAAATCCGGGGACAGGTGCGTGATTCTGCAGCCGGTTGCCGGGCGACAGGATGCTGCCCCGCAATGCTACCTCGGCAACGGGCTGCAGCTTTAACCCTGGAGTGGGGGTGGGGGTGGGGGTCTGGAGGAAGACGGGAAGGGGCTGGGTTGGTTATGGGGTCCATTCAGGGCATGAGGAGGAGAGCAGAGACATGAGTCAGAATGCTAGAGTTTCCCCCAGCCTTCGCATAGAGGGAGAAGTATATGTGTTGAGGGGAGCTGGAGACTAGGGGCCTAGAGAACCCTAAAAGAGCTGCCTCTTGCCCCTTGTTGGCCAGTCAGAACTAGCCCTAGTGACCAGGCCTCTGGCTGGGGAGAAGGGGTGCTGAGGTGGCTTTAAGGAGAATCAGGTGCACCCACCAATGGCTCCCCTCCCACAGTCTTGAACAGCCTTGAACCCCAGACACCTCTTCTTCTATGCATGGCATTCTGACCCATGCCCTGGGGACAAACCTTGGCCTCTTCTCATCCCATCCCAGCTATCCACCTCCCCTTCCCCTTGCCAGCCCCCACAGTTGCTGCCTTGATGCCTGGGTGCTCAGGGCAGCAGGAGCAGGACAAGGGAACAGATCAGACTGAAGGGGCAGACACCCGGGTCATCTCAGCAAGCCCCCCCGTCCCCCCCACAGCCGCCAGAGCTGTTTGCTGACGCGGGGTTTTCAGAGCCAGGCACCAGCCCGCGGTTGGCTCTCTGCAGGTGTCAGTTTATTCCAGAGATGAGGACACAGGAATCCTTACCACACACACCCAGTCATGCCCTCCCTTTCTTCAGGCCCTCTTAAGCTCCTGTTCCCCCATCACCTGGAGGGGCTTGGGGCTGGCTCCTCTAGGTTCTCCTCTGCCTATGCCAGGCTGGACTCTGCTTCCATGGCCTTGCCGCCCCTCCCCCACCCACCCCCTCCGCCTCCCGCGAACAAGGTCTGCCTCTGTCACCCCCCTCCCTTAAGGTACTTTGGGCCCCTGGCCTCCTCCCTGCCAGCTTCTCTCCCTTCCTCCCTCCCACTGGAGCCCCCCCCCCATCTCTCTCCTCTCCATAGCGCTCCCTCAGAGCATCTTTCCACGGCCTCTTCCAGCTTGCTCCAGCTCTTGCCTTCAGTCTCTCGCCCCTCAGTCTTCTTTCATCTCTCTTCTACACCTTCCTCTTTGGTGTTTCTCATTTTTCTGTCTCCTTCAAATCCCTTCCCCAAATTTCTCTCTCAAGCCCCTTCTATTTCTCTCTCTCTTTCCCTATTTCTGTCTCCCCCATTTTCTCTCCCCTGCTCTCCTCATCTCTGTCTGCCACATCTTGCCCCCCCCCATCCCTCTGCCTTGTTCGCTCCATTCCTGCCCAGGCCTGACTCCCCCGGTCAGGGAGAGTTGAGGGACGGGGGCTCAGGCCATAGCCCCCCCGCTTCTTCCTGCAGTGGGGAAAATGGCTTGGCCGGGAAGGGGAGAAGGAGGGGGAGGGGGAGATGGGAACACACGGGGTCTGTGGGCCCATTCAAAGGATCATTCATGGGCTGGAGAGAGGCAGAGACAAAGAGACCGAGACGCAGAGACACGGCGAGAGCATCCCTAGGCGGAGACACGCAGACAGAGCAGGCTGGGGGAAACCAGGCGCAGGGAGAGAGATGGGGAGAAGGAGACCCCAATGGACCGCCACGCAGCCCCCTCCACCCGGCCCGGCTTAGCTCCTACCTGGCTCAGCCCTGGGGCCGTGGTGCCTCCATCCAGGGCTCTGAGTAGGGGGCGGACGGGCTTCGGGAGGGGGGCGGCGGCCTCTGAGCCCCCGCGGCCCCGCAGGCCCAGCCCCCGCCCGCAGCGCCTCACCCGGCGGGGGAGGGAGATCGCCCCAGCCCCCGGGGGCGGGGCCGGGATCCAGTCGATCCCCGGGGAAAGGAGAGGTAGGGGATGGGGTCAGGAGGAGCCCAAGAACAGGGAACCCCGCAGTGGGGACGGCGGAGGGAGGAGGAGGCAACGGGACAGGGCTGGATTGGGAATCCACTGGCTCCGTGGGCTGGCTTCGAGGGACCAAAAGGCGGTACAGGCGGAGGATCCTGAGGGATCGGGTACGGGAGGAGGAGTCCACGGCAATCCCCAGGGGGCCAAAACCCGGGAGCGCAGGATCCGCGGTGCAGGGGCAGGGATCCAGCCGGAATCCTCAGGGAGGGGGAGGGATCTAGTCGATCCCGAGGGCGGGCGGGAGGGGGAGGTCCGGGGAGTCAGAGGAGGGCGGGAGCCGAGTCTGGAGCCCCGGGGCGGGGGTCGGCACAGATCCTAGGAGGGAAAGCGGAGGTAAGGGGTAGGCTTCGGGCAACGCTCAGCAGCCGGGAGGCCCGGACTCCTGGCCCCGCGCGCCAGGGCCCGCCCGCCCCGCGTCCATCCCAGCCAGAGAGTGATGATCCGCCGGCTGAGCAGCCGCAGCAGCCCCGCGCGTCACCGCGCGGCCGCCTCCCCCGCCCCCTGCCGAGAGAGCGGCGCACACCCCTCGTTCGCACCCGCCTGCCCGCCCGCCCTCCAGAGTGTGGGGGGGATTGGAGAAGGTGGAAGGGGACGGGAGTGGACAGACCGACGGACGGACGAAGCAGGCCAGCAGGGCAGGGTGGAGACACCCCACACACACACCGTTATCTCCCACCCTCCGGGTTCTCGCAGTTAGTGCGGGGGATGGGGAAGGAAGGAGGGGGTGAACTCTAAGGGGCGGGACATCGTATGAAGGCGGAGCCTTCGGTTCTGGAGGAGGGGCCATTTGGGTAGTGGGCAGGGTTTAACGGTGGTGGGTGGGGCTTGGCTATCCGTGAGGCCGCCTCTTTTTGGGAGTGGGTCTGGTTTAAAGCTGAAAAGGAGGAGCTTGTGGGGAAAGGGGCGGAACTTTGCAAGGGGACCGGGATCTTTGGAAATTGGCCGGAGGTGGGGGGGGGCGAGGTGTTAAAAGAGGCTACCAACTTGGAAAGTGGGCCAATCCGTGACGCAAATCCTCTAGTCCCGCCCCCCAGCCCCGCCTCCACTGCTCCGCTCCTCCGCTCCTAATTGGTTCTGGTTTCTCCGCCCGCCAGAAGTCTTCGCCACTCAACAGAGGTTTTACAAAGGCCCAAGTACCCGGGTGAGGACCTGGACGCTAAAATGAACACGGACCGGATTGGGCACATGTGGACTTTATTTGCATGGGAGATCGGGATTGGCTGGCCTCTTGGGTGGCCCAGGCGGTGTTCGTCCGGCGCGTGACCGTCCACTGCCATGGCTGGTCTGGGGGCTGCTTTCCGCCGCCTGGGCGCCTTGTCTGGAGCTGGGGCCTTAGGCTTGGCCTCCTACGGGGCGCACGGTCAGGAGGCTGGGGACAGAGCTGGGATTGTGTTGGGGGCGATCTTTAGGGTCTGGTGCAGAGGCGGAGTCTATGGGAAGTGTCGGCCCTCCCATAGACCAGACGACCCGCGGATCCCTAAACCTTTTAAAGTCCCTCAGCCCGGCCCAGTTGGTTCCCAGAACTGCCCAATGCGTGTTTCCACCAATTAGAAGCCTACTGGGGGCGCCCTTTCTCGCCTGCGTCCACCTGGGTCCCCTTGGGAGTGGGGGCGGTCGAGGTTGGCGCTAGGACTGGTAACCTTTGCTTCTCCTTTCCACAGGAGCCCAGTTTCCGGATGCCTACGGGAAGGAGGTGAAGTAACTGCCCTTGGGCTCCTCGGCTTCGGGGCCTATGAGGGCAAAAAGTCTGGGGTCCCTGAGGGAAGTAGGGGAGGGACGGGGCGCGGGCCTTTGTAGCGGCAAGGTATGCAACTCTTGAGGCTTGGGTGCCTGAGGGAGGGGCAAGCTGGGACTTGAGAGGTGGGGTTGGAGGACGAACTCTTGTCCGTTGTGTCCCCCCGGGATCCTTCGTTGCTTAGGAAGTCCCCCCATTTCTCCTTTTCTTACAGCTCTTTGACAAGACCAACAAACACCACTTCTTACACAGCCTGGCCCTGTTAGGGGTGCCCCTGTGCAGAAAGCCCCTCTGGGTAATTCCTCCCACCCCTAACCCTGACCAAGCCCCCCCCCACTCCCTCTAGCCTGCCCTGTTCTTACTGGCCTGCGTTCCGCCTTGTATCTCCTTCAGGCCGGGTTACTGCTAGCTTCTGGAACTACCTTATTCTGCACCACGTTTTACTACCAGGCTCTGAGTGGAGACCCCAGCGTCCAGACTTTGGCCCCTGTGGGAGGGAGCCTGCTACTCTTGGGCTGGCTTGCCTTGGCTCTTTGAGCTTCCTTGTGTTTAATTTCTGGGTACTTCCTTTTAGAAGTGGAGCAGGGAGGGGATTAAAAGAGAAAGGCAAATAAAGAACTTTGGAGTCTTTGTTCATCTTAACCTCTTAAAGGAGGAAGGGTAGGGATTGTCAACCTTTGAACTCCTTCCCTTTCCTAAGACCGAATCAGCGAGACTTGGGCCTGGGTGGAGAGTCAGGGTTCACTTCAAGTTAACTTGTTATGAGGTTCTTAAACTGGTGGACATTAGAGTCATAAAGAATGCTTGAAATAATGCAGATTCTTACCAAAGCCCTCTTCAGGGCCTGGCAATCTGTATTCTAATAAGCTCATCTTGTGGTTCTGATGCTCACTAGCATTAATACTAGATTTCTGTAGGGTAGTGGGTTTTCTTTACTTTTTAATTTTTTATTGGAGTATGGTTGCTTTACAATGTTGTGTTAGCCTCCACTGCACAACAAAATTAATCAGCTATACACATACAGATATCCCCTCCCGTTTGGACTTCCCTCCCATTTAGGTTACCATGGTGCATTAGGTAGGGTTCCCTGTGCTCTACAGTATGTTCCCATCAGTTGTCTATTTTATACATAGTATCAATAATGTATATGTGTCCATCCCAGTCTCCCAATTCCTCCCACCCCACCCCTTTCCCCCTTGGTATCCGGGTAGATGGTTTTTTGAGCAGCCCCTTACTCTAGAAGTCAGGGTTAAGGCAAGGCGGGATGAGGTGTCATTAGTTACAAAATACTTTCGGGTTCAAAGCAGGGACAGAACATCATGTATTGGGGGTCAGAAAATGTTTCACAGTGCTTGAGATGATTCTTAAAAGAGCTCTGTTGTGTGGCTGAAACAGTGAACAAAGAGACAGAGGTGGGAAGGGAGGGGTATGGGGCCACCTGAGTCCTCGGTGTGGGATGAGTTTCTGACTTAGGCAGGAGAGGAATGAGAAAAGGTGGCAAGGTGGGCTGGAGTAGCACCTACAGCAGAGAACTGGAGGGTATTTAGTGGGCAATTTTTATTAAACCAGTGCTCATCAAGTGTTGGTCACGTGTCAGACAGACACATGTTACAAGGAAATTGAACCATGCACGAGACAGACACCATGTTTCCCTCGTGGGGTTTCCCATCTGGTATAGGAAACAGACCTTAAACAACTAAACACAAATATATCACTGTGAGGTATGCTATGTGCTTGAAAGAAAAGAACAGGGGGGGCTGGAACAATGGGGCAGTGGAGGGTGTGCCCCTTTAGATGGGAAGGCCTCACAGAGGAGGTCCTGTTGAAGCTGGAACTAACCATGCGCAGAGTGGAGGGGAAGTGTGTTTTTGGCAGAAAGAATACCTGGCAAACAGGCCGAAATGGAGCAGTTTGAAATCCCTGAGGCAGGAGAGAACTGGGCGTGTTGGAGAAAGAGCAAAAGCAGCGTGGCTGACGTGTGGTGTGGTGAGGTGCTCAGAATTTATTTGCAGCGCAACGGTTAAGTCATTGAAAGGTTTAAAGTGAGAGTGCTAGGATCTGATTTATGTGTTTAAAATATCTGGAGAAGCAATCAGAGGACAGCAAGGATGGCAACAGGGAAACCAGCCAGGAGGCCACTAAACCAGCCAGGAGGCCACTAAAGAGGTCCAGGTGTGAGATGGTGACGGTGGCTTGGCCGAGGGTGGAAGAGGTGGTAAAAATGTTCAATTCAGAAGGGGTGAATGAGAGGGAGATTTCTGGTTTACGCACTGGGTTGGATGGAGGTGCTGTTACTTAGATGAGAAATACTGAAGGGTGGGGCAGATTAGAGGGAGGCAGATCAGGAGGTCAGTTTTGGACATGTTGCTTCTGAAATGCCTGGGAGACATCCAGGTGGAGGCACCAAGCAGGTAGTTGGGGAGCTCAGGGAGGTGTCTGAGCTCAGGAGAGAGATCTGGCCTCAAGTTTACTCTGCAACCCACTCTGGTCAGTCTTCTATCCCATCTCTTCCCCATAGATGCCCTTGGAAGGATCCCATGAATCACTATGACCTCTTGGTTGCCAGACCCAGTGGATGATTTTCAATCTCATCTTCCTCAGCCTCTGCAGCATTTGACACAGTTGGCCAAACTGTCCTCGAACACATCCTGTTCCTTCTCTGACACCACTCTCCTGGTCTTCCCTATTTCTGTGGCTCCTCTGCCGGCTTCTTGTCTATACCCAATTTAAATCAATGGTTTCCAATTTCTAATTTAAAAAAAGTAGAACTCATAGGTATACATATTTTAATTTCACCTTTTAAAATTTCTATTTTTGTGTATATTTTATAAACGTGCATATCTGTATAGTATACTGAGGGGTACATACTTAATTTTTCTGACGGTGTGCATTCAAAAAAGTGCAGACCGTTTAGCTGAGTGAGACGATTTCTAGGTAATTTCATTTGGCCCCATAGCTTTAATTACAATCTGCATATTTCTAAATCCAGAATTTATCTCCGACCCTAGTCCTGGCTAAGCTCCAGACCCTGTAGCAGCTGCAGTGTACAGTGTTCAGTGGAGACCTGCAGGAGTTAAGTGATGAGGGAGAGTGGCGTGTTCCAGACCAAGGCAAGAGCCTTGGAGGCAAGAGAGCCCTGTGCCTTCAAGACCAGAAAGAATTGCTGGTGGCTGGCTTGAAGATCATGAGAGGGTCAGTAGTGAAAGATGAGGACAGACGGGACCAAATGGTGGAATGCCTTGTGCTGAGAGGTTGGACCCGTCTGAGGGCAATGGGGAGCCACTGAAGCATTTATATCCAGGGAGGAGGCATACACTTGAGGTGTATTAGTAGAGGATCACAATATCTCTTCATTTTAAAGATGAGGGGAGGGATTTCCCTGGTGGTTCAGTGGCTAAGACTCCACGCTCCCAGTGCAGGGGGCCCGGGTTTGATCCCTGGTCAGGGAGCTAGACCCCATGTGCGCAACGGAGAGTTCACATGCCGCAACTAAAGAGCCCACAGGCCACAACGAAAAAAAGATCCCACATGCTGGGATGAAGGTCCTGCGTGCCGCAACCAAGACCCAGTGCAGCCAAATAATTAAAAAAAAATTAAAGAGGGGAATTCCCTGGCAGTCCAGTGGTTAGGGCTCTGCGAGTTCACTGCTGTGGGCCTGGGTTCAATCCCTGGTTGGGGAACTAAGATCCTACGAGCCGCACAGTGCGGCCAAAATAAAATAAAATAGAGTAAAATAAGGCCTCAGGGGGACCTCCAGAGTGGTCCAGAGTGCCAGTGGCAGAGCCGACACTGGATCCCCAGGCTCCTACTTCCCAGTGCAGTGCCCTTGTTGCATTTCCATCCACCCTTCATCTCAGGCAGCATCTGGAGCACAGGGAACCTCCAGCTGGAGGAAACCCTGACATTTGGCATGGCCACCGTCCATGTAATATATCCCTAATACCTTTGCTTTGATCCTCCCTGTGGGTCAGACTCTTGGAAAACCAAGATAAATAAGGACCACGTGGTAATTGGTCCCTATTATTGCTGCACATTGTTACCAGTCTTCTCAACAGTCTTGCAAGTCAGTGGAAAGTGAAGCTAAGAGAGGTGAAGCAACTTCTTCTGTATCATACAGCCAGGACCTGGGGAAGCTGTGATTCAAACTCTCTTCTGTCCAGTTTCCAAAGCTGAGCTTTTTCCTTCTTGTACATACCAAGAAACTCAGATTTCAGCAGTGGAGACAGACCCTTTAAAAAATAATTTGATACAATGTGTTCAGTGTTACAAGTAGATACTGAGGTGGGCTTGTTTGCCTTAGGAGACTGGTAAGACTGGCGCATTTGCTGGGTTTTCAGCATGCATAGTTCACCAGAAAAACGGACAAGATTATACTGGTAACAAGTCGAGGAGAACTGGAGTGCCTGGAGCTCAGGATGGAGTGGGCAGGCAGGAAATGACAAAGCAGTAAGAGTGAAGGGTCTCCTGGGCCAAGCCTGAGTCAACTTTGACTTCCGTTTTCCTCACATTCTATATCCAAGCCATCATCAAGTCCTGTTGGCTCAAATACATAACTGGAAACTGACCATTTCTCACCACCTCCATTGCTACCACTCTGGCAGCTGGTCCACGCCACCTGCAAATCTCATCTAGCTTTCTGAAAGAACTTCCCTCTGCCCTTGCCTACCTACAGCCTACTCCGGACAAAGCAGCCTGAGAAAGAGACAGAGAGAAATCCTTCTAACACTGTCACCCTCAGCCTTAGCTGCAATTTAAAATCTACCGGGGAATTCTCAAAAAGTTCCTATGTCTGCACCTCACCCCAGATATTCTAATGTAATTGCTATGAAGTGGGGCCCAGCTAGAGGTATTTTTACAGCACCCCAGATGATTCGAACTTGTAGCCAGGGTTGAGGAACACTGTCTCAGTATGTAAATCTCATATCTCTTCTCTGGCCAAACCCTCCAACACTTTCCATTTCACTCAGAGTAGAAGCCAATGGTCTACAGGGCTGTATGTGATCTGGCCTCCTGTGATCTCTCTTTCCTCCCCCTCGTTCATTCCATTCCAGCCACACTGGCCTTTTGGTTCACTGAACAAACAAGGCACACTTCTACCTCAGGGCCTCTGCCCTTGTTCCCTCTGTCTGAAAAACTCTTCACCCAGAAGTCTGCCTTAAGTCTGGCTTAATCCTTGACCTCCTTTAGGTCTTTGCTCAGCCATCACTTTCTAGTCTTCCCCCTATAAAATTGCAACTCTTGTCCACCATTCTCTGTCCTTCTTATCCTGCTCTATTTTTCTTTATAGCACTTGTCACCGTCTGACTTCTGATGTATTTTAAGTACCTTGTCTGTCTCTTCCCCACTAAAATGTAAACCCCAGGAGACTGGGAATTTTTTAAAACTGCTAAATATTTCTATTACCTGTCTGACATATAGTAGGGGCTCATTAAATCTCTGTTGAATAACTGAACTTCTGTATGTCTGTGTTTTGGTGGAGGCTGGCGCATGGTTTGGGCCAGGTAGAATCTGGGGCACTAAGGGATACCAGGGGAGAGGTCCAGCATTTGGGTTTGAAGATGATGACTGAAGCTGTAGGACCAGCCCAGAGGAACATGGACATAGGGACAAAGAAGCCGCCAAACCTGCTTCTCCCCATGTGCATCTTGATGGGTGAGACCTCCATCTGCCTGGTCACCAGACAGGCACCTGAGGTCATCCTGGACTCCTCACCTCCACATCTCACTTCCCAAACAAGTTCCATATTATTGTCTAAATATCTCCAAAGTCTGCCACTTCTGTCCACACTATCACAACCATCCTCTCCCCCAGACTACTGCCAACCCAGCCTGGGGGCCTCTGTTGGTCTCCACCATACAGGTTAAATGGTTTTCCTAAAACATGTGACCTTCTCCCTCTGACTGAAAATCTTTCAGTGGGCTCCCCACTGCCCTGGGGGCCAAAGCGCAGCTCCCACAAGGCCCTCTGTGCACGTGGGCCGGACTCTGAACTCATCTCTTGCCGCTCAGCCTATAGGCCCCCAAGGCGCAGGACTTCCTCACACCTGCGGGCCTGGGCTCAGGACTCAAACAAAGCGAAAGAAGCAATTCTTGTTGGGAGAAGGCTTTCCTGCGGACCGCGCTGTCTCCTCTGGCCCCCCTGAGCCTCACCTCACGCCCACTCGTTACTGACACTGTCTGGCAGTCTATCCCCCGTGTGGCTGGGGGCGCCTGAAGGAAGTACTATAATTGCAACGGGTCTGTGTGGGTCACTGCTACGTCAGGGAGAGGAGACGAGCAAGGTTGCCCCAGGGAGGCAGAAGGGGAGCCAGGAGTCAGTCCTAGAAGCCAATGGGTGAGTGTGCAGGGTGTTCCGCTGCGTCAGCGAGGCCCGAACCGCCCTCGGGAGGAGGAGCCTGGGCTCCCGAGCCGCGCAAGCGGCCCTCGTTCCCACCAAGGGGCACTGACCACTCTGCGCCCGCAGGCCTGGCGGGAGTCGCAGGGCTAGGGCTCACCCGGCTACCCTCGCAGGCGAGCTTCATCTCTGGGCTTCTGCATCCGAGCGGAAAGGTCGGGGACGCCCGCCAAGCCGTGAAGCGGGTGGCCTGAAGTCCCGGCGCCGCAGGAGAGCCGGCAGTCTTCCTGCGCAGGCGCTCTGCTCAGCTGGGAGGGGCGGGGCCTGGACGGGTCGGGGGGTGGAGTCAGCTCCTGGGCCCGCCTCCACCAGCTCCCGAGAGCTGCAGAGTGCTGGGCACCCGGGCTATTCTAGGGGCTTCAGGTGAGCAGGGGGAACGGGTCAGGAGACCTCCCTTGAGGTGGGGCCGTCGGTCTGACTGCGGGTCCATCTGTCCTGCCGTCTGCCAACAGCCGCCTCTGCGGAGAATGGGAGAACAAAGGGAGGGGGCGGTTCTGGGGCCCCTGAGGGAATCCAGGGTCCCAGGGCCCCCGCCTTGCCCGCTGACACTTTCGGTTTCTCCCCGAGTCAGAAGCGCTGCCCTGGAGACCCTGGGCCGGCGCTGGGCGCAGCTGCCGCTCTGCGTTTGCCTGTCCATCTTTGTGTCTGTCTTTGTGTCTGTCTGGCTGTCTCCGAGCTTGCCTCCACTTCTAGAACTAAGCCTCCGGGACAGCGACATCCCGCGAACCCTCGCCCTCCTCCCATGGCAGGTAAGTGGTCGCAAGGCCGAGGGTCTCCGCTATCCGCCCCCCCGCCACGGACTTGGGAACCCGGTGTCGGACGCATCCTCCGGGAATGTGCTCGGACTGGCTGTGTGGGGCCCCTCCCTTCCTCCCGAGAAGCCGCCGCCCTGCTCCCCCGCCCCATCTTTCTCATTCTCTTCCCACCACATTTTCCCCGCAGCCTCGCGGCCCATGGGCCAAGGGGTAAAGAGATGAGGTCGGGGGCCCCTTCTAACCTACTCCTGTTCCCCCACAGGCTACTTGCCCCCCACAGGCTACGCCCCTTCGCCCCCACCTCCCTACCCTGTGACCGCTGGGTACCCGGAGCCGACGCTGCATCCTGGGCCCGGGCCGGGGCAGGCACCAATGCCCGCCCACGTGCCTACCCCTGCGCCCGGCTTTGCTGTCTTCCCCTCGCCCGGCCCTGGGGCCCCGGGACCAGCTGCCCCCTTTTTGCCACTGCCAGGGGTGCCTTTTGGCCTCGAATTCCTGGCGCAGGTGAGTGAGAGGGAGGGAGGGAGGGAGGGAGGAGTGACAGGGAGGGGACCCAGGCGACTAGGCCGGCCAGCTGATGTCTGCGCGTTCCCCTACTCTCTTTCCAGATTGATCAGATCTTGATTCACCAGAAGGCTGAGCGGGTGGAAGGTGAGTGAAAGGAGGAGTATGTTGGGCCTCGTGACGGGGGCAAATAGTGGGCTCTTGGGCAGGCGCTGGTGTCCGAGCCTCAGTGTGTCACCCCTTGGCAGCGCTCCTGGGCTGGGAGACCTGTAACCGCTACGAACTGCGCTCGGGAGCCGGACAGCCCCTGGGTCAGGCGGCAGAGGAGAGCAACTGCTGTGCGCGGCTATGCTGTGGCGCCCGCCGGCCCCTGCGTGTGCGCCTGGTGGACCCCGGGGACAGAGAGGTGCTGCGCCTGCTCCGCCCCCTCCACTGTGGCTGCAGCTGCTGTCCCTGTGGCCTCCAGGAGGTGGGCGGGGAGGGATGGGACCAGGGAGAAACTTGGGTAGGGGGCAGGCCGATGACCAGGGCACGACCGGGATGAGGCATGAAATGAGGCGTGCCTCCTGTGGGAGCTGGGCTTAGGTGGGATGGGAGGTCTAGTGAGAGGGATGACAGGTGGTCTAGTGAAGGGGATGGGAGGTCTTGTGAGGGGAGACAGGTGATAAAGCTAGACCGGTGAGCGCTTGGGCCAGGGTGCCTGGCTAGGCAGTGATCCTGTCTGCTGCCCACTCCAGATGGAAGTACAGGCTCCACCAGGCACCACCATTGGCCACGTTCTACAGACCTGGCATCCCTTCCTCCCCAAGTTCTCCATCCAAGACGCTGACCGCCAGACCGTCCTGCGAGTGGTGGGGCCCTGCTGGACCTGTGGCTGTGGCACAGACACCAACTTTGAGGTATCAGGAATAAGGGGAGATTCCTGGGACCTTCAGAAACCGAGATGATCCGTGCGGCAGGATGGCCAACAGGACGGTCAAGAGCTCATCAGTCCAAATCCACTGTGGTGCCTACCACATTTCCAGTTTTCCTCTATTCAGAAATAGGATGGCCCACGGTCTTATAAAAATATGGCAAAGAGGGTTTCACCTTAAGGGCCAATGCTGATTGTGACCTGCAGCCCTGTGTTGAGGGAGAAAAAAAATCTAAGGTCAGGCTGGATTTAGGGTGAAGGATGCTTACTGAGTGTACCATGGGCTGGGCCCGCATGGCCGCTGTGTGTGAGTTCGTGAGCCCAAGCCCTGGAGCAAGCACTAATTTAACTTGTTAACATCCTGTGGCTTGCCCTGCCAACCGATAAGTCCAGACGTCCACCCACCCACCCCCAGCCTGGAATCCTTCTTACCATGCATTTCAATCACCAACCTGGAGCCTGGAGAACCCAAGTGATGACCATTTCAAAGTAAGGCCTGGGAAACACCTTACTTTCTAGAAGACAGAGGCACTTGAATATCTGTGTAGATAAGGGAGAAACAACAGGTGTATCCCAGTAGACTTTCCAAGGCTTCTGATGATGTGCCTTATCTTAGGTTACTTTTAAAAACTGAGTCACCTTGGTAGCTGGGGGAAGGTTCTGTGATGGGAACTGGTTGGGAAAGAGGTAACTGGGTGAACTCTGGTTGGGAATATGTAGATCGTGGGGTTCTCAATGGGCCAGTCTTCCTTTTACATAATTATGAATGGTCCACATTTGGGGCTGCACTGGGACCGCAGGGCTGGCTGGGAGAGGCCCTACCCACCCTGGGACTGGTCTGCAGGAAACGGCCCAGGGCTGTAGGACCATGCGGGAAGGAGATGGGAAGGACATCGCTCTAGTTCTAGCCACTGGAGAATGAGCATAGGAAAAAGTCCAGGGAGTCACGGTGAATTACCATCCACACTGGCAGGGCCTGTTGCTGCTGGGCCTAGGGAGGCCAGTGGAAATCCTGGTCCTCAGAGGCCACTTTCTGCTGTCCCCTCCCCCCACTAGATGGGCTCGGATCCACCCTGGATGAGGCTTGCATGCCATGCTAGAGAGTCCTCCCTACCTTGCAGATGCGAGGACGACAGGCACCCCTTTGGGCCTTCTAGCAGCCTGGTCGGCTGGTAGAGTGCAGCGAGGCATTCAGCAGCCTCCCTTGCCGGCTTGGCCAGGCTACTCTGTGCAGGGCACAAACTGCACGAACCGTGGGCGGCAGGGACTTTGGTAACCAAAACAAACCTAGTGCCTGGCCATCCCCTAAGGAGATTAGACTGTATTGTGCTTCTGTTTCTCCCAGCACTGATGTCTAGTAGTCATACGTGGCCTTTCAAGAACAACGGATCTGAGCCTGCAACCTGATTTTTGCTGTGTACTCACAGTGTGACCTCGGGTGCCTCAGTTTCCCCAGATGTCACATGGAAACCCAAGGCTTTGGGAGGACTCGCTAGGTGTAGAGCCTGCACATTTCGTATGTGGTGACTGTTTGAGTGAGACTGGATGCCGATGAGATCAGGCACATCCTCCCCATGCGGGTCCTCCCTCCCTCCCTCTTTCCTTCTCTCCTGCCAGGTGAAGACTCCAGATGAATCCCGCAGTGTGGGCCGCATCAGCAAGCAGTGGGGTGGGCTGCTCCGAGAAGCCCTCACCGATGCAGATGACTTCGGCCTGCAGTTCCCACTGGACCTGGATGTGAGGGTGAAGGCTGTGCTGCTGGGAGCCACGTTCCTCATTGTGAGTCGGGGCCCCCGCCCCTGCCCCCCGCTGCCCTTTTGCTCTCACTCTGAGGTTTTGAGCACTTCTTGGTCTCCTGCTAGGAGAGGGTTAGGGACAGAGTCTATGGGGGCTTGTGGTTCCAGACCTGGGTTGTGATTCCTGAGCCAGGCTGGCCCAGCCAGATCCCCTGCTGACCGTGCCCTTCCCTCAGGACTACATGTTCTTCGAGAAGCGAGGAGGCGCTGGGCCCTCTGCCATCACCAGTTAGAGGCCACCTCGGGGTGAGGAGACCATCATCTCAACCAGAATTCAAGATGGTCACCTGCCCCGGCCCCGCCTCAGAGGCAGCCCCTTTCCCTCCATGTGCACTGCAGGGGAGAGACAGGGCTGCCTGAGAGGCTGGAGGCTTGGTGCCCCATGCCTCCCCTACTCCCCTGGCCTGCTTCACCTGTAGCCCCTCCGGAAGGGTATGTACGAGAGCCCTTCCCCTGCTACTTCCCACCACTGCCTCCAGCAGACCCTCAGCACACGGGCGTATCGGCTTTCCAACCTTCCCTGCTGACTTTCTCCCAACCCCCTCCAGGGCCTCTGCTCCAGATGAGGCCTTAGAATGCAGGGTTTTATGACAGGGCTGGGGTGGGGAAGGTCAAGCAGCACCGAAGACGGCTGACCCGGTCACCCTCTCCCCGCATCAGCTTGGCCAATTAGTTCAGCCTCAGATGATGGCGCTCTGAGGGGGATCCCTACACCCCCCGCCCCGATAGCTATAGGGCCAGGGCCCCGATGCCGACTTCCTCTCCCTCAGCTGGTGCTTGCTGCAACTTCCTGTGCCTTACCACCCCTTCCTACCCCTTCCTTAGGAAGGAGGCTGCACCTTTGTATGTTATATTCGTATAAACTTTGTAACTTTTTGGACATTGGAAGATGTATGTAGTGGGAGAGGGCAGGAGAAAGAGTTGGGTGTGGGAAGAAACAAAAGGAAATATGACAGCTTGGATGGGCGGGGGCTGGCCCATCTCCTAATCCATGCTGCCAGGATCAAGTGTCCTCGAGTCCAAGAGAGCCACTTTCATCACCCATGACGGCCCCAGACCAAGCCAAGGCAGTTCGGTCCATATGCCCCGAGTCAGGATGGCTGCTCCCACAGAGCCCAGTGTGGTAGCTGATGGCAGTTCAGGATGCTTGTTCCCGCGGCCCAGAACGGCCTCTTGCTCATTTTCTGTAGCGATAGAAGCTTCCCATGGGTGTGACGTGTCGCAGCTCTGTTCCTCGAAGTCCTCCTTTGTTGGGAATGTGGTGGGCAGAGTGCACTAGATCCTCCTATGGCCAAGGGAGCTCATGCCCTCAGAGACCAACGGGCAGGGTGAGGAGACACTCACCAGTGCCCGATCCTGGGCTCCTCCGGTACCTGCCCATGGCAGGCTCTCCCCAGGTGGGAACACACCCTGTCAGGACCTTGTTCCGGTTCTGCTTGGTCCCACGTGACCAGGCCCTTGGTCCATCTGGTGTCTGTGCCCAAAGGAGCAGAGCTCAGGGCCGCGCCAGGACGTAGCGACTGGCAGCTGAGAGGTCCCACTGGTAACGCTCCAGGATGCGCCGGCAGTCCGCTCTGGACCAGCTGCTGAGATAGAAGAGCTGGTCCACCTGTGGGGACGAGAGGAAAGGCAGCTGGCGGCCAGAGGGCCAGGCTGGGAGGGGCAGGGACCCGAGAGAAGGGTGTGGCTGTACCTTGAGGTTCCGGATGGCAGAAGCCACGTCACCCCTGGTGGCTCTTAGAGCCTCCTGGCACTCCTGGTGGGTGACTCCATGCACGCTCAGCTCCACCTGCCGGGGACAAAGCCTCACTTAGGCCCTTCGCCAGCCCGTAGCCCCTTCTGGACACCAGGACTCTTCAGGGAGACCTCACCTCCATAATCCTCCTCTGCAACTCGGGGTCAGGCAAGGGTCCCCCAGAGGGGACGGTGGCTTTGCTGGCTCCAGGCACTCCCACAGGGTGACTGTGTAGGGGTTCTCTTTTGGGCCAGGGAGGCCGCTCCCTGGGAGGCTGGCTGGGCTGGGAAGAGGAGCTGGTGGCTACGGGGGAGCGGGGGGGCACAGTTCTGGCATGTCGAAGTTCGGGGGAGCTCGACCCACCTCCTGTGGGGCGGGGGCCCAGGGACAGAACCGACTCCAGACTCTTGGAAATGCCTACACATTTGAGAAAAAATAACTTGAGAGAAAGCCCAGCTGCCTTCTTCCCATTCTCTGGCTATCTGTACTGTCCTCGGGGTGGTCTTCGTGTCGGGGGGACAAGAAACTAGGTGTGCAGGATGGACGCCCAGGCCGAAGCAGCTGAGGGTCCAAAGAACTGCCAGGGCTGCAGTGGGGAGACGCTGTCTAAAGTACAGCCAGGATGTCAGCAGGCAGAATGGGGGCCAGGAAACCACAGGTGGGGAAATCATATCTGCACAGGCAGGGCTTCAGAGCAGGGGGCATCGCCAGAGGCTTGTCCTTGACGTCCTTGGAGACCCTGGAAGCCCTGTCCCCACCGCCATGCCCACCTTTCGTCCTCTGCAGGGCCACATCCCTTCTCTGGCCCCGAGCTGGAGGGGGATCCCGAAGCTTTACCTTCACTCTGTCCCTGTTGGAGAGTGTTCCAGTTCGTTCTCCACACCCCCCAGCCCTACCCCCTATAGCAGCGCCCTCTCCCAAAGATCTCTGGGGCTTCCAGGCAGGCCGAGACCCAGAGTGGAAGCTCCAGCGGGAAGGCAAGTCCAGCCTCCCCCCCAGCTTTACCCCATCCGCCTCCCCAGGCTCCCCTTCCAGAGGAGTTGCTAGACTTGGTTGGTTCCCCCAGTCCAGCTCTGCCCCCAGCTGTATCAGGTCCTCACCCATCTGTGTTTCCCTGGTGTCGCTCTCCCCGGG
This sequence comes from Lagenorhynchus albirostris, assembly GCF_949774975.1. Classification (NCBI taxonomy): domain Eukaryota; kingdom Metazoa; phylum Chordata; class Mammalia; order Artiodactyla; family Delphinidae; genus Lagenorhynchus; species Lagenorhynchus albirostris. The sequence continues at coordinate 9,219,886 of NC_083114.1, forward strand.
CAGGGGAGCCTCTGAGGACTGGACGGGTGGCTGGTGAGTCTACCAGCGTCACTGCCGAGGCTGGGAAGTTGCCCGCTTTGAATGTGCGACCATTCTGGCCCTTCCAGGTTGTGGAGTCGGGGCTGTGGGAAGAGGCGCTGGTGAAGGGGATGGGAGCCAGGGGAGAGTGAGGGCTGGGCTCCAGCCCACATTCAGCTCCCAAGCTGTGCGCCATGGAGCTGATCTGCCTGGAGGAAGGGAAGCTTTTTTTCTCTCTAAAACAAAAGGGCTCTATGGGCCAGCGGTGGCTCCAGCCCGGAGGCCAGGACCGTGGTGGAGCTCTCGGGGCCCAGTGGGGAAAGGAGGAGATGAGGCAGAGCACTGGGGTTCAAGCAGCTGGGGAGAAGCTGAGCTGGGACCAGGGCCAGGAGGGTGGGGAGGGAGTCCTCCCCCTGGGGATGGGTGGGAGGCACGAGGCCCTCACCTGCCCTCGATGATAGTGATGGGGTCACCAGGCTCCATCCTCAGGGCACCGGGCTCTGTGACGTCCCTCATACAACGTCCCTCAGGAGGCCAGGCCTATAGAGACAGGAGGAGAGGGTGGCTGGGCTTGTGGCCTGAGTCAGAAGGGTAATATGGGAGCAGAGTGGAGACTGTTCGTGTACCCATCAAGCAAACCCATACCAGGTATGTCCTCTGTCCTGGCCCCAGGGTGGGACTGTCCCTGTCCCTCAGTTGTAATCCAGTGGAGTAGGCAGACCTGGATCCCATGCCAAGCTGGACACAGCCCAGGGGTCAAGGAGCAACAAAGGGGGACCCTGCCTCTACCTAGGGGACCAAGGGGAGAGTCACCCTGCACACTGCTTTTACTCCACACCCAGGCCCAGCATATCTGCCTCCCAAGCACCTCTGGGAATTTTCCACTTCGCCATAGCACCACTGCCTCGACCCTCGTCCAGACCTCTTCATCTTACTTCTGCTTCACAGCCACTGTGGCCCACTGGTTTTTCTACCTTCAGTACCGTCCTAATCCATTCTTGCACCAAACCAGAGTGACATAACCTGGAAATGTGGCTTATAACTCCCCTGCTCACAGCCCTTTCCATGGCCCCCAGGTGCCCTCAGAGTTAAGGACTAAACTCCTTTAATAGTAGAGTATATAGTGATTTAGGGCACAGCGCTGAAGTCATATTGACTGATTCAGATCTCCAGTCCTCCACTTCCTGTGTGACTTTTGGCAAATCGCTTAAACTGTCACTGCCTTAACTGCCCCCTCTCTAAAATCGAGCTGGGTTGTTGTGAGGATTGAATGAGTGAACATGTATAAGGATACACGTAAGGCACTTAGTACAGTATCTTACACAGATCGAGTGCTCTAGGTGTTAGCGCTGGTTATTTACTGTGTCTCACGAGTCCCTCCTTGGTGCACCCCTAAGATGCCTCTGCCACCTTAATCACCGTACTTCCCCCTCCCACGCTGAACCTTTCCTCTGCCTGTCAAACACCCACTACATCCTACTGCTCTGGGCTCTGGGCTTCCCTCTCTCTGCTCCAGCCCCCGGCCCTTCAGCCTGCACCCACTAGACCCCAGCTGTCTCCCTGCGGCTCTGAGAACCCTGAAGGCGGGGACTGGATCTGCTACATTCAGAGCCAAGTCCCAGACCCCAACCCGGGAACCAGTATACATTAGTCTTGTGCATGGAACCCTAGGAGAGGGAACGGAGGGAAAAGAGACTGAGTGTTTCTGGGGAGGCAGGAGTTCCCACCTCTTGGAGCAGCCCTTCTAGGTAGGAAAAGGTGGGCCGGTCAGCAGGGTGGGGGGCCCAGCAGCGCAAGGCGAGGGCGTAGAGGGCCCTGGAGCAGAGCGGAGGCCTACGCAGGCGGGCTCGGTCCTTCTCCAGCCGCTGCAGGATGAGGTACGGCGGGACCCCGGCCCAGGGCTCCTCGCCCCCGGAGAACATCTCCCACAGCGTCACCCCAAACATCCACACGTCCGAGGCAGAAGAGAAGGCCCCGTGGCGCAGGCTCTCCGGCGCACACCTGCGGAAGCGGAGCTGAAGGGGGCTGGATGTGTGCCGGGTGTGTGCCCCGGAGCGCCCACCTGCCACTGGGCACGCCCCTTTAGTGCGCCCGCCGTGGTGCTCAGAAGTCCTCCTTTCCTGGCCCTTCCAGACCCGACGACGACTCCTCCAGTCCACGCCTCCCTCAGAGGACCAGCCCCTCCGCACCCCCTCAGCTCCTGCCCTTCAGATCCCTCCCCTCCGCCCGACCCCTCACCAGGCGTAGGGGATGCGGCGGGGTCCGCCCATGACGTAGTGGCCCTGAGCGCCGCCCAGCGGCCGCACCAGCCCGAAGTCAGCCACCTTGATTGTGCGCGGTGAAGCCAGCAGCAAGTTGCGCGTAGCAAGGTCTCGGTGCACCAGCCCGCGGGCCCCCAGGTACTCCATGGCCCCCGCCACCTGCTGCAGGAAGAGGCAGAGCAAGGCCACGGGCAGCGGGGGCGTGGGGGCCGGGGCGGTCAGGCGTGCGTGCAGAGAGCCCAGGGGCGCCAGCTCCATCACCTGTGGGAGCACAGCCGTGCGAGCGGTGGTCCGGCCACACGAGACCCTGGCGCTCACCCTCCTGTCGCACATCGGCCCCCGGGACTGTCCCGGGAGCTGGCGTCTGGGTCTGCTCACCATCTGCAGAGGCTGGCCCAGTACGAGGCCGTGCAGACACAGCAAGTGTGGGTGTTCCAAGTTCATCATGATGGATACCTCTCGCAGGAAGTCCCCTAGCTCAGTGCCCTCGGGGCCTTCGGGACCCACCCGGAGGGACTTGACAGCCACTGGGACCTGGGGGTGGGGGGAAGCACCATCAGGCAACGTAGGGAACAGTTAAGCCAAGGCCAGAGCAGAGAGGCACACAGAACAGAGGGAGAAGCTGACCCAGGTACCCAGAATGAAGTGGGCTCCCTGGAGACTCACAGCCTTGCCACTGGGCAGTGTCCACAGCCCTCGGTGCACCACACCAAAGCAGCCGGAGCCCAGAAGCTCCCCTCTGCACACAGCCCGGTCTGGGATGAGACACTTGAGTCCCCCATCTGGCTCAGGGAGGGATGGAAGGCTGTCTGAGGGTGGGGTGGTCTCCTTCTGCCCTGGGGCAAAGCCCCCAAGGATCTGAAACAGTGGTGGAAATCACGTGTGTGGAACCCTGCATACATCCTTCTCTGCCACTAAGCCCAGCCCCTGCCGGGGCCTGAGCTGGCCCTTTAAGCCTCTCACCGCCGCCCCAAAACACACACCTTGTAGACCCAGTTCTTAGACTTGAGCCCCGAACGGTGCCTCTTCAGAGCTTCAGCCAGTCTACGCTGGGCTGGGGGAGGCCAGAATCAGAGGGATGGGGTAATGGGGGAGGCGGGGAGCAGGATGCAAGGGATTTACAGGCAAGAAGGGGGCTGGTGGGTGTGTGTGGGGGTGGAGAGTAGCAACTAACAGGCTGTGGAAGGAGACAGCGGGGCCTTGGGGCAGGGGACCCTCACCAGGCCGGCCCATGCCAACGCCGTCCAGATCCTCAGGTCTTACAAAGTCGAAGTGCTCTGGCCGAGTAACATTAAGCTCCTCAAGGATGGGTCGGTAAAACTGGGCCAGCTGGATGTCCTGGAGCAGCCGGAGCAGCCACAGGGAGCCCGCCTCGTGGAGCATGTCTGGAGGAGGAACCCCTGTGGTGCCCTGTCCCCCAGACACATGGCCCAGGGTGGGCATCTGAGACACTCAGGAACCAGAGACATGGTTGCCTGCTCCACCCTCAACCCCTCAGAAATACTCAGGTACAGAGGGAGGGACACCAGAACCAACCAGGATTCCTGCCCCTCACACACACAAACCCCAGGAAGAATGTTCTCCTCACACCTAAGATTTCAGCGCTGCACAGACTCCAGGTGTGCGGCCCTGCTCACTTTGAGCTATTATGACACACTGCCCGTACCCCTAGGCCACCCAGATTCACCACCTTTTAGGCCTGAGGTGCACCCTTGTACACACCCACTCAGGTACACCTGAGACATCCTGACCCGCCACATACACTCCAGAGATGCCCAGATACACTAACCACACCATACCTGAGATACGCAGGTACAACACACACACACACACACACACTCACACACTCCTATAGATATGATGCAAAAGACACCTGAGACACCCAGATACATGTCCTCTCAAAGCTGAGGCATTCCAGTATACGCTGCCGTAGAACACCAGGTTTCCTGCCAGG